>NC_064034.1:8392905-9000686 GCF_932526225.1 Nematostella vectensis
TGTTAACTGCTAGCGAATACTTTTAAACAGCGGGAAGCCATTTATTTGACAAAGCAAAGACTTGTACTAAACACGGGAGAATTAGTTTGAGGAGGGAATGCCGATCGCTTGATATTCTTCGAAGATTGTCGAATGTGTGTTAACTTCTAGCGAATACTTAGAAAAGCGGGAAGCCATTTATTTGACAAAGCAAAGACTTGTACTAAACACGGGAGAATTAGTTTGAGGAGGGAATGCCGATCGCTTGATATTCTTCGAAGATTTTCGGATGTGTGAAAACTGTGAGTAGTAGTCGTTTGTGTTCGAATACATGAGTCAGCGACAACATGCTCTACTATAAATGTTTTCTTTTCGGGTTTTGTAGAATATCAAGCGATCGGCATTCCCACCTCAAACTTATTCTCCCGTGTTTAGTACAAGTCTTTGCTTTGTCAAATAAATGGATTCCCGCGGTTCAAAATTCTTCGCTAGCAGTTTTCGCACATTCGAAAATCATCGAAGAATATCAAGCGATCGGCATTCCTTCTCCCGTGTTTATTACGAGTATTTGTCAAATAGAATTACAAAATTCTTCGCTAGCAGTTTCACACATTCGGAAATCTTCGAAGGATATCAAGCGGTCGGCATTCATTCTCCCGTGTTTATTACAAGTATATGTCAAATAGAATTTCAAAATTCTTCGCTTAGCAGTTTTTACACATTCGAAAATCATCGAAGAATATCAAGCGATCGGCATTCCTTCCCCAAATTAATTATCCTGTGTGTAATACAAGTATTTGTTAAATAAATGGCTTCCCGCTGTTGAAAAGTATTCGCTAGCAGTTGTCACATTCGACAATCTTTGAAGCATATCAAGGGATCGACATTTCTTCCCTCTTCGAGGCAAGCTTTTGAGAATAAACTAACTAACTTTTGTGCCTGTGTCTGCCCTCGTAAATCCAGGCATATCAGACTATAACTGAATTTGTTGTTTCTGATTTTAACGATAACCATAGCTCTCAGCTGACTTTTACACGAACAATTTATTTGAATCGCTTGCAGAACTCCTGTATGTATTTTAAGTGAGTATCAGTACTGTAAGTCTTCGGTTACGAGGTACGAGTTCCCGTTTGTCAAACGGTTTGTCCCGGTCTGTTCGCGAACACTGTGTTCGCGAACATCAGCTGTTCGCGAACAGTGTTCGCGAATTTCGCGAACATTGTTCGCGAATTTCGCGAACGTTGTTCGGGAATTTCGCGAACGGTGTTCGCGAATTTCGCGAACAATTTCGCGAACATATGTCCACATGTTCGAGAGCGGTACTGTAAGTGCAAAACTAAATCTTGGCGGATAAGAAAGTTTATAGAGCAAAAAAGTTTACATACAAACACATACACAACAAAATGGATAAAGCAGCAAATAAAGACGGATATGTGAACACGAAATCAAGTTTTGTAATATTCAAGTCACGAAATGTTTTGACTGCCTGATATTCATATCACGAGTATTCAAAATTTCGTTCATGCCTGACGCATGTCCCTGCTTTTCGACATGATTATTTTTCTGGTTTACTACTTTCTCTTGTCTCACGCGAAAGAACTGCGCATCAATTCGGTATTGCGAAGTATCACAACAAGTTCTCATGAAGATCACGTAAATTATCACATTTCAGGGAGTTAAAAAAAAACAAAATAAATACTAAAGATACTGAATGTACTAAAACTACTCACAACTAAATACATAAATCAAAATATGTTTCTATTTCGAGATGAGGGGATAGATTGTGATTATGGGCTGAATGATGATCTAATAAAATGAAATGTGATAATTTACGTGATCATGAAGATCACGTAAATTATCACATTTCAGGGAGTTAAAAAAAAATAAATACTAAAGATACTGAATGTACTAAAACTACTCACAACTAAATACATAAATCAAAATATGTTTCTATTTCGAGATGAGGGGATAGATTGTGATTATGGGCTGAATGATGATCTAATAACGTGTGTACACTCACGTAATTCGCAGTTCTTTCCAGTGAACTCAGCACTACATTCGCATTGAAAGTCCCGGATCATCTCCGTACACTTAGCCTCATTCATGCAAGGATTCGACTCACAAGGCTTCACAACTGAAAGAAACGCATGGGTGGAGCATATATGAAGACAAAAGAAAAGAGAAGAAAAGAAAAGAAAAGAGAAAAAGAATAGATCAACATTACATACCACTCCATACGGTTTGATTGGCTTTACTAATGACATTTTCGTTTGGAAGTTCACTGAAGTTTCTTGAGATAATTTTATGATTGTCTTTAGGAGAGCTGACAAAACGATTGATCTCCATTGTTCGCGTTTCATTACCAATTGCAATAGCTATGATAGTGACGTTTTTCTCTGCAGCTGCTTTGACTAGTTCTGCCGTAAGAACCTCGTCTGTCGACGGTCCGTCTACCAATACAATTAGGATGTTTTGGTCTCCAGGATTTTTAGTAAAGTTGAACATCTCATAGAAGCTGGTGTTAAGGGCGCTGCCTATATTTCGCTTGTCACTTCCAAGGAATGTAATTTTATCAATGTTTTCCCGAAGCACATTCTTGGGTTCTTGTGTGAAAGTGGTGAATGGTATACTGATATCAGCTACGTTGCTGTATGGAGCAACGGAAAGACGAATCTCTCTAGGAAGCCCGCTAAGAGCCTGTAAGGCAATAAACATACATTATAGCATCAGTTGAATTCAGGCGAATCTGAGACCAATCGGCTTTAAAAATGCCATCTTCATATTCCGAAGCATATGCGCGACCGTGTCCACAAAGAAAGCTTCAAGAAGAAAAGTTAGCCAATTAGTTCTAGGACCGAAAGGAACCATGGGTCTCATTAAATTTCTACTAAATGCTGAAGAATATGGATAAATCAAACAATTATCCATTAAAGATCATTAATGTATGTCTCTGACATTGCTAGACTTTATTTAACACCTTTAATTTTACGAATGATTAGTACCCAGAAGCACCGTTCGGGCTTAGAACTTCCATTTACCATTTGCCATTCGCCATTTGCACTGAGAACCTTTTTTGAAATAGGTGTATATCTCGATTAAATTTGATAAATGTTAAAAAGATAAGGGATATAAACAGTCAGTCATAAAAATATTCTACAAATATTATTTAAAGAAATTTTCGAGCTCTGAGTAAGAAAAGCACGCTAACATACCTCAGCAATACGTTTGGCAAATTCCTTCTCTTGCTTGAACATTTGTTCGGTAACAGATTTCGCCCTCACAAGAAGAATACCGACGTTCAGTCGCAAAGGTGTTTCTAAGCAAATACAGATAATAGAATAGTTACTTTGTTGAAGTTGCCTGGACCATCTTTTATTGCACACTCATATTTTGTCCTATTTTTTATCGTTATTTTTTATCATTAAAATGATAAACGTTGAAATCTCAAAAAACGCGGAACCGTGTATCATGATCCTTAACCCGTAAAACATTAAAACCTTCTGAATACCTGTATCATTTAGGATACAGCCGATTTATTACAGAGGGCGCATTCTTTAACGGTTTAATCTTTGTTTTGTTGCTTATTTCACATGAAAACATTGTTATTATGTCATTAATGCGCTAATAGTTATCCAAACACTTACGGCATAGCTCTCCTACCCAGCCCTCTGGGCAAACGCAAACGAAGTTGTCCAGTTTAGGAACACATTTTCCTCGTAGACATTTGTTGTTGTTCTTGCTGCAAGGTCTTGTCACTGTTGATAGAGGGATTTATTCATATCAATAAAAAGGATGGGATGGGATGATGGCATGTTCTCCGCCAGACAAATTGCAATGAGTCTTGTTCGAGCTGTGTAAATTAGAAAAAAAAAGGACGCCAATATTGGAATCAAGCCCATCTTAGTTTATTTTACAATATTTGGATCCATAATTTATTACATTTAAGTATCTCAAGAGACGTTGAGTTTTTACTCACCAGCGCAAATCCGGTCCCGTAGTTGAGGAATAATAGAAGATAAGTTAACACTGCTGCCAATCTCAAAACGGTGTTCACCGTCAGGATCATCAGCAATGCTGTTTAACTCTTTTTCGTCTCCCTTTTCACCGATATGCACCGAGATTATAGTCACATTCTGCGCGCGAAGCTTATTGGCTGGAGTGTCAACGTAATCTTGAGACACTCCGTCTGTTACCACGATAACGACTGTAGGAACTTCATCGCGTGATTTCGGAAGGAAGTAGGCCCTTACATAGTTAAGTGCCTCGCCAGTGCGTGAGTCGCCGCTATGGGGTGACAGCCCCGATGTGATAGATGTAATGTCAGACTGGGTGTTGTTTGCCTCTAGTTCTATTGCAGTCTGTTGCGTCAAAGAGTAGATAGTGAGAGCAATCCTGACCCCGGCATCCGAGACATTGAAGCCCTTAGACATTTCCCTGACCAGTTGGAGTGCCGTAGAAAACGCAGAAGAATCCTTGCTGTTAACACTTGCGGAACCGTCGACAAGGAAGATAACATCAAATAACTGTCTGCATGCTGTTGGATGTGAATTAAAAGCGTTAAATTAGTCTAGAAGCGCTAGTCTCAACGTCTCTATCAATAGTAATTATTGATTCTCTTAGCTTTTATCTTTCCGGCGTTAACTTTAGTATTTAGCTTAAGATGGTACTTACGATCGTCGCAGTGCTTCCCGGAATAGACTAACGGACACTCGCAAGAGTAGGAATAGGTGGTGTTAATGCACCTTCCGCCATTAGAACAGGTCTTGTCGATGCAGCTATCGACACGAACAGCTTAAAAACAATAATACCATGATCATCTCGGACGATTACTAGCGAAATTCTCTCGAAAACAATAGATGGTTCTAAATTTCCCTCTTGCATAAATGATGAGGGAGATTTATTTTCTAAATATTTCACTTCAGATTGTTTGTGCATTTAAATAGGGTGGTCTCTAGATAGGTAAAAAAACACGATGTATACAAAGTCGCCAATTTATTAAACAGTGTTCGCTTATCCAAGCTAAAGTTACCAGTAATTTCGAGTATGTTTCCGCGGTGATTATGGTGTTCCCCTCTCGGCGTCGGGGTTTCAACAAATCATCCCTTTGTTGTGGGGACATTTAATCTCTAAATTACCCTTGTGCCATGCTATAACTTATAATAAACCGATTTAAAACTTCTATTCAGGGGACCCATTACCTGTTGAATACCATGAAATATAGCTGAATAGCATAAATGGTTGATTACAAAGATAGACTTTCATTTTAAAAAAGTCAACAAATTAAACAAGTTATGGTAACTCTTAGCCTACGTCTGTTGTTCAGGGGTGCCACTCTATTGAGTGACGACTGCGTCAAGGTTACAACGTCGTTACAAAATCTTAATATTAACAGCCATACCATATTCACAATTAACTCCTGAATATCCATGCGGACAGCTACAATTGTAGGATTCATTATGAACAGTACAATTTCCGCCATTCTTGCAAGGACTAGATGAACAGGGGGTAGCAGCTGTAGCAAAACATAACTACAGTTAGCTTTGAAGGGCGTGTAAGCAAAAGTCAAAGAAGTCATGTACCAATCTCGCAGTTTGTCCCTGTAAATCCCTCTGAACAATTGCATCTGTAGTAGCTTCCTGATACTATACAAGTAGCGTTGTTTTTGCAAGGACTTTCAAAGCACGGTTTAGCGGCTGAAAAGTAGAAAACATCCTATTTTATACCAAGAAGAGAGTTAATTTAAATGCAATAAACAGAATGTACAAGAAAATAACTAGCAGCTGATAAATCAAACAAGAAATCAATAATCTAAATAGAAATATTTGAAACAATGGAATTGCTCTTTGTTGGGGTATAGTTAGTATTCTCCCTGATACCCGAATTGTGCTTTTGATAGAAAAATAGTAACTTATTTTTTCTTTGATACAATTTTTTCTATAATTCTTGGCTACTTACAGAACAGAATTGCATCTTTTATCGCAGGGATCTTGCTAGTCAGATCGTTAAAATCGTTCGCCTTGATAATGTATCGGTCAGTCGGTTCACTAACAATACGTTCCATCTCTATCTGTCGCACTTTTTCGCCTATCGGGATAGCTATAATAGTCAAGTTCTTTTCCTGGGCTGCTTGAATGTATTCAGCTCTGAAAACTTCATCCGTAGACCGACCGTCAGCCAGTAAAAGGAGAATGTTGTTTTCGTCTGATTTCTTAGTAAAGTTGAACATGTCGTAGAAGCTAGTGTTCAGAGCGTATCCTATGTCCCTTTTGTCGCTTCCTGTGCATGTGATCATGGAGACGTCTTTCTCGAAGGTAGATGCATTCGTGTATTTTTGGAACGGAATGTTCACTTCAGTGACTGAGCAGTATGTGGTTACAGCAACACTAACATTACCAGAGGTAAGCCCAAGAACCTAATAAAAACAAACAACCAAAACAATGAAATAAATATGACACTTGACTTAGTTAAAAGCACTAGCAGCGGCGTAGCCAGAATTTTTAACAGGAGTTGGCCCAAAAGGGACTTTCAAGGCATTTTCTCCTGTATTTTAGATAATGTCTCATACATTTACTGTATTTTTGGCTGTTAAAAGGGGGGGGGGGGGCTAGGCCACCCTCTGGCTACGCCCCTGACTAGTACTAGTCTAATGCTTTTAATACAGTGGGTCTGAATTACTTTTTAATACATTACAGTAACATCATTCACCAAAACAGGCACATGCAATTAATGTAAATACAATAACCCTTTGTTTTTGTCTGAATTTGTATAAGGTTGAGTATTGAATATAGGCCTTACTTCTGTGAGTTTCGTAATAAACGTTTTTTGCTTTTCAAAAGCTTGAATATCAGACATGGTCGTTGCGTTCACAATGAGAATTCCAACATTTAGTTTAACCGGAAAACCTAAAAATAAAAATAAAAACCATTAATGTATTCTAATACATTTAATACAATATTACATCACACTTCAACAGTGTGCTATTGCTCTCCAGCATACTCTTCATTTGATATGTTTTTTTCTATCCTTAAAAATTGTATTTAATCTTATTATAGATTTCGATTATCCGTCATAAGTTCCGTTAGAGGTAATGTCTAATTTTTATACACTCCACACCATTCCATTGAACCAGTCACACGAGGTCATTATACTTACTTGTGCAGCTTGGAGGAACGCCATAATATCCTGTTCCACAAACACATTCGGCCTTACCACCAGCATTTACGCACTCTGATGTACTGTCATTTGCCTGACATGGGTTATTTTCAAGGCAAAAGTCGCGCGCTGACAAAAATGATAAACATTGCATTAGGTTTTACGAAGGCGGGCAAATAAGGCGAATTACACACTAGGCAACCACGTGAGCTTCTGGCGCACGCGCAAGTCCACGTTGTTGTGTGCAGTGTGCCGGGATTTAGCAGCCTGCTAGAAAAAGCTCAACACTTTCTCGCGCGCTAGCGAGTAAAGAAACCTCTGGCGTCGTGAGAGGGTACAATCTCTGCAGTGAGGAAAGACTTGGCGGCAAAATAAGAAAACATGTCAGCGTGCGGCTAACCAGATAACAAAAATAGAGGAACTAGAGGTTTATCTTTCGTTAGGTGACTTCTTTAAAAGACGCGAGTTTGCCACCCAAAATATCACAAGTGAAAGTCGACGATTGCTTTTAAAGCTGTAATGACTGACCTCGTTCACACATGTCTCCTACAAATGCCGAAAGGCAGGTACAGTTAAAGCGGCCGCCAATGTTGGTGCATGTCCCTCCGTTTAGGCATGGGAGGCTGTAGCATGAGTCAGACTCTAAAACAACAGAACGGGCAACAAGCAGCTGCAATTAGTTTGTGGTAATAAAACCATAATAGTACAGAAAAAGTACAGGCGAAGGCTTTACCGTGGACCACAAATAAATAGTAACCGTAGATACAACTACAACGTTTCTCAAAAATTAAGAAATATATAAAAAATAGAAAACAAAACTAAACTGAGAGTTAATAATTAGACATACATTTGAGCAAATTTACAATAACCGTCAAAAATAATCCAAAAATACATCTTCGTACAGGGATACTATGGAATTCTGCATTGTTGAGAAAAAAAGTGCAAATGGCAAATTAAGAAAGACTGACCGTTGCCTATTCTACTGATTATTCGTAAAATAAAGATGGTAAAAATTAAGATGATAAATAAAAAAATGACTACATTCATTTTTAGTAGAACTTAGTTTTTTTAAAAAACATGTATTACTAAGAAATGTCCCCTCCCCCTCACACACATAAACATTTTGTTAACGAACCTCTGCAGATGGCATCTCTCAAAGGGGTACTTATGCTCAACAACTCATCAAACGGTACGACCAATCTTCTTTCTTCAGCCCCTGCCATAATAAGTAACTGCTCCTTGTTGATCAAAGAGCCAACGCCGATACTGAATACAGTGACTCCGACATCACGAAGTGCCTGCGAAGGGGTCTGCACGTCATCTTGTGATAAACCGTCAGTGATGATAATGACAAAGTTCTTTGTGTTTGTTCGCACGGTTTTTAAAACATTGTCTAGTACGAAGGTGAGGGCCTTGCCCGTATTAGTCCACCCTCCAGTGTACGGAATCTTGTCTACAGCTTCGAGAACGGCTTTGTTAGTCAAATGTGTGTCCAGATAAAATTGGGGATATACATCATGATCATACAGAACGGCTGCGATGTGGGCCTGTGATTCAGACACGTTGAAGAAACCAACTATCGTCTTGACGTAACCTTTAACGATATCGAAGTTGTTAGGCGCTTGCTCTTTGATGCTGCTGGAGGCATCGATGACGAACACCACGTTGATCCTCTGTTGGCCGCAGACTGGGCGAAATAAGCAAATATATACGTTAACAACAACTTCAAGCCTTTTGTTGAACTCAATTTGGGATTGGCGAATTAAAAATGTGCCCCTACTTGTGTGGAGAGGTTTTACTGTCATGCCTCCCCCAACAAAAAACAAAAACAAAATAAAAATACAAAAAATACAAATGAGATGTTATATGCAGTGTAGCAGTGAATTGATACAGACGCTAAGCATAATTGGGAAAAAGCTTGTTCTCTCGTCCTTATAGGGCCCGTCTTACTCAAGCACTTACGTTTTTCGCACGTGTTTCCGGCATACTCTACTAGACAGGTACACTGGAAACTGGTATTTGTCGGAGTACAGGTTGCACCATTCTGGCATGGTGCACTATCACACGTAGAGGTAGCTGCAAAAGTAAATGCTGGATATATAACCAAAATTATACACAGAAAACACTTAGACATAAAAATAGACTTTCGACAAATATAAATGTACAACATACAGTATTGGCCCATATAGGGCCCGGGCCCTTTCTGCGAAATATAAACCATACGCACCGTCTTCACAATTGATGCCTCTAAATCCAAGGGCACAAGCGCACTCATACTTGACATCATCAACTTTCGTGCAATTTCCGCCGTTTTTACAAGGGGAACTTGCGCAAGGACTGTCATCTGCAACGTAACTAGTTTTAGCGAATCACATTTTTTGCTATATTATCACAATGAAAAAATAGTTGTGACCTTTACACAAGTATAAATTGCTATAAGCAATTACATTTTATATATCATATACGGTTGCTGCTAATGCTCACCGAACTCGCAGTTTCGACCCGTTTTTCCTTCTGGGCACGTACATTTATACCCATCTACAATGTCATTACAGGTTCCTCCGTTGCGACATGGGGTACTTGAGCAGGGGGCCATTACTATGAAAAGAAAATTGGTATGTAAAATTACGGATATATAGTTAGGTCATTTCATTGATTGGAACGGAAATATGAAAAGATACCTTGACAGATAGTATTCTTGACTTTATTTGCATATTCCACCATGGCGAGCTTGTCGTATTCAACATATTCGAAAAAAGAAAGCTTGCTCGCAATTATCTTCAGGTCTGATTCGGCTTTAGCAGTGTCTGTGCTGATGCCATATACAGTCGCAAGCTTTTTCAACTCCCCAGACACGATTGATACATCGTCGCTTGATTGAGCATGGGCGGTGACAAACGCAAATGCTGGCAAGGACCTGCCGCGTTTCTCCAACACCTCGGTCTTTGTTCTATTCAGGGCAAGGCCAAGATTCCGAGTGGAATTGTCCGGGTATAACACGTCCGTTAGAGCTTCCTTGATTTTTGCATAGCTAAAGTATTGCGTCAGACTGAAGATCACGTAAGGCGTATCGGCATACACGACAAGAGAAGCATGAGCTTCCTCTCTGGAGATGTTGAACATCTGTGTCACAATCTTGACGAAGTTGATACTTTTGTCGAAGTTTGCGCGCCCGATTCTGTCAGTATCTTTTGTTCCGTCAATTACAAAGCCAAGATCTACTTCCTTTTTGCATGCTGAAAACAAAATAAGGGAAATCATTGTTAGACTTACATTTCACCTTAGAAAACGGGCTCTTAAACTCTGCAGGAACGTAGGCAACGCGTGTCATGCAGGTCTATTTTGATCATAGAAATCATTTACCTTTAGTACAGTTTTCTCCGTAATATTCAGGCTTGCACGCACACTTGAATCCCCCAGGAAGATCAATGCAAACCTCTTTTTCTGTACAATTCGGAGAGCTAGTAAGACATTCGTCGATATCTAGAATCCCAAAAACAAACATCATTAAAACGATAAAACTAAAGATATATTGACATTTATCGTCCAATTACTTATTACTACCTTTATTTATCAATTTTTTTGGTTTGTTCGACATTGAATTTATGTTTTCTTAATGCCTACCATTTTGGCACAGTTTCCCAGTGAATCCTATAGGGCAGGTGCAGTTGTACCCAGATAGAAAGTTACGGCAGGTGCCTCCGTTTCGGCAGGGCATAGTTATACAAGGATCGATGTCTAGAAAAAAAAAACAATAACATAATCCATATAAACATCATTGTCATGCTGATGCCAGATTCAATATACATTTACTTTATTATGTAGCCGACCGTTAAACCTACCTCGGCATATTCGCTCTTTTAGAGTGCTCACCACTGTGTCAAGATTATCAAATTCCGTTGTTATCTGGCGATCTTGGGACTTATCGTTTACTAAAGAGGCCAGGTCTTTGACTGAATAGCAGCATCCCAAGCCAACAGCTATGACTTTCACGCCAATATTGTGCAGTTTAGTTGCTTCTGGCAAGACATCGTCTAGTGACTTGCCATCAGTTAATACGACCAGGACGTTTGGAACTGATTCACGAGCTTTTTGGAAGAGCTCTGTGCGGGTAAATTTCAGCGCCGAACCAGTCCTTGTAGCACCTTAAAGAACAAGAACAACAACAACAAAACTTAACATCTAAATATAACAAGAAACATGCTTCATACAAGTATAAATTGTTTCATGAACATTTCTTAATCAACAAGGCCTTTTGGTAGTCTGGCTGCATAAGTTGAACAACGGAATTCATGAATAATAAATACATAAATAGACAGAAAGTTCTTGTTTGTTTTTCGGCTCTACAGATAGCGTTATTTCAAACAAGCACGAGCTGTTTTGAAAAAAAAAACCCAGTGTCAACGAATCATTGCATGGGAAGGTAGGAAGCTATTCAAATGCCAAGACCTAGTGTTTACAGATCCATCACAAAATATGAACACCGACAACTGTCATATAACGGAACAAAAACCGTGTATACGTAGTCTTAATACGTAATATTTAATACGTAGTCTTAATACGTAATCTAAATACTTTCAAGCAATGCCTTAAGACTCACCTTTTCAAGGAAGCATTTAATTTATAATTAGTTTAAAATTCATTTTTTTAATATCACTGTTAATTATACATTACATACATATATATATATATATATATATATCATTATCATATATATATATATATATATATATATATATATATATATATATATATATATATATATATATATATATATATATATATATATATATATATATATATATATATATATATATATATAATTATAATATCGATTTTTATAAATGTAACATTTCATATTAGACACAATGTATTGTCAGGGTGATTTTTAATTTTTAATTGTGTAATGTTTATTTAATTGATATATAATTGTAAAGTGCCTAGGGCAATTATTGATGAGGCGCTATATAAATGCTGATATTATTATTATTATTATCATTATCATTATCATTATCATTATCATTATCATTATCATTATCATTATCATTATCATTATCATTATCATTATCATTATCATTATCATTATCATTATCATTATCATTATCATTATCATTATCATTATCATTATCATTATCATTATCATTATCATTATCATTATCATTATCATTATCATTATCATTATCATTATCATTATCATTATCATTATCATTATCATTATCATTATCATTATCATTATCATTACATTATCATTATTATTATTATTAACTAACACATATATCAGCTTTCCTTGTGCATCTTAGGGAGCTACAAAATACAACACACCAAGAAAATAAAAATATTTATAATGTATATTCTCTATACCTTTATGGTAACCGATACTGCGCATAGCTGACTCAACATTTTGTGGGGTTGTCAAATTTCCAAGTCCGAAAATCATACGTGGAGCATCTCCAAACGCCACCACGCCAATGTGCGTTTCTTCCTTGCTGATGTTAAACGAAAGCGCAACCTTGATCATGAACTCTTTAGTTTTATTGAAGTTACCAGCGCCTGCCCTCTCTATACTTCCAGATTCGTCAAGAAGAAAGCCAAGGTTTAACTTATTGAAGTCACAACCTGAAAACCATAGAATAAGACTAACAAGATAAATATCTGATGGCACTATTTGCTATGGCCGTGTAAACAAATACAAACTTACCGACTTCACATAACTTTCCAACATACTGGTTAGTACATGTACAATTGAAGGAACCAATGCTGTTATAGCATGAACCCCCATTTCGACATGGCATGGCTTCATTGCATTCGTCTTTATCTAGATAAAATTAACCACATTTTTATAACATATTAATGCATTGATATTGCGTTGTGAAAAGTAGCATATTGCATCTTTGAAGAGAGTTTAATCTTAAGGTTATATCCATTTCTAATATCCACGTTGAAAGTGAAAAGGTTTTGTTAAGATTTTGGAAGTTGATGTTCTGATTTAAAATTTCGCTGGAATATTTTTTTTCTAGACTTCGCCATCCTTTATAAGGAAAAGCAGGCCACTGTTTTCCATACAGTACCTTCTGTGCAATTGATTCCTTTAAATCCTTCTTTGCATAGACAGTAGTACTTCCCAGCAGACTCTTTGCACGTTCCACCATTTTGACAGGGCTGTTCTCTAACGCAGAAACCAATTTCTACACATAAAGAAGACTGTTACACTTCCGCAAAATTATTTTAGTATTCGGGTAAAACCAACCAAGTTTATCGATAAAATTATAAATGCCCCAAAAACCATAGTATACCGAATATTATCATACATCAGATCTCACAAATACAATATCATTCATACGGGACATATAAAGTTGCAAAATACAATCGCCTAAAACAGGCTTTCTGTAACTGAATTACAAGCTAAACTATGAGGCCAAGTGACCTGAATATATTCTGAAGTGTGCGTAGTGTTAAGCGTACTTGTTTCACAGTGCACTCCCGTGAAATCGCCAGGGCAGTTGCAGACAGCCAACTTCCCATTAGTTGAGCACGTGCCTCCATTGAGACATGGTGAAACTGAGCAGGGATTCAAGGCTAGGACAAAAACAAAGTTTGGAGTTATGAACATCAATGAACTCTTACTACTGTTATGTTTAGCACCAAGTGAGCACAAAGTCTCGAAGTTAATGCTTCTGTGTCTGTAAAATACCTCGACATATTGCCGTCTTAAGAGTTGTAACGAGTTGACCAATCTGTGAGGCCCTGGCAGTGATGTTCATGTGGTCCATCCTCACTGGTGAGGCAATCTCTTTCATCTGAGCGTTGGAAGAAGATGATCCGAACCCGATCGCATACACAATTACACCGTCGGCCTTTATATCGTATCCAGGAACAGCCGGGTCATCTTGAGATCTCCCTTTAGCTAGGACAACAAGGATCTTAGTGACTCCAGCTCTGGATTTATTTTGAAATACATCCCGGACAGTTGCGATCCCTTTTCCAATGAATTTCTTTGTATCCCCCGGATAGGCTATCGAGTCCATCTCCCTCATGAACGAAGTTTTATCCATGTAAGAATCAAAATTGACTTCAACAGAAGTATCAAGAGAAAAAACAGCCACAGCTACATGAGTCTTCGAGGGTGAGATATCTAATAGCCCAGTAACATCTTTCACAAAGGTTAACAGCAGTCTAAAGTCGTTTAACTTAACTGCCCTTGAGCCGTCAACTAGGAAGGCTATGTCTACTGTGTTGTTGCAACCTATGGAGAGAAAAAAAAAATAATAATTAACGTATGCCACTTGCAATGTACTAAAGTACATATAAGGGAAAGGCAACAATACGATACTTACTGTACTCGCAGTTTTCACCAAAAGTGTCATTGACACAAACACATTCGAATCCACCATAAACATTGACACAATTCTTGTTTGGGATGTCTCCGCACTTTGATGGAACGATAGAGCACTCATCTACATCTGTGATACAAAAATAGTATCTGTCACTGTTATAATGATTATATTATCAACATTACCACCGCAACCATCACCATCGCTGCTATACCATTCTCATTGTTATCATCACCATTACTAGCATCACCCCATTATCATCGTCGTCGTCTCCAATAGAACTATTAACTGATGGAATTTTATCCATCATAACTCCAGATAAAGTATTATACTATATATTCAGAACGAGTTTAAAACCTTTCATAACAAAATTACGAAATGCCCAACAAATTAATTTCTGTATAAAAATAGTTTACCTTCATCACAGTACAGACCAGTGAAATAAGCAGAGCAACTGCACTTGAAGTCAAGGCCCTCATTCATACACGTGCCTCCATTTTGACAAGGTTCAATCGCACATGGCTCTATGGCTGCAATTAAGACAAACATTTGCGTAAATTTTTTATGAGGTGTGACCACCTGCAACCAATATGGACTGCTCGTTAGCTTTAATGATGTGTAAAAATGAATATAAAAATGCGCTCCTTTTATCAATACATACACAAACAAAAACACATTTCTCTAGAGGGAGGGGGGAGTTGCGTAGCTTATATTAATTAACTGTAAAGTAATTATAATTTTACATAGGAAAGCTCTCCATAGAACAATCGTGTGGATGCTTGTGAAACTAATCATAATAAAGAAGGTGAACATTAAATGAGTTATTAAAAAAAAAGAAAAAAAGTAAAGATATATAAGAATGTATTCTTCCATTCAAACACGAAATGAGAACCCTAGAGGGAATATCCTAGTCATATCTATGGGAAAGATTGCTAGATAGTTAGTTTTGATAGTTGTTGACCTGCCACTACGTACCTGGGAGAACTACATTGATGATTCCATCTATGACAACATTAAAGGTTGCATTAATGATAAAGACATGATCCTCGTCTGGGTCTGTTGCGGTTAACTTGAGTTCCGGTAGATAATAATTGTCACCAATCCCACCGCTAAATATAACGACACCGCTTTTACGAAGATCTTGTGCAGGAATATCTACACTGTCATCGGACGCCCTACTTGTAATCATCAGTAGTACTTTGGGAACCAAGGGACGTGATTTATTGAAGATTGTTTGTACTTCTTTCAGTGCCTTGCTAGTATTGAGCTTGCTTACATTCGGATACAGTGCTGTGTCCATAGCAATTTTTATGGGGATAAAGTCATAGTATGTTGTAAGACTGAAAATTGTATAAACATTTTCGGAGAACACGCCAAAAGCTACATTTGTTTTATTTTCTGCAACTGTAAAAAGGGAAGTGAAATTTGTGGCAAAGTCGACTGCATTTCGGAAGCCGTCTTCGGTAATGGAGGTTGATCCATCGATCATGATAACCAAATCAAATTTGGTCTCGCCCATATCTGAAAATAAAGAAAAAATTCCGTTATTATATTAAAGGTAATAATTTACATAGCGAATACTTCTTCCAACCATATAGCAAAAAATGCTTTAAAGCTTTTATGACCATTTTATTTATCCACTACTAAAGGCAGGCCAGAAACAAAATAGTTACTAGAAGTCTAGCCTTTTTTGTAGTGGACGCTCTCTTTTTGTAATATCAGTTTGAAATAATACGATTATATTTTGTCACTTACTGTATTGGCATCGGTCTCCCTTGATGCCTTGTGGACATTTGCAGGTAAATCCACCGTCAGAATTTTCACAAGTTCCATTATTACACCAATCTTGAACCAGACATTCGTTGACATCTAGGCAAAAAAAGTAAAGTCGAAACTACTATGTTAACAAAGTGCCCGGCAAATAGCAAAGCTTCAAAGATGCATGAAAAACTATGAAAGGCGTAAACTTTTTCATGGGTGTACCGATCAATCATAAGTTACACATAAGATTATTTATTTTGTTAAATGTAGTAAAATAAAATATCAAAGGGTTAAAACAACAAAAACAAATACAAAAAAATGAGCATGCAAATGTGAATGCGAACAAGAAATATAGTTTTAAGGGTGGATAGAGAAACGAGCACCTAGGTCATCTACTGTCAAGTTATGATTTGGGGCCAGCGCTTACCAGTGGTACAGTTTCTTCCGGTGTAAGTAATGGGGCATTTACATGTGTAGTCGTTGTTTTGGCGAAAACAGGTCGCTCCATTCTTGCACGGTGATAACGCACATAAGTCGACAACTGAAAATAAAATTGTTAAGGTGTACCTGGCACAGGGATAAAGAATAACGCTGTAGATTGTCCACCTTCAAAACAATGACTAAGCTCCCATCCCCCCGCTCCTCCTTCAGTTCACTCCCACCTTAAAACAATTCTTTTTATTCGAGGTAACTGCAATCACTAGTAAAAAAATTAATAAATAAAACCAGAGTTCAAACAATACAAGGAAAATGTAGTCATTACTATACACAATTTGTAATTAACATTTGCGGGGTAAGTCAGAAATAGTTGAAGGTCGACTATCTTGAATGATACAATCGTCGGACATCCCTCGACAATATATTTACCCTTTCTTTGCTCATTTTAAAAAGGTACAAGATAATTTAATTATGTCCTAGTACCTGCACATATCCGGGCATCAAGGGTAGACAGAATTGAATTCATGTTTTTGAAGTCAACCGAGAAGACATGGCTAGCATCAGGATCCGTCGCGATAGCATCAAGCTCTGCCTTATCATAAGACTCCCCTACTCCGATACTGTAGATCTCGATGCCAATATCACGTAGTGCCTTCGCGGGCTCTGCTACGCTATCGTGCGCTTTCCCATCAGTCAAAACAATAAGGATGTTAGGCACTCCCACTCGTGTTGCTTTCCTGTAGATCTCATCGTTCATGTATTGCAGTGCTCTTCCAGTATATGTCGACCCTTTAGGATAAGGCATTTTGTCAACGGCCTCTAGAACGTCCTTTTTGTTATTGTATTTTCCGAAGGTAAAGATGGTTTGAGGTTTTGAGGAGAATACCACTAAAGCCACTTGCGTATCGAACGTGGAGATCTTAAAGGAGGAAGTCACATTCTTGATAAAATTCCTACATCTTTGAAAATTTTCTGGATCTTTCGCGTTAATGCTGCCTGAACCATCCACCAGAAATGCAAGATTAAACTTCTGCGTCTCACAAACTGTAGAAAAATTACAAAACCATTACTCATTGATCTCTGTCAGCAGCAAAAAGCTTTGTAGAACTTGTCAAACAGACGGGAAGACAAGTTGCTACTAGAATTATGGTTTCGAGATATCAAAACCAGCTTTAAGAACAACTTTGAGAAATACATACACAATATGAAGAATACTACGAAACAAAATTTGCTGGCTCCGTTTACACTTTTAGTATGTGCTTGGAGATTTAAAAGTATTTTAGGAAAAAGGTTTGTTTTGATTCCAAACTTATTGTTGCTTCAAATAGGGTTTGACTGTTCTGTATATTTTTATTCTTTCAACCACGAATTTGTTACAATTTTGTCATTCGTACTAAACATCGTCATCTTCTTAAACACACAATTAATTACAATAAATTTTTTTTTGGAAAATATCAAAACAGTTCGTCATTTGGTATATAATATATCACTGTATTACGCGACGTGTGCATAAAATGGAAATTTCTATTGGCACAGTACTCGTTTAATATGCAAAACTTGGGGAGCTCACAGACGTAAACAAATATAAAAGGAATGTACATCATCACTCACCTATTTCGCAGTCAGCGCCTTTGTATCCAGTAATACAAGTACATAAATAGCCTCCATTAATGTCTGTACAGCCTCCTCTATTTTTACATGGATTTGATAAACACTCGTTGACATCTGAAGAATATATATATTTTTAATTTCTTGAAAGAATCTTATCAATTTAAAGTGCGTTGGATACTTTGTAATAAACAGTTTCACCGGCGGTAATAATTACCAGAATAACATAAAACATGATGTGCCCCATATATTTGAATATAATATAAAATAATAGAATACAAACAATCATACTTATGAGAAAAAAAATTCACGTTTCAGCTTACCTAGGCTGCAGTTAGAACCGGTAAACATAGCTGGGCAGGTACAGTTTCCGCTAGTTGAATTACACGTGCCTCCATTTTGACAGTTACATGAATCCTTAACTGTGGAAAAAGAAATTAAGAAACGACATACATGCCATTTAAATTACTACTTTCATGTTAATAATAAGAACAACGATAATTGAGATCATGAAAACACTGTAACCAGAATGATAATAAATAAATTGCCACTTTTTGCACGCTGATAGCGTACCTATCTCGCAATCTTTTCCAGTGAATCCAGTATGGCAGGCACACGAATAGTCACCCGGAATTGCAACTTTGTTTGTACAGTTTCCATTGTTGTTGCACGGGGAACTTGAGCATGGGTCAGCAGCTAGATATAAAAGGAGAGACTCACAACAGTCATTACAACTTACAAGAGTCATGATATTAGAGTTCAGTCAAAGGGCTTAATCACTAAACAAACAAAAGTTTAACTGAAAAGTAACTTAGTAGCTTTGTTATGGTTGCTGACTTACCTTGGCAGATAAGCTCCTTAAAACGCCTTGTTTCGTTGTGCATGTTAGAATAAAGCATAGATGTTACATGTGAGCTGGATGTGCTTGAAGCAACTGCTCCAAGATCAGCGGATGAAAAATAACTTCCAATTCCAACAGCAATTATTTCTACATCATTAGATTCAATTTTACGAGCGGCCACTGATGCGTCGTCATTTGATATCCCTCCAGTTAGTACTATTAAGATGCGTTTAGATCCAACAAGTCGTAAACTCTGATTGAAGAGCTGAGAATAGGTCACTTCGATTCCTTTTCCAATATTTCGTTCATACTCTGTACCACTTTTAATGACGCTTTGAATAGCATATTCAAGAACAGAGGAGTTGTATGATTGGTCAAAACTGACTTGCTTGTTTCCGCCTTGAGCAAATGTTACCAACCCGAAGCGTGTATCTACAGAAGATACGTTCATTGCAGAGGACAAACTGATCGCCCACTTGAGCACACTTTGAAACTCTTGTCCTGAAACAAAACCTGACGAATCAATGAGCAGCCCCACGTCTAAATCACTCTTGCAGGCTGTGGAGAAAAAAACATGGCAATGAAACAAATGCCGGCCTGATATAGCCTGAAGCTCATTGTTAAGATGCCATTCCTATCTATCTAGCTACTTGATTCTGTGATTTTAATATTGAATTTCCTCGATCCAGATAGCCTGTGATATGGTTTGTCGCTCGGAATTCTCAAAGCAAAATAGCTTTTTGGAGGCATATTAAGTATATTTTGGAGCAATTTACCTTTCGACTGTATGTTAAACTTTGATCTATTCACTTTTAGCTATATAAAATTGAAAGTGAAGGCTAAACTCTAGCCTTCTTTCACAATTGTCTTAAAGGATGAGGATGAAATATATATTGAACAAATTATCTAAAAAGGTCGTTTAATGGATCTACTATATTCTTATTAACCCTATTCAGACTGGGCTTTTTTGAGCTGTCTGTGACTGGGTGGGAAGGGGGGGGGGCTGAAAGGCCCCCCTTCGTATTTCAAAAACTACTTAGACTATGACCATCAAACTTACAGACAATGAGCACCAGCACCACAATGGGCATCTTTACGCCCTATTTTGGGTGTGGTCGGATCAATTATTACGTCACAATGACGTCATAAATACAATGTCTAGCTATTCTTTCACAAATTGCCTAAATTATCAGATATCGGTTTGAAATCATTTTGTATTATTCAGATATATCAAAATCAACCTTTTAACGGCTTAATAATGCAAAAAGGCCATAAAAAACGTTTATAATCAATTTTTTTGAAAGAATTTCCGCCATCTTAGGTCCGCCATCTTGGATTCTTATGATTTTTTTGCAAAAAAAAATCTGGAATTATTACAGAAAAAAGTATTTGCATGCATTTATTACTGCTCATAGTAATGATAAATGCATAATATTAGCTTTTAAAGTGTCATCTAGTAAATCTAGTGACATTTTTAACAACAGCTTTGAGAGAGCAACATTTTCCCACCCCTCCCCCAAATATCCGAGGTAAAAAAATTCTAGCGCTGTTGTAAAACTTGTCACCTCAACAAACTTATAAAGTCATGAGAGGCATAAAGTTTTTGGGAAACCTATGAATTTTGGGAAACCTAAGATTTTAGGCGCTATGGTCCAGAAGCTATAGGGGGGGGGGGGGGGCTTAAAGAGCTCCCCCCCAGTCTGAATAGGGTTAAAACATCTTTAAATTTTAAGAATGCAAAATACCTTTTGTTAAGTTCCCCTAAAAAAAGCCCATGAATAAGCCTTTTTTCGGAATTCAAAGGCACTGCTCTACTATGCTATTTTCAAAACTTACTATAGGTGCAGTTCTTTCCATATTTGCCAACTGGACAAAGACACTGATAACTCCCATATGTATTGTGACACACCAGGCCATCTGCACATAAGCTACTATTATTGCATTCGTCTAAATCTATAATAAAAAACATCAAAATTTCACACACATCAAAACTAAATGGGATAAACATTTTCAATTTTGATTGATAAAGCAGACATGGAACTACATCTTTATATTGCCTCTGACCTGTAGAACAGTCGATTCCTGTAAATCCTCCAATGCAAGTGCAGGTATATCCACTAGACGAACCATTGCAAAGCCCTCCATTGAAGCATGGACTGCTACTGCAGGGGTCAACGGCTGATTTTAAAAGTAAAAAGAAGGAATTTGCTGTATGCTACTTTAGATGGAATAGAGGGGCCTTCGAATGTAAGGAAAAATTCAGCAGGGGTTTAGAAAAAAACTACATAGATCCTCTTTATAGTCAAAGCAATTTATTTTCACTTATCCAATTCAACCCTTATTATTATCTGTATAAGGTTTTGGGGCTACTTGTTTCTTTGTGTACTATAAATTTGTTTAGTAACTTGTTATCGTCTAATAATTTTCTTATTTTAAAAGTAAAATGCCTACATTATATCAGTATGTGATACTCGCTTTAAATCATAGACTATCCTTTCTGTTAAATTCATAATTCTCGGTCATAATAGTTAAAGCGGCATTGTCACCAGTGTACTTCCGGAAGGCCGACGAAAACCTCAACCAACAAAAGACAAAATAATCTATTAGAATCCACGTTATTTCACAGGCCATCCGCCCTAAGTCATCAGTCACATCCTCAAGTACACTCCCAATAGACCCACTTCTTTCACAATTTTAAAATATTTTTTGGCGTTTTCCGTTAAAAATCATCGGAGATTTTTACGTAATCTATCGGAAGTAGACTGGTGACTTTGCGACTTTGATATATACATATATATGTATCAAGCACACGATACCCATTTAATCGCAATAAATAAACAGAAAGACAGACAGACGGACGGACTAACGGACGGACGGGCAGTCTTATCACATTTTTAAAATAAATCTTATAGAACAAGAGTAACAATTTATTTAGGAATATTTTGGCCAATGTTAGCACACATCATTGTGTTAACGCTGCATTGCAGCGTACTATACTCACATTGGATAATTCTTGTGCTGATACCTTTAGCCAGAGTAATCAGTGGACTAGACTTGAAGAGAAAGATGTGGTTTCCATCTGGCTCACTTGCAATATCTATCCACTGACTCCAACTCCTATTGTAGAAACCCCCAATAAATGTTTCAACATTATGTGAAATCTTAAGATCTGCAGCGAGGCCTGTGATGTTATCAGTTGAGGCATTCCCAGATGTAACAATCACCAGAGCCCGAGAAACTTCGCTGCGGGCTTTAAGGAACAGAGAATCGTTTAGGTACTTGAGTGCATCACCAAGATTGATATCTGCTTGACCTTCATATTGCGCCGATGAGATCCCATTGAGAACATTGGGCTTTGTATAGTACTGGCCTAGATCAAACACTGTTGATGTGTTGGTCGAGAACTTGGCCAAGCCTACATGCACAGTCTCTTTACTGATGTTGAAAACATTGGCTATATTTTTTAAAAATTCCAAGGATAGGTTGAAGTTTTCCTGACCCATCGCGGAAGATGACTCAATGAGGAAAACCAGGTCCAATTTGAGTGACGGATTTAACACTATTGAAAGAGAAAGCAATTAGTTTCCGATACTCAGGAATGATACAAAATATATTATACTACCACAGATCTGTGCTTTGCATATTTTATAGATATATGAGATTGAATTGGTATGGTAGGCTGATTCCATAAAATGCGAAAAAGGTTGGCTGATTCCGTAAAATGCGAAAAAGGGGTTTATTTGGTCAATTTTATTCATTTACATCATTAACATCATAACCAGCAACTAAAATTATTCTTGAGAAAATATCAATAGTACAATTTTGTCAGTTACTATTCCCATTTTAACGAGATTTTACAGTAAAGCAAAACCATTTGTCAATAGGTATTCCCGGTGCTTATTTTATGTCCTTGAAACTGGTTAGTGTAGTACCAGTGGAAGACAAGTTTCCTGCTTTACATTTCCCAGTGCTTATCATGAATCTGCAAGCAGCCCTTGCCCGGATTATAGACCAATGACCCTTCGACTTAGAAAGCGCATAAAGAAAGCATCATGGCTACCTCCATAAACCTTACTTTATCCCGTGCCTGAGGTTATCATCAACAGCATATTCAAATAAGAAGGTACCTTGTAGACAATGCAAGCCGATGTAATTAGCAGGGCAAATGCAATCAAATCCTCCTTTCAGGTTGACGCAGGTTCCTCCATTGCTACATGGGTTACCAATACACTCGTCTCTATCTAAAATAATATATAAAAAATACAAGCATTTAAGATTCATATAGAGTCATTGCCTAAAGCTACACGGCTAGACCAGAAATTCTAGAGAAGAACAACAACAGCGGGAGAAACAAACATGGATTGATACCAAAAAGGCATATGAATCAAATCAGCTATGGTATAACATACAACAACATACAACAGCGCTATTTTATCGCTGGTCTCACCATATTCACAATTAGGCCCTTCGTACTCTGGTGTGCAATAGCATATGAAGCTGCCGTTTGTATTTTGACAAGTTCCGCCATTTTGACACCACCCTGGCTTTGTGCACTCGTCAAAGTCTGGAAAGAAAGCAGAGTAAAGGACAAATTGAAATCTAGCAATAAAACAGTTGCAATCGCGTGTGAAACGTTTAGAAAGCGTCATTAAATAATTACTTTATAACATACCCTCTGTGCATGTGTTCCCTTGGTAGTTATCGGGGCATTCACATTTAAAGCCGCCATCGGTGCTTGTGCAAACTCCATTGTTTTTGCAGGGAAAGAGGGCGCACTGATCCACAGCTAGAGACAAAATTATTAGAATACCGGTATGTCAGGCGACGCGATTATCCGGGAACTTAAGTTTTTACGTAGAGAGTCCGTGGTAAACGTCCTACTAAAAAAAACATCTGTCATATATCTCACTATAATCATCGCTAAAATCATCCACTGCAACAATTCAGGGGCGTAGTCGGGATCCCTAATAGACATTAGACGTTTTCTTTAGTATCTTAAATAAATGTCCCATGCATGTACTCTATTTTGGCTTTAAGGTGGTGGACCGTGTCTTCAGAAGGCTACGCTATATGGCTGACGATGTTTAAACGATGTTTAAACAGTACAGTACTTAGATTTTGGAACGATATTTGAATAAGTTTACCTGTGCATATTTGACCTCCCAAATTCTCTGTAATGGAGTTCATTTGTACAAAGTCCACGTTAAAAACGTGGTCCTTATCTGGATCCGAAGAAATTTCCTTTAGTTCGGCTTCATCAGATAGAGGTCCAATTCCCACAGCAAATATCTGTACTCCGAAACTTTTCAGTGCAGCCGCAGGCTCGCTAACATGATCATTCGCAGCGCCATCCGTAAGCACAATAAGAACATTCTTTACTCCCTTTCGTGGGGCTTTTTGGTACACCTCTTCCAATGTAAAAGTCAAAGCTCTCCCAGTGTATGTGGTATAGCCGGGATAAGGCATATTGTCCACTGCTTTACTAATGTCATTGATATCGTTGTATTGTCCAAAATTGAATATCAATTCGGGAGTTGTGGAGTAAACAACTAGCGCAACTTGCGTGTTGGATTCCGAAACCTGAAATGATTTCGTCAGGGTTTTAATGAAATTCTTGAAACGACCATAGTTGTTTGGATCCGCGCCATTTATGCTCCCAGAACCATCGACCACAAATGCGAGATTGAATTGCTGAATGGAGCAAGCTTGGAAGAGAAAAAACATTTACTAGTCAAAATCACAAAACCTTCTCGCATCCTTTTTACGGGGGTTCCAAGTTACCTTGGTTTGCTTTAGTATAGCTAAATAACCGTTATCACAACCCCACGTTGGTAAGCTCTTTACAATAAGTTCACGTTTACAAAAACGTTACAAATTTCATCCATTCAATTACTTAAACAGGTCAGAATGTCAAAGGGCATCTATCTAAACTCAATCCAATTTCTATCAAAAACACGAAAGCTATACAAACTAGAAAAACAAAATCAATACTTGTCAGGATGTTTTTAAATGCTTGTTAAATGTCCAGTGAGACATGCTAGAGCGAGGTGGAAGACTTACCTATTTCACAGTTGACTCCTTTTACTCCAATAGGACAAGCGCATATGTAGCTACCTTCAGTATTTTTACATACTGCTCCATTCTTACATGGATTATCCAAGCACTCATTGACGTCTGAAACAAGAAAAAAAATATCGGAAAGGGCTTTACACTGCAATATTTATTTTCAAAAACAGCAAATCTATGAAAACCTATCGAGGCTTTGAGGGGTAAAGCTCTATTCGAATTGATAATAATGAGACGTTGTATATAACATCACCTTCAGTGCAGTTTTGCCCGGTAAAGCCCACACTGCAACTGCAATTGTATCCATCCGGACTGGGGTTACATTTTCCAAACTTTCCGCAGGGGTCCAAGAAGCATAAATTTGATTCTAAAAATACAATGTTTTATTGGTTAAAACTCTACAAGAAAATAAAATACGGTAGGTAAATGAGCTGTGACATGTTATATGAAGCAAATTTCAGATGTTGACAATAAACAATTTACCATTTTCGCAATTTTTTCCAGAATAACTAGAAGGGCAGGTACACTGGTAGCCTAGAGACTGCGTCAAGTTGTTCATACAGGTGCCGCTATTTCTACAAGGCGAGCTGGAACATGGATCCGCAGCTGCAAAGTAGAAATAAGTACATAATGTTGGTAACTCCTATTCTGTTGTCATTTCTAATTTTATAGTCGTTGGTGTCCGTCCGTTAGGTGCAAAACAACAACAACAATACTCCCATTTTCATAATAACGTTCAAAGTTAAACCCAAAAAGGTATGTCACACAAATTTGTTCTTACCCAGGGCAACGTATCCTAATATCATTATCAACTTGTTTACTGGTATCGAATATTAGCCTCACCTTGACACACCACTTGCTTTGACCATCGTACACTTTGAGATAATTCCATGTACTGACTTGCATTTACTTCTCGTTGAACGTTATATTGCACTAGTTCCTTCAATTGTGATACCACCACATCGTCACCCAAACCAATCGGAACAATCTGTACACCTGCTGCTTGAAGTTTCTGCGCTGGTAGGAATACGTCGTCACTTGATCTTCCTCCAGTTAGAACAAAGAGAACCTTTCCTTTTCCGCTTTGACCCCCGATAGAAAACAGATCTAACACTGCTTGTAAGCCGCTTCCCATATTTCGGATAAACTCATTCGATTGTAAAGCGAGTTTCTCGATAGAATCAACAACGACTGATTTGTTATACGAACTTGTGAAATTGAAATAGATTTTTCCCATTTCAGCAAATTTAACAATACCTAAACGAGTGTTATTAAGGGACACATTGAACGAGTTGGTAAAGGCAATCGCCCACTGGACCACGTGTTGAAAATCTTCTTTTGCGATAAAACTTGAAGTATCTATCAAGATCCCAACGTCATTATCTTTCTTGCAGGCTGAAACAAAAGTATAAAAAAATAATTGAGCACTAGATAATATTGGTTCCGCCATCAGCCCTATAATACCTCCTTTATGAAGCTACATTATTAGTTTTGGATCGAGTTTGCGCTTGCCTGTTTAAATACGGACGCGCGCTATAAAAGGGACTTGCCTAGGGTAAGTCGCCATTACCCCTAGACCTCGTCAATTGCAGAGCTCCGTTACAAAACATAAAAGAATAGGATCAGACTCTAACAAGATCTAAAAATATCGTCTTTTTAAATTATTTTCTGAGAAAAGAAGACACAAATTTCAAAGGTTTTAAAGTAAAAATGATCCAGTTTTCGATCGTTTCTCTTTTCTTAAAAGGCTGATTGTTCAGTAAATCCTGGCCAACGGGAGACTCATTTCGCTATACCCAACGATAGCACAACGCTGTTTCGCCACCGATGAAGACATCCCGATAAAGTCTTAATCAATATGAATGTTTACCCAAAGGGTATGATTTCTCATTGTCTACACTTACTGTAGTTGCAGTTATCTCCCCATTTTTCGATTGGGCACATACACGCGTAGCTTCCATAGGTATCAATACATTCCAAACCAGAGGAGCAGTTGAAACTGTTTGCATCGTTACACTCGTTTACACCTGTAAAATGAAGACAATAGTAATAATTTTCATGTGCTGTTTTGTGTATGAAAAAGAGCATATTTATCTACAGCTTACCGTTTTCGCAAAAGCTTCCTGTAAAGCCAGTCGGACACGTGCATGTAGTGGATCCATTCGACGTCGTACACGTCCCATTATTGTTGCATGGATTTGGGGTGCATTTATCTACGCCTTAATAAACCAAGTCACTTTTTTAGAATATTGATCATGAAAAAATAATTAACTATTACAAAACCCAACTATTAACGGACATTTAATGTTTAGTTATAGGGAAAGTATAAAATTGTATTCCAGTTTTCCCGTTTTCTTTTTACCGTTTGTACTGAAGATGGCCCGTAGCTTGTTTATTACCGACATGTCATAAATTGAAGCATATTTGCACGTTAATAATAGATTGTTGAGTCACGAAAGCACAGGGTCTTTTGTGGGGGTTGTAGATGTTACACTTACTTGTTATCATTACACCTGAAATGCTTTGCCCTGACCCGAAAGTGTGGTAGTACGATGGCTGTTTGGCGATGGCTAACCAGTAAATTTCATTAGCATTTTTGAGTGTTAAGACAAGAATGTCGATTCTTTGGCGTTTCAGGTCTTCAGCAACCGCGGTGATAGTTTCGCTAGTAGAATTCCCTGATGTTATGAGAACTAGCATTTTAGCGGTGTTGTCACGTGCAGCTGGAAACAAGCTATTGTTTATGTATTTCAGCGCTTCTTCCAAATTAACATCCGGTCTTCCATCATATTTAGCTAATGATAGTCCTTCAAGCACTCCATTGTTGCTGGAATACGTTTTAAAGCCAAATACAACGGTAGTGTTGTAGGAAAACTGTACCATCGCAACGTTGACTGTATCATTACTAACCAAAACGCTGTTTACGATGCTTTTACTAAACTCAATTGAAGTATTGAAGTTGGTAGCACCCATTACCGAAGATGACTCCACCAGGAATGCCAGGTCGAGCTTTAACTTCGATTGAATATCTATTGAATACCAAAAAGAATCAGACAAATGCAACTCATCGCTATCATATTTGTAAAATTGTATTTGTAATAAGTTAAGGTTGCATAGGATCAAATTTAATATTTAAGGGGGGAACGACCGGGTGTGAAAAATTTAGGGGTGTTATTGAACAATAACATATTGAATTGTCACAAAAATGGAATTACATATTTGTTTTACCTGTTAATAAAAAAGTTTTTTTAAAACCTTAAAAGGTTTTTGCTCTGAATATTATGTGTGAATTTTTTTAAATATTTTAAGAATAAGATACCGAATGTTACCAACGGGTACCAAACCTCGTTTTTGTGCTGTCGGTGGCCAATCACAAAATACGGCTATTATATGAAGATTGCGATTTCAAGAGTTAATAGCAAACTGATTATCGATTACCTGGCTTATTGCTAGTAAATATTTGGAAACTGATAAATAGTGCCGGTAACTAGGGCTAAATTGGAAATGAAATTGTCAAACTCAAAGCTTTTAATCGAAATTTATAAAGAAGTTATGATCAGAATCTTTTGAGAAATTAACACTATTTTGAAACAAAAAAGGGGGTACCTAGATCGGTATAAGCGCAAAATCAAATACAAATGCAATATTTTCTTCAATTTGTAAGTAAAGCCCCATCTACACTAACAATTTTTAGTTAACAATTTTTATGTGACAATTTTTATTTGCTAGTGTAGATGTAGCAAAGTCGGTATTTTTTTTGTGGCAACTACAGTTGCTCAAAAGCTAGCAGGTTTGCTTTTTTCTCCGCAATTAAAAATTGTCAGACATGAAAAATTGCTAGTGTAGATGCCAACAAAAATAGTTGTCAACTAAAAATAGTTAGTGTAGATAGGGCTTAGAGCATGTAATTTTACATGCGCGCGCTAAATGACGCAATCTTCGATCGCAGATGGGTGGGCAATGCAAGCTTAATCTCGCCAAAATACTTTTTAGAATGACTTAAATTCTGAAATTGCAAATAAGCTTGTTAATGAACAAAGCAGCACATTACTAAAAGATGTATAAACAAAAATTGGGACTTATGAGCAATAAACAGTGATGATAAAATATGGCAAAAGACATAGCGAAGCATAACACAAGATTAATTAATCAGACTTAAGGAAACAGATAGTATGCCATGAAAGCTAATGATAATAGTTTAGTCTTTACCTGTGCAGTACTGCCCGTAAAAGCCTGGTGCACACATACACGTAAAGCCGCTGGCTGTATTAACGCACTTGGCTCCATTAAAACAAGGATTCCCTATACACTCATCACGATCTGGATTAAATAAAAATGTCACGGTAATGAGATAATGATCAGGCTTTACTCAACTCTCGTAAGAAAGGTCTAATGTACCAAAAAAGAACTGCAAAACTAAAAAAGTGATTGCATTCCTCTGAAGTTGGTTGGATTGCAGCCGTCTACCTTCAGACCTATATTCTATCGGGTCAATCAAAATACCCAATAGTCACACGTTCATAAACCAGAGTAATGGATATGGGCATGGTGAATCAAGCGGGGACTGTTGACAGACAATATAGGCAGATAATATGGATTGCTGGATTGCCCTAACACCTCCTACTTCAACCTCATTTGGATAGCAATTTAAGGATTTTAGGGAAAATCGCAAATTCATAGAAATCACAGAAATCCTAGAACCGCCCCTGAAAGAGTGTCATGTAGTTAGTCCTGGTAAGTCTTTGACTAGGTCTAATTAATACATACCGTAGGTACAGTTTATCCCAGAGAATGTATTAGGACAAGTGCACGTGTATCCATTCGACAAGCTTGTACATGTACCTCCATTCTTGCATGGAGCAAGAGCGCAATGGTCTTTTACTAGAAATACAGTCACATCATCATGAGACACTTCCATAGATAATGAATGCAACATGATGCAAAAATTAAGATCGGATATAGGTTATTTAAACGCTTACCAATGCAGATCCGGTCTCTGATTGCATACGCAATTAAATTCAGACCGGAATATTCTACGTGAAAAACATGAGCCGGATCTGAAGCCATATCCTTTAATTGCTGTAAAGAAACAAAACTGCCAACACCAACGCTGATAATATGCACCCCATCGTCACGCAACTTCTTAGCAGGATCAGTCACGCTATCCTGGGAAAGACCATCGGTTATGACAATAACAATGGTTGTGACATTTTTCCGTTTAGATGCTTGTAATACATCCGTTCTCGCTAGGATTAGTGCTTTGCCAGTATAGGTTGTGCCTCGCATTTGTTTCACATTTTCAATCACGCCTTTTGTCCTCTCAGGGGTTGAATATTGGTCTAAACTAAATTCAATTTTTGCAGTATCATTGAACTGGACAAGACCAATGTGAGTTCTATCCGATGAAACACCAAGCAAATCAACGAGAGACATGAGGAAAGTCTTGCACTTGATAAAGTCATTATCTTGGATGCTCGAAGAACCGTCAAGTACGATGACTACGTTAGATTCCTTGATCTTGCAACCTGAAAAGAATTTGCATGACTGTTGTTATTCATCCGGGTTGCGACCTGCATCCAGAAAAAATATCATGCATGTCAAAATGCTTTTCTTGCTGAAGCGTCGTTTGAGTGATATTTTAATGATATTTTTTAAAGCCATTTACCGAAAATGATCTAACAGAAACCCCTCTCTATTAAACGCCCTCCCCTCCCTCCCGGCTTAAGAATAAACGACAAAGGAATTTCGGTAATATAAATCAATTTTAATTGCCTTCTTGCTCATTCTAAGCTTGGCTTTTACTGGGTGGACTTCCTCAATGTCAAGAAACGCTTGCTATGCAGGATATGGTTAAACTTGATCCTGACTAGAATCCCACTGCACTTGGGTTTGTTTTTATCTTATAGTTTAAAATGAACGCCTCTCTCTAATAAACGCCTCACATCTATTGAACGCCCCCCTCCCCCTCGTTCACATTTCTTTATTGCTCTACAATGTATTTTTCTTATAATGACTTACTCAGTTCGCAGCTCTTTCCCTCGTATCCGTCAATACATTTGCAAGTATAATCGCCTGCAGAATAGGCGCAGGTTCCTCCATTTTTGCAGGGACTATTGTCACACAGGTCGACTGCTAGAAAATAAATTTTGTAACTATAAATTTTATTTGTATTTTTAAACTGTAGGTGTTGACTAAACTTATATCGGTTCTTATTTCTATAGGGTTCTAAGATAGGAAATGTTATCCGAGCAATGTTTCATATATAGGAAGGGTTGATCATCCGCGTTATCAAGAACAGCAGAGTCACAAATATAAAGAGAAATGTATAAACAATGAAATAGACGGTAGTTGAGTCACCAGCCTTTGAAGACAAAGTACAGAATCAATCAACATAATTGTATTATTATAAGATATCCATAATACCTTGTGTGCAATTCGTTCCTGTATACCCTTTAGCACAACTGCATTGGTATCCCAAAGGCTCCCCGTCGTCTACTGTGCAATTGCCACCATTAGCACAGGGGTTGTTTGTGCATATATTGATCTCTAAATTAAATAATTCAGAAATAAGATTTAGGATTTATTCATTGCCAATGATTTCGCTTGTCAAAGTACAAGAAACTTGGGATCTTTCAATTAATCTGTTCATGTGAATAAAATAAGTACAGGTTCTAGCAAATAAACATATGCTTTAGGGGATTAGTAAGAACCGTTCCATACTTACTGATTTCACAGTTTGTTCCCGTATATCCTGATAAACATGTGCATAAATATTCTCGATCTGGGCTGTTGGTTATTTCACACGTTCCATTGTTGAAGCAAGGAAAGCTGGAACAGGGATCTGACGCTTAAGATCAAAGAAAACTTGTGTTAACCATGATAGACAAATTCAAATAAAACTAAATCTGATACATCAAATAAAATTAATCAATTACAACAAATATTGCCACCAAATGAATGACATTTTACCTTGACAAATTCTGTCGTAGACGGCTTTCACAGATTCATCTCGATCTCCGACGATGTCATATTCTCTAAAGTATATATACCTCTCATAGGGAGAGCTTGCCACCTCTCGCAGCTGTCCTTGGGAGTTAGTTTCCTTCGGGCCTATGGTCAAAATTTTGGTGCGAGGACCACCTTTAAACAGCCGTGCCTCATTATAAGGGTCATCACTTGAGCGACCACTTGACATTATCAGTAAAATTCTGGTTGCGTTAAGCCTGAGATGCTTATCAAACATTCCTTGGATACTCTCTATTCCATTACCAATTCTTCGCTCCTGGAATTTGTTTGGATAAGAGACTTGTTTAACAGCTCCAAGAACTCCTTCTTTTGTATTGTAAGTATCTGGCTCAAATAATGTTGTCACGTTTCTGTCATAGAGGGCTCCGCAAATTCGAGCCTCGCTAGCAGAAATGGAAAAGAGCCCAAACAATGATTGCAAAAATTTAAGAGATTTCTCAAAGCTAGTAGACGTCACGAATCTCGATCCATCAAGTAAGAACCCGAAGTCGATGAGATTATTGCAAGCTGTGGACAAAAAAAAGCCAAAATAAAGACAAAAAATATTCGAGATTTCAACGCTCAAAAACAAATTTCGTATCCGCGCGTGAATATGTAATATCCTCAATTTATTGGCCACTCACTGTAATTGCAATATTGTCCGTATGTTTTTGGCAGGCAAATGCAATCAGACCCTCCATACAGATTGTAACAGCTTTCCCCTGGACAGGAAGACACATTTTTTGCACACTCGTCGATATCTAAAATATAGAGAATTATTTAACCGACTAACCATATAGCAAGGTATAATAATGATAAAAATACATTTGGAGGAGCTTACCTATTTCACATCTACTTCCGTTGAATTGTGGGGTGCATTTGCAAACATAACCAGAAGACAACTTGGAACAAGTACCTCCATTCTGGCAAGGGCTACTGGCGCATGGATCCAAATCTGAAAAAGCATACAGCGGTGAATCCCTATGCTATACATTTGTGTGTTAAAATTGTTAATATTTCTAGAATAATAATAAACTTATGTTTTCAGCATTATTTGAGATTGTTTTTTTTGTTCTTAATTTAGTATAGAGAACCATCACATCATTATTTTTTTAATATTATTCAGAATTCTTGTACCTTGAGCAATGTGTCCCTTCAATTCTGCCGGATTTCCCTCTTTGAGTCTTGATTCAGGAAATGTAAGCAGGTGATCTGCATCTGAGGCAATAACAGCTGCATCATCGCCACTTGCTCCAACTCTTATCGCAAATACCTTCACACCCAAGTGTTTGATAGCTTGCAAATCGAGTCTGAACTCATCACTTGACCACTGGCTGGTAAACACTACCAGAAACGTTTGCACTTCTCGAGTCATGATGAATTTTCTCACTTCTGTAAGACCTTTTCCGATGTTACAAGTAAAGAGATTATCGAACGTTATCGTATCAATTGCTGTTATGATGGAGCTTTTATCAAAGTAGCGACTTGTGTTAAATACAGTCTTAGCGGTTTCAGAATAAGTAACAAGGCCAACATTGATACCATCTTCTGAAATAGCAGATCCTTTTACAAATTCCTTAACCAGATTAAGGCTGCCGGTGAACTTTTCAGTTCCAATGGACTTACAGGAGTCTGCCAAGAAGACTATGTCATATTTCCTGACATTGTCTACTACAAGTAAATAAGAAAAAGAAAAGAAATTAGTGTATAAGGAAGACAGATGATTTACGAGGGAACAGGTTGGCACTAGCCTTCCAAAATGAGGAGGGCCAGTGTCTTGATATACAGTTAAAGAGGGAAGTACCTTTCAAACTATATATATTTTTACATACTTTTAAAAACCGTCCTCCCCCCAAACTAAGACTATGACTAAGCGATTTTTGTACTTCTAATTTATGAATTTATATATGTAACGTGTAACTTGTTAGTAATAAGTGTTTTTTACTGATGCCTCTTATTCAGTTTGTTGTAAATGAACTGCCAAAGGTTTTCAATAAACACATCTATCTATTATCTATCAAAATGCCCAACTGTCTATGATTTATATGACCATAGTGCCAATTATCTTACGTATTTCGCAGGTAAGGCCCGTATACCCCTCTTTGCAATCGCACTTGAACGAGCCGAGAGTATTGATGCAAAGTGCGTCATTCTTGCATAACATATGATAACACTCGTCAACATCTGAAAAGGTGAAAAAGTAATCAAGCCGTTTTTTAGTCCATCAGACTGTTACAGACGAGTTCCAGTTTAAATTAGTACACCAAACAAATACTTACCTTCGCCGCAACTGTATCCTTGGTAACCAAGTGGGCAGCTCGATTGCGCTGAAGACAAAAAAGAAACCTTTATGTTATTCGAAACAAAAATTCGAAAATCCTCCGTAAATTTTGGCTCATTTTATTTTGCTACCTGACTCTCGGACAGAGCTTTGGATCTCTGGAATCAACTCAAAATACGGAAATCATTTTACTATCACGCCCAATGTTTGTCTTAGTACGACCGTTTGCAAAGGGTCTAACGAAGTTCAACTGAAACTACTCTGTAATCTTTTTTGATTTTTTCTTCTTCCCAGCCCTAAGCAATAAACGTGCTTTTCGTCGCTCTTTTCGATGTGTCAGAGTAGAGTACATCAATTCATTTGTTAGATAAAAATAAATTTACTCATTGACCCCTGTTATCTTTTAAATAGAGTAATGGGTATTTGTTTGTTACATATTGCTTACAGGCAGCCCAAAGGGAAGGGGGGTTCAAACCGCTAAATCCTCCACCTAGATCCGCTACTGAAACCTATACAAAGTCACAGGCTTAGAACAGTGAAGAACAACGATCGTGTTAAATCACGGAAAATAGATAACATATGAATAAATTACATGGGTTCCCTATATTCTATAAAACTTTCTGATGGCTTCCGACTATGGTCATTTAGTAAGCTGACTTTTGTCGCTTCCATTTGTTACTAGAATAAAAATCAAGCGAACACTAGCTAATGGCACACTCTAGAATATGGCGCAGGATTAAGCGATGTACCCAATCAATATCATATCAAGAAATTTTGGGGAAGGACTGTCTTGTTGCGATACTAATTTACCGCTAATTATTAGAAATGTTATTGTGAAATCAAAGGTTTAGCTCTCGTTAATTAAAATGTGTTCTTTGTTTTGGCGTTTAAATATTTGTGACAAACCCCTTAAAGCCTGTTTCAAGCAACAACCACAATTCCCAGACGATCAATATAATAAAAAGGCTTCAACGAAGCAAATCGAGCAAACCTTACGACACGATACTTACGATATTTATTTTGACAATATGTTATAACTATTATTTTTAAAATAAAATTAGTATAATGATATTTTAAAAATATGCACGGCACATTCCTTAGAATAAAAATAAAATAAAAAAAACATAGAAATAATAGATCAAACAGCTTACTTTTACTGGGTTTAAAAACATTTTCATTCACCCCAAATCATAATTTTTGGTGCAAAGTTCAGTTTTTCTGGACATTTTGATCAACTTGATTAGTCGATTTTTTAAATCTTTTAAAGTTTTAGTACAAGAAATTGTGTCCTTTTATTTTGCTGTATGGTCCTCTTGATTATAACATTAATAAGCATTCTGTGACTTTATACAAAATTCTGTGACATCATGCAATTGCATAATGGCGTCACGAAAACTCGATTAGTTTAGCTACGTTTACCCATCAAGTTAACACTTTTGCGTACACGTGTCTCGATCCATTTTAAGGCTCCCCTTATATACAACGCACTTGTAAGAGTTATCATGATTGAAAGAACAAAAAAAATGCAATATTCACACCAGGAGTCTTCTTTTCAATTAGAATTGAGATTTTCACACTGCTTATTCTATAGCAACTCATTCTTTCAGGGTTTGTGTGTATATAGGTTGATTCAAAGCTATTCTGCTTTTTTTTAATCACTTTTGTGATTTTTGCCTCAACATTTACACATACTTAAGATTATAAGTTACTTTATGATAAGTAATAATGAGTGTATAAGGTACTTTATTAATTTTTACTGACCACTTTGATAAAACCATAACCTGTTCGGTCTATAAAAGTCGTTATGATACCTTAATAGGAATACTTGAATATTGGCGGTAAATATTGGCCAAGCTAGGAAGTCTTACCTTTAATCCCATATAGAAGTATCAGCAATCCAAAACAAATAGACAAAACCTCCCTGGGTTTCATCTTGCTCTGAAGACAAAGTTAACTAGCAAGTTCCTTTGTATAGCCACTTCTTCATATCGTGAAACGGCTTCACGACCAATATTGGCCCACTTGAGATCAAATAGCTCAGATGATTCTAGCTCACACCGTGCGTTAATCGCCGATCATCCAATCAAAAAAAGCTATCATTTTATAAAATATTCATAGTTCGAAATCGTTCATGCAAGAACTGTTTAAAATAACTTCTATTTTTCATAAACAGTAAAAATTTGAATCAAATAAAAACAGGGAACATTTTTATTGAGAGCTATAATAAAGGGACAGTTGTCACGAAGCTAGTAGTACCAAATTTGTACTTGTAATATCTTGATATACACTGATGAGTACGTGCTATAACATAGGTCCACGAGAAAACAGCTAAAACAGCTAGCAACACTGGTGTAATGTGTACACCTGTTGGGAGATGCTGCAAGTAGATCACTCACATATCCTTTGTCTAGTTGTCGTTACGAACTCATACCGGTCGATGCTGATGTAACACAAAACAGCACTTTTACTCCATTTTTCTCCTAATTATAGAATAAATAAACAATTGAGGGACATAATAAAATCATATTAGATATTTCAAGAGTAAGAATTAAGCGATATTGACTGTTTTGAGCGATTCCATAGTATCAACAGGTTTAGGTGATTCAGTTTGCTCGAAAAACAAACACTAGCCTCTTCTTTGTTCTACCCTTAGCATTGCATTTTTTGGCAGTTTTAGTCTAGTTCTTAATGAACCATTTCTTCAATAGTAACGTCACGGCCTTCGAATGCATTCATGCATGGGAGGTGCACTTAGCTTGTTTTTGTAAAGAGATAATGAATGTGCTAATCTCTATATCGCATTTGATAAACAGTCATAAATCTGAAAGCATACGAGTGCTTATCAGTCTAGCCTTTGGGCAACGGCCTTTGGGCTTGTTTTGTTTTGGCTACTAACACGAAACGTTTCAAAATTCAACTATTCTAGAATGTATAATTATCACATCTTGTTTTTCTATGTTGTTAATTGGGGAGTAATCTAGCGAGGACATTTTCGTGTTAAACAAAACAAAACAAACAAAACAAGGGAATCAAACAATCACAACAACACACACCTAACAATGAAGGGATCTCGTATTTATTACATTTCGTTGAATCAGTCTAAATTATATGACATAATATAACTATTAACCTTATTTTTCCATAAAACATTTATCTTAATTATGAGACAAAGGCAGGAGGTAATTAACATTGTTAGCATTTTATTTTGTCTACGTCATATGGTTATGCAATGTGCAGAACTTTCTTCCATGATAATGAACCGTATAATAATGACTATTTGGAATGTTTTTCGGCTGATGCGTCTTTTAACGATGCTTTTCATTCTTCTACAAATGAGTATCAAAGCTTTTCGACCCTTTCGGATGCATTTCCCTGTTAAACGCAAAGATCTAAAAAAAAAACACAAATTTTTTTTAAACATATTCCTAAATAAATTAAACACACATTGTTCTTTGTCGTGTTTGATATGAAGACGGTACTACAACTCAAGGGAGCTAAAACAAAACACAAACATACATATAAGCAAACAAACAAACAAATACACATACATACAAACAAAGAAACAAAAAGAAACATAAAAGCAAAAAGCAAGCAAACAAACAAACAAAAACAAGCATACAAACAAACAAAACATGGGTGAAAGAATAAACCAAAAAGTGATCATAATGCGTATTGGCGTTTCCCACCTTATATTCTTCTTTGAACAATTCCGGGTTTTCAGTTCCAAAGGTGTCTGCTTCAAGGTTTTGATGGATGTGCTCAGGTCCAAGTGACATGATCACCGTTTGTTGTTCGTAAGCGGGCGGCGGGGAGAACGGCGTTATTTCGTATTGGTATTGCGAATGTTCATGAATGTACTTCAGGTTTCCGTCGGCGCGCGTTAACGGTTGAGCATACGACCTGTTGAAAAATTTAGCCAGTTACTCCTGTTTATTGAATATTTTATATATATTTGCTATTTTATGCACAGCGTAAAGTTTGAAATAATATGAAAGCTAAAAGAAAACATAATCAAATAAAAAAAAACAAAGCGAGCAATAAAGTGGAAGAGAAAAGCACAAACCTATTTTATGTTTAGAAAAACAAGACAGGGAAATGTTTGTTTCAGCTCTAGTTTTAAGAGTACAAAAATGTCAAGCATATAATAGTTTACTTACTGGTTGGGCACAAGTAAAAAGACTATAGATATGATCAGGCATGCTATAAATGTTGCTATCATCAAGCCTATGGTAGAAAAATAACATGATTAGCTTAACAAGCAGATTAAAAAACAAAACAAACATGGAGTGTACCAAAGAGTCAGTAGTTACCCAATCCACCCCCGTGGATTGCTTTGTAAAACGAAATAGATGGAACAAGAATTGTGGATGTGGTTACTTGGAATTTTCCAACCCCCCAAAATTCCATAGCAAGGATGTAGTCTATACCTGCCACTCTTGGGTCAAGCGATGCAGGTGTAAAAAAAACTGTTTTTTCTTGTCCACCTCCAATCGATACATCTTTAAAAGACAAAGGTAATTAGCTTACCACAAAAGCATTGAAAAGCAGAAAAAAATGAAATAATCAATAGATTTCAAATTATTATGATTGGACTATTATATTATCGTCACCATCCAGTTACGTCTGCTTGATACTTACTATAGCTGCAACCGTAGAGTGCCATTCGCATGCATCTTGATCCGTTTTTTGTGGTATTCCACTCAGTCACATAGAACCGGAAGTAAAATCCAAGCAAACCGTAAGGAATGGAGCGATTAGCAGTGAAGGTATCACCCATGTCAAACTGTAAATCAAAAACAAGCGATCATCACCAGAAACGTAACTGCTGTCTTGGCAAGTTCTTAGGGGAGGGGGTAGCCTGGTTGTATTTTGTTCATAAGGCAGCCTGCAGCAGGAAGCCTGTTCTCATTCGGGAATTTTTCGAAAATGCTTTGTTTGGGAATCCTGTTACGCGCGCAGGTGACCGAGGTGTGCTTGGGCGAAAAAATCAGCGCCGGCGGTAAAGACCCCTCTTGAAATTTTCACGGCAAGCCTCCGAAATTGTCGTCGACATAGCGGAATTCAAGTATTGTAAAACTCGGTTTATTGTGGTCTTATTCCTAGCTCACACCAGAAAACCTGCCATAATCTTGTTTACTTTCGCAGAGCGTCATTGGTTAGATTTTTGACAGCTCACACTTTGTTTAGGTCATAACGCGGTCAGTTGGTCGATACTCGAAAAAGGCAGATAAGCCCGAATAAGAGCCAGCAGGCAAACGGTAAGTAAGAATAAGAGCTAGCAGGCAAACGGTGAATAGCTGGCAATAAATGGCAGCTCTACGACCGAGAGGAACATTGGATCTCAATATATTTAATTACCCATAGTTCCGATCATTGATAAAAGTCTTTTTCATTTCATTTTTATAAATAAAAATGCCTAAAAGCACCTTTGGGTCTTAGAACCGCTATTTGCCATATGCACGGACGCTATTGATATCAATGATAACTTTGATAGCGAGTGACTTACCTCAAACCTTTGACCATCTTTATAGTCCTGCCAGGTCTTGGAGTCGTTGCTGACTGAGATAAAGAACTTATGAACCCCAACTGGTTTTCCATTATCGATATGTCCTTCCATTTCCACCTGGGAGACGTTAGTCAGCATGTCTGGAATGACAAAAGAGACGTTAGCAACCACAACCATGAAACACATTCATTTTTGTTCTATGATACCAAGACAGTAATATTTTATAGCACGCTACTAATGCATTTTATTCTTGTTTTGATTTTTTTTTAGGCACTCATAAAAGATTCGGCACACAAGTTGGATCTCTAGGTAAATAAATGCAAAACAGTTTATAAATTTTCTGCAAATGCTTAAAGCCGCATTGTCACCAGTTTACTTCCGGTCGATCACGTGACAATATCCGATGATTTTTAACGGAAAACGCGAAAAATATTTCAAAATATTGGAAGATTCTTTGAGGATGTGATTGATAATTTAGAGCGGATGATTTTTTTGTCCTTTAACGGTTGAGGTTTCCGACGGACCTCCGGAAGTAAACTGATGACAATGCGGCTTTAAATGGTAAAAGTTGTAATTAATGTACCGAAGAAGATCTGTATATAGGTGTTATTATCGTCACTCTTGGCACACCAGGCCGACTTCCAGCGTCCGACCTCCTGCATCCCTATCCTAGCTCGGAAGGCAGCATGGTTCCTGTCCCTGTGTGAGGAGGATGACATGTGTATATCCGGCACGCGATACTCATTAGGAACGCGTATCCCAAGCTCGCGGAAACCACAACCTGAAACAAAATATATTATGAAAACATGAGGAATTGCTGCAATTTGCTGAATTGCTCTGAATTTACAGTTATATGGCAGGTTACAATAACATTTCTAATCATCATGGTTTCCTAAGAGAAAAAAACCCCGATGCTTTTGTCAATCGTAAACCACTTCAATTTTCATTTGTTTATTTCCTATAAAGCTGATCTTCAAGAGGTTTTGTAAATGGCACGTAACTCATGATATCCTCGTTTTCCTAGAGATAATTGCTGCATTGTTTATCTTCTCAAGCAGACCACTCTAACAGTCTGTAACAAACTTGATATTATGCAGCCTCGGAGAGTCAATAAATAAAAATAATGTCTCGCCATATTCGAAGCTACCGTAAATAATACCGTTATCGGCTTTTTTTAAACAAACTTTGTTATGAATGGCATTGCACTTCTTTCTTACTTTCTTTGTATGATTATGTTATTAATGGTATTCCTTTTTAGAACTTATCGGATAAAAATATCACCTCCTTCGCATCGCCGTCCATGGAATCCTCTAGCGCACGTGCAAGTGTACGAGGTAGGCGTGTTAGTGCAGACGCCGCCATTGAAGCACGCGGGGCCATTGACGGAAGCGAGTGCACAGAAATCACGGACTGTTGGAATAATGAGGACAATTTAGGGGCATGAGCACTGGTGTATCACAATTTTTGAAAATCTACTAAGCTAACCCCAGTAATAATTTGAAAATTATCCAGAATTATCAGCAAAACGTAAATTTTCAGTTTTTGTCATTTAATCAGAGCGCGCGCTTTTTTTCTTTTTCTTTTGTTGTTTACTGTTGAGAATACAAAGTTTCAGTGACAGCTTTTAAAAATAAAATTAACGGTGGTGATAATACGAATTTGAATTTGCCTCGATGATCTGTTAAATGAGTTTGTCTACAGCACAAAAGAAAGTTTTGTCTGTCATACGTTTCAACTCATGCCTGGTGCACACTAGTGACATAACGACATGGGCGCGTGCACTCTTATCTTCGTATGTTCAAGTGTGAATGGTTTGACATTTTGACATAAGCCTGACATAACGACATGGACATAACGAAATAAGATAAAACATGTTTTTTCTTTTATGTCATTATGTCCATGTCGTTATGTCGGGCTAAACAGAGTGCGTGCGCCCATGTCGTTATGTTACTAATGTGCACCAGGCATTACACAATTTGTGAGCCTGTATTCCCAGCCTTTGTACTTACTCTCACAGTTGACACCCGTCCATCCGAATGCGCACGTGCACGTGTAGCCACTTAAATCACCCAAGCAGAAACCGCCGTTCTTACATGGACTCAGAGCACAAGGATGGGATGCTGAATACAAAATAATGATATAAGAAATTAAAATACAGCCAATAGTTTTTTTTATAGGCAAGTCATTTCGTCTTTTTTTCGTATTAAAAAGCACCAAAACATACAAAAACAATAAATTTTACCCTACCTATGCAGATTTGATCTCGTAGTTTATCGACGATGCTCGACATATCTTTGACATTGACAGTTAAGACGTGAGCATCGTCAGGATCAGTCGCCATGGCTTTTAGTTCATCACTGTCATAAGTTTCTCCTACAGCGATCACTATAACAGCCGTGCCGTTTTCCTGAAGTCTGCGAGCTGGAGTAGTAACGAAATCCTGGGACACACCATCCGTAATCACGACGACTATGTCACGAGCATCTTGTCGGCCCTGCGGCAAATGCTCCCAGCGCAAGTAGTTCAGAGCTGCGCCGGTAAGTGTATTCTCACCAAGATATGACACGTTAGATACAAGCTTTTCTACATCCGAAACATTGTTATAATAAGGAAGCGCGATGATTTCTTGCTGGCTGACAGAATAAGTGACTACTCCGAGGTTGACAGTGTTATTTGAGATGCTGAATTGTTTCGCAAGTAAAGGTATAAAGTCAAGAGCCCGCTGGAAGTTGGTAGAGTTGATGCTTGAAGAGCCATCGACAAGGAAGGAGAGGTCAAAGTATTGTCTACATACTGTATAACACAAAAAGAAAATAGATTACCAAAGAGGCGTTTTTTTCTGTCACTTATCTGCTTTTCGCAAATCAAATCCTCACCCCTCCCACCCGCCAAGCAGGCCTCTACTTACGGTTCTGGCAATTCCTGCCGCCTCTGGTAATAGGACAACTGCAGGAGTGTGATCCTATCTTGTTTGTACACGTAACATTGTTGAAGCAAGGGTTTACTGCACACTCGTCGACATCTGTGAGAAATGAAAGCGTTACTAACGATAGCCTACTTTATGAATAGGAAAAAGAGGACAAACATCACCTCTTCAGGTAAGATTTATAGTTGATAGCAAGAAATAAAATATACCTTTCAGCAATACACATTCAGCAATACAGCAAGCATTTTGACTAGTGACTGTTATTGCCTGGTGTAACAGCCTGATTTTTCAAAAGATACTCCGATTTATAAAAACCTATACAGGCTGATATTCATTTTTTTAGGTTATCATACGCTGGTGTTTACTGTATTTCTTCTAAACTTTCTACGATTAAGAAAAAAATAAACAACAGTTTAAAAAGAAGTTTTAGAGTCAGGCGAACGAAAACCAAAACTGCTATGATTTCACAATTGTAAGAGGTTTTTTTTTTACTACGGTAAGTTGTTTGTTACTGATGTTTGTTACTGACCCAGCTGACATGTGATCCCTTTATATCCCGTTGGACAAGCACATGTGTATCCACCATTCCTGATAGAGCAACTGCCGCCATTCTGACAGGGATTTGGGTTGCAGACAGTGATCGCTAAAAATCATAATATATTATAATTTAAAAATAAATCCGGACAGAGAGAAATACAAGGCTCGGCACATCAACTTACCATTTTGACACAGCAAACCGTTGTATCCAGAAGCACATTCACATCGGAATCCAGAGCCCGATAACGTACATTTTGATCCATTCTTGCACAAACTCAACAAGCAAGGGTCAGCGACTATAATGATAAAAAAATATTATAGAGAACCTTCCTTATTATCAAATATAGGGAATTAAATAAGGAACAATAAATAATCAAATATAGGAAAATATGTAACTAACAATAAGAAAATGCATAACAATAAGTTATGTAGTAAACAAAATTAACTTACTTGAAAGAACAGACTCCTTTATTGTAGGTATGAAATTAATAAGTTCTTCCATGCTGTCAGCTTGTATTATTCTTCGTGTGATCAGTGGACTTTCACTAGCTAGACCCGCTAGTCGGCGCAGCTCTGCAAGACGAACATGTGAACCAGCTCCAACCGCAATAATAGTGACATTCTTTTCGTTGACAAGTCTCTGAGCAGCCATATCGATCTCATCAGTAGCTCGTCCATCCGTTAACACAATTAGTGCATTGATATCACTTGGCTGGATGTCCGTGAAGTTGAAAAGTCCTTCAAAAGTCGCGTCTAGTCCCCTAGCGAGATTGCGTTTTGCTCCGCCAGAGAAGGATATAGCATTGATGGCATTCTCAACATCATACCCAGTGTTGTAGGTATTGAAATTGAAGTGAATGTTTGCACTTGACGAGTAGCTTGCAACGCCAATGCGGGTTTTGTTGGCGGATATCTCGAAAGACTTTAAACAGAAAGCGAACCATTTATCACTTTAACATGTTTTTGACAAATTACCTGTCACTAGATTATTTAGGCACTTATTTAATAAGCATGGGGTGAAATGAATAATGGAACTAAATGTAATGCATATTCAAAAAATACCTTTGAGATGCCAATAACAAAATATTTTTCTCTTAAGAATCCAGCTAGCTGGACGCCATCAGAGGATACCATGAGCATTCCAAGATTTAATCGTCTGCTAGCAAATGCGCCAGGAACTGAAACAAATCGAAAACTGGGTTATAATGTAAATAATTAAACCAAAACTTGTCTTGGTTGCTATATATTGCTATATATTGATACGACCAATATAATCATTAGTCAGCATATAGTAATTGATCAGACTACAACTATTTGCATTTAACTGGGATTGTAGTCAATCTTGTACCATGACCATGCGGCATAGCTAATTCTGAGATACAGGGTCATATTTGAACAGCCAATCGATCATGTAACATTTACGAGTTTGTTACACCATCAAAAGTAGCGTCATACCAGGCGCACATTCCTTGCTTGGTAGCTCATAGAAACCATATTTACAGACACATTTGAACGTCCCAGGGAAAGGAATGCAGTCCTTGTTCGTGCCCACGCCACAAGGACTTGGCAGATTGTTGCAAAGATTGAGTACTGTTGAAAAAAGAATTTAGTAATATTGTAAGTACTGCGACAAATAGATTCAAGGTCGTATATCGGTATACCTACCAATCTCACAGTGTTTTCCAGCAAAACCTTCCCTACATGAACAAGTGTAAGTTCTATACAAGGTACTTGTACAGGTTCCTCCGTTCTGACAAGGCATGTCGTAGCATGCATCAAATGCTGAAAAACATAGCAATAAAACGCTATCATCTGAGCCATAATAGACTATAGATATAAAACGACGGTCATCAGGCATCATTATATAATATCATTGATTGCCATTTTTTTATGAACTGATTTATCGCAACATAAACCTGAACGTCGTGTAAAAATAGACTGGAATTAAAGATTTGCCCTCAAGTGGGATCCAGAGTTTTTTAACCACATAATAGTTTGCTTTCTGGCAACGTACCGACACAAATCTTGTCTTTCATGGTGTTTATGATCGTTGGAAGAGTGTTGAAATCGACAGAGAACACATTCTCGGAGTCAGGATCGGTGGCAATGGTATTAAGCTGTTTGATGGAGACATGCTTTCCTACGCCAACGCTTAACACAGTCACGCCTATGTCACGCAACTTCTTGGAAGGAACATCGACTGCGTCATTAGAGTATCCATCGGTAATCATAATAAGGGCCTTTGCGACGTTGCTCCGTTTGCTCTTAGCGAAGAGGTCTGCCCTTGCCTGGTTAAGTGCTTCTCCTGTGTATGTCCAACCACGCAGGTAAGGAATCCGGTCAATCTCTTTAAGGACGTCGCCTTTGTCATAATATGAATCCAAAGAGAACACGGTCTTGGTAAAGGAAGAGTAAACCACAATACCAACATGTGTCATCTCTTGAGAGACGTTGAACAATGAAACTACAGCCATGATATAATCTCGAACTTTCTGGAAGTTTCCGCTCGCTGCGTGTTCAATACTACTGGAGGCATCTATCACAAACGCCAAATCGAGTTTCTGAAACGAACATGCTGCAAAGAAACAAAATGAATTAAAGATATTGCCATAAAGATTTCAAGATGTGAATAAGCGCTATCACACAAAAATCTAACAACTCTGTTAATATATGATGATCGCTTTATTTTTAAAACTTATCGCTATAATAAAATATCGCTATTGCTTAGAAGGTAGTCATACGCTAATCACATTTTACCTTGAATTCTAAAAAAATCTCACCATTGATTATTTCAGTCATATCTACTCTGCGTCCTAAAATATCGTTTCTCTTATTTGAATGCATAGAACTCAGCTTCATAGTTTCTACAAATAAATAAGCTAGTGAAATGTTTTCTCTGTCCATTCATTTTTTTTATAAGCGTTTTTTTTTTTTTTTTGCTTTTTCATGTCTCGAGATTTTGGCACTTAAGGTGCATGTATGTCCCATTGAAATATTTACGTGTGTGTTTCTGCCTGCCGATTCCAAGGGTCTTTGGTCATTCGTCATTATGATTTTGAGAAAGGAGGAACGAGCTTTTGTAATACTATTGTAACACTACTGTAACATCGTTAGGATCAGGAGATTGATAGCGGTGATTTCGTGGGCTTGCAACAATACACCCCATTAATACCCACCCTAAAAGTTTAACACAGGAGGAAGAGGGAGGCGGGGTTAAGCACGATTATGGAAGAGTTGGAAACATGGGCTTGCAACAATACACCCCTTCTAAAAGTTTAACACAGGAGGAAGAGGGAGGCGGGGTTAAGCACGATTATGGAAGAGTTGGAAACATGGCTTCCGATGTAGTCAATCATAATAGTGATGGGATTTTTTTGGCATGTCAAAAAAAATTAGAAACAACACCCACATTTTCCACACGTTTTCCCAGCAAATCCAACAGGGCAGACGCAACTGAATCCAATTTCGGTATTACTACAGAACCCTCCATTCAAGCAAGGCGAGCTGTCACACGTGGAGAGCGCTGAAATAAAAAAAAACTATATTAGTAAAAGTCTGGTAAAAAGCTTCTAGGTCATACAATGATCGCCTTACGTTCTTGGCATGTAGGTCCAGTAAATCCAGTGCTTGCACAATCACAGTTGTAAAGGTCGCCATTCTCAGTGCATATCCCACCATTCTTGCAGGGGACTCCAACACACGGCGCATTAGCTGAAGTAAAAATGATTTAAAAGCAGACATTTAAATAAATAAATAAATATTTCTTATTTGTTTGGATGATGACTTGATACTCAATAATTTTCCCCTTGTTGTTGGCTATTACCATCCTTCAAGATGATGATGATAATTGTCATAATCTCAACGCCATTGATGATGACATCTCCGGCATCAGTTGTGTTTGATGGAGACGATAGGAGTAGAGAGTCTAAAGTGATTTTGTTTGCCGGCGATTTAAAGTGGGGATTTCGCTGTGATCAATAAGTGTAAGAATAAACATTCGAGAATGCTACTCACCAATCTCACATCTGGGCCCTGTGTATGCAGGGCTGCATGTGCAAGTAATCCCACCGCCTGGCAAGTCACTGCAAGTACCGCCATTCGAACAAGGCATGGTAGCACATTTCACAATAGCTGGAAAATTTAGAAACAAATAAACAGTTGAGCTACATTTTGGCTTTTATTGATAATTCAATAACTGTTACCTGTCCACCTCGTGCTGGTGTCACATAAGGAATTTAAATTTGAATTAAAATATAATAACTGAGTGACAATAAATTCATCAAAGTTACGGAACTTGAAGTGGTGGAACATACTGTAAGGTATCTTTAAAGCGTTGACCAAATAGTTATTTTGCTACATCACCTCGTTCGTAAATAAACAAATCTTTACCTTTACAAATAGAATCTCGTATCTCCTCAGCAAGCGCAATTCCAGACAAATCTCTGTACGTCTTGGTAAATACGTAAGTACTATCCGGGTCAGTTGCGATCGTATTTAGTTGTGCTATAGCGGTGCTACCTCCAGTTGCAATTCCAAATATGGTAACGCCTGTGTTCCGCAGCATGTCAGAAGCAACGTAGACGCCATCACTTGACCGATCATGCGCAGTTGTGATGAGGATACGAGGCACTCCTGATCTTGGTTTGTTGTACAGCTGCCACATGGAGTTGTTTAGGGCTGCTCCTATATTTCTCGGGTCACCATTAGGGTACACGATCTTCTCTACCGCGTTTCTAAGGCTCGCATGCGTAAGATGAGAATCAAAGCTAAAAGAGCTGTCCGTGTAATTGGAGTAGACAGCGACTGCAATCCTGGCGGATGCGTTAGAAATGTCAAACAGCTGGCTGAGTGTTGTGGCCAGGGACAGGCTCTGCTGGAAGTTACCCTTGTATGACATATCGACATCTTTTGTTCCATCAAATAGGAATCCTATGTCGACTTCCGTTGAGCAAGCTGTTGGAAATATAAGACAAAAAACCTTGCAATTCTTTGGATTGGATACGAGTGAGGTGTGTGTAATTCAATTATTTCAAAAATCAAGAGACCCATTCTCGGACCAATATTTGCATACAATGAAAATATTTTGGTCTTCAGTCTTTTATTTATGAATTATATGAGTAAGACCCTAAAACTTAAATGGCATACGCCTATTACCCACCTATTCGATCTAGGTTTGACTATAAGAAAATGTGTCAGCTTTTGACTTTTACTGTGTATTTTCTTGTATTAAAAATGCGTTCATTCACTACATTGGTCTGGAAGCTTAATAGCTGCACTGAATGGGACTGAATGTTATAAACAGATACAAGACTTGTTCTATCTAACCAGTGTCATTTTCGTATAGTGAACCTTAATTGAATTCCAAGCCCAACTACATCATTTGAGGTAGAATAATTTGCAAGAATTACAATCTGATAATTGAATTGATGTGATAATTTATTGCCATCTTAGACTGACGACGTGTTTTGCAATAGGTGTGTGCTTTAACTCCAATACTTTGTACGTTCGGTATAGCCCGCGTTATGTGTTTGGAAATTACCTTTCCAAAAGTGCCTTACCCAAAGTGCAATTTTCGCCGTAGTACCCGGTCTTGCAGGAGCATTTATAACCACCATAAGTGTTGACACACATCTGGTCGGCGCTACAGCTGTTGTTTGACTTGCATTCATCGACATCTGTGGAGAAACAAATAAACAAACGTAACAATATATGAATATTATTTCCTTTAAAATTAACAATACTAGCACGAACATCACAGTCTTTACACAAGAGAACACATTTGTCAGAACAAATTTTATTATATTATTATATATTTTAGTATACTATCACGAATCCCGCAATTTGATTGGTTCCCATACTCACTTTCTATTGAGCCATAAATAGTGAGTAGCGAAAAAGCCGGCAAAAAAAGCCACTTAAAGCGAAAGAGACGACAAACCGAGAAATTTGGTTCACAATCTTTTCTAGTAAATGTATTTTCCTTTCTTACAAAAGGACACAAAGTAACTCAACTGCAGGGTTTTGAAGCTGAAGTTTTCAATTTTCGTTTATTTGCGCGCGCTGCAAACACCGGTTGCATGCGCTCGCGCACGCACTAGAAAACACGCCATTTCAAACGATATTGACTCATAGAGTCAATAAACTCGTAGTTTAATTGTTAAATATATTCGCCAAGACAAACTAACATCGGATCAAAAACAAAACTTCGTTCTCACCCAAATGACAATTAATACCGCTGAAGTTGTCAGGACAGGCACATGTGTAGTTAAACAGAGAACTTTTGCATGTACCGCCATTGAGACAAGGCAGGGCCCAGCAGTGGTCAACATCTACAATGTGAAATATTACAGCAAGTTATACAACATAAATCATATTATAATAATAATCTATTAGTGATAGACGGTGAGTAGCAAAATGCTCGGGTAAATGGCGGCTGAATTTGCCGAGTTTGCTGAGTTAGCGACGACTTGAGGTAATTATCCCAGAAAAAAGGGCAACCAGATATGGAATAAGGGTTTTCAACGGTTAGAAAGCAACTGGAAACAATAAATTCATTTAACATATTTTCAAGTTTGGACGAGCTAACAAAAAAAATATAAACTAACTGTTGATACTGTATTGTTTTAGCCGCTCCTTACCTTGCCAAATCCTGACACGGAGTGAATTAAACAAACTGCCAAGTTCATCAAATTCCGCGTTGAATACGTGATCAGCAGACGATGCAATGACCTTCAGCTCCTTTGGATCATAGCAACAGCCTACACCAACAGTGATGACATTCACCCCTTCATCGTGCAGCATCTTTGCACTTTGCGTCACATCATCGTTTGACTTGCCATCAGTCAAAACCACTAGCACGTTGCGAACATCTGATCTTCCTTTGCCAAATAATTCGGTCCGAGTGAAATTTAAGGCAATACCAGTCATCGTAGAGCTATTCGGATAGCTGATAGCGTCAATGACGGATTGAATATCAGAGCTGCTGGTTGATTGGTTAAACCTGATGTCTAGTCTAGGGGACTCTGAAAATGTGACAATGCCGATGTTCGTGTTGTCTGGTCCAATATTGTAGGACGTGGCGATGGATTTGATGAAGTTTTTCATCTTATCAAAGCCACCAGGATTTGCCTTTTCAATGCTGCCTGATCCATCCAAAAGGAACACGATGTTTAACTTAGGAATATGGTAACCTGGAACAAGATCATCCATCATAAATAAGAAATAACAACAACAACAACCTTTTTTTCCCCTAAGCTTACATACATTCTTTTTAGGATACAAAGTAAAAATTAAAGGTGTACTGGCACCTAAAATAACTGAAGGGTTAACAAAATACGTATTATTTTATATATTCGTCAAAATTAAATCGGTTAGCATTTTTGTAGTTTAAACATTCATCATAATTTGCAAAAGGAAAGGATAATAAAGAACTGTGGGATGATATTAATCATTCTTACCGAGATCACAGTGTTTTCCTGTAAAGCCATCAGAGCACTGGCAGCTGTAAGCACCTTCCTCGTTCACACATGTTCCACCGTTGTAGCAAGGGTTACTTGGTTGGCATTCATCAATATCTGCAATCAATCGATTAATACACCCTGATAACAACTAATATTATGATTGAAAGATTCTGAGATGGAGAAAGTATTAAGCGGGAAAAAATAAATTGACCTATAAATCAAAACTCTTAGAAACCCTGTTTTAAACAGTTCTATCAGTAAAAAAAATTAAATCCATAGAACTACATGTTAAGTAATGACACGTAGACTAACCATTTTCGCAGTATCGTCCTGTATACCCAACAGCGCACTGGCAAGAGAACGTAGCTCCAGCTGGTTCACAAGTAGCGCCGTTCTTACAAGGCTTGGCCGAACAACTATCCATTCCTAAATGCAAAAAAAATTCTGCTTGCAGTAAAACCAAGACAAACGACAGTTCACAAAAATATAATTGTCATTGAGACAATCTTACCTAGTAGCTCTATGACTTGTGGAGTCAAGAATAGGAGTTCCTCCCAGGGTGTGATGAAAGTGTTTTGTTTACTAGGAGAACTAGCCAATGGTAAGAGGTCGTCTTCTTTGACGTCGTCTCCGAGACCAACAAGAATAATCCTTATACCCTCTTGATTTAAAGCATCTGCCATTGGCTTTGCATCATCTTGAGATTTCTTGTTAGTCAAAAGAAGTAACACGTCTGGAACATCATCTCGGTCTTGCTGAAATATCGTCCTGTTGGCTTCTTGTAATGCTTGGCCTATATTTACGGTGCTGATGTTATGGAAATCAATATTCTTTATCGCAGCCAAGACGTTGTTAATGTCGTAATACTGCGTAAAATTGAACTCGATGGTAGTTTTGCTAGAGTAAACTCCAGCGGCGATGTTAGAGCTATTTTCGGAGATATAAAACTGTTTGGAGAAGTTTTGAGCAAAGAGCAACATTCGCTGGAAGTTTTCTAAGCCAACTGAGCTTGATCCGTCGAACAGTATGACAACGTCGTACATAGGAGAGCGATCAACTAGAACAAATAATTAATTATGAATCATATGTAAGTAAAAACAATAAATAGAATAAATGACTAATTGGGGAAGGTAATCAACCTCCCTTACAGCTGGAATGCTGAATTACTAGAGCGCGCCTCCATGTGACGATGTCTGACCACGGAACACAGCTTAGGTTTTTTTAGTAATATTTAACAGATTGACAATAATAAAGTTATAGGGCGAACAAATGATAAAAATATAATTCAAGGAATCCCAGACTAGATTTTTTCAACTAGATTACTGACACGATATAGTTCAAGGAATATATGAAAAAAATATAAGCTTGGGCGTAGGCACTCGCTTATTTGCTTTAAACTTCGAAGAACCAAATGTACATATCGCTGAAGATATTGTTCTTCAAAAGCATAGCATATACTGCTAGCGTTTCCATTTTCTTCTAATTCTGCAGTTGTCTATTATCTATAATTACAATTATATTGGTGAAACGATTTAGTCTGCCAAAAGACGAAAATATTAGTTCAATAAATTTTCAGGCTTTCCCAATATCTTGAATGTGTGATTTTGATTGATTGCCTTTGTTTCACTTACCCAATTGGCAGTTTTGGCCGGTAAAGCCGCTTGGACATTGGCAGGTATAGCTATTGCTAGTGTCACTGCAATTTCCTCTGACGCAAGGTGATGAGGAGCACGGAGTTGCCGCTAAGGAAATATTTTTATTTTAATCAGGAAATATTATTTTTAATCAAAGTGTACAGATTAACCCCTAATAGTACCTCTTTTTTACGAGCCGCTTTATCACTTCTAATTGTTAGAACTTACCAAAGCAGATGGATAACTTCTTTTCAGCCAAATAAGTTTCCAACTCTGCGTATGGGATGCTGTACAGGTTTTGTTTTCTTGGTTCGGAAGCAATCTCTTTCAGCTGCGCTTCATTGTACTCTTTGCCAAGTCCAAAGGACATGATTTTTTTCCCTCTTTCCTTCAAGAGATACCCGGGCACGGCTGCATCGTCATGGGAAGTTCCGTGAGAAAGAACGACCAGTATACCAGGTACTCCACTTCTCGACTATATTTAAATACAATGAACCAATACGTAGTGTAATGTTAATATTGCAAACAATACAAAACGGAAAATTAGCCAGTCTAACCTGCCGCCTTATACGTAGTCCATTATAGCCAAATTCGATGTTGCGCGACCTCGGCGAATTGAAAATCCTTGTCTCGTTTGGAATAGCGCTTAGTCAATCCAACGTATAAACCGATGTCTTAAATTACTGCACACGATGGTATAATTGACTACGCGCTATTGCCAAGCGAAAATAGATTTGACTTCCCGGCGGTAGCGAAACAACGAATTTGGCTTTAAAAACAATAAAAGATTACAGAACGCTTTTGTATCTTTGCAATGTATATGAAATTAAAATATTTCCATCACATTTATTAGCAGATGGATATCCATGTGTACAATGATGATTGCTCTTTGTAGTGGAAACACATCCACTTTCTCTGAGGGAGGGGTGAAAATAATAACCCCTTTAAAAGTACAATAACAATAACGATAACGATAATGATAATAATAATAATGCTTTAAAAATAACAATAGATTAGTTCGCTTACCTCGTTTCTAAAGATTTCATCAGCCAAAATAATAGCCTTGCCAAGATGTCTCCTGGTTTGTCTTGGATAGGAAATCTTATCAATCTTCGCTTCAATCTGGCTCTGTGTGTAGTAATCCTTCAGGCCGAAACCTTTATGTGCATCCATTGCATATGTGATTACACCAACGTGGGTAACGTTGTAAGAGACCCGGGAGGTGCCGATAAACTGTTTCACAAAGCTAATCTGTTTGTTGAAGTTCGCTTGAGTCACATCTTCAGTATTGTCGATGAGATATATCACATCCATTGGGATATTGCATTCTATAAAGGTATTACGATGATTTTAGGATAACAGAATCAGATGTACTACGTGTTCCATTTACTGGAATTCTTCTTAAAATTGATACTCACCGAATTCACAATTGGCCCCAAATGATCCTTCTGGACACACACACATATATCCACCATAATTGTTCTGGCATATTTTTGGCGATTTACAACTGTTGTCATAGGAGCTTAAGCACTCGTTTATGTCTGCAATAGTAAAATGCAATACCATTTGGAACCAATCACGGTACATATGACCACAAACAGATACAATATATTCTTAAAATACATTCAGTAACTAGAATCCCCCATGTGCAGACGGTTATGTAACCCTTACCAGTCTCGCAAAGGCTTCCGGTAAAGGTGGGCTTGCATGCACATATAAGTTTGCTAGCACTTGTAGAACAAGTTCCACCATTCTTGCAAGGGTTGATGTAACATGAATTGAGTGCTAAAATATAAATGAACAAAAACAAAGATAGATGCATATTTTTGCTTTCTGAAATATTTCACAAGAAAATAAAATATATTTAAGGGGCGTTTATTTTTCAATGCAAACGTTGTACATACTCAATAAAAACAGGCTATCAAATGAAAGCAAACTTTTAAAAAAAATGTTTACCTTCTATGACGGAGTCTTGGAACGCGTTTGCAGCCACACCGGAGTCGTTGTAATTCCTCAGCAAGAACACAAACTTGTCGTCAGGATCGGAAGCTATGAGATTTAGCTCTGGAATATAGAAGGCCTCTCCGACACCGGCTGTATAAACAATTACGCCATCCCTTTTTAAAGCTTCTGATGGTTCTGCCACTGAATCTGAAGACATGTTACTACTAAATACCACAAGGATGTTACGTGTGTTTTCCCTAGCAGTCTTGAAGATATTCTCCTTGGCGTACTTGAGGGCACTGCCAGTATTCAGCACTGCGTCTCCAGGATAGGCTGTTGCGTTCATCGCATCATGCACTTCTTTTACAGTGAAGTATTTTTTGAAATCAAAAACCGTTCTCGAAGTTTGACCAAAGACCCCAAGTGCGACGTTAGCTTGCTCCCTGGATATGACAAATTTGCCACTGTATAACATGGCCTGAAGAAGTGCCACCTTAAAGTTGGATGAGCCCATCTGTATGGATCCGTCAACCAAAAATGCTATATTCACTTTCTCGATGGCTGCAAATAAGTAATTCGATTAATATAGCCTACAAGTAGATGAAACCACGAAAACAACAAAACACACTACAATACAATTTTTAAATAAAAGAACTTACCGGTCTCACAGTTGCTTCCTTGGTAATTAGCCGTACAAGAACATCTGTAAGAGCCTGCGACATTTTCACAGGAGCCCCCGTGAAGACAAGGAAATAGGGTTGTACACTCATCCACGTCTGATGATAAAATGAGTAGTATATTAGCCTCCTTGTCGCGTGGCTAAGTCAAAGTCTACTCAACAAGCTAACATTAAAGGAGAGACGGAGGATAGCTGAAGATGGGCGTAGAAATAGACATCAATCTTCATTGATAAAGCTACGACCTTCTTTTCAATCCAGCAAGGAGGAAAATGTTGAACTGCAACTGTGCTATAACACTTACCCTGAGAGCAATTCTTTCCTGTGTATGTTGGAGGGCACTGACAGAAAAAGTCTCCACCTCTGTTAGAGCATGTGCCACCATTCTCACAAGGGAACCTTGAACACTTGTCCACAGCTGACAAAAGTAATGACAGCAGATTTAAAAAAAAATACATCAATATTTTTTTCGATTTCACAAACAAAGACGTTATTTATTTTAACCAAACCCACCAAGACATATTTGATCCCGTATACTGGCTGATATTGAGTCCAGATTATCGAAATCGGCGGAGAAGACGAGATTTGAAGAGGAAGCCATCTCATCAAGTTCGGGTTTTGAAAAGTATTTTCCTATTCCAATACTGAAGATGATTACTCCATTGTCTTTCAGGGTCTTAGCAGGTATTCCGACTGAGTCCTGAGCTTCACCGTCCGTTAGCACAAACACTACAGTGGCTATATTCTTTCTAGGTGCTACGTCAATAATATCTGTTCTTGCCAAGTCGAGAGCTTCGCCAGTGTAAGTCCATCCCCTTGGGAACTGAATCCTGTCTATCGCGTCATAAACTTGGTTCTTACTAGTGTAATCGCCAAGTTTAAACTGCACGTTGGCGTAAGTAGAATATAACACTACACCAACACTGGCATCAGAAGATCCAATCTTAAAGTAAGTTATAATGGTCTTGATAAATGACTTGACCCGCTCGAAGTTGTTGGAATCTGCGCGATTTATACTTGACGAACCGTCCACCACGAATACAAGGTTCGCTTCATTGAAGTTGCAACCTATAAAGAAAAGGTGGCGCTTATTTAAAAAAAAAAACACACTTAAAAAGATACATTACACATTCATAAAGGATACAATACCTATTTCACAGCTGCTGCCGACATAGCCCGCGACACATTTGCATGAGTAACCACCATCTAGATTCTGACAAGTACCGCCGTATTGGCATCTCTCAGCCGAACTGCTGCACTCATCGACGTCTAGACAAAGATATAAAACAAAGTAAAATTTTGAAAGACTTATTTGTCAGGATGCCAATGGACATGACTTCTCCACACATATAGAGGGAGCGCTTCCAAACTGACATTATATACAACATGATAAAAATCTTAAAATACATAAAATCTTCTGAATAGATATTACTGTTACTTGAATAGCTTACCTTGCGAGCAATTTGCTCCTGTGTATCCAGAGGAACACGTGCATATTGCTTTACCAGATACGATGTTACAGGTAGCGCCGTTTGCACATGGAGTCGGGTCACAAACGTCCTTCACTAAAAGGTAACGTACTTTGATATTATAGCCGAATTCGTTGTTACACGACCTCGGCGAATCCAAAGTCCTTGTTCGTACGGGGATAGCGCGTAGTAAATCAACCAATCGATGGCTTTTATTTTTTCACTTCCCGTCATAAACCCTTTGACGCACACAGTAAGTGAACTGATTAGTCAATCAACCGTCTAAAGCAATCGATGGCTTTCATGTTTTCACTGTCGCGTCATAAACCATTTGACTTCACACAGTAAGGGAACTGATTGGTCACGGCGGTATGATTGACTACGCGCTATTCCCAAACGAGAAATGAATTTGAAGTTCTTGGCGGTCGTGCAACAACGAATTCGGCCATAAGCCTGTACGCTTTTCTGTATTTCAAATATGATATTCCCATTGCCATTCACAAATCTAATAGTTAAATCCATTGCCAGAAAAAGAGCGAGTTTAAAAAGGCGAGGAGGGCAATATCACTGACAAACAAATAATGAATGAAATAGACAGGTCTTGGCAATGGCGTCTTTTAGCAAGCATGATGTAATTTTAAGTTTAAAAATAATAAACATGAACTTTCCACCCACTCAAAGTAGGATATACCACACACAAAATACCACAACTAGACAACGTGCTTATTAATCTAAGTATTTTTTCTTTATATCAAATCGAAGGGGACATTCATTTGTAGATGCTAGTAATTAGCGAGATCATCTGCAAGCGAGAATTCATAACCACTATACCTGAACTCGCCACAGGTGAACTAACTATAACAAGGTACATACGTATTTCACAGTTTCTTCCAGTGTGCAATAATGCACAAGTGCAGATGTAGCTGTTGTTTGCAGACGTACACGATCCTCCGTTCAGACAAGGTTTGCTGGAGCAGTGATCTGATGCTGTAATAGGATTTTTTATATAATCAATTTCAAAGATTACATTAAAAAAAAACAATCCCAAAATTTACTTCCAGGTAAAATGGATGTGACTTAAATGAATATAAGTCAAATAAAAATCGGAAAAATAAAAGCAAAGAGATCATAATTCCCAGTAATGCTGCTTGCACAAAAAACAAAAAGGTAAAAGATAAATCATGCTTAAGAAGCAATAATAAAGTGAATAAAAATTGTATCATGATTATTTCATTTGGTTTTACCTTGGCATATCTCCATCTTTGTTTGATTGACAAATTCAGAAAGTTGGTCGTAAGACTTCATAAAGACGTGGTCAATCACTGGCACTGACGCTATCTCACGTAATTGTGCCTCGGAGTTTTCATCACCAAGTCCAACAACAAAAAGTTCTACACCTTCATTTCGTAATTCGTAGGCTGCATCTGAGGCATCGTCAGTACTCTTTCCTCCATTAAGTATAATAGCTATCTGTTTTGTTGATCGGCCATATTGGGCAAGGGCTATTCTCGTGCTGTTTAAGCCCTTTCCAAGATTTCGAGCAATGCCATTAGGATAGCTGATATTTCCTATGGCGGATAAAAGCTCTGTTTTGTTGTAATGTTGGTTCAAGTCCACCACATTTTTTCCCTGGGTAGCGTAAACCGTAACACCTACATGCGTTTCGGCACTCGATATTTTCAAAGTGCTTGTTACCGATCTAGCATATTCCAAGGTCTTACGGAAATTCTGTAACGTCACAAAGCTAGAACCGTCAACAACGAAGACCAGATCAACACCAGATTTGCAGTCTGTTGTTCAAAAATAAAAGAAAATAATAATCAATAATCATAATTTACCCTTCTATACAGATAAATTAAATATGTCTATATAGGCATAGGGTCCTACAAAAGGGGAAGTATAAAGGAATCCTTAAGAAAAACAGTCCTCAATGATAGACATTACTATGAATACAGCGGCTTACCGTAAATGCATGAAGGTCCATATTTATCCATCGTACAAACACATTGGTAGCTACCGTATGTGTTCACACACATTCTTTCTACTGCACAAATTCTAGAGTCTAAACATTCATCAATATCTGAAAAGGATAAACACGATTCAACAAATCAATAAAAAAAGGCAGTTATTCTATATAAACCATGAGTCAGGGAGAATTTCGATAACAATAATTTCGATTTGAACACATTCTACCAATTCTACGTCGAGTAGTCCTTCTCATATGTGTCAAGACAGTCATATCAGTCAAACAACGTCACGTGGCTTACCAGCTGTGCAGTTCTTTCCAGTATATCCGGCAGCACAGGCACAAGTATAGTCCGAACCAGACGAAATTGGACTGCATGTTCCACCGTTCGCACATGGTTTGGAGAGGCATGGATCCGGCTCTATAATACAAGCAAACAAGTTTGGCCGGGTCACACACGACAATGAGACGATATAAAAAATAAACCGAAACAAAAACGTGACAGTCTGCAAATGACGGAAATACAAAATGTAAGTCGAGGTGGTTTTCTTGTATGTGTCAAGACTGCCCTTACATCAATCAATTGTTGTTGCCTAAAACTTGCAAGTGAACACAAACAAATTACTTCTTTTCTCACCAGCAATGACTCCTTCAAGGATCTCGGGGAGCGAAGGTTCGAGGTCTTCAAGGGAAGGAGTAAACAAGTGATCTTCCTTCGGATCAGATGCTACGTCTCTCACCAATGGATCGTTTCTGTCCTCGCCTATAGCAATTACAAACACTCTTACTCCATCATCCTTCAGCGCTTTGGCAGGAATCGTCACGTTATCGGTTATCTTGTCCGTCAGAATGACCACAATGTCTGGAGCAGAATCACGGTCCTTCGTGAATGCGTCATCCTTAGCCTTTATCAGTGCATCAGACAGATTTCTAGCATTCTTGTTGGGATAAGCGATGCCATTTAGAGCAGCCAACAGCGATGGCTTGTCGTAATTCTCAGTGAACAGGAACTCTAACTTGCCAACATCGGCAAACACACCCGCTGCAACGTTTGTCTTGTTTTCCGAAATCGTGAATGGTTCGATGAACTTTTTGGTGAAGTTAATGAATTTCGGGAAGTTGTCCACTCCGACTTCATTTGAGCCATCCAACAGGAACAATATGTCAAGTGCAGGGTCAGTGAAATCTAGATCAAACAAATTGACCATGATCAGAACTTTCAACCATTAACCCTGTTTTATCAAAAACTCGCACTATAAATATAGTTCTTTTTAATAGTGTTACTCAGCACCAATCCCAAACAAAACGAACAACATTTTAAGTATCAAAAGAACTTACTTTTGTGACAGTTTTTGCCGACATGAGCGGTAGAGCATTCACAGAAGTATCGGCCAACTTTTTTGATGCAGCTAGCGCCGTTCTGACAAGGAGAACTGCTGCACTCGTCCACGTCTATAAATTTACAGAATCAATGAAAAACAGTCGGTTTCTAAAACCACTTACAACTACTTAGATGTGGCAAGAGGAACGTTTCCAATTCTCACTAAGTGAGCTCTCGCAAAATACGCCCTCTCAACAAACGTCACGTGGCTTACCAGCTGTGCAGTTCTTTCCAGTATATCCGGCAGCACAGGCACAAGTATAGTCCGAACCAGACGAAATCGGACTGCATGTTCCACCGTTCGCACATGGTTTGGAGAGGCATGGATCCGGCTCTATAATACAAGCAAACAAGTTTGGCCGGGTCACACACGACAATGAGACGATATAAAAAATAAACCGAAACAAAAACGTGACAGTCTGCAAATGACGGAAATACAAAATGTAAGTCGAGGTGGTTTTCTTGTATGTGTCAAGACTGCCCTTACATCAATCAATTGTTGTTGCCTAAAACTTGCAAGTGAACACAAACAAATTACTTCTTTTCTCACCAGCAATGACTCCTTCAAGGATCTCGGGGAGCGAAGGTTCGAGGTCTTCAAGGGAAGGAGTAAACAAGTGATCTTTCTTCGGATCAGATGCTACGTCTCTCACCAATGGATCGTTTCTGTCCTCGCCTATAGCAATTACAAACACTCTTACTCCATCATCCTTCAGCGCTTTGGCAGGAATCGTCACGTTATCGGTTATCTTGTCCGTCAGAATGACCACAATGTCTGGAGCAGAATCACGGTCCTTCGTGAATGCGTCATCCTTAGCCTTTATCAGTGCATCAGACAGATTTCTAGCATTCTTGTTGGGATAAGCGATGCCATTTAGAGCAGCCAACAGCGATGGCTTGTCGTAATTCTCAGTGAACAGGAACTCTAACTTGCCAACATCGGCAAACACACCCGCTGCAACGTTTGTCTTGTTTTCCGAAATCGTGAATGGCTCGATGAACTTTTTGGTGAAGTTAATGAATTTCGGGAAGTTGTCCACTCCGACTTCATTTGAGCCATCCAACAGGAACAATATGTCAAGTGCAGGGTCAGTGAAATCTAGATCAAACAAATTGACCATGATCAGAACTTTCAACCATTAACCCTGTTTTATCAAAAACTCGCACAATATATATAGTTCTTTTTAAAAGTGTTACTCAGCACCAATCCCAAACAAAACGAACAACATTTTAAGTATCAAAAGAACTTACTTTTGTGACAGTTTTTGCCGACATGAGCGGTAGAGCATTCACAGAAGTATCGGCCAACTTTTTTGATGCAGCTAGCGCCGTTCTGACAAGGAGAACTGCTGCACTCGTCCACGTCTATAAATTTACAGAATCAATGAAAAACAGTCGGTTTCTAAAACCACTTACAACTACTTAGATGTGGCAAGAGGAACGTTTCCAATTCTCACTAAGTGAGCTCTCGCAAAATACGCCCTCTCAACAAACGTCACGTGGCTTACCAGCTGTGCAGTTCTTTCCAGTATATCCGGCAGCACAGGCACAAGTATAGTCCGAACCAGACGAAATTGGACTGCATGTTCCACCGTTCGCACATGGTTTGGAGAGGCATGGATCCGGCTCTATAATACAAGCAAACAAGTTTGGCCGGGTCACACACGACAATGAGACGATATAAAAAATAAACCGAAACAAAAACGTGACAGTCTGCAAATGACGGAAATACAAAATGTAAGTCGAGGTGGTTTTCTTGTATGTGTCAAGACTGCCCTTACATCAATCAATTGTTGTTGCCTAAAACTTGCAAGTGAACACAAACAAATTACTTCTTTTCTCACCAGCAATGACTCCTTCAAGGATCTCGGGGAGCGAAGGTTCGAGGTCTTCAAGGGAAGGAGTAAACAAGTGATCTTCCTTCGGATCAGATGCTACGTCTCTCACCAATGGATCGTTTCTGTCCTCGCCTATAGCAATTACAAACACTCTTACTCCATCATCCTTCAGCGCTTTGGCAGGAATCGTCACGTTATCGGTTATCTTGTCCGTCAGAATGACCACAATGTCTGGAGCAGAATCACGGTCCTTCGTGAATGCGTCATCCTTAGCCTTTATCAGTGCATCAGACAGATTTCTAGCATTCTTGTTGGGATAAGCGATGCCATTTAGAGCAGCCAACAGCGATGGCTTGTCGTAATTCTCAGTGAACAGGAACTCTAACTTGCCAACATCGGCAAACACACCCGCTGCAACGTTTGTCTTGTTTTCCGAAATCGTGAATGGCTCGATGAACTTTTTGGTGAAGTTAATGAATTTCGGGAAGTTGTCCACTCCGACTTCATTTGAGCCATCCAACAGGAACAATATGTCAAGTGCAGGGTCAGTGAAATCTAGATCAAACAAATTGACCATGATCAGAACTTTCAACCATTAACCCTGTTTTATCAAAAACTCGCACAATATATATAGTTCTTTTTAAAAGTGTTACTCAGCACCAATCCCAAACAAAACGAACAACATTTTAAGTATCAAAAGAACTTACTTTTGTGACAGTTTTTGCCGACATGAGCGGTAGAGCATTCACAGAAGTATCGGCCAACTTTTTTGATGCAGCTAGCGCCGTTCTGACAAGGAGAACTGCTGCACTCGTCCACGTCTATAAATTTACAGAATCAATGAAAAACAGTCGGTTTCTAAAACCACTTACAACTACTTAGATGTGGCAAGAGGAACGTTTCCAATTCTCACTAAGTGAGCTCTCGCAAAATACGCCCTCTCAACAAACGTCACGTGGCTTACCAGCTGTGCAGTTCTTTCCAGTATATCCGGCAGCACAGGCACAAGTATAGTCCGAACCAGACGAAATTGGACTGCATGTTCCACCGTTCGCACATGGTTTGGAGAGGCATGGATCCGGCTCTATAATACAAGCAAACAAGTTTGGCCGGGTCACACACGACAATGAGACGATATAAAAAATAAACCGAAACAAAAACGTGACAGTCTGCAAATGACGGAAATACAAAATGTAAGTCGAGGTGGTTTTCTTGTATGTGTCAAGACTGCCCTTACATCAATCAATTGTTGTTGCCTAAAACTTGCAAGTGAACACAAACAAATTACTTCTTTTCTCACCAGCAATGACTCCTTCAAGGATCTCGGGGAGCGAAGGTTCGAGGTCTTCAAGGGAAGGAGTAAACAAGTGATCTTCCTTCGGATCAGATGCTACGTCTCTCACCAATGGATCGTTTCTGTCCTCGCCTATAGCAATTACAAACACTCTTACTCCATCATCCTTCAGCGCTTTGGCAGGAATCGTCACGTTATCGGTTATCTTGTCCGTCAGAATGACCACAATGTCTGGAGCAGAATCACGGTCCTTCGTGAATGCGTCATCCTTAGCCTTTATCAGTGCATCAGACAGATTTCTAGCATTCTTGTTGGGATAAGCGATGCCATTTAGAGCAGCCAACAGCGATGGCTTGTCGTAATTCTCAGTGAACAGGAACTCTAACTTGCCAACATCGGCAAACACACCCGCTGCAACGTTTGTCTTGTTTTCCGAAATCGTGAATGGCTCGATGAACTTTTTGGTGAAGTTAATGAATTTCGGGAAGTTGTCCACTCCGACTTCATTTGAGCCATCCAACAGGAACAATATGTCAAGTGCAGGGTCAGTGAAATCTAGATCAAACAAATTGACCATGATCAGAACTTTCAACCATTAACCCTGTTTTATCAAAAACTCGCACAATATATATAGTTCTTTTTAAAAGTGTTACTCAGCACCAATCCCAAACAAAACGAACAACATTTTAAGTATCAAAAGAACTTACTTTTGTGACAGTTTTTGCCGACATGAGCGGTAGAGCATTCACAGAAGTATCGGCCAACTTTTTTGATGCAGCTAGCGCCGTTCTGACAAGGAGAACTGCTGCACTCGTCCACGTCTATAAATTTACAGAATCAATGAAAAACAGTCGGTTTCTAAAACCACTTACAACTACTTAGATGTGGCAAGAGGAACGTTTCCAATTCTCACTAAGTGAGCTCTCGCAAAATACGCCCTCTCAACAAACGTCACGTGGCTTACCAGCTGTGCAGTTCTTTCCAGTATATCCGGCAGCACAGGCACAAGTATAGTCCGAACCAGACGAAATTGGACTGCATGTTCCACCGTTCGCACATGGTTTGGAGAGGCATGGATCCGGCTCTATAATACAAGCAAACAAGTTTGGCCGGGTCACACACGACAATGAGACGATATAAAAAATAAACCGAAACAAAAACGTGACAGTCTGCAAATGACGGAAATACAAAATGTAAGTCGAGGTGGTTTTCTTGTATGTGTCAAGACTGCCCTTACATCAATCAATTGTTGTTGCCTAAAACTTGCAAGTGAACACAAACAAATTACTTCTTTTCTCACCAGCAATGACTCCTTCAAGGATCTCGGGGAGCGAAGGTTCGAGGTCTTCAAGGGAAGGAGTAAACAAGTGATCTTCCTTCGGATCAGATGCTACGTCTCTCACCAATGGATCGTTTCTGTCATCGCCTATAGCAATTACAAACACTCTTACTCCATCATCCTTCAGCGCTTTGGCAGGAATCGTCACGTTATCGGTTATCTTGTCCGTCAGAATGACCACAATGTCTGAAGCAGAATCACGGTCCTTCGTGAATGCGTCATCCTTAGCCTTTATCAGTGCATCAGACAGATTTCTAGCATTCTTGTTGGGATAAGCGATGCCATTTAGAGCAGCCAACAGCGATGGCTTGTCGTAATTCTCAGTGAACAGGAACTCTAACTTGCCAACATCGGCAAACACACCCGCTGCAACGTTTGTCTTGTTTTCCGAAATCGTGAATGGCTCGATGAACTTTTTGGTGAAGTTAATGAATTTCGGGAAGTTGTCCACTCCGACTTCATTTGAGCCATCCAACAGGAACAATATGTCAAGTGCAGGGTCAGTGAAATCTAGATCAAACAAATTGACCATGATCAGAACTTTCAACCATTAACCCTGTTTTATCAAAAACTCGCACAATATATATAGTTCTTTTTAAAAGTGTTACTCAGCACCAATCCCAAACAAAACGAACAACATTTTAAGTATCAAAAGAACTTACTTTTGTGACAGTTTTTGCCGACATGAGCGGTAGAGCATTCACAGAAGTATCGGCCAACTTTTTTGATGCAGCTAGCGCCGTTCTGACAAGGAGAACTGCTGCACTCGTCCACGTCTATAAATTTACAGAATCAATGAAAAACAGTCGGTTTCTAAAACCACTTACAACTACTTAGATGTGGCAAGAGGAACGTTTCCAATTCTCACTAAGTGAGCTCTCGCAAAATACGCCCTCTCAACAAACGTCACGTGGCTTACCAGCTGTGCAGTTCTTTCCAGTATATCCGGCAGCACAGGCACAAGTATAGTCCGAACCAGACGAAATTGGACTGCATGTTCCACCGTTCGCACATGGTTTGGAGAGGCATGGATCCGGCTCTATAATACAAGCAAACAAGTTTGGCCGGGTCACACACGACAATGAGACGATATAAAAAATAAACCGAAACAAAAACGTGACAGTCTGCAAATGACGGAAATACAAAATGTAAGTCGAGGTGGTTTTCTTGTATGTGTCAAGACTGCCCTTACATCAATCAATTGTTGTTGCCTAAAACTTGCAAGTGAACACAAACAAATTACTTCTTTTCTCACCAGCAATGACTCCTTCAAGGATCTCGGGGAGCGAAGGTTCGAGGTCTTCAAGGGAAGGAGTAAACAAGTGATCTTCCTTCGGATCAGATGCTACGTCTCTCACCAATGGATCGTTTCTGTCATCGCCTATAGCAATTACAAACACTCTTACTCCATCATCCTTCAGCGCTTTGGCAGGAATCGTCACGTTATCGGTTATCTTGTCCGTCAGAATGACCACAATGTCTGAAGCAGAATCACGGTCCTTCGTGAATGCGTCATCCTTAGCCTTTATCAGTGCATCAGACAGATTTCTAGCATTCTTGTTGGGATAAGCGATGCCATTTAGAGCAGCCAACAGCGATGGCTTGTCGTAATTCTCAGTGAACAGGAACTCTAACTTGCCAACATCGGCAAACACACCCGCTGCAACGTTTGTCTTGTTTTCCGAAATCGTGAATGGCTCGATGAACTTTTTGGTGAAGTTAATGAATTTCGGGAAGTTGTCCACTCCGACTTCATTTGAGCCATCCAACAGGAACAATATGTCAAGTGCAGGGTCAGTGAAATCTAGATCAAACAAATTGACCATGATCAGAACTTTCAACCATTAACCCTGTTTTATCAAAAACTCGCACAATATATATAGTTCTTTTTAAAAGTGTTACTCAGCACCAATCCCAAACAAAACGAACAACATTTTAAGTATCAAAAGAACTTACTTTTGTGACAGTTTTTGCCGACATGAGCGGTAGAGCATTCACAGAAGTATCGGCCAACTTTTTTGATGCAGCTAGCGCCGTTCTGACAAGGAGAACTGCTGCACTCGTCCACGTCTATAAATTTACAGAATCAATGAAAAACAGTCGGTTTCTAAAACCACTTACAACTACTTAGATGTGGCAAGAGGAACGTTTCCAATTCTCACTAAGTGAGCTCTCGCAAAATACGCCCTCTCAACAAACGTCACGTGGCTTACCAGCTGTGCAGTTCTTTCCAGTATATCCGGCAGCACAGGCACAAGTATAGTCCGAACCAGACGAAATTGGACTGCATGTTCCACCGTTCGCACATGGTTTGGAGAGGCATGGATCCGGCTCTATAATACAAGCAAACAAGTTTGGCCGGGTCACACACGACAATGAGACGATATAAAAAATAAACCGAAACAAAAACGTGACAGTCTGCAAATGACGGAAATACAAAATGTAAGTCGAGGTGGTTTTCTTGTATGTGTCAAGACTGCCCTTACATCAATCAATTGTTGTTGCCTAAAACTTGCAAGTGAACACAAACAAATTACTTCTTTTCTCACCAGCAATGACTCCTTCAAGGATCTCGGGGAGCGAAGGTTCGAGGTCTTCAAGGGAAGGAGTAAACAAGTGATCTTCCTTTGGATCAGATGCTACGTCTCTCACCAATGGATCGTTTCTGTCCTCGCCTATAGCAATTACAAACACTCTTACTCCATCATCCTTCAGCGCTTTGGCAGGAATCGTCACGTTATCGGTTATCTTGTCCGTCAGAATGACCACAATGTCTGGAGCAGAATCACGGTCCTTCGTGAATGCGTCATCCTTAGCCTTTATCAGTGCATCAGACAGATTTCTAGCATTCTTGTTGGGATAAGCGATGCCATTTAGAGCAGCCAACAGCGATGGCTTGTCGTAATTCTCAGTGAACAGGAACTCTAACTTGCCAACATCGGCAAACACACCCGCTGCAACGTTTGTCTTGTTTTCCGAAATCGTGAATGGCTCGATGAACTTTTTGGTGAAGTTAATGAATTTCGGGAAGTTGTCCACTCCGACTTCATTTGAGCCATCCAACAGGAACAATATGTCAAGTGCAGGGTCAGTGAAATCTAGATCAAACAAATTGACCATGATCAGAACTTTCAACCATTAACCCTGTTTTATCAAAAACTCGCACAATATATATAGTTCTTTTTAAAAGTGTTACTCAGCACCAATCCCAAACAAAACGAACAACATTTTAAGTATCAAAAGAACTTACTTTTGTGACAGTTTTTGCCGACATGAGCGGTAGAGCATTCACAGAAGTATCGGCCAACTTTTTTGATGCAGCTAGCGCCGTTCTGACAAGGAGAACTGCTGCACTCGTCCACGTCTATAAATTCACAGAATCAATGAAAAACAGTCGGTTTCTAAAACCACTTACAACTACTTAGATGTGGCAAGGGGAACGTTTCCAATTCTCACTAAGTGAGCTCTCGCAAAATACGCCCTCTCAACAAACGTCACGTGGCTTACCAGCTGTGCAGTTCTTTCCAGTATATCCGGCAGCACAGGCACAAGTATAGTCCGAACCAGACGAAATTGGACTGCATGTTCCACCGTTCGCACATGGTTTGGAGAGGCATGGATCCGGCTCTATAATACAAGCAAACAAGTTTGGCCGGGTCACACACGACAATGAGACGATATAAAAAATAAACCGAAACAAAAACGTGACAGTCTGCAAATGACGGAAATACAAAATGTAAGTCGAGGTGGTTTTCTTGTATGTGTCAAGACTGCCCTTACATCAATCAATTGTTGTTGCCTTAAACTTGCAAGTGAACACAAACAAATTACTTCTTTTCTCACCAGCAATGACTCCTTCAAGGATCTCGGGGAGCGAAGGTTCGAGGTCTTCAAGGGAAGGAGTAAACAAGTGATCTTCCTTCGGATCAGATGCTACGTCTCTCACCAATGGATCGTTTCTGTCCTCGCCTATAGCAATTACAAACACTCTTACTCCATCATCCTTCAGCGCTTTGGCAGGAATCGTCACGTTATCGGTTATCTTGTCCGTCAGAATGACCACAATGTCTGGAGCAGAATCACGGTCCTTCGTGAATGCGTCATCCTTAGCCTTTATCAGTGCATCAGACAGATTTCTTGCATTCTTGTTGGGATAAGCGATGCCATTTAGAGCAGCCAACAGCGATGGCTTGTCGTAATTCTCAGTGAACAGGAACTCTAACTTGCCAACATCGGCAAACACACCCGCTGCAACGTTTGTATTGTTTTCCGAAATCGTGAATGGCTCGATGAACTTTTTGGTGAAGTTAATGAATTTTGGGAAGTTGTCCACTCCGACTTCATTTGAGCCATCCAACAGGAACAATATGTCAAGTGCAGGGTCAGTGAAATCTAGATCAAACAAATTGACCATGATCAGAACTTTCAACCATTAACCCTGTTTTATCAAAAACTCGCACAATATATATAGTTCTTTTTAAAAGTGTTACTCAGCACCAATCCCAAACAAAACGAACAACATTTAAAGTATCAAAAGAACTTACTTTTGTGACAGTTTTTGCCGACATGAGCGGTAGAGCATTCACAGAAGTATCGGCCAACTTTTTTGATGCAGCTAGCGCCGTTCTGACAAGGAGAACTGCTGCACTCGTCCACGTCTAAATGAACAGAATCAATGAAATTTCTAAAAGCACTGGTAAATTTCATCATTTACGCACGGATGAAAACCAATTACAGCACTGTATTCAAATCAAATGTACATAGCTGTAAACTCAAATACAATTCTCCTGTGCTTAAGGGGTGCTTACGAGGAAGGCTTGAATAGATAGCAGGGAAAAGATTGGGTTTATGAGTTATTGGGTAAATAATTATGCACTAATTTTGATATAGATATCTACTGATAGCATAGAAAACACAACGACATATTTTCGTCAATGCATTAACTTTCATTTAACAATTAGTAAACGTTTGCAGCAGTATACTTCGGTTAATTTCAACGCTCGACAAGTGAATACTTACTTCTTATTTAAAGCAATTGAACAGTTGTTAAACACTTAAATTTGTACAAAACGAGTTCGCATTACTGTCAATTGTACTTTCCGGCATCGGAATAGAGGCCAACACGACATCAGACAAATCGAAATCAAAGTCTGGTTAGAAATCTTCGGATACCTTTCTTGAAGTTTATGACTCTATCTACTTCTCTGATAGCAAGGAAGTCTCATCTTCTTCAGTTTTTGCCATACAGAAATGAGCTGTTTCCATCTCGACAGTTTGCCCATGACTACAATTAATTCGCATTTTGGCCTCCACTCCGAAATCGCTTAACAATAATCTACATTCGATGTGTTGTTTTTTGTTTATCCACTTTCTTCTCTTTAGGGACCCACTGCATTTCGGAAAGCAAACCATTTATAGATTGTTCAACAATAAGAAGCATACAATTTATTGGATTAATTTCACAATTAAATAGCTCGCCTTTATTTTATCTACTACTTACAAGCACTTAAAAGTGCCAAAAATTACGTTTCTAATTCTCGGATGTCTTTGACATGCAATAATAGAATATGCAGCCACAACTTTTATAGTAATTGATGTGGGTATGAACGGTCAAATAACACATCATCGATGCAACTATTTCTATTACTTAACACTTTTATTTCATACATCGATCTACGATAAACTTATAATTTTGGGTTATCAGAAATTTTGAAATTGAAAGATTGAACCAGAACCAGACGGTAAATTTATCTTAAAATGAAAAGTCTTTGGGACGATGTAACTATTTATTTGTTTTAAAAACAGAAAATCTGTCAGACGGAATATGGCCACGTCAGGCGATCGGGAACAATATTCAAACCTCGAAGGAAAGTGAGAATCTATGCCTAAAGTTTAATTTTCATCGCTTTAAGTCATAAAAAGGATGTATAAATTGGTCTTGAAAAACTTACAGGTACTTAAAGAGGCGGGGAAAATTTATATAGAGTTATGCATCTTGATCTTGTCCACACAACTGCCGATAGAAGTTAAGCAGGCCTTATCAATCTTGCCTTCTCTGCTGTTTTCTCGCATTTTTACATCCCTCGAGCTATTGCTTCGTTGTGGGATAATTTCACCGGCTACTATAAGTTGGAATTTAAGTATAAATATGTAAATGGTAGTGTTTTTATTGTTTGGTTCTTTCAATGAATACAAATCAATCATCAGAAAAAGCAATCAATTATTTGTATTCTAGTACTGATTATTACTGGTTATTAAATACCTTTCTGAATGGAATGAGGTCCAAACTTTTATGTAGAATATATTCTATAATTATTGTTTTCATGAGCGATCTGATTGTTTGACTTGTTATGCGCATGTTCAACCCAGTGAATTCAGTGGAGGTGCGGGCTTGTTTTTATTTCTCTAGAACCGTCCCATTAATTTTCAGTAAGAATACGACATAAGAAGTTTCTATAAAGAAATCTTCTATTGGTGTGGTATTTTAGATGGAAAGATATATATTTCAAATGAACGCTCTCTCTGTACAACAAATGCTAACGTAACTTTGTCCAAATGTAAAAAAAATATGTACAATTTATTTGTAGTTGATTTCCCATGCAAGGGCGTACGCGAAAGTGGTAAACTCAGCGGAGTTTCTGTAGGATGGGGGTCATGAAAGTATTCCGAATAAATTTAAACCATCGGTGCTTTTAATTAAATCTGAAGAATAACCTTATTTTCAAATTTGTTTAAAATGTGCATAAAACTCAAGTATTTATTCATATTATATAAAACTCACCAAGTGTACAGTTAGCTCCAGTGTACCCAGGAGCACAAGTACAAAAGTAGTCAGTACCATTGTTGATTACCCTGCACGTTCCCCCATTTCCACAAGGGGATGGAACGCAGGGCTGCAGTTCTGGGGATAAAAAAAGAATAGGTTGTTGTTAAAGTAGTATTTTCTCTCCTTTCTAGCTAGTTTTACAGTATTTTACACCCCTCACAGTTTGAGTCGCTACTATAGCATCAAACACTTTTTGAGATCTTCAAAAACAAGGCTAACCTCAAACGTCGTATTAAAGATGACAATTATGCAAATGCATGCAAATGAAGATGTAAAAATCAACTTGATTGATATGAGTGTATTTGTATTGAATATGGCTTATGGATAATACGACGTTTGAACTTAGCTTAAGTAACCTTAGGACGGTTTGAAACATGCTATATGACGTCAATTTTTTTAAATAAAAATTCTCACAAAGAATGAGAGTTTCTCATACATCAACTCGAACATTACAAAAAAATCACAACCCTCTTCCTATTTTTCAGGCATTTAATTCGCATAAGAAGCCATACAGGTCAAATTAATGATATAATTTAAAATTTAGTTCAAATTTACAACTGCTGCATAACAAAGTCCCTCTAGAAAAAAATGGACTGGAAAATTGGAATATGTTACAGTTATTAATTATGAAAAAGGCAGAATCAGATTGTAGATTTTAATCCACTATTTGATTAAAAAGTACGTTATTAATTGATCGATTCAAAGTGGTGCGAAGGAACTTAAATAATTCTCAAAATAATAATCGGCTGATTTTGTCAATATGGAATACAAGAAAAATCCAACAGTTGACTCTTGGACAATCACTTTTCGCGTAATTTACCGTGGAGCCCATAGGTCAAAAGTTGAATTTCCCTGCAGTATATTGTCTCAGAACTATTTCACTTATAAATCCCATACCAAGACACATCTTCTCCCTCGTGATCTCTTCAATCAAAGCTAGATCATCAAACGCACTCGAAAACACATATTATGGAGTAGACGCCATTACCACATTTTGAGATATAAGGTACTAGTAAGGGCTCAAAGAAAGACCTATGAACTTACCCAAACATATCTTCTCCCTGATGTTCTCTTCAATCAAAGCTAGATCATCAAACGCACTTGTAAACACATATTCTGGACTAGACGCCATTTCTTCAAGTGTTTTCTTAGGCGAACAGCAGCCCACACCAACACTTATAACCGTTACACCAGAATCGCGTAAAACTTTAGCTGTACTTGACACTGAGTCTTGCGATTCACCATCAGTTATCACAATCACAGTATTCAGTGCATCTTTCCTTGGGGCTTTGTCAAAGATCTCAGTCTTGGTGATCTCAAGCGCTTTGCCAGTATAAGAAGACCCTGATGGGTATGTCAACGCATCTATCGCCGCAAGCACATCTGAAACGCTGGAGAACTTGTTCAAAGTAAACTCTGCCTTGGCGGTTGTTGAGTACATCACTAGCGCAATGTGTGCATCGTCGGTGCTTATCTTGAATGAGCCAACGAGTCTCTTGACAAACTCTTTCAGCTTGCCGAAGTTACCAGCTCCCTGTAATTCAACACTAGCTGATCCATCGACGACAAATGCGAGGTTCACTTTCTGGTAGCTACAAGCTAATCAGATGAAAAAAAAAACAAATAAGAAGCCTATACAACCTGGTTTAAGTAGATTGAATAACAGTCTTACCAAATTCGCAATTCTTTCCTGAGAAGGAGGAGGTGCAATTGCACGTGTATCCCCCTTCTTTATTCTGGCACAAACCACCGTTTTTGCATAATTCCGGGTCGGAACATTCATCGATGTCTGATATGAAAAACAAAAGGTATCAACAATAGGTCTTACATACGGACCAAGACATAAAAACCTACCAGTTGTACAGTTCTTTCCAGTAAAACTCAGTGCACAGGTACACGAGAAGTCCGTTCCGTTAGAAATCAAACTACAAGTCCCTCCGTTCTGACATGGAGTTGGGTTGCATGGATCTACCTCTGTTAAGGGAAAACAAATAAATCGATTAATACGCGAGAAGATTGACCAGTAAAACTTTATCCATTTATTGACACTCACCCTTGTCACATAGATCTCCTGTAAATCCAGCCGTGCAAGAGCAGGTGAATGTTGATCCAGCGGTTTTGCACTCCGCATTGTTCTGACATGGATTACTGGAACACTGATCCGCAACTGCAAGCAAAACGTACCTGTTGAAAACTGCCGACTGCTTAATCGTTATACGTTTAGCCAAAGTGTAGTCAACACTTACCCTGGCAAACTTCCATCTTTGTTTGTCTTACATAGGCGGCAAGACCCTGGTATTCCTTAAGAATAACGTGCTTACTGTCCGGGTCAGATGCAACTTGATTTAATTGTGACAAGGAGTTGGTGCTTCCCAATCCTAGAACAAACACTTCAGTGCCAGAATTCAAGAGCTCGTAGGCAGCAACTGTTGGATCGTCATCTGACTTCCCACCAATCAACACTATCAGGACTTGCTTAGTAGAACGGCCTGACACGTCAAACTGGTGCGTTTTCGAACGATTCAAGCCCTCTCCAAGATGTCTTGCAAACCCGTTAGGATAGGATACGTTGGAGATGGCTTTTGTCAGACTAATTTTGTCATAGTACTGCTTGAGGGAGACCGCCGCTTGTCCAACCTTCCCATAGACTGTGACACCAACGTGAGTTGCAGATTCAGAAATATTCAGGGAACTAGTCACAGCTCTTGCGTATTCCAACGATTTGCGGAAATTGCTCGATCCAACAAAAGTAGATCCGTCAACAGCAAATACCAAATCAATGCCAGACTTGCAGGCTGAAACAGAAAAGTCATGAGAATCGAAAGGATAAAAGCAAACTAACGCTGGGTCTTGCGAAACGAGAAAGGAGGCTACTCACTGTAATTGCAGTGTGGCCCGTATTTATCTTCTGTACAAAGACAAAGGAAGCTCCCATAAGTGTTGACACACATTCTATCGGCTCCACACAGACTGGAATTACTGCATTCGTCGACATCTGTAAAACCAATGGCAAATAAATACACTGTCTACAAATCACACGAGGCAGACCATAAACAGCTTCCAAACATATACAAATGAAAGCACCACTTTGACTGTCTAGAAATCTTTTTTTACCGGTTTCACAATTAGCGCCGGTTATACCAGGGGTACAAGTACAAGTGTAGACACTAGGTCCGGAGGGGATGCATGTTCCTCCATTCAGACAAGGATTTTTCGTACAGGGTTCAATATCTGAAAAAGAGAAATCCAAATAATTAAAGACCGGAATAAAATCCTCCATTCCGATTTTTAAATACAAAAAAACACAAGCTCGTTATAAGTATTAACCTGCAAGAACTTCACCAAGGATCTCTGGCAGCATCGGCTCAAGGTCTTCAATTAAAGGAGTAAACAGGTGATCTTCCTTCGGGTCAGATGGTACGTCTCTCAGTAATGGATCGTTCTTGTCTTCGCCTATAGCTATAACAAACACTCTGACTCCATCATCCTTTAGCGCTTTGGCGGGGAACGTCACGTTTTCTGTTATCTTGTCCGTCAGAATGACCACAATATCCGGTGCAGAATCACGATCTTTCGTGAATGCCTCATCCTTAGCCTTAATCAGTGCATCAGACAGATTTCTAGCATTCTTGTTGGGATAAGCAATGCCATCTAGAGCAGCCAACACCGATGGTTTATCGTAATTCTCTGTGAACAGGAACTCTATCTTGCCAACATCGGCAAACACACCCGCTGCAACGTTTGTTTTGTTTTCCGAAATCGTGAATGGCTCGATAAACTTTTTGGTGAAGTTAATGAATTTTAAGAAAGTGTCAGCTCCGACCTCACTTGCGCCATCCAACAGAAACAAAACGTCCAGTGTAGGATCGGTGAAATCTTAATGAGAAAACAATCATTATCAGGAGTGAGAATTCGTTTACAACATAAGAAATTACAAATTAGCTGAACTTACTTTGTTTACAATTTTTGCCGACATAAGCAGTTGAGCATTCACAGGAGTAGGACCCGCCTTTGTTGTTGCATGTGCCTCCGTGTTTGCAAGGCAAGTTTAGACACTCGTCGATATCTTTGTTTGACACATAACACAATCAAACATGGTTACACTGAGATATCAATGATGTTTTGTGTGTATATTACCAAATATCTTCATTTTATAACTAGACTACCTGTTTCGCAGTTGTCTCCTTTGAAGCCGGCTTTACAGACACAGGTGAATGATCCGAACGAGTTGATGCAGTTCTGGTTTTTGTTGCATGGTGAAGATTTACATTCATCTACATCTACAGTTTAAAAATATCAATGTAGCAATCAACAAGAGGGATAAAATGGGTGATCTCTGTACGAAAACTCAAAATTCACTTTTTAATATTCTGGGCTCTTAAGTGCACCAGTCCCTTAGATTCAACTGAGGAGTTCCAAAAACGAAATTTCAAAATCGCCCAAAATTGGATTAAAGTTAGCCCTGGTTCTCTTATCATGGTAAAAAAGTTTGAGTTACAAACAATAAATATTTTTCGAGAAAAACCGAATTTACGATTTTGCCTATAAAATCGCCGATTTGGGGGCATTTTTCACCTTTCAAACAAAATCGTAAAATTCTATCTAAATATGGGCGGAATTTAAACAAGCGCTACAGATCCTTAGAAAGGAGTGGATAAGGTATAAATCGAGTGGTTTCTTTACTTTTTCCAACAAGAAAAAATATATTGCTGTCCAAACATGTCAACAAAAAACGTCGACTTAAATATTAGTCTAAATTAGGGGCTTATAAATCCAATGGTACGTGGATTTTCGCATAAATTTTGCACTTTGAGCAAAGATTGGTGTTATTTCTTTCGATTCAGCAAATAAAAAATTGAGGGAATCAAATTTCCAAATTATAATGAGGCCGAGCGCAACCCCATGTCGAGCTCAAATAACACGCGATTTTCTTGACAGCCGTCTTTATTAGATACACATACCTGTTTGTACGGAAGACAAATCACAGAAAATAAACTCTATCCTTGCTGTATACTTATTTTAGATGCTGTATAATAGTCTTGGTTCATCCTTGGAAGCTACTGGAAGTCAATAAAGACATTACAATGAAAAATATTTGCTATTTTGTACATACTTCAGTTCAGAACGCCTGCCGGAATGGCAAACTTTGAAGGATTTGTTTGGGTTTTAAAGTTTCTTTACGCTTCATTGAAGTAAAAGATATTCAAGCACATCAGTTCTTACCTTCTGCCAAGAGGTTTCTAGGGAAAAGGCCGATTTGTAAGATTAATTTCAATGCAAAGGTCAAGTACTTGAACACGAGTTCGGTTTCAATTGACAACAACTGATCAGCGGTCTGCCAGATGAGAATGCGTGACTTTCCACAGGTATCCTAATCCCCATAAGAACAGACAGTTTAGAGTCTTAGTCTTTCTTTATTAGAAAACCATATTTGATAAAAAGTCGATATCATGTCTTGTTTGTCTATTTTCAAAAACATCTGATGATTTGGTAAAGAACTTAGGCGTAAGGGTAAAAATTGTATACGTATTTACGTTTATCTGCATATTAGTTGTGTGCTCATGAGCACAGCTTGATTACTGCTGAAATTTTATCAATAATGGGAGCGGGTCTCTGTAAAATGCAGACCGGACCTTCACAGACCTACGCAGACCGGACCTCGGCGGACCGGTTTTTTTTATTTTTTTTTTAAATACACAAACATATAGGTAAAATAAAAAAATTGTCGTCAAAGAAAAAAGCTTGCTTACATTTTGAGTGGGAGTCCTTAGGGCAAGTGTGCCGTTGTTGCGGAGCGCAGGTGGGACAGAGTTTCTTTTTCATTACGGACTTTGCGCAAAATTACCGACTTGCTCCAGGTGACTGAAGTAGTTTAAAAATCGGTAGCTGGAAAATCGGCAACTACCGTGAGAATAGTGACTTTAAATGGGCTGCTTCGCTAATTTGTAGCAAGAGAAAACAAATATCACTCTGTCCAAACATTGAGCTGTCAGTTAACTCAAAGGAAACTGTTGATTGCCGTTAGAACAGTAACCCTCTATTGGCTACTTCCCTGCATTGTATTAAGAAAAAAACAAAAGCCGCTCTGCACAAACACAATCGTAGATTGCCGTGAGAACAGTAACTTGTTATTGGCTACTTTGCTTGAAATAACAAGACCAACAACTGTGCAATGCCAACAAGATTGCCTGGAAAAGGGCTACAAAATCAGTTGGAGCTTGCGACAGATTGAATGAACATGTCTATCCCCATGTTTGAGGGGTAAAATAATACTTTCTCTAAACGAAAGATATAATGCTAATTGACATTGTTTTAATGCGAGGGATGTTTTAGCCTGTGAGCAAGTCTGTACTTTTGCGCAAAGTCCGTAATGAAAAATAAATCTCCGTTCCATATCCCCCCCCCCCCCCACACACACACACACACAACATCGGCACGCACATAAACTAATATAAGGAAAGCAGAGGTGCGTGATAAAGAAGTCGAGTCTACCGAACGGGAGTTGAGTTGAAATAGGGACTCCCCAAAATATGTTCAGAGAACAAGCAAAATGCAGTCCCGTACCCAGGGGGGGAGGGAGGGGGATGCTGGGGGTGCGAACGCATCCCCCAACAACGGCCGAAGGTCTTTCAGTTCCCAATGGAAGTGCTATTTGTAGACAAAACTATAAAGCATAAGCTAAATTACCCTGGTACGTAGCCAAATCCGACGACAAAAGTCCCGTGAAGATACTGCAAAGGCATAAAAAAATCCCTCTTTGTTCTTTCGGGGGTAGTCAGATTTTTATTAGAGAACTCATTTTACTCGTCGTCACTTTACTAGTCCCCTCTCAGAACAGCCGAATTCCGAGCTACGAACAAGCAACCATTGCCTGGGCTACCTGTGATTACATTTGTCACCTACGCGCGCGCTTAACAAATACTCCGGTCGTTAAATCATGATTCACTTACCAGCTCTAGCAAGAAGAAGTTCAAACTCAGTTTGAAGAGACTTGTCTGATATGTGAAGCAGCTTCTTGTGTCCATGAATATCCTTGTTACAGTCTTTCAGAAGAACACACTTTGAATTGCCCGAACAATCGACACTAGGGCCACAAGGACCACCCACGCAAACAGCGTAATCACAGGTAGTCATGATCAAGAAAAATATCAAGCATCATCTAATTTGCAATTCTAGCTTGCCTGATTTTATAAGAAGCAGATTAATGTGATCTCTTTGTGTTGCCCTAAAGCCTTTTGTGGCTAACGGAGGTGTTACTGTAACAGGATGCCGCTTAGAGGGAGTGTGACAATTCTTCCAGCTTATGCCCTTATGTCAACGAAGCATGTTTGCTTGTGGTATTTGTGTTTTATTCTTCGATTGGTGTTTCCTAGCTAGAATTACGCTTTCACAACATAGGAGAGCCAGCCGAGAAGAGATATCTCATACTTTCGGGTGATGTCCTGCTGCAAGAGACCATGATGGTGATGTCCTGCTGCAAGAGACCATGATGGTGATGTCCTGCTGCAAGAGACCATGATACATCATGGTCTCTTGCAGCAGGACATCACCCAAAAGTATGAGACCATGATACATCACGGTCTCTTGCCTGCTGTGAGTCACATGATAATGTCAAGTATCGCATACGCATATACATATCCCATATTAATTTTTAAAATAATTTTGGCATCATTAATATGTTTTTTTTTAGAATGAAGAACATAAAATAAGAAACAATCTAAAATAAAAACTGCAAGCCGACTAGTTGAACTGTTCTTTATATCGGGTTTCCTTTGGAAATTCACGCATTCTCATCTGGTAGACCGCTGATCAGTTGTTGTCATCTGAAACCAGACTCGTGTTCAAGTACTTGACCTTTGCATTGAAATTACTCTTACAAATCGGCCTTTTTCCCAGAAACATCTTGGCAGAAGGTAAGAACTTACGTTCTTGAATATCTTTTACTTCAATGGAGCGTAAAGAAACTTTAAAACCCAAACAAATCCTTCAAAGTTTGCCATTCCGGGAGGCGTTCTTAACTAAAATATGTACAAAATAGCAAATATTTTTCATTGTAGTGTCTTTATTGACTTCCAGTAACTTCCAAGGATGAACCAAGACAATTATACAGCATCTGAGATTAGTATACAGCAAGGATAGAGTTTATTTTCTGTGATTTGTCTTCCGTACAAACAGGTATGTGTATCTAATAAAGACGGCTGTCAAGAAAATCGCGTGTTATTTGAGCTCGACATGGGGTTGCGCTCGGCCTCATTATAATTTGGGAATTTGATTCCCTCAATTTTTTATTTGCTGAATCAAAAGAAATAACACCAATCTTTGCTCAAAGTGCAAAATTTCTGCAAAAATCCATGTACCATCGGTACATGGACATAATTTAGACTATTATTCAAGTCGACATTTTTTTTTCATTGACATGTTTAGACAGCAATAAAATATACTTTTTTGCCGGAAAAAGTAAAGAAACCACTCGATTTATACCTTATCAACTCCTTTCTAAGGATCTGTATCGCTATTTCTAATTCCGCGTATATTTAAAAAATATTTTGCGATTTTTTACGCATAGTGAAAAATGCCCCCAAATCGGCGATTTTATAGGCAAAATCGTAAATTCGGAATTTCTCGAAAAATATTTATTGTATGTAACTCAAACTTTTTAACCATGATAAGAGAACCAGGGGCTAACTTTAAACCAATTTTGAGCGATTTTGAAATTTCTTATTTGGAACTCCTCAGTTGAAAATAAGGGACTGGTGCACTTAAACATTTAGTTTTTCCTGGTTTTCTATTCTGGCTGTGATAAAATTCATTCAAAGGTGATTTAATATTATCCGTGGCATTGAGTTTTAATAACAAAATAATCCTAATGTCGGTAAAGTGGTCAAAATGTCGTTCTAAACTTCTAACAATTGTAATTTACATTTGAATGAAAAATCCAACTCATTTCTTTTGTCATCACTTACCAAGAGAGCAGTCTTTCCCTTGAAAGCCACTCGAACAAGTACAATTGAAGTCTGAGTAGACGCTAGTACAAGTCCCACTGTTCTTGCAAGGATTGGTAGCACACTTGTCAACAACTGAAAGAAAAGAAAATGTGGATATAATTTTCTGAGTAATATATACCGGCAACAAACATAAATGGGCGCTGTATTACCCACCACTTGCATCTTAAAAAAATCAACCACTTATTCTCACTTTAAACATCTTTTTTCTTTACAATTCTAGTGATGTCCTCACGATATTAAACTAAACATAATCTATTTGGACAAGAATTTCCTTGAAGAAGAAATATCAAAACATAAAGCATGGTACATTTTGAGATAAAAGGTACTAGTAAGGGCTCAAAGAAAGACCTATGAACTTACCCAAACATATCTTCTCCCTGATGTTCTCTTCAATCAAAGCTAGATCATCAAACGCACTTGTAAACACATATTCTGGACTAGACGCCATTTCTTCAAGTGTTTTCTTAGGCGAACAGCAGCCCACACCGACACTTATAACCGTTACACCAGAATCGCGTAAAACTTTAGCTGTACTTGACACTGAGTCTTGCGATTCACCATCAGTTATCACAATCACAGTATTCAGTGCATCTTTCCTTGGGGCTTTGTCAAAGATCTCAGTCTTGGTCATCTCAAGCGCTTTGCCAGTATAAGAAGACCCTGATGGGTATGTCAACGCATCTATCGCCGCAAGCACATCTGAAACGCTGGAGAACTTGTTCAAAGTAAACTCTGTCTTGGCGGTTGTTGAGTACATCACTAGCGCAATGTGTGCATCGTCGGTGCTTATCTTGAATGAGCCAACGAGTCTCTTGACAAACTCTTTCAGCTTGCCGAAGTTACCAGCTCCCTGTAATTCAACACTAGCTGATCCATCGACGACAAATGCGAGGTTCACTTTCTGGTAGCTACAAGCTAATCAGATGTAAAAACAAAAAACAAATAAGAAGCCTATGCAACCTGGTTTAAGTAGATTGAATAACAGTCTTACCAAGTTCGCAATTCTTTCCTGAGAAGGAGGAGGTGCAATTGCACGTGTATCCCCCTTCTTTATTCTGGCACAAACCACCGTTTTTGCATAATTCCGGGTCGGAACATTCATCGATGTCTGATATGAAAAACAAAAGGTATCAACAATAGGTCTTACATACGGACCAAGAGACATAAAAACCTACCAGTTGTACAGTTCTTTCCAGTAAAACTCGGTGCACAGGTACACGAGTAGTCCGTTCCGTTAGAAGTCAAACTACAAGTCCCTCCGTTCTGACATGGGGTTGGGCTGCATGGATCTACTTCTGTTAAGGGAAAACAAATAAATTGATTAATAAGCGAGAAGATTGACCAGTAAAACTTTATCCATTTATTGACACTCACCCTTGTCACATAGATCTCCTGTAAATCCAGCCGTGCAAGAGCAGGTGAATGTTGATCCAGCGGTTTTGCACTCCGCATTGTTCTGACATGGATTACTGGAACACTGATCCGCAACTGCAAGCAAAACGTACCTGATGAAAACTGCCGACTGCTTAATCGTTATACGTTTAGCCAAAGTGTAGTCAACACTTACCCTTGCAAACTTCCATCTTTGTTTGTCTTACATAGGCGGCAAGACCCTCGTATTCCTTAAGAATAACGTGCTTACTGTCCGGGTCAGATGCAACTTGATTTAATTGTGATAAGGAGTTGGTGCTTCCCAATCCTAGAACAAACACTTCAGTGCCAGAATTCAAGAGCTCGTAGGCAGCAACTGTTGGATCGTCATCTGACTTCCCACCAATCAACACTATCAGGACTTGCTTAGTAGAACGGCCTGACACGTCAAACTGGTGCGTTTTCGAACGATTCAAGCCCTCTCCAAGATGTCTTGCAAACCCGTTAGGATAGGATACGTTGGAGATGGCTTTTGTCAGACTAATTTTGTCATAGTACTGCTTGAGGGAGACCGCCGCTTGTCCAACCTTCCCATAGACTGTGACACCAACGTGAGTTGCAGATTCAGAAATATTAAGGGAACTAGTCACAGCTCTTGCGTATTCCAACGATTTGCGAAAATTGCTTGATCCAACAAAAGTAGATCCGTCAACAGCAAATACCAAATCAATACCAGACTTGCAGGCTGAAACAGAAAAGTCATGAGAATCGAAAGGATAAAAGCAAACTAACGCTGGGTCTTGCGAAACGAGAAAGGAGGCTACTCACTGTAATTGCAGTGTGGCCCGTATTTATCTTCTGTACAAAGACAAAGGAAGCTCCCATAAGTGTTGACACACATTCTATCGGCTCCACACAGACTGGAATTACTGCATTCGTCGACATCTATAAAACCAATGGCAAATAAATACAGTGTCTACAAATCACACTAGGCAGACCATAAAGAGCTTCCAAACATATACAAATGAAAGCACCACTTTGACTGTCTAGAAATCTTTTTTTACCGGTTTCACAATTAGCGCCGGTTACACCAGGGGTACAAGTACAAGTGTAGACACTAGGTCCGGAGGGGATGCACGTTCCTCCATTTTGACAAGGATTTTTCGTACAAGGTTCAATATCTGAAAAAGAGAAATCCAAACAATTAAAGACCGGAATAAAATCCTCCATTCCGATTTTTAAATACAAAAAAACACAAGCTCGTTATAAGTATTGACCTGCAAGAACTTCACCAAGGATCTCTGGCAGCATCGGCTCAAGGTCTTCAATTAAAGGAGTAAACAGGTGATCTTCCTTCGAGTCAGATGGTACGTCTCTTAGTAATGGATCGTTCTTGTCTTCGCCTATAGCTATAACAAACACTCTGACTCCATCATCCTTTAGCGCTTTGGCGTGGAACGTCACGTTTTCTGTTATTTTGTCCGTCAGAATGACCACAATATCCGGTGCAGAATCACGATCTTTCGTGAATGCCTCATCCTTAGCCTTTATCAGTGCATCAGACAGATTTCTAGCATTCTTGTTGGGATAAGCAATGCCATCTAGAGCAGCCAACACCGATGGTTTATCGTAATTCTCTGTGAACAGGAACTCTATATTGCCAACATCGGCAAACACACCCGCTGCAACGTTTGTTTTGTTTTCCGAAATCGTGAATGGCTCGATAAACTTTTTGGTGAAGTTAATGAATTTTAAGAAAGTATCAGCTCCGACCTCACTTGCGCCATCCAACAGAAACAAAACGTCCAGTGTAGGATCGGTGAAATCTTAATGAGAAAACAATCATTATTAGGAGTGAGAATTCGTTTACAACATAAGAAATTACAAATTAGCTGAACTTACTTTGTTTACAGTTTTTGCCGACATAACCAGTTGAGCATTCACAGGAGTAGGACCCGCCTTTGTTGTTGCATGTGCCTCCGTGTTTGCAAGGCAAGTTTAGACACTCGTCGATACCTTTGTTTGACAAATAACACAATCAAACATGGTTACACTGAGATATCAATGATGTTTTGTGTGTATATTGCCAAATATCTTCATTTTATAACTAGACTACCTGTTTCGCAGTTGTCTCCTTTGAAGCCGTCTTTACAGACACAGGTGAATGATCCGAACGAGTTGATGCAGTTCTGGTTTTTGTTGCATGGTGAAGATTTACATTTATCTACATCTACAGTTTAAAAATATCAATGTAGCAATCAACAAGAGAGATAAAATGGGTGATCTCTGTACGAAAACTCAAAATTCACTCTTTAATATTCTGGGCTCTTAAACATTTAGTTTTTCCTGGTTTTCTATTCTGGCTGTGATAAAATTCATTCAAAGGTGATTTAATATTATCCGTGGCATTGAGTTTTAATAACAAAATAATCCTAATGTCGGTAAAGTGGTCAAAATGTCGTTCTAAACTTCTAACAATTGTAATTTACATTTGAATGAAAAATCCAACTCATTTCTTTTGTCATCACTTACCAAGAGAGCAGTCTTTCCCTTGAAAGCCACTCGAACAAGTACAATTGAAGTCTGAGTAGACGCTAGTACAAGTCCCACTGTTCTTGCAAGGATTGGTAGCACACTTGTCAACAACTGAAAGAAAAGAAAATGTGGATATAATTTTCTGAGTAATATATACCGGCAACAAAAATAAATGGGCGCTGTATTACCCACCACTTGCATCTTAAAAAAATAGGCAGTCAAAGACTGCATGTGACTCAAGGTATAATGCATAAGAAACGTAAAGAGTAGAGACTTTAGTGTAGGTCTTAGCATAGTGAATTGTTTCTGAAGAAGTTAGAATTTACAGTGTAAGCATAAGAAACAGAAAGATGTGAAAAATTAGGTTGTGTGGCTAAACACCTTAAAAATGTTCAATTTTGCAAAATATAAACATTTTATTTCCACTTCAATATAAATATATAACGTGAATACAATTTTTGTGGCTTTTCAAAAATATTGATATAGTTATAATATGAACAGTAACATCTTATATAAAAATATATTCAATAAAATCCCTTTAAAATAATATTTGTCTGTACTTTCACTCTATTTTGTAATATAATTGTGAAATGTTTGTTGATTAGAAACAATATATCATGGATGGTCTTGGTTGACCAATAACTAGATTTTGGCTTATACAATATGATCAATATGAGTTGAATATCAGCAAGACCATTGTACACAGTCATCTAGATACAATATGAACAAGAACAATAATGCTGGTTCCAGTTTTACAACTAAACGAACTCTAAATTTAACTTTTTTGAATGAATTTCTCTGTATTATACAAGAAAAGCAGAGAATATCAGACATTATGCCTGTAGTTCAACAAAAACTCAAAATATGCAAATAAATGTTTTTCTGTAGTGTTTATACCTTCGACGTGTTTTGAGGTCTAAAAGAGAACCTGATGAATGACAGAGGTTGAATTATCCACAATAAGTTGCTTAGTTCCAGCAGTTAAGAAAAGCTTGTTCAGTTCTTTAGGTGATAAGTCATCTATTCTAGTGTCGCCTTTGTTGATGGAGATGAGAAAACTTTGCAGGCCATCATTAAAGCATGTGTACATCTGCATTTTGCCATCAGTTTTCTTGACAGTTAAGTTGCAAACCAGTTTTGTTTGGCATTCTGAAAAGAGCATAGTTGTTTGGCAAGTTGGCAGGGGACATGTTATCATGTCATCTTCACTATCATCTTGATTTAGCGTGGTGTTGCATACAACACAAGAGTTTGCTGCTTTCACATTGGCACCGATAAACCGTCCCTCGATAATATTTTCAGCAAATTGCTCAGATGTTAAGTTTATGTCATGGATTTGTCGATCAGCTGGTTCAATTGATGTTGAAGTATTTGTAGATAGATATTTAACGTTATCAAATACTCTGATTCTAACATTCTTAAATGTGTACGTTTTCCCACATTCTACTCTGTCAATGAGGTCTTCCCAGAGAGTGAGTTTTATTGTGCTATGCTCATCACCAATGATACAGTCTGATTTCTTTAGCTGTTGACCTTGTTTAATGATCAATTGATTTTCGTGATTCTTTGTTACCACCTTAGCAACAATGTCAACTGCCTTGTATTCTGGCGCTGATAACGCTTCTTGCACCATCACAATAGATGAGACAACTTGGGAGTTATATGAGAATTCTGGCGCTGCTGATGTTATCTTTGATTTTTTCGTCATTCTGAACTCTTCAGAGGTACTGGTGCTAGCCATTCTTTTGGTGGCTGTGATTTTTATTGGTGATTTATTTTGGTATGGTTCAAGGAGATTTTTTCTTAGCTGTGGGTCATAGCACACGGCACGGACCTTTTCATCTTCTCCAGTTTGGACAAGACAGTCAAAGTATGGTTTTCTGTTTTTTTTTTTCGCATGCTTAACAGGACTTAGGCTATGAACAAAACCCTCTAGTTGAACATCTGAAAGAATAGAACTTATTTTAGTCATTGCAAACACATTGTTTATTATGCTTTACACAACAAAGAAATATATATCTTACCTGGTGAGTCGTCAGCTTTGTTGAGTTGTTGTTGTCTGCAATTAAAAGGAGATGTTATGTAATAATATTAGCAAAGAGTACAAAGATAAGATGGAAACGAAAAATAGAAATGAAATTAAGATACAAGTACTTACGGGTTTGTTGTAGGAGTGCTCATGTTGGTATTCTGTAATGAAATAAAGTGTATCTAAACAATTGCACTATTGAGTGTATTTAACTGTGTTTCTAATACATAATATTTATAATAAGTACCTAATTATTCAGAATACCGGTAGTCTTATAAGAACATAATCAGTATGTGCTAATGTTAAATAAACTAGTGTGTAATGTAAATTGTATGCACTGTATTTATAGACTCCATTATCAATTTTTGCCTTTAGTTAATGAAGCTGTTTATCAATACACAAATGGCTTTATGATCAGAAAAATATGTCTCCAAAATCTGAAAGCTTGTTTGCACTTCAGGTAAATTAGTGTAGATGTGGTCAATACAGGTTTTACTGTCTGTTGTACTACATGAAACTAGCTGTCTATAACAATTTTGTGTTATAAAAAAGTTATAAAGTGATGCACGGCGTGATTCACTGAACCAGTTCACATTGAAATCACCAATAAAAATGTTAATTTGTGTTGGTAGAGAGTCTAGTGTCTCTTTCATAGCATTACATAATTCTGTTATTGATACTGTTGGTGAGCTGTATACTCCCACTATTGTAATATGAGGTATGATCATAAACCTCAAAATAGTTATTTCTACACCATGTATATTACTACAAAATGGATATCCTGAGTAATAGTCAAGCTGGCTATACACTGCTGTACCTCCATATGGCCTTACATTTTGTCTTGGTGTACCATCATTTCTGAACAATGTATAGTTTTTATCATCTAATAGATATGAATCATCATTTTCATGCTGAAAAAATCTTGTTTCTGAAAAAATATTTACATCAGTGCTTGAGTAATTTAAGTCATGACGTATGTCATCTATATGCTTGTGCAATGATCTTGCATTGAGAAAACAGATTTTAATACTAGCTTGAGGTGCTTCATATATGGGACTAACAGAAAGTGACAGTTTTCCTTCAGTTCTCAATCGATGCATTTCAGTTTGGACGTCAGTATTAACAGCTATTTTGCTTTCACATAAGTCAGTTATATATAGACCATCTATAGTTGTTACTCTACTTAATCCTACATAATGTATATGAGGAATGGCTCTTTTGGTTTCAAAATTTACTACAATTCTACTTTCAGTATCACCCTGTGATCTATGTATTGTTTTAGCAGCAGCAGGTCTAAGTGGAAATTGTTTTCTCATCACGTGTACAGATCTTGTTCTACCTACAGCAAATTGAGTGCTAATAGGTTTGATTGGTGTCCATGTTGGTTCAATATCATTGACATATAGCTGTCTATTATCATGCCTGGTTTTTTGACCAACATCAGCATGATCAAACTGTACCCATATAATACCTGATGGTTTGTCTGTTTTATGTATTTGCATAAATTTTATGACACTACCAGCACCATTGGTCATACCATCATCATTTCTAGTGTTTAGTGATATCTCTGTTCTTTCACCAATTGCCAAATGCAAAACAGAATGCAGTTGTTTTGTTTTTCTAGGATCTTTAGGTATTTGCTTTAATATTTTGTCTCTAAGTTCTTCCGAATCTGTTCCAATGACAGTGTCATGTGCTTTAATAGAGTATTTTGGACCCTGAAGAGCATTATGAGCTTTATAGTTGAAGTCATTGACTTTAGCATTTTGAATAAATAAATGAGGTGCATCTTTGGGATACTGAGCACTAGTGTGGTTAAGAATTCTTTCCTTTAATTTGATTATATCCTCTTTAGTATGATTTCCCTCTCTTAATCTATTCAATAATTCAGCAAAGTCTTTGCTTTCCCTCTGTCGCATGATTTCTTTAAGTTCAAACATTTTGAAAAGTTCTTGCCATACATTAGGTGCAAGAACACCATATTCATCATTATCCATGTCTTTAAATATATAACCATCCATTACAGGTTGTAATTGAAACAAATCTCCTATAGCAACAATACTAACACCGCCAAATGGTAGCGAGCTGCCTTTGATGTCTTTAAGTGTATTATTGAATTGGACATTAAACATAGTATTACCAACCATAGATATTTCATCTACAAATATCAACTTAAGTCCACCTATTTGACATCTTAATGTATTAAGCCTACTTGAATTAAGTTTCTTATAGTTCTTTAATGACTGACAGGCTGGTACTGCTAAAGCACTATGAATGGTATTGCCCTTTATATTATATGCTGCTTTCCCTGTGGGTGCTAACATAAGTATTTTTGTTTCAGCAAAATTAACGCCAGGTCTGGTGTTATAATATTTCAAAGCAGCTTGGTATAAGGCTTTAGTGACATGTGATTTACCCACACCTGCACCACCACTTAGAAAGCAGTAAAATGCCTCACCAGAAGTTTTTATTAAATGTAGTACATGATAGAAAAATTCTTTTTGCTCTTTATTCAACGTCTGTACCATACATCTATATTCATCATCTGGCAGTTCATTCATAATAAGTGTTTCAGTATTATCAACTGATGGTATTCCTAAATCATCTGACAGATTATAGTTTCCAGTGAAGTCAGGATGTAAGTCTTGATCACCTTCAGCTAGGTCTTGTTGTTCAAGATTTTGAGTACAAGGTGCTATCTCATCAAATCTATCCTCTAATCTATTCATGTCTTGTTGTATTTCATTTAAGTCCTCATTGCAAACTGCATATTGTTTCATTTGTTCATTGATGACATTGGCAAGTAACATATAGCGTTCTTCATAAGATGAAAATGTACCAAGAATATCAGTTTCTTCATTTCGCCATGGAGTAAATAGCATTAGAAGTTCACGATAATGTTTTTCCGGCTCAGCTTCCTTATTAAACCACACACTTCTAATTATCCTAGCCTTTGCTCGTTTTTTAGTTTTGCTACGTGGTGTTTTCTGAGCTTCTGTATCATCATCATCATTTAGATTATCATCAACAAAATTCTCTAACGGAAGACCATCAACATCAACTTGATTAGTTTGTTTTACATAAGGCTTTCCAGCACAATCATACCATGCTGCCCAGTCTGCAAGTGTGATATTTCCTAGTTTTAGAGGGCGCTTTGAATATCTTTTGAGTAAACCACTGGTATAGATTTCCTCAGAGTCATCATCCATTTCATTAATATTATCCATTGGTTTTAATAGGTCAACTCTTTCATTAGGTGGTGATGTATTTATAAATATTATCTGTCTAGATGATTTTCTCATTGGAAGCTGTAACACAATGTACACTGCTTCTTGTGCACTTATCTCAACATTATTGAGGAACTTACTTCCAATATCCCTTACTTGTTGTTTTATTGTTTTATTACCTTGCCTAGCTTCAGTACATGCCTCTCTTAAAAGTTCACTCATGCCTTTCTGGCCTTTTGATATATAATTCACTATGTACACAGCACATGCATAGACATCTAAGACAAACTGTATATCCATGTTAGCTCCCCATGCAGAGAGACAATCAGGGTTGCAATGATTTATGCGTAATTCATTGGGATTTCTTTTCAGAAACACAGTAGGTGTGTTAATCGATGAACTTACAGCAAGTAAATAGTTTTGTTTAGTGATATTAAGGTCCACGAGTAACTGGTCAAATGTAATATCTTCACCTTCTTTGCTTTCATCTAGATACACTTGAATTGCCTTCCAATTATCTCTATATATTTTTATTTCCTTTTCGGGTGTATCCTCATCTAGAGGATATATTATCATAGTTTGCTTCATTGGTGGCTGTGGATAGTTAAATCTACATTTGCTACTTGTATTTTTACGGCATGTATGCGAATGTCTATGTACCTGTCTATTAACCAAGACTAGTAAATCAGCATTGTCTACTGGCTTTTGGCAAGTTATTATCTTATCAATAAATGATGTGACATCTTCATCACTATCTATTTGAAATTGTGGTGCATCTTCAAGCCACATCAGCATATGTATATGAGGAGACCCTCTTTGCTGATATTCTACACGGTAAAACCAGTCAGATATTTTACCTAAAGGTTGAGCAGAACTGAACAAGAAGTTTGTTAAAAATTGATTAACTTGATAATCAAAGTGTCTTGCACATGTCACAGGGTCACTCTGAATTAAGCGACACCTGTCATCCCAATTAAAATTGTCTATTTGTTCATCAGTCTATTCCTTATTGTCTACAAGCTGACCAAGTATTCTAAATAGGTGCATCCATTGTGATTCAGCTGATGAGAAACTACAAAATAATGTAGCAGGACCTAACTGCCTAATCATTGCAAACAGATCTTTTTTAGCTTTTTCAAAGTATGGAGGTGAACCTCTCAATGCATTTAAAAATTTGTATCCATCATCATGACGAATCAATCTGTCTATTGATCCTTGCTGTTTAAGTTGTCCAGCAGTAATATTTTTGTTGTTTCCCTTACATTTTCTCAGAGCTATATGTGATTTTCCTAAGAGAATTTTCATTTGCAACTTTTTTGTTTTGTAAAATATATTTTCAATGCACACTGCAGCTCGTCTGTCAGACCGTCTCAACTCTGATTTACATATATCACTATAGTTAATATTGACTAATCTTTGTTTATTGTCAATTCGTGGTTGTCCAAGAAATATTCCAGGGTATGCTAACTCTTCACAATATTTGTCTCTAAAAACACTTAATGGTCTATTCTCTTCACCTGGAGCAATATCTAATATGTTTTGCCTTTCATTATCTTCTAAAAAGTCAGTTGCTGTAAACATAGTATCAGTAACACCAGCAATTGTTTCTGCTTCATCTTCATGTGATTCATTTTGGTCTAGCCCTTCAGAATCAATATCATTGTCATCGGTTTCATCTATTGTATCTGACTGTACCTTCTCATTAATTTCATCATTATCAGCTCTGTTGTATTGATTGATCCAGTCATTATTCAGTACTATACCTTCATCTCTATATAAACTACTATGTGTTATAAGCCAATTTGCTGCTTGAAGTACTTTATATGGTCTTACATTTAGTGACAGTGCAGAACTCTTATATTTCAGCATCCGCTTTAAATTAACTTTAATTGTAGCAGTTTGATTTTGCAATCGTGGTAATATATTAACTGTATTAGTTACATCAGCAGGTACATTAACAATATTTACATGTATCTTAAGCTGTCTCCCCCTAGGTGCCTGCATTATTTTTTGAAATGCAATTCTTGGAGCTAATAATCTACATTCTAGTTCATTGAGATCAAAGAAATCTGGTTTATCTGGAAATGCCATACCATTCGCTACAGCACATGGTGGGACTTTATTTTTTTGCAAATAATTAGAGCATGTTCTACAAACCCATTCTTTGTTACCAACACTTATCTTATTTGATAGATATTTCACAACATCAGGATTTGATTGTCTCAGCTTAGTAGTACTACTCACACTATGTTTATACCATAGTTGATCACAACATATACAAATATACAGAGGGCCTTGGTTTACTATTTCATGGTACCGCTTTATTGCAAATTCAATGGATGAGTTAGCTCTATATTTTTTTTGGTATTCATTACGCTTTGATTTCCTTTCCGGTGATGCATTCATTTCTCTATTTTTTCTTTGGTATTCATTTCTCTTTGATTTTTTTTCTGGTGATGCATTCATTTCTCTATATTTTCTTGAGTATTCATTACACTTTAATTTCTTTTCTAGTGATGAATTAATTTCTCTATATTTTCTTAGGTATTCATTACACTTTAATTTCTTTTCTGGTGATGCATTCATTTCTCTATAATTTCTTTGGTATTCATTTCTCTGATTTTTTTTCTGGTGAAGTATTATTTTGTTTGGATTGCCTGTATTCATTCATGTATTGCCTAATGTAGGTAGCCCTGTCTTGCTTTTTTGTTTCATTTGAATTAGAACTTTTGCTTGTACTTGCTTGCTTTCTTTTTTCTGGACGACTCGAAATTGTATTTTCCCTGTCAATATTGTTCGAACTTTGTTGATGTGAAACAGAACATGTTGATACGTAGTGCACTTGACCAATATGTCCTATGTATATTGTTCTAATATTATTTATTATTGTATTTGCTGGCTCAACTAATGTGACTTCCCTAATATTTGAATCTGATTCTATAATATGAATCTTTAAACTCATTGCATCAGCAACAGCATGTATTATAATATGATTGGCCCATGTTTCTTGTAGAGACATATTAGTTAAATACTGTGACCAAGATGAATCTATGATACTTTCAATAAATCGTTCAGGATTGTCCTTTAAATATCTCACTCCTAAAGCTCTAATTTCTGCATGTTTATTTGAATTACCATATAGCTGATGTGATACTGATTTGAAAAAGCAATCACCTCCTCCACCAACATCTAGTGGTGTTAAACCATGTCGAAGCATTCGGTATCTTAACGTAAAGTCACCATTACTATATAAACATATATCTTCAATATTATTATTATCAGTTACAGGACCAGGATTCAATTCAATGTCCCCAGACAATAAAAGAGTTTGTTTACATCCATTATACCTCACTGATGTTTTACAAGTTGCTCTAAAAAAGGAGCTATAGAAACTATTAAGTCTGTTAATGTATTTCAATTTCCAATAGTTATAGTTTGTAGCAATTCTGTAAAAAACAGATGAAACAGGTGTGCCCTTAATAATCATCTTTTTGTGTCTTTTTCTTAACTTTCTATATCTGAGCAATCTCATAACTTTTTTTAGGGATATTCTAGATGGTTCTCTATCTCTACATTTGTGATTTAGTTGCTTTGAACATATTCGAGAATGTCTATGATTTTCTATACACTTGGAGATCTTGATAGATGGACAAGATGCATGTTTATTATTATCATGTTTGTTTTCAATACTAGGCATAGTTTTCTCAAATGCATTTGTTATACTGTTATTACTAGTTTTTGAGGTGAATTCGTCAACAAGATTACTTCGATCATTATATACAGTGCTAAAAATGTGATTTGTTTGCCCTGTTTTATCCGACAAATACAGCAACATGTACACAGGTATCCCGAAAATACTTTTGTTCACAAATTGGTTTCCACAATATTTGCCATTATAGTGCCTTTCAGTCACATTGCTGTGATTATTAGTTTCCCGAAGGAAATTTTCAGTGTGCCGAAGCACAGTTAAGATCACATTGCTGTGATTACTAGTTCCCCGAAGGGAATATTCAGTGTGCCGAAGCACATTTTGAGCCCCATTTCTGGGTTTGTTTGCTTCCCGAAGGAATTCTATGCTCTCCCGAAGGAGATTTTGAGCCCCATTTCTGGGTTTATTGGTTCCCCGAAGGGAATTGAAGGACACCATACGGCCATAAGGACTGGTCTTGTGTAATAAGGCAAGCGATGCAATCGAGCTTTTGTTGGCAAACAAACCACATAAAGCACCCCAAAATCTGAAATATTCTTTAGAAATACCAACATGACAAATGCATAAAAGGTTGTGCCTAGTACTAAACACAAAAGGGATAGAATACATTGTAAAAGAAGTATTAAATCAACTCACCTTCACAAGAGCTCGTGAAATCAAACGAGAAGTGCGAAGAGAAAGCACATGTTTGACTCCAATCATTTTTTGCTCCTGGACTATAATTCAAAACAACGTCGTAATCCGAAATCAATCCGATCCCTCTTCGCCAGCGACATCTACGACGACGATCACGTGTTCGATGAATGACCGCTAGGAACGCCTGCTTCAAGTGAAATTCTATTGTTTACAACTCTTTCTTTCACTCACTCAAACCGATGGCATAGGGACGAGAGGCCCCATAAGGCCTTTCGTCACAAAAATCAACCACTTATTCTCGACTTTAAACATCTTTTTTCTTTACAATTGTAGTGATGTCCTCACGATATCAAACTAAACATAATCTATTTGGACAAGAATTTCCTTGAAGAAGAAATATCAAAACATAAAGCATGGTACATTTTGAGATAAAAGGTACTAGTAAGGGCTCAAAGAAAGACCTATGAACTTACCCAAACATATCTTCTCCCTGATGTTCTCTTCAATCAAAGCTAGATCATCAAACGCACTTGTAAACACATATTCTGGACTAGACGCCATTTCTTCAAGTGTTTTCTTAGGCGAACAGCAGCCCACACCGACACTTATAACCGTTACACCAGAATCGCGTAAAACTTTAGCTGTACTTGACACTGAGTCTTGCGATTCACCATCAGTTATCACAATCACAGTATTCAGTGCATCTTTCCTTGGGGCTTTGTCAAAGATCTCAGTCTTGGTGATCTCAAGCGCTTTGCCAGTATAAGAAGACCCTGATGGGTATGTCAACGCATCTATCGCCGCAAGCACATCTGAAACGCTGGAGAACTTGTTCAAAGTAAACTCTGTCTTGGCGGTTGTTGAGTACATCACTAGCGCAATGTGTGCATCGTCGGTGCTTATCTTGAATGAGCCAACGAGTCTCTTGACAAACTCTTTCAGCTTGCCGAAGTTACCAGCTCCCTGTAATTCAACACTAGCTGATCCATCGACGACAAATGCGAGGTTCACTTTCTGGTAGCTACAAGCTAATCAGATGTAAAAACAAAAAACAAATAAGAAGCGTATGCAACCTGGTTTAAGTAGATTGAATAACAGTCTTACCAAATTCGCAATTCTTTCCTGAGAAGGAGGAGGTGCAATTGCACGTGTATCCCCCTTCTTTATTCTGGCACAAACCACCGTTTTTGCATAATTCCGGGTCGGAACATTCATCGATGTCTGATATGAAAAACAAAAGGTATCAACAATAGGTCTTACATACGGACCAAGACATAAAAACCTACCAGTTGTACAGTTCTTTCCAGTAAAACTCGGTGCACAGGTACACGAGTAGTCCGTTCCGTTAGAAGTCAAACTACAAGTCCCTCCGTTCTGACATGGAGTTGGGTTGCATGGATCTATTTCTGTTAAGGGAAAACAAATAAATTGATTAATACGCAAGAAGATTGACCAGTAAAACTTTATCCATTTATTGACACTCACCCTTGTCACATAGATCTCCTGTAAATCCAGCCGTGCAAGAGCAGTTGAATGTTGATCCAGCGTTTTTGCACTCCGCATTGTTCTGACATGGATTACTGGAACACTGATCCGCAACTGCAAGCAAAACGTACCTGATGAAAACTGCGGACTGCTTAATCGTTATACGTTTAGCCAAAGTGTAGTCAACACTTACCCTGGCAAACTTCCATCTTTGTTTGTCTTACATAGGCGGCAAGACCCTCGTATTCCTTAAGAATAACGTGCTTACTGTCCGGGTCAGATGCAACTTGATTTAATTGTGATAAGGAGTTGGTGCTTCCCAATCCTAGAACAAACACTTCAGTGCCAGAATTCAAGAGCTCGTAGGCAGCAACTGTTGGATCGTCATCTGACTTCCCACCAATCAACACTATCAGGACTTGCTTAGTAGAACGGCCTGACACGTCAAACTGGTGCGTTTTCGAACGATTCAAGCCCTCTCCAAGATGTCTTGCAAACCCGTTAGGATAGGATACGTTGGAGATGGCTTTTGTCAGACTAATTTTGTCATAGTACTGCTTGAGGGAGACCGCCGCTTGTCCAACCTTCCCATAGACTGTGACACCAACGTGAGTTGCAGATTCAGAAATATTAAGGGAACTAGTCACAGCTCTTGCGTATTCCAACGATTTGCGGAAATTGCTCGATCCAACAAAAGTAGATCCGTCAACAGCAAATACCAAATCAATGCCAGACTTGCAGGCTGAAACAGAAAAGTCATGAGAATCGAAAGGATAAAAGCAAACTAACGCTGGGTCTTGCGAAACGAGAAAGGAGGCTACTCACTGTAATTGCAGTGTGGCCCGTATTTATCTTCTGTACAAAGACAAAGGAAGCTCCCATAAGTGTTGACACACATTCTATCGGCTCCACACAGACTGGAATTACTGCATTCGTCGACATCTGTAAAACCAATGGCAAATAAATACAGTGTCTACAAATCACACGAGGCAGACCATAAACAGCTTCCAAACATATACAAATGAAAGCACCACTTTGACTGTCTAGAAATCTTTTTTTACCGGTTTCACAATTAGCGCCGGTTACACCAGGGGTACAAGTACAAGTGTAGACACTAGGTCCGGAGGGGATGCACGTTCCTCCATTTTGACAAGGATTTTTCGTACAAGGTTCAATATCTAAAAAAGAAAAATCCAAATAATTAAAGACCGGAATAAAATCCTCCATTCCGATTTTTAAATACAAGAAAACACAAGCTCGTTATAAGTATTAACCTGCAAGAACTTCACCAAGGATCTCTGGCAGCATCGGCTCAAGGTCTTCAATTAAAGGAGTAAACAGGTGATCTTCCTTCGGGTCAGATGGTATGTCTCTCAGTAATGGATCGTTCTTGTCTTCGCCTATAGCTATAACAAACACTCTGACTCCATCATCCTTCAGCGCTTTGGCGGGGAACGTCACGTTTTCTGTTATCTTGTCCGTCAGAATGACCACAATATCCGGTGCAGAATCACGATCTTTCGTGAATGCCTCATCCTTAGCCTTTATCATTGCGTCAGACAGATTTCTCGCATTCTTGTTGGGATAAGCAATGCCATCTAGAGCAGCCAACACCGATGGTTTATCGTAATTCTCTGTGAACAGGAACTCTATCTTGCCAACATCGGCAAACACACCCGCTGCAACGTTTGTTTTGTTTTCCGAAATCGTGAATGGCTCGATAAACTTTTTGGTGAAGTTAATGAATTTTAAGAAAGTGTCAGCTCCGACCTCACTTGCGCCATCCAACAGAAACAAAACGTCCAGTGTAGGATCGGTGAAATCTTAATGAGAAAACAATCATTATCAGGAGTGAGAATTCGTTTACAACATAAGAAATTACAAATTAGCTGAACTTACTTTGTTTACAATTTTTGCCGACATAACCAGTTGAGCATTCACAGGAGTAGGACCCGCCTTTGTTGTTGCATGTGCTTCCGTGTTTGCAAGGCAAGTTTAGACACTCGTCGATATCTTTGTTTGACAAATAACACAATCAAACATGGGTACACTGAGATATCAATGATGTTTTGTGTGTATATTGCCAAATATCTTCATTTTATAACTAGACTACCTGTTTCGCAGTTGTCTCCTTTGAAGCCGTCTTTACAGACACAGGTGAATGATCCGAACGAGTTGATGCAGTTCTGGTTTTTGTTGCATGGTGACGATTTACATTCATCTACATCTACAGTTTAAAAATATCAATGTAGCAATCAACAAGAGAGATAAAATGGGTGATCTCTGTACGAAAACTCAAAATTCACTCTTTAATATTCTGGGCTCTTAAACATTTAGTTTTTCCTGGTTTTCTATTCTGGCTGTGATAAAATTCATTCAAAGGTGATTTAATATTATCCGTGGCATAGAGTTTTAATAACAAAATAATCCTAATGTCGGTAAAGTGGTCAAAATGTCGTTCTAAACTTCTAACAGTTGTAATTTACATTTGAATGAAAAATCCAATTCATTTCTTTTGTCATCACTTACCAAGAGAGCAGTCTTTCCCTTGAAAGCCACTCGAACAAGTACAATTGAAGTCTGAGTAGACGCTAGTACAAGTCCCACTGTTCTTGCAAGGATTGGTAGCACACTTGTCAACAACTGAAAGAAAAGAAAATGTGGATATAATTTTCTGAGTAATATATACCGGCAACAAACATAAATGGGCGCTGTATTACCCACCACTTGCATCTTGAAAAATCAACCACTTATTCTCGTCTTTAAACATTTTGTTCCTTTACAATTCTAGTGATGTCCTCACGATATCAAACTAAACATAATCTATTTGGACAAGAATTTCCTTGAAGAAGAAATATCAAAACATAAAGCATGGTACATTTTGAGATAAAAGGTACTAGTAAGAACTCAAAGAAAGACCTATGAACTTACCCAAACATATCTTCTCCCTGATGTTCTCTTCAATCAAAGCTAGATCATCAAACGCACTTGTAAACACATATTCTGGACTAGACGCCATTTCTTCAAGTGTTTTCTTAGGCGAACAGCAGCCCACACCGACACTTATAACCGTTACACCAGAATCGCGTAAAACTTTAGCTGTACTTGACACTGAGTCTTGCGATTCACCATCAGTTATCACAATCACAGTCTTCAGTGCATCTTTCCTTAGGGCTTTGTCAAAGATCTCAGTCTTGGTCATCTCAAGCGCTTTGCCAGTATAAGAAGACCCTGATGGGTATGTCAACGCATCTATCGCCGCAAGCACATCTGAAACGCTGGAGAACTTGTTTAAAGTAAACTCTGCCTTGGCGGTTGTTGAGTACATCACTAGCGCAATGTGTGCATCGTCGGTGCTTATCTTGAATGAGCCAACGAGTCTCTTGACAAACTCTTTCAGCTTGCCGAAGTTACCAGCTCCCTGTAATTCAACACTAGCTGATCCATCGACGACAAATGCGAGGTTCACTTTCTGGTAGCTACAAGCTAATCAGATGAAAAAAAACAAAAACAAATAAGAAGCCTATACAACCTGGTTTAAGTAGATTGAATAACAGTCTTACCAAATTCGCAATTCTTTCCTGAGAAGGAGGAGGTGCAATTGCACGTGTATCCCCCTTCTTTATTCTGGCACAAACCACCGTTTTTGCATAATTTCGGGTCGGAACATTCATCGATGTCTGATATGAAAAAAAAAGGTATCAACAATAGGTCTTACATACGGACCAAGACATAAAAACCTACCAGTTGTACAGTTCTTTCCAGTAAAACTCGGTGCACAGGTACACGAGTAGTCCGTTCCGTTAGAAGTCAAACTACAAGTCCCTCCGTTCTGACATGGAGTTGGGTTGCATGGATCTACCTCTGTTAAGGGAAACAAATAAATCGATTAATACGCGAGAAGATTGGCCAGTAAAACTTTATCCATTGATAGACACTCACCCTTGTCACATAGATCTCCTGTAAATCCAGCCGTGCAAGAGCAGTTGAATGTTGATCCAGCGTTTTTGCACTCCGCATTGTTCTGACATGGATTACTGGAACACTGATCCGCAACTGCAAGCAAAACGTACCTGATGAAAACTGCCGACTGCTTAATCGTTATACGTTTAGCCAAAGTGTAGTCAACACTTACCCTGGCAAACTTCCATCTTTGTTTGTCTTACATAGGCGGCAAGACCCTCGTATTCCTTAAGAATAACGTGCTTACTGTCCGGGTCAGATGCAACTTGATTTAATTGTGACAAGGAGTTGGTGCTTCCCAATCCTAGAACAAACACTTCAGTGCCAGAATTCAAGAGCTCGTAGGCAGCAACTGTTGGATCGTCATCTGACTTCCCACCAATCAACACTATCAGGACTTGCTTAGTAGAACGGCCTGACACGTCAAACTGGTGCGTTTTCGAACGATTCAAGCCCTCTCCAAGATGTCTTGCAAACCCGTTAGGATAGGATACGTTGGAGATGGCTTTTGTCAGACTACTTTTGTCATAATACTGCTTGAGGGAGACCGCCGCTTGTCCAACCTTCCCATAGACTGTGACACCAACGTGAGTTGCAGATTCAGAAATATTCAGGGAACTAGTCACAGCTCTTGCGTATTCCAACGATTTGCGGAAATTGCTCGATCCAACAAAAGTAGATCCGTCAACAGCAAATACCAAATCAATGCCAGACTCGCAGGCTGAAACAGAAAAGTCATGAGAATCGAAAGGATAAAAGCAAACTAACGCTGGGTCTTGCGAAACGAGAAAGGAGGCTACTCACTGTAATTGCAGTGTGGCCCGTATTTATCTTCTGTACAAAGACAAAGGAAGCTCCCATAAGTGTTGACACACATTCTATCGGCTCCACACAGACTGGAATTACTGCATTCGTCGACATCTGTAAAACCAATGGCAAATAAATACAGTGTCTACAAATCACACGAGGCAGACCATAAACAGCTTCCAAACATATACAAATGAAAGCACCACTTTGACTGTCTAGAAATCTTTTTTTACCGGTTTCACAATTAGCGCCGGTTACACCAGGGGTACAAGTACAAGTGTAGACACTAGGTCCGGAGGGGATGCACGTTCCTCCATTTTGACAAGGATTTTTCGTACAAGGTTCAATATCTGAAAAAGAGAAATCCAAATAATTAAAGACCGGAATAAAATCCTCCATTCCGATTTTTAAATACAAGAAAACACAAGCTCGTTATAAGTATTAACCTGCAAGAACTTCACCAAGGATCTCTGGCAGCATCGGCTCAAGGTCTTCAATTAAAGGAGTAAACAGGTGATCTTCCTTCGGGTCAGATGGTATGTCTCTCAGTAATGGATCGTTCTTGTCTTCGCCTATAGCTATAACAAACACTCTGACTCCATCATCCTTCAGCGCTTTGGCGGGGAACGTCACGTTTTCTGTTATTTTGTCCGTCAGAATGACCACAATATCCGGTGCAGAATCACGATCTTTCGTGAATGCCTCATCCTTAGCCTTTATCATTGCGTCAGACAGATTTCTAGCATTCTTGTTGGGATAAGCAATGCCATCTAGAGCAGCCAACACCGATGGTTTATCGTAATTCTCTGTGAACAGGAACTCTATCTTGCCAACATCGGCAAACACACCCGCTGCAACGTTTGTTTTGTTTTCCGAAATCGTGAATGGCTCGATAAACTTTTTGGTGAAGTTAATGAATTTTAAGAAAGTGTCAGCTCCGACCTCACTTGCGCCATCCAACAGAAACAAAACGTCCAGTGTAGGATCGGTGAAATCTTAATGAGAAAACAATCATTATTAGGAGTGAGAATTCGTTTACAACATAAGAAATTACAAATTAGCTGAACTTACTTTGTTTACAATTTTTGCCGACATAACCAGTTGAGCATTCACAGGAGTAGGACCCGCCTTTGTTGTTGCATGTGCCTCCGTGTTTGCAAGGCAAGTTTAGACACTCGTCGATATCTTTGTTTGACAAATAACACAATCAAACATGGGTACACTGAGATATCAATGATGTTTTGTGTGTATATTGCCAAATATCTTCATTTTATAACTAGACTACCTGTTTCGCAGTTGTCTCCTTTGAAGCCGTCTTTACAGACACAGGTGAATGATCCGAACGAGTTGATGCAGTTCTGGTTTTTGTTGCATGGTGAAGATTTACATTCATCTACATCTACAGTTTAAAAATATCAATGTAGCAATCAACAACAGAGATAAAATGGGTGATCTCTGTACGAAAACTCAAAATTCACTCTTTAATATTCTGGGCTCTTAAACATTCAGTTTTTCCTGGTTTTCTATTCTGGCTGTGATAAAATTCATTCAAAGGTGATTTAATATTATCCGTGGCATAGAGTTTTAATAACAAAATAATCCTAATGTCGGTAAAGTGGTCAAAATGTCGTTCTAAACTTCTAACAGTTGTAATTTACATTTGAATGAAAAATCCAACTCATTTCTTTTGTCATCACTTACCAAGAGAGCAGTCTTTCCCTTGAAAGCCACTCGAACAAGTACAATTGAAGTCTGAGTAGACGCTAGTACAAGTCCCACTGTTCTTGCAAGGATTGGTAGCACACTTGTCAACAACTGAAAGAAAAGAAAATGTGGATATAATTTTCTGAGTAATATATACCGGCAACAAACATAAATGGGCGCTGTATTACCCACCACTTGCATCTTAAAAAATCAACCACTTATTCTCGACTTTAAACATCTTGTTCCTTTACAATTCTAGTGATGTCCTCACGATATCAAACTAAACATAATCTATTTGGACAAGATTTTCCTTGAAGAAGAAATATCAAAACATAAAGCATGGTACATCTTGAGATGAAAGGTACTAGTAAGGGCTCAAAGAAAGACCTATGAACTTACCCAAACATATCTTCTCCCTGATGTTCTCTTCAATCAAAGCTAGATCATCAAACGCACTTGTAAACACATATTCTGGACTAGACGCCATTTCTTCAAGTGTTTTCTTAGGCGAACAGCAGCCCACACCGACACTTATAACCGTTACACCAGAATCGCGTAAAACTTTAGCTGTACTTGACACTGAGTCTTGCGATTCACCATCAGTTATCACAATCACAGTATTCAGTGCATCTTTCCTTGGGGCTTTGTCAAAGATCTCAGTCTTGGTCATCTCAAGCGCTTTGCCAGTATAAGAAGACCCTGATGGGTATGTCAACGCATCTATCGCCGCAAGCACATCTGAAACGCTGGAGAACTTGTTTAAAGTAAACTCTGCCTTGGCGGTTGTTGAGTACATCACTAGCGCAATGTGTGCATCGTCGGTGCTTATCTTGAATGAGCCAACGAGTCTCTTGACAAACTCTTTCAGCTTGCCGAAGTTACCAGCTCCCTGTAATTCAACACTAGCTGATCCATCGACGACAAATGCGAGGTTCACTTTCTGGTAGCTACAAGCTAATCAGATAAAAAAAAAAACAAATAAGAAGCCTATACAACCTGGTTTAAGTAGATTGAATAACAGTCTTACCAAATTCGCAATTCTTTCCTGAGAAGGAGGAGGTGCAATTGCACGTGTATCCCCCTTCTTTATTCTGGCACAAACCACCGTTTTTGCATAATTTCGGGTCGGAACATTCATCGATGTCTGAAATAAAAAAAAAAGTATCAACAATAGGTCTTACATACGGACCAAGACATAAAAACCTACCAGTTGTACAGTTCTTTCCAGTAAAACTCGGTGCACAGGTACACGAGTAGTCCGTTCCGTTAGAAGTCAAACTACAAGTCCCTCCGTTCTGACATGGAGTTGGGTTGCATGGATCTACCTCTGTTAAGGGAAACAAATAAATCGATTAATACGCGAGAAGATTGGCCAGTAAAACTTTATCCATTTATTGACACTCACCCTTGTCACATAGATCTCCTGTAAATCCAGCCGTGCAAGAGCAGGTGAATGTTGATCCAGCGTGTTTGCACTCCGCATTGTTCTGACATGGATTACTGGAACACTGATTCGCAACTGCAAGCAAAACGTACCTGATGAAAACTGCCGACTGCTTAATCGTTATACGTTTAGCCAAAGTGTAGTCAACACTTACCCTGGCAAACTTCCATCTTTGTTTGTCTTACATAGGCGGCAAGACCCTCGTATTCCTTAAGAATAACGTGCTTACTGTCCGGGTCAGATGCAACTTGATTTAATTGTGATAAGGAGTTGGTGCTTCCCAATCCTAGAACAAACACTTCAGTGCCAGAATTCAAGAGCTCGTAGGCAGCAACTGTCGGATCGTCATCTGACTTCCCACCAATCAACACTATCAGGACTTGCTTAGTAGAACGGCCTGACACGTCAAACTGGTGCGTTTTCGAACGATTCAAGCCCTCTCCAAGATGTCTTGCAAACCCGTTAGGATAGGATACGTTGGAGATGGCTTTTGTTAGACTACTTTTGTCATAATACTGCTTGAGGGAGACCGCCGCTTGTCCAACCTTCCCATAGACTGTGACACCAACGTGAGTTGCAGATTCAGAAATATTCAGGGAACTAGTCACAGCTCTTGCGTATTCCAACGATTTGCGGAAATTGCTCGATCCAACAAAAGTAGATCCGTCAACAGCAAATACCAAATCAATGCCAGACTCGCAGGCTGAAACAGAAAAGTCATGAGAATCGAAAGGATAAAAGCAAACTAACGCTGGGTCTTGCGAAACGAGAAAGGAGGCTACTCACTGTAATTGCAGTGTGGCCCGTATTTATCTTCTGTACAAAGACAAAGGAAGCTCCCATAAGTGTTGACACACATTCTATCGGCTCCACACAGACTGGAATTACTGCATTCGTCGACATCTGTAAAACCAATGGCAAATAAATACAGTGTCTACAAATCACACGAGGCAGACCATAAACAGCTTCCAAACATATACAAATGAAAGCACCACTTTGACTGTCTAGAAATCTTTTTTTACCGGTTTCACAATTAGCGCCGGTTACACCAGGGGTACAAGTACAAGTGTAGACACTAGGTCCGGAGGGGATGCACGTTCCTCCATTTTGACAAGGATTTTTCGTACAAGGTTCAATATCTGAAAAAGAGAAATCCAAATAATTAAAGACCGGAATAAAATCCTCCATGCCGATTTTTAAATACAAGAAAACACAAGCTCGTTATAAGTATTAACCTGCAAGAACTTCACCAAGGATCTCTGGCAGCATCGGCTCAAGGTCTTCAATTAAAGGAGTAAACAGGTGATCTTCCTTCGGGTCAGATGGTATGTCTCTCAGTAATGGATCGTTCTTGTCTTCGCCTATAGCTATAACAAACACTCTGACTCCATCATCCTTCAGCGCTTTGGCGGGGAACGTCACGTTTTCTGTTATTTTGTCCGTCAGAATGACCACAATATCCGGTGCAGAATCACGATCTTTCGTGAATGCCTCATCCTTAGCCTTTATCATTGCGTCAGACAGATTTCTAGCATTCTTGTTGGGATAAGCAATGCCATCTAGAGCAGCCAACACCGATGGTTTATCGTAATTCTCTGTGAACAGGAACTCTATCTTGCCAACATCGGCAAACACACCCGCTGCAACGTTTGTTTTGTTTTCCGAAATCGTGAATGGCTCGATAAACTTTTTGGTGAAGTTAATGAATTTTAAGAAAGTGTCAGCTCCGACCTCACTTGCGCCATCCAACAGAAACAAAACGTCCAGTGTAGGATCGGTGAAATCTTAATGAGAAAACAATCATTATTAGGAGTGAGAATTCGTTTACAACATAAGAAATTACAAATTAGCTGAACTTACTTTGTTTACAATTTTTGCCGACATAACCAGTTGAGCATTCACAGGAGTAGGACCCGCCTTTGTTGTTGCATGTGCCTCCGTGTTTGCAAGGCAAGTTTAGACACTCGTCGATATCTTTGTTTGACAAATAACACAATCAAACATGGGTACACTGAGATATCAATGATGTTTTGTGTGTATATTGCCAAATATCTTCATTTTATAACTAGACTACCTGTTTCGCAGTTGTCTCCTTTGAAGCCGTCTTTACAGACACAGGTGAATGATCCGAACGAGTTGATGCAGTTCTGGTTTTTGTTGCATGGTGAAGATTTACATTCATCTACATCTACAGTTTAAAAATATCAATGTAGCAATCAACAAGAGAGATAAAATGGGTGATCTCTGTACGAAAACTCAAAATTCACTCTTTAATATTCTGGGCTCTTAAACATTCAGTTTTTCCTGGTTTTCTATTCTGGCTGTGATAAAATTCATTCAAAGGTGATTTAATATTATCCGTGGCATAGAGTTTTAATAACAAAATAATCCTAATGTCGGTAAAGTGGTCAAAATGTCGTTCTAAACTTCTAACAGTTGTAATTTACATTTGAATGAAAAATCCAACTCATTTCTTTTGTCATCACTTACCAAGAGAGCAGTCTTTCCCTTGAAAGCCACTCGAACAAGTACAATTGAAGTCTGAGTAGACGCTAGTACAAGTCCCACTGTTCTTGCAAGGATTGGTAGCACACTTGTCAACAACTGAAAGAAAAGAAAATGTGGATATAATTTTCTGAGTAATATATACCGGCAACAAACATAAATGGGCGCTGTATTACCCACCACTTGCATCTTAAAAAATCAACCACTTATTCTCGACTTTAAACATCTTGTTCCTTTACAATTCTAGTGATGTCCTCACGATATCAAACTAAACATAATCTATTTGGACAAGATTTTCCTTGAAGAAGAAATATCAAAACATAAAGCATGGTACATCTTGAGATAAAAGGTACTAGTAAGGGCTCAAAGAAAGACCTATGAACTTACCCAAACATATCTTCTCCCTGATGTTCTCTTCAATCAAAGCTAGATCATCAAACGCACTTGTAAACACATATTCTGGACTAGACGCCATTTCTTCAAGTGTTTTCTTAGGCGAACAGCAGCCCACACCGACACTTATAACCGTTACACCAGAATCGCGTAAAACTTTAGCTGTACTTGACACTGAGTCTTGCGATTCACCATCAGTTATCACAATCACAGTATTCAGTGCATCTTTCCTTGGGGCTTTGTCAAAGATCTCAGTCTTGGTCATCTCAAGCGCTTTGCCAGTATAAGAAGACCCTGATGGGTATGTCAACGCATCTATCGCCGCAAGCACATCTGAAACGCTGGAGAACTTGTTTAAAGTAAACTCTGCCTTGGCGGTTGTTGAGTACATCACTAGCGCAATGTGTGCATCGTCGGTGCTTATCTTGAATGAGCCAACGAGTCTCTTGACAAACTCTTTCAGCTTGCCGAAGTTACCAGCTCCCTGTAATTCAACACTAGCTGATCCATCGACGACAAATGCGAGGTTCACTTTCTGGTAGCTACAAGCTAATCAGATGAAAAAAAACAAAAACAAATAAGAAGCCTATACAACCTGGTTTAAGTAGATTGAATAACAGTCTTACCAAATTCGCAATTCTTTCCTGAGAAGGAGGAGGTGCAATTGCACGTGTATCCCCCTTCTTTATTCTGGCACAAACCACCGTTTTTGCATAATTTCGGGTCGGAACATTCATCGATGTCTGATATGAAAAAAAAAGGTATCAACAATAGGTCTTACATACGGACCAAGACATAAAAACCTACCAGTTGTACAGTTCTTTCCAGTAAAACTCGGTGCACAGGTACACGAGTAGTCCGTTCCGTTAGAAGTCAAAATACAAGTCCCTCCGTTCTGACATGGAGTTGGGTTGCATGGATCTACTTCTGTTAAGGGAAAACAAATAAATTGATTAATACGCGAGAAGATTGACCAGTAAAACTTTATCCATTTATTGACACTCACCCTTGTCACATAGATCTCCTGTAAATCCAGCCGTGCAAGAGCAGTTGAATGTTGATCCAGCTTTTTTGCACTCCGCATTGTTCTGACATGGATTACTGGAACACTGATCCGCAACTGCAAGCAAAACGTACCTGATGAAAACTGCCGACTGCTTAATCGTTATACGTTTAGCCAAAGTGTAGTCAACACTTACCCTGGCAAACTTCCATCTTTGTTTGTCTTACATAGGCGGCAAGACCCTCGTATTCCTTAAGAATAACGTGCTTACTGTCCGGGTCAGATGCAACTTGATTTAATTGTGACAAGGAGTTGGTGCTTCCCAATCCTAGAACAAACACTTCAGTGCCAGAATTCAAGAGCTCGTAGGCAGCAACTGTCGGATCGTCATCTGACTTCCCACCAATCAACACTATCAGGACTTGCTTAGTAGAACGGCCTGACACGTCAAACTGGTGCGTTTTCGAACGATTCAAGCCCTCTCCAAGATGTCTTGCAAACCCGTTAGGATAGGATACGTTGGAGATGGCTTTTGTCAGACTACTTTTGTCATAATACTGCTTGAGGGAGACCGCCGCTTGTCCAACCTTCCCATAGACTGTGACACCAACGTGAGTTGCAGATTCAGAAATATTCAGGGAACTAGTCACAGCTCTTGCGTATTCCAACGATTTGCGGAAATTGCTCGATCCAACAAAAGTAGATCCGTCAACAGCAAATACCAAATCAATGCCAGACTCGCAGGCTGAAACAGAAAAGTCATGAGAATCGAAAGGATAAAAGCAAACTAACGCTGGGTCTTGCGAAACGAGAAAGGAGGCTACTCACTGTAATTGCAGTGTGGCCCGTATTTATCTTCTGTACAAAGACAAAGGAAGCTCCCATAAGTGTTGACACACATTCTATCGGCTCCACACAGACTGGAATTACTGCATTCGTCGACATCTGTAAAACCAATGGCAAATAAATACAGTGTCTACAAATCACACGAGGCAGACCATAAACAGCTTCCAAACATATACAAATGAAAGCACCACTTTGACTGTCTAGAAATCTTTTTTTACCGGTTTCACAATTAGCGCCGGTTACACCAGGGGTACAAGTACAAGTGTAGACACTAGGTCCGGAGGGGATGCACGTTCCTCCATTTTGACAAGGATTTTTCGTACAAGGTTCAATATCTGAAAAAGAGAAATCCAAATAATTAAAGACCGGAATAAAATCCTCCATGCCGATTTTTAAATACAAGAAAACACAAGCTCGTTATAAGTATTAACCTGCAAGAACTTCACCAAGGATCTCTGGCAGCATCGGCTCAAGGTCTTCAATTAAAGGAGTAAACAGGTGATCTTCCTTCGGGTCAGATGGTATGTCTCTCAGTAATGGATCGTTCTTGTCTTCGCCTATAGCTATAACAAACACTCTGACTCCATCATCCTTCAGCGCTTTGGCGGGGAACGTCATGTTTTCTGTTATTTTGTCCGTCAGAATGACCACAATATCCGGTGCAGAATCACGATCTTTCGTGAATGCCTCATCCTTAGCCTTTATCATTGCGTCAGACAGATTTCTAGCATTCTTGTTGGGATAAGCAATGCCATCTAGAGCAGCCAACACCGATGGTTTATCGTAATTCTCTGTGAACAGGAACTCTATCTTGCCAACATCGGCAAACACACCCGCTGCAACGTTTGTTTTGTTTTCCGAAATCGTGAATGGCTCGATAAACTTTTTGGTGAAGTTAATGAATTTTAAGAAAGTGTCAGCTCCGACCTCACTTGCGCCATCCAACAGAAACAAAACGTCCAGTGTAGGATCGGTGAAATCTTAATGAGAAAACAATCATTATTAGGAGTGAGAATTCGTTTACAACATAAGAAATTACAAATTAGCTGAACTTACTTTGTTTACAATTTTTGCCGACATAACCAGTTGAGCATTCACAGGAGTAGGACCCGCCTTTGTTGTTGCATGTGCCTCCGTGTTTGCAAGGCAAGTTTAGACACTCGTCGATATCTTTGTTTGACAAATAACACAATCAAACATGGGTACACTGAGATATCAATGATGTTTTGTGTGTATATTGCCAAATATCTTCATTTTATAACTAGACTACCTGTTTCGCAGTTGTCTCCTTTGAAGCCGTCTTTACAGACACAGGTGAATGATCCGAACGAGTTGATGCAGTTCTGGTTTTTGTTGCATGGTGAAGATTTACATTCATCTACATCTACAGTTTAAAAATATCAATGTAGCAATCAACAACAGAGATAAAATGGGTGATCTCTGTACGAAAACTCAAAATTCACTCTTTAATATTCTGGGCTCTTAAACATTCAGTTTTTCCTGGTTTTCTATTCTGGCTGTGATAAAATTCATTCAAAGGTGATTTAATATTATCCGTGGCATAGAGTTTTAATAACAAAATAATCCTAATGTCGGTAAAGTGGTCAAAATGTCGTTCTAAACTTCTAACAGTTGTAATTTACATTTGAATGAAAAATCCAACTCATTTCTTTTGTCATCACTTACCAAGAGAGCAGTCTTTCCCTTGAAAGCCACTCGAACAAGTACAATTGAAGTCTGAGTAGACGCTAGTACAAGTCCCACTGTTCTTGCAAGGATTGGTAGCACACTTGTCAACAACTGAAAGAAAAGAAAATGTGGATATAATTTTCTGAGTAATATATACCGGCAACAAACATAAATGGGCGCTGTATTACCCACCACTTGCATCTTAAAAAATCAACCACTTATTCTCGACTTTAAACATCTTGTTCCTTTACAATTCTAGTGATGTCCTCACGATATCAAACTAAACATAATCTATTTGGACAAGATTTTCCTTGAAGAAGAAATATCAAAACATAAAGCATGGTACATCTTGAGATAAAAGGTACTAGTAAGGGCTCAAAGAAAGACCTATGAACTTACCCAAACATATCTTCTCCCTGATGTTCTCTTCAATCAAAGCTAGATCATCAAACGCACTTGTAAACACATATTCTGGACTAGACGCCATTTCTTCAAGTGTTTTCTTAGGCGAACAGCAGCCCACACCGACACTTATAACCGTTACACCAGAATCGCGTAAAACTTTAGCTGTACTTGACACTGAGTCTTGCGATTCACCATCAGTTATCACAATCACAGTATTCAGTGCATCTTTCCTTGGGGCTTTGTCAAAGATCTCAGTCTTGGTCATCTCAAGCGCTTTGCCAGTATAAGAAGACCCTGATGGGTATGTCAACGCATCTATCGCCGCAAGCACATCTGAAACGCTGGAGAACTTGTTTAAAGTAAACTCTGCCTTGGCGGTTGTTGAGTACATCACTAGCGCAATGTGTGCATCGTCGGTGCTTATCTTGAATGAGCCAACGAGTCTCTTGACAAACTCTTTCAGCTTGCCGAAGTTACCAGCTCCCTGTAATTCAACACTAGCTGATCCATCGACGACAAATGCGAGGTTCACTTTCTGGTAGCTACAAGCTAATCAGATGTAAAAACAAAAACAAATAAGAAGCTTATACAACCTGGTTTAAGTAGATTGAATAACAGTCTTACCAAATTCGCAATTCTTTCCTGAGAAGGAGGAGGTGCAATTGCACGTGTATCCCCCTTCTTTATTCTGGCACAAACCACCGTTTTTGCATAATTTCGGGTCGGAACATTCATCGATGTCTGATATGAAAAAAAAAGGTATCAACAATAGGTCTTACATACGGACCAAGACATAAAAACCTACCAGTTGTACAGTTCTTTCCAGTAAAACTCGGTGCACAGGTACACGAGTAGTCCGTTCCGTTAGAAGTCAAACTACAAGTCCCTCCGTTCTGACATGGAGTTGGGTTGCATGGATCTACTTCTGTTAAGGGAAAACAAATAAATTGATTAATACGCGAGAAGATTGACCAGTAAAACTTTATCCATTTATTGACACTCACCCTTGTCACATAGATCTCCTGTAAATCCAGCCGTGCAAGAGCAGGTGAATGTTGATCCAGCGTGTTTGCACTCCGCATTGTTCTGACATGGATTACTGGAACACTGATTCGCAACTGCAAGCAAAACGTACCTGATGAAAACTGCCGACTGCTTAATCGTTATACGTTTAGCCAAAGTGTAGTCAACACTTACCCTGGCAAACTTCCATCTTTGTTTGTCTTACATAGGCGGCAAGACCCTCGTATTCCTTAAGAATAACGTGCTTACTGTCCGGGTCAGATGCAACTTGATTTAATTGTGATAAGGAGTTGGTGCTTCCCAATCCTAGAACAAACACTTCAGTGCCAGAATTCAAGAGCTCGTAGGCAGCAACTGTCGGATCGTCATCTGACTTCCCACCAATCAACACTATCAGGACTTGCTTAGTAGAACGGCCTGACACGTCAAACTGGTGCGTTTTCGAACGATTCAAGCCCTCTCCAAGATGTCTTGCAAACCCGTTAGGATAGGATACGTTGGAGATGGCTTTTGTTAGACTACTTTTGTCATAATACTGCTTGAGGGAGACCGCCGCTTGTCCAACCTTCCCATAGACTGTGACACCAACGTGAGTTGCAGATTCAGAAATATTCAGGGAACTAGTCACAGCTCTTGCGTATTCCAACGATTTGCGGAAATTGCTCGATCCAACAAAAGTAGATCCGTCAACAGCAAATACCAAATCAATGCCAGACTCGCAGGCTGAAACAGAAAAGTCATGAGAATCGAAAGGATAAAAGCAAACTAACGCTGGGTCTTGCGAAACGAGAAAGGAGGCTACTCACTGTAATTGCAGTGTGGCCCGTATTTATCTTCTGTACAAAGACAAAGGAAGCTCCCATAAGTGTTGACACACATTCTATCGGCTCCACACAGACTGGAATTACTGCATTCGTCGACATCTGTAAAACCAATGGCAAATAAATACAGTGTCTACAAATCACACGAGGCAGACCATAAACAGCTTCCAAACATATACAAATGAAAGCACCACTTTGACTGTCTAGAAATCTTTTTTTACCGGTTTCACAATTAGCGCCGGTTACACCAGGGGTACAAGTACAAGTGTAGACACTAGGTCCGGAGGGGATGCACGTTCCTCCATTTTGACAAGGATTTTTCGTACAAGGTTCAATATCTGAAAAAGAGAAATCCAAATAATTAAAGACCGGAATAAAATCCTCCATGCCGATTTTTAAATACAAGAAAACACAAGCTCGTTATAAGTATTAACCTGCAAGAACTTCACCAAGGATCTCTGGCAGCATCGGCTCAAGGTCTTCAATTAAAGGAGTAAACAGGTGATCTTCCTTCGGGTCAGATGGTATGTCTCTCAGTAATGGATCGTTCTTGTCTTCGCCTATAGCTATAACAAACACTCTGACTCCATCATCCTTCAGCGCTTTGGCGGGGAACGTCACGTTTTCTGTTATTTTGTCCGTCAGAATGACCACAATATCCGGTGCAGAATCACGATCTTTCGTGAATGCCTCATCCTTAGCCTTTATCATTGCGTCAGACAGATTTCTAGCATTCTTGTTGGGATAAGCAATGCCATCTAGAGCAGCCAACACCGATGGTTTATCGTAATTCTCTGTGAACAGGAACTCTATCTTGCCAACATCGGCAAACACACCCGCTGCAACGTTTGTTTTGTTTTCCGAAATCGTGAATGGCTCGATAAACTTTTTGGTGAAGTTAATGAATTTTAAGAAAGTGTCAGCTCCGACCTCACTTGCGCCATCCAACAGAAACAAAACGTCCAGTGTAGGATCGGTGAAATCTTAATGAGAAAACAATCATTATTAGGAGTGAGAATTCGTTTACAACATAAGAAATTACAAATTAGCTGAACTTACTTTGTTTACAATTTTTGCCGACATAACCAGTTGAGCATTCACAGGAGTAGGACCCGCCTTTGTTGTTGCATGTGCCTCCGTGTTTGCAAGGCAAGTTTAGACACTCGTCGATATCTTTGTTTGACAAATAACACAATCAAACATGGGTACACTGAGATATCAATGATGTTTTGTGTGTATATTGCCAAATATCTTCATTTTATAACTAGACTACCTGTTTCGCAGTTGTCTCCTTTGAAGCCGTCTTTACAGACACAGGTGAATGATCCGAACGAGTTGATGCAGTTCTGGTTTTTGTTGCATGGTGAAGATTTACATTCATCTACATCTACAGTTTAAAAATATCAATGTAGCAATCAACAAGAGAGATAAAATGGGTGATCTCTGTACGAAAACTCAAAATTCACTCTTTAATATTCTGGGCTCTTAAACATTCAGTTTTTCCTGGTTTTCTATTCTGGCTGTGATAAAATTCATTCAAAGGTGATTTAATATTATCCGTGGCATAGAGTTTTAATAACAAAATAATCCTAATGTCGGTAAAGTGGTCAAAATGTCGTTCTAAACTTCTAACAGTTGTAATTTACATTTGAATGAAAAATCCAACTCATTTCTTTTGTCATCACTTACCAAGAGAGCAGTCTTTCCCTTGAAAGCCACTCGAACAAGTACAATTGAAGTCTGAGTAGACGCTAGTACAAGTCCCACTGTTCTTGCAAGGATTGGTAGCACACTTGTCAACAACTGAAAGAAAAGAAAATGTGGATATAATTTTCTGAGTAATATATACCGGCAACAAACATAAATGGGCGCTGTATTACCCACCACTTGCATCTTAAAAAATCAACCACTTATTCTCGACTTTAAACATCTTGTTCCTTTACAATTCTAGTGATGTCCTCACGATATCAAACTAAACATAATCTATTTGGACAAGATTTTCCTTGAAGAAGAAATATCAAAACATAAAGCATGGTACATCTTGAGATAAAAGGTACTAGTAAGGGCTCAAAGAAAGACCTATGAACTTACCCAAACATATCTTCTCCCTGATGTTCTCTTCAATCAAAGCTAGATCATCAAACGCACTTGTAAACACATATTCTGGACTAGACGCCATTTCTTCAAGTGTTTTCTTAGGCGAACAGCAGCCCACACCGACACTTATAACCGTTACACCAGAATCGCGTAAAACTTTAGCTGTACTTGACACTGAGTCTTGCGATTCACCATCAGTTATCACAATCACAGTATTCAGTGCATCTTTCCTTGGGGCTTTGTCAAAGATCTCAGTCTTGGTCATCTCAAGCGCTTTGCCAGTATAAGAAGACCCTGATGGGTATGTCAACGCGTCTATCGCCGCAAGCACATCTGAAACGCTGGAGAACTTGTTTAAAGTAAACTCTGCCTTGGCGGTTGTTGAGTACATCACTAGCGCAATGTGTGCATCGTCGGTGCTTATCTTGAATGAGCCAACGAGTCTCTTGACAAACTCTTTCAGCTTGCCGAAGTTACCAGCTCCCTGTAATTCAACACTAGCTGATCCATCGACGACAAATGCGAGGTTCACTTTCTGGTAGCTACAAGCTAATCAGATGAAAAAAAAAACAAAAACAAATAAGAAGCCTATACAACCTGGTTTAAGTAGATTGAATAACAGTCTTACCAAATTCGCAATTCTTTCCTGAGAAGGAGGAGGTGCAATTGCACGTGTATCCCCCTTCTTTATTCTGGCACAAACCACCGTTTTTGCATAATTTCGGGTCGGAACATTCATCGATGTCTGATATGAAAAAAAAAGGTATCAACAATAGGTCTTACATACGGACCAAGACATAAAAACCTACCAGTTGTACAGTTCTTTCCAGTAAAACTCGGTGCACAGGTACACGAGTAGTCCGTTCCGTTAGAAGTCAAACTACAAGTCCCTCCGTTCTGACATGGAGTTGGGTTGCATGGATCTACTTCTGTTAAGGGAAAACAAATAAATTGATTAATACGCGAGAAGATTGACCAGTAAAACTTTATCCATTTATTGACACTCACCCTTGTCACATAGATCTCCTGTAAATCCAGCCGTGCAAGAGCAGGTGAATGTTGATCCAGCGTGTTTGCACTCCGCATTGTTCTGACATGGATTACTGGAACACTGATTCGCAACTGCAAGCAAAACGTACCTGATGAAAACTGCCGACTGCTTAATCGTTATACGTTTAGCCAAAGTGTAGTCAACACTTACCCTGGCAAACTTCCATCTTTGTTTGTCTTACATAGGCGGCAAGACCCTCGTATTCCTTAAGAATAACGTGCTTACTGTCCGGGTCAGATGCAACTTGATTTAATTGTGATAAGGAGTTGGTGCTTCCCAATCCTAGAACAAACACTTCAGTGCCAGAATTCAAGAGCTCGTAGGCAGCAACTGTCGGATCGTCATCTGACTTCCCACCAATCAACACTATCAGGACTTGCTTAGTAGAACGGCCTGACACGTCAAACTGGTGCGTTTTCGAACGATTCAAGCCCTCTCCAAGATGTCTTGCAAACCCGTTAGGATAGGATACGTTGGAGATGGCTTTTGTTAGACTACTTTTGTCATAATACTGCTTGAGGGAGACCGCCGCTTGTCCAACCTTCCCATAGACTGTGACACCAACGTGAGTTGCAGATTCAGAAATATTCAGGGAACTAGTCACAGCTCTTGCGTATTCCAACGATTTGCGGAAATTGCTCGATCCAACAAAAGTAGATCCGTCAACAGCAAATACCAAATCAATGCCAGACTCGCAGGCTGAAACAGAAAAGTCATGAGAATCGAAAGGATAAAAGCAAACTAACGCTGGGTCTTGCGAAACGAGAAAGGAGGCTACTCACTGTAATTGCAGTGTGGCCCGTATTTATCTTCTGTACAAAGACAAAGGAAGCTCCCATAAGTGTTGACACACATTCTATCGGCTCCACACAGACTGGAATTACTGCATTCGTCGACATCTGTAAAACCAATGGCAAATAAATACAGTGTCTACAAATCACACGAGGCAGACCATAAACAGCTTCCAAACATATACAAATGAAAGCACCACTTTGACTGTCTAGAAATCTTTTTTTACCGGTTTCACAATTAGCGCCGGTTACACCAGGGGTACAAGTACAAGTGTAGACACTAGGTCCGGAGGGGATGCACGTTCCTCCATTTTGACAAGGATTTTTCGTACAAGGTTCAATATCTGAAAAAGAGAAATCCAAATAATTAAAGACCGGAATAAAATCCTCCATGCCGATTTTTAAATACAAGAAAACACAAGCTCGTTATAAGTATTAACCTGCAAGAACTTCACCAAGGATCTCTGGCAGCATCGGCTCAAGGTCTTCAATTAAAGGAGTAAACAGGTGATCTTCCTTCGGGTCAGATGGTATGTCTCTCAGTAATGGATCGTTCTTGTCTTCGCCTATAGCTATAACAAACACTCTGACTCCATCATCCTTCAGCGCTTTGGCGGGGAACGTCACGTTTTCTGTTATTTTGTCCGTCAGAATGACCACAATATCCGGTGCAGAATCACGATCTTTCGTGAATGCCTCATCCTTAGCCTTTATCATTGCGTCAGACAGATTTCTAGCATTCTTGTTGGGATAAGCAATGCCATCTAGAGCAGCCAACACCGATGGTTTATCGTAATTCTCTGTGAACAGGAACTCTATCTTGCCAACATCGGCAAACACACCCGCTGCAACGTTTGTTTTGTTTTCCGAAATCGTGAATGGCTCGATAAACTTTTTGGTGAAGTTAATGAATTTTAAGAAAGTGTCAGCTCCGACCTCACTTGCGCCATCCAACAGAAACAAAACGTCCAGTGTAGGATCGGTGAAATCTTAATGAGAAAACAATCATTATTAGGAGTGAGAATTCGTTTACAACATAAGAAATTACAAATTAGCTGAACTTACTTTGTTTACAATTTTTGCCGACATAACCAGTTGAGCATTCACAGGAGTAGGACCCGCCTTTGTTGTTGCATGTGCCTCCGTGTTTGCAAGGCAAGTTTAGACACTCGTCGATATCTTTGTTTGACAAATAACACAATCAAACATGGGTACACTGAGATATCAATGATGTTTTGTGTGTATATTGCCAAATATCTTCATTTTATAACTAGACTACCTGTTTCGCAGTTGTCTCCTTTGAAGCCGTCTTTACAGACACAGGTGAATGATCCGAACGAGTTGATGCAGTTCTGGTTTTTGTTGCATGGTGAAGATTTACATTCATCTACATCTACAGTTTAAAAATATCAATGTAGCAATCAACAAGAGAGATAAAATGGGTGATCTCTGTACGAAAACTCAAAATTCACTCTTTAATATTCTGGGCTCTTAAACATTCAGTTTTTCCTGGTTTTCTATTCTGGCTGTGATAAAATTCATTCAAAGGTGATTTAATATTATCCGTGGCATAGAGTTTTAATAACAAAATAATCCTAATGTCGGTAAAGTGGTCAAAATGTCGTTCTAAACTTCTAACAGTTGTAATTTACATTTGAATGAAAAATCCAACTCATTTCTTTTGTCATCACTTACCAAGAGAGCAGTCTTTCCCTTGAAAGCCACTCGAACAAGTACAATTGAAGTCTGAGTAGACGCTAGTACAAGTCCCACTGTTCTTGCAAGGATTGGTAGCACACTTGTCAACAACTGAAAGAAAAGAAAATGTGGATATAATTTTCTGAGTAATATATACCGGCAACAAACATAAATGGGCGCTGTATTACCCACCACTTGCATCTTAAAAAATCAACCACTTATTCTCGACTTTAAACATCTTGTTCCTTTACAATTCTAGTGATGTCCTCACGATATCAAACTAAACATAATCTATTTGGACAAGATTTTCCTTGAAGAAGAAATATCAAAACATAAAGCATGGTACATCTTGAGATAAAAGGTACTAGTAAGGGCTCAAAGAAAGACCTATGAACTTACCCAAACATATCTTCTCCCTGATGTTCTCTTCAATCAAAGCTAGATCATCAAACGCACTTGTAAACACATATTCTGGACTAGACGCCATTTCTTCAAGTGTTTTCTTAGGCGAACAGCAGCCCACACCGACACTTATAACCGTTACACCAGAATCGCGTAAAACTTTAGCTGTACTTGACACTGAGTCTTGCGATTCACCATCAGTTATCACAATCACAGTATTCAGTGCATCTTTCCTTGGGGCTTTGTCAAAGATCTCAGTCTTGGTCATCTCAAGCGCTTTGCCAGTATAAGAAGACCCTGATGGGTATGTCAACGCGTCTATCGCCGCAAGCACATCTGAAACGCTGGAGAACTTGTTTAAAGTAAACTCTGCCTTGGCGGTTGTTGAGTACATCACTAGCGCAATGTGTGCATCGTCGGTGCTTATCTTGAATGAGCCAACGAGTCTCTTGACAAACTCTTTCAGCTTGCCGAAGTTACCAGCTCCCTGTAATTCAACACTAGCTGATCCATCGACGACAAATGCGAGGTTCACTTTCTGGTAGCTACAAGCTAATCAGATGAAAAAAAAAACAAAAACAAATAAGAAGCCTATACAACCTGGTTTAAGTAGATTGAATAACAGTCTTACCAAATTCGCAATTCTTTCCTGAGAAGGAGGAGGTGCAATTGCACGTGTATCCCCCTTCTTTATTCTGGCACAAACCACCGTTTTTGCATAATTTCGGGTCGGAACATTCATCGATGTCTGATATGAAAAAAAAAGGTATCAACAATAGGTCTTACATACGGACCAAGACATAAAAACCTACCAGTTGTACAGTTCTTTCCAGTAAAACTCGGTGCACAGGTACACGAGTAGTCCGTTCCGTTAGAAGTCAAACTACAAGTCCCTCCGTTCTGACATGGAGTTGGGTTGCATGGATCTACTTCTGTTAAGGGAAAACAAATAAATTGATTAATACGCGAGAAGATTGACCAGTAAAACTTTATCCATTTATTGACACTCACCCTTGTCACATAGATCTCCTGTAAATCCAGCCGTGCAAGAGCAGGTGAATGTTGATCCAGCGTGTTTGCACTCCGCATTGTTCTGACATGGATTACTGGAACACTGATTCGCAACTGCAAGCAAAACGTACCTGATGAAAACTGCCGACTGCTTAATCGTTATACGTTTAGCCAAAGTGTAGTCAACACTTACCCTGGCAAACTTCCATCTTTGTTTGTCTTACATAGGCGGCAAGACCCTCGTATTCCTTAAGAATAACGTGCTTACTGTCCGGGTCAGATGCAACTTGATTTAATTGTGATAAGGAGTTGGTGCTTCCCAATCCTAGAACAAACACTTCAGTGCCAGAATTCAAGAGCTCGTAGGCAGCAACTGTTGGATCGTCATCTGACTTCCCACCAATCAACACTATCAGGACTTGCTTAGTAGAACGGCCTGACACGTCAAACTGGTGCGTTTTCGAACGATTCAAGCCCTCTCCAAGATGTCTTGCAAACCCGTTAGGATAGGATACGTTGGAGATGGCTTTTGTTAGACTACTTTTGTCATAATACTGCTTGAGGGAGACCGCCGCTTGTCCAACCTTCCCATAGACTGTGACACCAACGTGAGTTGCAGATTCAGAAATATTCAGGGAACTAGTCACAGCTCTTGCGTATTCCAACGATTTGCGGAAATTGCTCGATCCAACAAAAGTAGATCCGTCAACAGCAAATACCAAATCAATGCCAGACTCGCAGGCTGAAACAGAAAAGTCATGAGAATCGAAAGGATAAAAGCAAACTAACGCTGGGTCTTGCGAAACGAGAAAGGAGGCTACTCACTGTAATTGCAGTGTGGCCCGTATTTATCTTCTGTACAAAGACAAAGGAAGCTCCCATAAGTGTTGACACACATTCTATCGGCTCCACACAGACTGGAATTACTGCATTCGTCGACATCTGTAAAACCAATGGCAAATAAATACAGTGTCTACAAATCACACGAGGCAGACCATAAACAGCTTCCAAACATACACAAATGAAAGCACCACTTTGACTGTCTAGAAATCTTTTTTTACCGGTTTCACAATTAGCGCCGGTTACACCAGGGGTACAAGTACAAGTGTAGACACTAGGTCCGGAGGGGATGCACGTTCCTCCATTTTGACAAGGATTTTTCGTACAAGGTTCAATATCTGAAAAAGAGAAATCCAAATAATTAAAGACCGGAATAAAATCCTCCATGCCGATTTTTAAATACAAGAAAACACAAGCTCGTTATAAGTATTAACCTGCAAGAACTTCACCAAGGATCTCTGGCAGCATCGGCTCAAGGTCTTCAATTAAAGGAGTAAACAGGTGATCTTCCTTCGGGTCAGATGGTATGTCTCTCAGTAATGGATCGTTCTTGTCTTCGCCTATAGCTATAACAAACACTCTGACTCCATCATCCTTCAGCGCTTTGGCGGGGAACGTCACGTTTTCTGTTATTTTGTCCGTCAGAATGACCACAATATCCGGTGCAGAATCACGATCTTTCGTGAATGCCTCATCCTTAGCCTTTATCATTGCGTCAGACAGATTTCTAGCATTCTTGTTGGGATAAGCAATGCCATCTAGAGCAGCCAACACCGATGGTTTATCGTAATTCTCTGTGAACAGGAACTCTATCTTGCCAACATCGGCAAACACACCCGCTGCAACGTTTGTTTTGTTTTCCGAAATCGTGAATGGCTCGATAAACTTTTTGGTGAAGTTAATGAATTTTAAGAAAGTGTCAGCTCCGACCTCACTTGCGCCATCCAACAGAAACAAAACGTCCAGTGTAGGATCGGTGAAATCTTAATGAGAAAACAATCATTATTAGGAGTGAGAATTCGTTTACAACATAAGAAATTACAAATTAGCTGAACTTACTTTGTTTACAATTTTTGCCGACATAACCAGTTGAGCATTCACAGGAGTAGGACCCGCCTTTGTTGTTGCATGTGCCTCCGTGTTTGCAAGGCAAGTTTAGACACTCGTCGATATCTTTGTTTGACAAATAACACAATCAAACATGGGTACACTGAGATATCAATGATGTTTTGTGTGTATATTGCCAAATATCTTCATTTTATAACTAGACTACCTGTTTCGCAGTTGTCTCCTTTGAAGCCGTCTTTACAGACACAGGTGAATGATCCGAACGAGTTGATGCAGTTCTGGTTTTTGTTGCATGGTGAAGATTTACATTCATCTACATCTACAGTTTAAAAATATCAATGTAGCAATCAACAACAGAGATAAAATGGGTGATCTCTGTACGAAAACTCAAAATTCACTCTTTAATATTCTGGGCTCTTAAACATTCAGTTTTTCCTGGTTTTCTATTCTGGCTGTGATAAAATTCATTCAAAGGTGATTTAATATTATCCGTGGCATAGAGTTTTAATAACAAAATAATCCTAATGTCGGTAAAGTGGTCAAAATGTCGTTCTAAACTTCTAACAGTTGTAATTTACATTTGAATGAAAAATCCAACTCATTTCTTTTGTCATCACTTACCAAGAGAGCAGTCTTTCCCTTGAAAGCCACTCGAACAAGTACAATTGAAGTCTGAGTAGACGCTAGTACAAGTCCCACTGTTCTTGCAAGGATTGGTAGCACACTTGTCAACAACTGAAAGAAAAGAAAATGTGGATATAATTTTCTGAGTAATATATACCGGCAACAAACATAAATGGGCGCTGTATTACCCACCACTTGCATCTTAAAAAATCAACCACTTATTCTCGACTTTAAACATCTTGTTCCTTTACAATTCTAGTGATGTCCTCACGATATCAAACTAAACATAATCTATTTGGACAAGATTTTCCTTGAAGAAGAAATATCAAAACATAAAGCATGGTACATCTTGAGATAAAAGGTACTAGTAAGGGCTCAAAGAAAGACCTATGAACTTACCCAAACATATCTTCTCCCTGATGTTCTCTTCAATCAAAGCTAGATCATCAAACGCACTTGTAAACACATATTCTGGACTAGACGCCATTTCTTCAAGTGTTTTCTTAGGCGAACAGCAGCCCACACCGACACTTATAACCGTTACACCAGAATCGCGTAAAACTTTAGCTGTACTTGACACTGAGTCTTGCGATTCACCATCAGTTATCACAATCACAGTATTCAGTGCATCTTTCCTTGGGGCTTTGTCAAAGATCTCAGTCTTGGTCATCTCAAGCGCTTTGCCAGTATAAGAAGACCCTGATGGGTATGTCAACGCATCTATCGCCGCAAGCACATCTGAAACGCTGGAGAACTTGTTTAAAGTAAACTCTGCCTTGGCGGTTGTTGAGTACATCACTAGCGCAATGTGTGCATCGTCGGTGCTTATCTTGAATGAGCCAACGAGTCTCTTGACAAACTCTTTCAGCTTGCCGAAGTTACCAGCTCCCTGTAATTCAACACTAGCTGATCCATCGACGACAAATGCGAGGTTCACTTTCTGGTAGCTACAAGCTAATCAGATGTAAAAACAAAAACAAATAAGAAGCCTATACAACCTGGTTTAAGTAGATTGAATAACAGTCTTACCAAATTCGCAATTCTTTCCTGAGAAGGAGGAGGTGCAATTGCACGTGTATCCCCCTTCTTTATTCTGGCACAAACCACCGTTTTTGCATAATTTCGGGTCGGAACATTCATCGATGTCTGATATGAAAAAAAAAGGTATCAACAATAGGTCTTACATACGGACCAAGACATAAAAACCTACCAGTTGTACAGTTCTTTCCAGTAAAACTCGGTGCACAGGTACACGAGTAGTCCGTTCCGTTAGAAGTCAAACTACAAGTCCCTCCGTTCTGACATGGAGTTGGGTTGCATGGATCTACTTCTGTTAAGGGAAAACAAATAAATTGATTAATACGCGAGAAGATTGACCAGTAAAACTTTATCCATTTATTGACACTCACCCTTGTCACATAGATCTCCTGTAAATCCAGCCGTGCAAGAGCAGGTGAATGTTGATCCAGCGTGTTTGCACTCCGCATTGTTCTGACATGGATTACTGGAACACTGATTCGCAACTGCAAGCAAAACGTACCTGATGAAAACTGCCGACTGCTTAATCGTTATACGTTTAGCCAAAGTGTAGTCAACACTTACCCTGGCAAACTTCCATCTTTGTTTGTCTTACATAGGCGGCAAGACCCTCGTATTCCTTAAGAATAACGTGCTTACTGTCCGGGTCAGATGCAACTTGATTTAATTGTGATAAGGAGTTGGTGCTTCCCAATCCTAGAACAAACACTTCAGTGCCAGAATTCAAGAGCTCGTAGGCAGCAACTGTCGGATCGTCATCTGACTTCCCACCAATCAACACTATCAGGACTTGCTTAGTAGAACGGCCTGACACGTCAAACTGGTGCGTTTTCGAACGATTCAAGCCCTCTCCAAGATGTCTTGCAAACCCGTTAGGATAGGATACGTTGGAGATGGCTTTTGTTAGACTACTTTTGTCATAATACTGCTTGAGGGAGACCGCCGCTTGTCCAACCTTCCCATAGACTGTGACACCAACGTGAGTTGCAGATTCAGAAATATTAAGGGAACTAGTCACAGCTCTTGCGTATTCCAACGATTTGCGGAAATTGCTCGATCCAACAAAAGTAGATCCGTCAACAGCAAATACCAAATCAATGCCAGACTCGCAGGCTGAAACAGAAAAGTCATGAGAATCGAAAGGATAAAAGCAAACTAACGCTGGGTCTTGCGAAACGAGAAAGGAGGCTACTCACTGTAATTGCAGTGTGGCCCGTATTTATCTTCTGTACAAAGACAAAGGAAGCTCCCATAAGTGTTGACACACATTCTATCGGCTCCACACAGACTGGAATTACTGCATTCGTCGACATCTGTAAAACCAATGGCAAATAAATACAGTGTCTACAAATCACACGAGGCAGACCATAAACAGCTTCCAAACATACACAAATGAAAGCACCACTTTGACTGTCTAGAAATCTTTTTTTACCGGTTTCACAATTAGCGCCGGTTACACCAGGGGTACAAGTACAAGTGTAGACACTAGGTCCGGAGGGGATGCACGTTCCTCCATTTTGACAAGGATTTTTCGTACAAGGTTCAATATCTGAAAAAGAGAAATCCAAATAATTAAAGACCGGAATAAAATCCTCCATGCCGATTTTTAAATACAAGAAAACACAAGCTCGTTATAAGTATTAACCTGCAAGAACTTCACCAAGGATCTCTGGCAGCATCGGCTCAAGGTCTTCAATTAAAGGAGTAAACAGGTGATCTTCCTTCGGGTCAGATGGTATGTCTCTCAGTAATGGATCGTTCTTGTCTTCGCCTATAGCTATAACAAACACTCTGACTCCATCATCCTTCAGCGCTTTGGCGGGGAACGTCACGTTTTCTGTTATTTTGTCCGTCAGAATGACCACAATATCCGGTGCAGAATCACGATCTTTCGTGAATGCCTCATCCTTAGCCTTTATCATTGCGTCAGACAGATTTCTAGCATTCTTGTTGGGATAAGCAATGCCATCTAGAGCAGCCAACACCGATGGTTTATCGTAATTCTCTGTGAACAGGAACTCTATCTTGCCAACATCGGCAAACACACCCGCTGCAACGTTTGTTTTGTTTTCCGAAATCGTGAATGGCTCGATAAACTTTTTGGTGAAGTTAATGAATTTTAAGAAAGTGTCAGCTCCGACCTCACTTGCGCCATCCAACAGAAACAAAACGTCCAGTGTAGGATCGGTGAAATCTTAATGAGAAAACAATCATTATTAGGAGTGAGAATTCGTTTACAACATAAGAAATTACAAATTAGCTGAACTTACTTTGTTTACAATTTTTGCCGACATAACCAGTTGAGCATTCACAGGAGTAGGACCCGCCTTTGTTGTTGCATGTGCCTCCGTGTTTGCAAGGCAAGTTTAGACACTCGTCGATATCTTTGTTTGACAAATAACACAATCAAACATGGGTACACTGAGATATCAATGATGTTTTGTGTGTATATTGCCAAATATCTTCATTTTATAACTAGACTACCTGTTTCGCAGTTGTCTCCTTTGAAGCCGTCTTTACAGACACAGGTGAATGATCCGAACGAGTTGATGCAGTTCTGGTTTTTGTTGCATGGTGAAGATTTACATTCATCTACATCTACAGTTTAAAAATATCAATGTAGCAATCAACAAGAGAGATAAAATGGGTGATCTCTGTACGAAAACTCAAAATTCACTCTTTAATATTCTGGGCTCTTAAACATTCAGTTTTTCCTGGTTTTCTATTCTGGCTGTGATAAAATTCATTCAAAGGTGATTTAATATTATCCGTGGCATAGAGTTTTAATAACAAAATAATCCTAATGTCGGTAAAGTGGTCAAAATGTCGTTCTAAACTTCTAACAGTTGTAATTTACATTTGAATGAAAAATCCAACTCATTTCTTTTGTCATCACTTACCAAGAGAGCAGTCTTTCCCTTGAAAGCCACTCGAACAAGTACAATTGAAGTCTGAGTAGACGCTAGTACAAGTCCCACTGTTCTTGCAAGGATTGGTAGCACACTTGTCAACAACTGAAAGAAAAGAAAATGTGGATATAATTTTCTGAGTAATATATACCGGCAACAAACATAAATGGGCGCTGTATTACCCACCACTTGCATCTTAAAAAATCAACCACTTATTCTCGACTTTAAACATCTTGTTCCTTTACAATTCTAGTGATGTCCTCACGATATCAAACTAAACATAATCTATTTGGACAAGATTTTCCTTGAAGAAGAAATATCAAAACATAAAGCATGGTACATCTTGAGATAAAAGGTACTAGTAAGGGCTCAAAGAAAGACCTATGAACTTACCCAAACATATCTTCTCCCTGATGTTCTCTTCAATCAAAGCTAGATCATCAAACGCACTTGTAAACACATATTCTGGACTAGACGCCATTTCTTCAAGTGTTTTCTTAGGCGAACAGCAGCCCACACCGACACTTATAACCGTTACACCAGAATCGCGTAAAACTTTAGCTGTACTTGACACTGAGTCTTGCGATTCACCATCAGTTATCACAATCACAGTATTCAGTGCATCTTTCCTTGGGGCTTTGTCAAAGATCTCAGTCTTGGTCATCTCAAGCGCTTTGCCAGTATAAGAAGACCCTGATGGGTATGTCAACGCATCTATCGCCGCAAGCACATCTGAAACGCTGGAGAACTTGTTTAAAGTAAACTCTGCCTTGGCGGTTGTTGAGTACATCACTAGCGCAATGTGTGCATCGTCGGTGCTTATCTTGAATGAGCCAACGAGTCTCTTGACAAACTCTTTCAGCTTGCCGAAGTTACCAGCTCCCTGTAATTCAACACTAGCTGATCCATCGACGACAAATGCGAGGTTCACTTTCTGGTAGCTACAAGCTAATCAGATGAAAAAAAAACAAAAACAAATAAGAAGCCTATACAACCTGGTTTAAGTAGATTGAATAACAGTCTTACCAAATTCGCAATTCTTTCCTGAGAAGGAGGAGGTGCAATTGCACGTGTATCCCCCTTCTTTATTCTGGCACAAACCACCGTTTTTGCATAATTTCGGGTCGGAACATTCATCGATGTCTGATATGAAAAAAAAAGGTATCAACAATAGGTCTTACATACGGACCAAGACATAAAAACCTACCAGTTGTACAGTTCTTTCCAGTAAAACTCGGTGCACAGGTACACGAGTAGTCCGTTCCGTTAGAAGTCAAACTACAAGTCCCTCCGTTCTGACATGGAGTTGGGTTGCATGGATCTACTTCTGTTAAGGGAAAACAAATAAATTGATTAATACGCGAGAAGATTGACCAGTAAAACTTTATCCATTTATTGACACTCACCCTTGTCACATAGATCTCCTGTAAATCCAGCCGTGCAAGAGCAGGTGAATGTTGATCCAGCGTGTTTGCACTCCGCATTGTTCTGACATGGATTACTGGAACACTGATTCGCAACTGCAAGCAAAACGTACCTGATGAAAACTGCCGACTGCTTAATCGTTATACGTTTAGCCAAAGTGTAGTCAACACTTACCCTGGCAAACTTCCATCTTTGTTTGTCTTACATAGGCGGCAAGACCCTCGTATTCCTTAAGAATAACGTGCTTACTGTCCGGGTCAGATGCAACTTGATTTAATTGTGATAAGGAGTTGGTGCTTCCCAATCCTAGAACAAACACTTCAGTGCCAGAATTCAAGAGCTCGTAGGCAGCAACTGTTGGATCGTCATCTGACTTCCCACCAATCAACACTATCAGGACTTGCTTAGTAGAACGGCCTGACACGTCAAACTGGTGCGTTTTCGAACGATTCAAGCCCTCTCCAAGATGTCTTGCAAACCCGTTAGGATAGGATACGTTGGAGATGGCTTTTGTCAGACTAATTTTGTCATAATACTGCTTGAGGGAGACCGCCGCTTGTCCAACCTTCCCATAGACTGTGACACCAACGTGAGTTGCAGATTCAGAAATATTAAGGGAACTAGTCACAGCTCTTGCGTATTCCAACGATTTACGGAAATTGCTCGATCCAACAAAAGTAGATCCGTCAACAGCAAATACCAAATCAATGCCAGATTTGCAGGCTGAAACAGAAAAGTCATGAGAATCGAAAGGATAAAAGCAAACTAACGGTGGGTCTTGCGAAACGAGAAAGGAGGCTACTCACTGTAATTGCAGTGTGGCCCGTATTTATCTTCTGTACAAAGACAAAGGAAGCTCCCATAAGTGTTGACACACATTCTATCGGCTCCACACAGACTGGAATTACTGCATTCGTCGACATCTGTAAAACCAATGGCAAATAAATACAGTGTCTACAAATCACACGAGGCAGACCATAAACAGCTTCCAAACATATACAAATGAAAGCACCACTTTGACTGTCTAGAAATCTTTTTTTACCGGTTTCACAATTAGCGCCGGTTACACCAGGGGTACAAGTACAAGTGTAGACACTAGGTCCGGAGGGGATGCATGTTCCTCCATTTAGACAAGGATTTTTCGTACAAGGTTCAATATCTGAAAAAGAGAAATCCAAATAATTAAAGACCGGAATAAAATCCTCCATTCCGATTTTTAAATACAAGAAAACACAAGCTCGTTATAAGTATTAACCTGCAAGAACTTCACCAAGGATCTCTGGCAGCATCGGCTCAAGGTCTTCAATTAAAGGAGTAAACAGGTGATCTTCCTTCGGGTCAGATGGTACGTCTCTCAGTAATGGATCGTTCTTGTCTTCGCCTATAGCTATAACAAACACTCTGACTCCATCATCCTTCAACGCTTTGGCGGGGAACGTCACGTTTTCTGTTATCTTGTCCGTCAGAATGACCACAATATCCGGTGCAGAATCACGATCTTTCGTGAATGCCTCATCCTTAGCCTTTATCAGTGCATCAGACAGTTTTCTGGCATTCTTGTTGGGATAAGCAATGCCATCTAGAGCAGCCAACACCAATGGTTTGTCGTAATTCTCTGTGAACAGGAACTCCATCTTGCCAACATCGGCAAACACACCCGCTGCAACGTTTGTTTTGTTTTCCGAAATCGTGAATGGCTCGATAAACTTTTTGGTGAAGTTAATGAATTTTAGGAAAGTTTCAGCTCCGACCTCACTTGAGCCATCCAACAGAAACAAAACGTCCAGTGTAGGATCTGTGAAATCTTAATGAGAAAACAATCATTATTAGGAGTGAGAATTCGTTTACAACATAAGAAATTACAAATTAGCTGAACTTACTTTGTTTACAATTTTTGCCGACATAACCAGTTGAGCATTCACAAGAGTAGGACCCGCCTTTGTTGTTGCATGTGCCTCCGTGTTTGCATGGCAAGTTTAGACACTCGTCGATATCTTGTGTAAATATTAAAACAGTGGAAAAAATTATAACATGTAGAAGTCAAATGTGATTTAGAAGGTTATGGAAGAAAGCTTCTTAATCCCGCTTCATTGAGTTTGTCAATTGACTCGTTGGTTTAAATCTAAAGACCTTGTGTAGATTTTGATCGGCCCTATTGTACAAACGAGGAAGAAAAGATTTTTATTGGGGTTGGTTAGTTCTGTCTGTACTGATAACGAGAAAACAACAACAAAGGGAAGAGTTTATTCAAAACTAATCAGTATACTCCCCCCTGTTAAAGGCTTACCTATCTGACATGCAACGTCTTTGAAACCATCTTTACAAACACATGAGAATGATCCGAATGCGTTGATACAGTTCTGGTTCTCGTTACACGGTGTAGACTCACACTCGTTTACATCTGCACGAAAAAAATCAGTATTCCTTTAGAGAGGAATTCAAACGATTGTCCAGGAAGATGGTGATATAATTTTACCTTGTGAACAGTCTTTTCCTGTAAAGCCATTTACGCAAGTACAGGTAAAATCCCGTGGACCGTTATGACACGTAGCTCCATTCTTGCAAGGGTCCTTCGCGCATTTATCGACAGCTAAAAGTCAGTATTTAGAATTATCAAATGCTTACACAACACCATTGCATCTTAATATTAAAGGCCTTGTCATTTTTGTGGATGAGACAGAAAATCAAAATATTTTAAATCATTTAGGAAATAATGTTAATGTCGCAATACACTTTCTTACATGTGCAGATTCGCTCTCTTATTTTGTAGGCATTAGCTTCCAGGTCACCAAACGTTGACGTAAACACATAGTCAGATCCAGATGCTATATCCTCTAGCTCTGACTTTGAGTAACAACAGCCCACACCAACGCTGACTATTGTTACACCAGCATCACGAAGTCGCTTAGCTGCAGTGAAGACGAGGTCTTGGGACTGACCGTCTGTGAGTAACACCAAACAATTTGATACATTTCTTCTTGGTGCCATATCAAATAATTCTGTTTTTGCTTTGTCCAGCGCTGCGCCAGTGTAGGTCGAACCATTGAGGTAGGTCAAGGAATCAATGGCGCTGCTGACACGGGAAAGGCTGGAGTAGTCGCCAAATCGAATCTCCACTTTGAAGGTGTTAGAAAAGACAAGAACTGCCACACTGATATCGTTTTCAGATATCTTGTAAGTGGAAATCACATTGTTGACCAGGTTCTTCATTCTTTGGTAGTTTCCTGGGTCATCCTGATTTACACTTGTTGATGCATCAACGACGAAGGCAAGGTTGACTTTCTTAATATTACAGCCTATAGTATAAAAGAAAAAAGTTAAAAATGCAAATCAGTGTAAATTGGTAGAGCCCTATTTGCCCAAAAATAAGAACTTAACGTAATATCAGTTAAAATTATCAAAAGAATAAATTATCCTTCGATTTAAACATAAGGACGATTATTCACTCACCAAACTCGCAGTGTTTTCCAGAATATGCCGATGAGCAATTACAGGAATAGCTGCCAAAGGAATCTTTACATACCCCTCCATTCTTACAAAGGTCTGGATCATTACACTCGTTCACATCTGAAAATATTCGGATTTGGAATTTCGAGGCTCGCATTATGATTCATGAAAAACATTCTAAACTAGGCCACTTACTGTTTGTGCAGTTTTCTCCCGTGTAACCAGGAGCACACGTGCAAGTATAGTTTGATGACGAAGGCGACGCACAAGTTCCACCATTTTGACAAGGGGTTGGATTGCATGGATCAATTTCTAACAGGCAACATTTCATTATTAGGTTACAAAATAAAACCAGCCCCATTGCTGAGCTTCTGTACTTACTTTCTTCGCAATGTTCTCCGATATAATCACTTGTGCAATTGCAGGTGTAGCTCTGTCCTGAGTTTGTGCAAGTACCGCCGTTTTTGCAAGGATAACTAGAACACTGATCCGCAACTAAAATGCAAAAAAATATATATACAAAAAGATACCAAACAAATTAATTTTGATAATTTTCATTTCAAAACACAATCGATAAATCAAATTAGCAAGGAGAAAAGGTGTTTTTTTCTTTTCTACCTGAGGTTTATTATGATAACAGCAATAAGAAAAAGATATTAAAAGTCTTTTGTGCTACTCACATACCTTGACACAACTCCATTTTAGTTTGCTTCACAAGAAACGCCAGTTGATCATAACCCATAGTAAACATGTGCTTGCTATCTGGATCTGTAGCGATGGCTTTCATTTGGCCCGAGGCATCATTCTCGCCAAGACCATACGCGAATACAACAACATTAATTTGGTGTAGCATAAAGGCAGGATCAGATGGATCATCTTCTGACTTTCCACCATTTAGTACCATCAGTATTTGGGTAGAGACACGACCAGAATTCGCAAACACATCAGTTTTGATTGACGCAAGAGCTTTACCAAGGTTCCGGTAACTAAGATTAGGATATGATATGTTTTCAATGGAAGAGATCAGGTCATCTTTGTTGTAATGTTTTTTGAGATCGATTACGTTTTGCCCATCCTTTGAGTAGACCGTGACCCCAACGTGCGTTGCATTGTCAGCAATCTTAAGCGACTGTGACACTGCTCTTACGTAGTCCATAGTCTTTCGGAAGTTGTTGAGAGATACAAAAGATGATCCGTCGATGGCAAATACCAGATCGATATCAGACTTGCAGGCTAAAGGAAAAACATCTTGTGATCAGCCTATCTTCCATACTGGTAACACATACTAGCATAATAGAAACAAAAAAGGTAGAGAAATAGTTATACGTAAAAGAAATGATAATAATAGAGCAAAATAGCAACAACGCAAAATTAGCAGGGGAAAATAACCCCTCCAAAGTCTAGAACCTTACAAACAGTAATACTTACTATAATTGCAGTGTGGACCGTATTTGTCGCCGTTGCAGACACACGCATGGCTGCCGTATGTATTAATGCAGACTTTCCCAGAGTCACAAGTACTGGAGTTTTTACACTCGTCGATATCTAGAGGGAAGCAGTGATGTTGTTGTGTTAACATAGAAATGCAAGATGAAGCGAAATGTATGTATACCATTTACATAACGATAGAGTTATTGGATGTAGTGCATATATCCTGATAAGCTCTATTCGCCATGTAGCTTAGCAAATTTAAATAATGTGTCTTTAGCTCTATTACAGTATTCTTTTAAATAAGTGGAATAAATTCAGCAAGGCGAATAATTTAAATCAGTGCTACAGCATTATTCAACACACCTATCTCGCACTGTTTTCCAATAAGTCCTGGACGACAGGTGCAGTTGTAGTCCTCGCCTACTATTGTGCATGTTCCACCGTTAAGGCACGGACTCTTCGAACATGGATCGTAATCTGAAAATAGTAGTATTCATTCATAAATTTAGGTGATATCAATAGCGAAATAAAGTAGCCATTGATAACATGACATACGTACCCGCAATAACACTTCCAAGTACTTCAGGTAGTAGCGGCTTTAAATTATCGAAGTTTCTTGGAGTGAAAAGATGATCCTCAATATCCTCAGATGGTACCTCCCTCAGTATAGGCACTTTCCTATTTTCTCCAATTGCAATCACAAAAACCTTGACTCCATCTGACTTCAGAGCCTGAGCAGGTACTGATATGTTTTCGGAAATCTTATCAGTCAAAATAATGATGGTGTCCGGTGCAGAATCCCTATCTGTTGTTAGTGCTTCGTCTTGTGCCTTGACCAAGGCGTCTTTGATATCGCGTGCGTTTTTGTTTGGATAAACGATACTTCCAATGGCGTTGGCTACGCTGACATTATCAAGGTGCTCTTTGAATCCAAATATTATTTTCCCTACGTCAGAGAACACTCCCGCGGCAACATTTGTCTTATTTGGAGCTATCGTGAAGGGGTCAACAAACTTCTGTGCAAAGTTGATGAACTTGGTGAAGTTTTCAGATCCGACCTCACTCGATCCGTCCAACAGGAACAGTATATCAATTGGCGGGTCGGTAAATACTGAGAATACAATAAGGTTGAGTAAAAATCGATATAATTATTTATTGAAAGATAAATGATGACTTTGCTAGGATCATAGTGAATATGTTAAACTATTTGTAGTTAACGATTATAGACACCTTGTTCGCACTTCTTCCCGATGAAGGGAAAGGTGCAGTCGCAATAGTAGTCTCCAGGCACATTGGTACATACAGCCTTTTGCTTGCAGGGAACGTAAAGACACTCATTGATTTCTATGAAGCACCGAGAAAAAAACAATTCAGTACATTTACAGAATAACAAAAAATGGCATTATTCACTCAAAAATTATAACAATTTATCATTTTTTTAAATAAATTTTAACATAGAGAACTTGAGCAAAACATGGCTTCCATGCACGAGCATGATTGGGATTAGTTTTGTTTGGAGACTTTTGTCTTATCAACGGTCCAATATATCATTGTTTTAAACGCAAAGGAAAAGAAAATGTAAACAAAGGTCTTAGACTGAGATGATTATGGTATGGAAACTGGGACCAGGACGTAAATCTAGATTCCATTAAGTAGCAACCTTTATCCTATGTACCTATTTCACAGAGCTCGCCCTTGTAGCCTTTGTCGCAAATGCACTTGAACGAGCCGTAGTTGTTGGAGCATTCACCATGCACGCATGGTCCCGGGGAGGCATCACACTCATTAACATCTAAAAAGAGTTTAATACGAATGAGAATGACAATAAAAAAAGCCGTTCTTTTGCCTCATGTTTTCATAACACTAATCTAATCGCCTATTACCCTTACCAGCGCAAGTACTTATAGCGCGTCTTTCTATACTTAACGTAATGAGCTTGTCAATAGTAGATTTTTTTTGTTTTTTTAAGATTCGGCGTAGTTTCTCTTGGTATTTTGTGAATTATTTGCTTGTGATTTTGTGAATTATATGCTCGAAGCTAACAAATACGGACGAATCATTGAGCCCGCAGGTAGCCCAACAAAAAGAAACTTACACACGTACCCTCAGTGCAATTAGGTCCCTTGAAGTTGTCAGTACATGTGCAGTTATACTGGTCAGGAATAATACTAATACAGGATGCGCCGTTCTTGCAATGTCCAAGAGAACAGGAGTTCATGGCTAGGACAAGCATGATTATGATATCAACAAAACATATATATCAAATGGTAAGAAAAACAATTTTTTAGTTTAATTTTTTTTTTTACTTTTTTATAATTCTTTCTAATTTTCATCGTAACAAATCAACATAATATTAAGCAATGGCTTAATAAAACAATTAATAAAATAAAGCTTTATTGTTGACAAACGTATTGTCCAACATTCACCCTTCGCTTCATAATACAAAAAAAACACAAAACAGACAGACAGCAATGGCAGAGGTAGCTAGGAGGTATGCGGAATAAAAAGCCTGATATGTGATACCTAAACATATCCTGTCACGTATAGCCTGGACGACTTCGCCAAGCTTTTCAAAGCTCGCCGTGAAGACATTTGACGAGCTACCAGCCATCTCTATGAGCTCTCCTTGTGAATAACAACATCCAACACCAATGGAGTACAGAGATACGCCACTATCGCGGACTCTCTGAGCAGGTGGTCCCACAGAATCCTGTGCTTGGCCGTCCGTCAGAACAACGAGTACGTTAAAAACGTCTTTCCTCGGGGCGCTACCAAAGAGATCAGTTCGCGCCAAGTCGACCGCCTCGCCGGTATATGTCCAGCCTCCGCGATACGCAATCAAATCAATAGCATCTAGAGTTTCATTTTGGGTCCGAGAAGCGATCGGAAACGCAACATCTGAGAATGTAGAATACTTCACCAATCCTACATGGACGTTGTCCGGGCCAACACGCAAAGCCGATACGACACTCTTGATGAATGTTTTAATTCTCTCGTAGTTGCCTGCTCCAGCTCGTTCTATACTTGAAGAGCCATCCACAACAAACGCAATATTCGCTTTTTGATCAAGACAGCCTGTAATAGAATAGATAACAATGTAATGCTTTTGTCGTAGGTGCTTTCATCACATTCTACCAGTGTCGAGCGCGACATGTCGCCTGCATGTCTCCTAGTTTAGCCACCCAGAGAGACATTGTAGCGAGCGGCAAATCTTGTAGCAGCGACAAAGAAATGTTTCTCGGATAGTACGTTTTTGTCGGTGGTTAAACTAACAAACACTTAGGGGACATGTCGCACGCTACACGTGGCGCTCGACATGTCGCTAGTTTAGCCAGACCTTCGGTAATCCAGAAACCTTTAAGGTTATATAAGGAGTTCGCACGCAAGATACAGAGTTCAGTTCTGCTTAGAGAAGTCGGGTTTTAGTGGAGTTTAGAAGTAAGAGTTAAGAAACACAGCATGGTAGAGACGGTCAACTAGTGGGAATCCAAGATAGGTCTACTCAAAAGAGAATCGTGTAACTTTTATGTGGAAAGGAAAATGATGTTTAGTGTGTACTCCACCCCGTTGGTGTAGTCATTCGAATCCACGAGATTGTGGCATCCTAAGTGGGATAATAATAATTTCTTTTCCGTACGAAGGCTCTTTAGACAGCACAAATTCATAGCTTTTAGTCAAATTTATGTCAAGTTGATAACGTTGTAATGACTAATTAAAGCATAAAATAGCATAAAATATTTTTTTTTTTCTTTTTGCGTTTTGAAACCGAAGCGTTTTTGTTTTGGAAGAATTAGAAAGATCAGTGGAGCAAGCTTTTTCCAGATTTTTTTTTTAAGTTCAGAATGCAAAAGTACGTCGAAATTCCCAGGTGTACAAACTGATGACCCCTCACATGATTCACCGCAGGACCTTCATAGCGTGACCCTCCATGGAAAAACATACACTATGTTTTTCCTTGCGAAGGCCCAAAAAATACACGCCTAACGCACGGAATTTCATTCTGTGATCGTGGAATTTTATTCCGTGCGCACATCTTGAGTACTTTTATCACACGTTATTTCGATTATCGTCGATCGTCGTTTCGTGCGACAGCGCACAGCTGTTATAACAATCTTTAGGATTTTAGTGTCGCAGTGCAAACAAACAAACCTAGCAATTTAGCTTATATTTACATAGCAATACGTTTCATTCGATCGATAACATGAGACACAAACTGAATTCTTTTGTATACAAATCTTTTGGCGCCACAACCCAAATCAATAAATCTAAAGAACTATTTAAGTCCCGCTTTTATTTGATACTAGTTACTTGGGGTAAATGTCAGAAATCACACATCGCGAGTTTTTTTCTGATATTTATACCAAATTGAAGCTCGCATATAAAGATAATTATTTTCTGAGTCTTACTGATGCGCAATACAGGCCCGTACCCAGGATTTTTCTTGAGGGGCTGCGAATTCCGAAAAAACTACCTTATTTTTCCGGGGGATGGGATGTTAATTATCGGATTCTACTTGACTTTTAGATTTATGACATACCTTTAGTGATCTAGAATGCCTGCATATCTAAAATTTGTTATTTTATTCGCTTATACTGTATAGTTTTTTTTCTACAAATAGTACCTGGGTACGGGCCTGCAATAATTCAATAGAAGACAAAACCGTTTCCATTATACTTGCCAAAATCTAGAAGTGCAAAAAGATAATTCGAAGATCGTTTGACCTGTTGTCCGCTGATTTGCCGATATAAACATTAATTAACAAAAGAGGTAAACTGCGTGAAAATTTCTTGACAGAACAAAAAAGTGACGTGAACAGAGAAAATAGACACAAAGCTGCATGGAGCATCGTGAAGATTGAAAAAACACCTACTTTGTGCTCATAATAAATAGGAAAGTCTACCTTTATTGTTTGTTTGTTTAATACCTTCTCTCAAGCAAATTTAACATGGTGAGAATGCTAACTTTTATTGTTAACAAGAATCTTAGATTCAGATTTTCTTTTATGTTTGCATCACAAAAATGCGGTGAAAAATTTAATTTAAGGTGGAGTTAATCACGAGTTAATTCATGTCAAAACTAAAAGCGACCCAGCCATCTGAGGAGCCGTTCTCTCGATTCAACTAATGCCTGCTAATGAACATCTGTTATATACATAATTATAGTCAATATCAATACTCACGGCTTTCTGGCTCTCTATTTACGATTCTCGTGCACGGAACAGGGCACGGGATTTGAAGGGAAAGAGCACACCTTATAAACCTTTCCCCACTATTTTTTTTCCCGTTCCCACGGATTTTCTTTCCGTGTGCGAGAAATTTCAAGGCCATAGAGTACACATATTTTAAAATGATACCAAGCTTTTCCTGGTATTTACTACTTACCCCACTGGCAGTCACGGCCGGCATGTAATGGCGAGCACTTGCAGTTGTAGCTACCATGCAGATCCTGGCATGTACCACCGTTTTGACAACGCGCTGGGTCATCACACTCGTTCACATCTAAAATTAAGCATAGAAAAATTAAGAATTAAATTAAGAATTATACACAGAGAATGCACATAAAGTTACACACCATGGCACATCGAATTACAAATCACGGTTTGCGTGAGTCGATTACTTACTCTGTGTACAGTTTTTCCCAGTGTAGCCGACTGCACAGATGCATGTATAGTTTACAGCACTGAGGATGTTACACGTAGCACCATTACCACACGGCGTTGGATTACATGCGTCTCTTACTGGAAACAACAAAGAAAAGCACAGCAATTCGTGTATTAACCATAATTTAAATAAAAGGCGTAAACTCAATATGAAATGGAGATTCACTTACCAATCTCGCAGTTTTTTCCGGTAAACTCGCTAGTACAGGTACAGATATATGATGATCCGGAATTCGCGCAGGAGCCTCCATTTTTACAAGGATAACTAGAGCACTGGTCAGCAACTATTGAATATACAAAACGATCAAGTTAAGATGAAAAAACGATCAAATTAAAAATTTTGAAAGCTTTTACAATAAACACCAGGAAACTAAACCGATGCACCTACCCTGGCATATTTCTAATTTGGTCCGCTTCACAAAAGAGGCGAGTTTGCTGTAAGGCATAATGAAGACATGATTATCTACTGGCTGCGAAGCAATCTCAAGAAGTTGAGCCCTCGAATTCTGATCTCCCAAACCAACAGTGAAAATCTCCACTTGTTCCTTTCGCAGATACCAAGCCGATTCTGAAGGATCATCCGCAGCTTTCCCGCCATTAAGCACTAGCAGTATTTGTTTAGTTAAACGGCCAGATTGTCCAAACTGTTGGAATTTTGTGTTGTTCAGACCTTGGTTGAGATTTCTCACGTTCAAATTAGGCTGCGCAATATTTTCAATGGCCGAGAGAAGGGTTGCCTTATCATAGTACTGCTTCAGGTCAATAATACGTTCTCCGATTTTTGCGTAGACCGTAACACCGACGTAAGTCCCATCACTTGACACATTGAGGGAATTGACTGTAGCTCTGACATATTGTATTGTTTGGTAGAATTCAATCGGTTTGGTAAAGCTTGTACCATCCAGGGCAAACACTACATCGATTGACGATTCGCAGGCTGAAAAGAGATTCAAAGAGGGATATTATCATTTATAAATGCCTGACGACCAAATGGTGCTGCTGCTAATACTTACTGTAATTGCAGTAAGGGCCATACATTTCTGTTTCACACATGCACTCATAGCTGCCATACGTGTTGTGGCATACATTGGCAACCCCTGTGCATGGGTTTCCTGTAGCACACTCATCGATGTCTGTATAATAAAATAAAGAAAAAGGGAGTCATACCGTTTTTATCGTCATCATCAAAGAAATGTAGTTCGTCGTTATTGCGGTATATTTATTAAAAGAGCTAAGAGAGCTTTTAGTATATACAAATAACCAGCATTTAAGAAGAGGGATTCCTAACAAGTATCTTCCCGGATTTATGTGCTACACATACCCTTCTCACAGTTGGTGCCATTGAATCCGCTAGTGCACGTGCAGTAATAATCGGAGTCGGTAGGGGTACACTTTCCACTATTCTGACAAGGAAAGCTTGTGCACTTATCAACAACAGCACTGAGCTCTCCTGACAAAGCGTGCGCGAACCCGCTGAGGTCATCAATGCCCTTGATAAAAACAAGCTCGGGTTTGCCTGTGATTTCTCCAAGCTGTGGCACGTTATTCTTATCGTTGTATCCAACGGCGACAATAATAGCACCGCTGTCCTTTAAGTCTCCAGCCGGACCAGAAACATTGTCATTAGACACCTCGCTTGTCAATACAACCACCACGTTAGGGGAGTCGGGCCTGCTCTTGGTTAGGATGGTCTGATTGACCAGCTTTAGAGCCTCTCCAACGTTATTAGCGTCTTCATTTGGATATGCAGCGTCTTTGATTTTCTGCTTTGTTTTACTTTTATCAGTGAAGTCTCCAAGGTTGAACACTACTATTGCAGTTTCTCCGTAAACACCCATTGCGACTAGGGTATTTGAAGGACCAATAGTAAATGCATCCACAACCTTAGCAGCGAACGCCTTTAACTTAGTAAATCCATCGCTCGTGACTTTCTTAGTGCCCTCTAGCAAAAGAACCAAGTCAAAGGGGCGTTCAGGAGTTCCTGAAAATATAAAAAGCAGGAGTTGTTACAAAATAACATACATAAAAAAACATAAACAATAGTTATGTAAAATTTTTCATTCTTATGTAATAACTCTTAAACAAACCCTGACAGAACTAGGTATAAGCAGAGAGTCAATGATAACTGTAAACCGTACAATAACTAGAATGTGAGGATAGCACAGCGTGCAAATTAGTGTACAAAGGAGACGGTATAACACGACGATTTAAAACAATTCATGGAGAATTCCAATTGTATTATTCTTATCACCAACGTCAAAATGATTTCCACTAATAAATATACTATTTTCAATTTTTTATTAAACAATATTCACATACTTTTCTCACAGTTCTTTCCAGTGTATTTATTGGGGCAGTCACACTCATAATCTCCTGGGAGGTTTATACAGGCTCCACCGTTTGTACAAGGGTCATTGAAGCATTCATCCACATCTGAAAGGAAATATCATTTAATTAAGTAATTATCACGCGCTTTTGAGCCAAACAAATGTAGAACATTACCTATGCTGCAGTTTGTCCCCTTCCAGAAGTGAGTACAAGTACAAGTATATGTCTTGAGATCACTGCTACAAGTAGCACCATGAAGACACGGGAAAACGGCGCACATGTCGGACGCTTAAGACACGTAAAGAAGAAAAAGAAATATTCTTAGCAATGCAAAGGTTAAAAACATATTCAAACATTGGGGCAGATAATATAGCATAGTTGTAACATGGGAATGTGAATTTGGAAAACAATTATTTTAGATCTGGTATTGGTATTGTCTGATTTAAAGCCAAAGCAACAACCTTAGAAATAGCATCACGATCACCAGTACAATGAATCATTAAAGAACTTTCACAAATGTATTTACTCGTAAGGTGATGTGTAAGACTACATTGGCGGTGCATTATTGCCGTAAAAATGATTAGCAACGTTACCTTCACAAACTTTTTCCCGTAAAAGCCTCTGCAGAGTAGTCGCATTCCCAAGTTCCGTCGTCATAATTAAGTGCGAACTGTCTGGATCGGTAGCGATAGCTTTTAGCTGCGTCAAGTCGTTGTTTTCACCGATTCCCAACACGACAATCATGACATCATCATCCCGCAAAAGCTGCGCTGGGATTGTTACATTGTCAAGCGATGTCGACGACGTCAACACTACAAGAACCTTGACAACATTTGTCCTAGCACTCGGCGCTTTATATAGCCCATTGCGTACCAGTTGTAAAGCCTGTCCAGTGTATGCAGGAAAGCCAGGATAAACCATACCCTGAATGGCTGTTTCCACAGCGGCGGGAGTGTACGATTGGTTGAACTGGTGAACTATTTCAGATTTGTTGGAGTATAACACAACACCAATGTGCGCGTCGTTTTCAGATACGATAAAAGTTTTAGCCAGAGTGCTAACAAAATCTTTCAGCTGATCGAATTTGGATTTCTCTACATCTCCAATGTTACCAGATCCATCGACGAGGAAGGCCAAATCTAAAATCTGTGTTTTGCACGCTATCAAATAAAAATAAAACATATTCTGAGAGACTGAAGAGATGTGTGATTAATATGGATTAAAGAGTACATGAAGGTGAGCATCTAACGAAGTTAAGGCTGGAGACTGCTCCAGTAAAATCAAATGTAACTAGGAGAACAGGTAGACAATTAGAGAGTTTTCATGTGATATAAGGTATATACCTATTTCACAGTTGTATCCAGTAAAATTTTTTGAGCAGCTGCAGGAATAGCTTCCAATACTATTAATGCAAGTACCCCCGTTCTTGCAGATGGCAGTCTGAAGGCACTCGTCAACGTCTGTAAAAAGTAATAATGATAACATCCAATATATTAACAAACGATTGGGGGCTACACAAAGCAGTAAAGTAGAAACCAATGTAAGCTTTAGCTTATCGGAAGTATTGCGGCCTATTACGTACCCTCAGTACAGTTGACGCCCTTATAACCAGGGATGCAAGTGCATTTGTAAGTGCCATCTGGTATAGAAATCATACTGCAGTTGCCTTTGTCGCAAGGTTGAACGTCTGTACATACGGTTCGAACTGAAAATATCCAAAAGCAGTTAAATTAAGTAATAAAAAATGGAAAAGGTATAGAACTGAAGGTATGGAAACGAAGATGGAGAAGGTAACGGTCAACTACCAAGTAAAACACTCACGTATGGTGCAGTTGAATCCGCGATATCTAGGGGTACATGTGCAGTTGTATTCGGTGTTATCAAGAGGGTTACAAGTACCGCCATTCTGACAAGGCTTCAGGACGCATTTGCTAAATCCTTTAAAAAATCAGTGATACCATTTTACAAATGACAATGTTCAAGGTGGGAAAACATTGGATATCAATAACAGAGCTGAGATAAATCTATTAAAAGAGGTTTCTAAGAGTTTTTATGGTACAACTTTGGGCACGACTCGAGTTCATATATGCCAGTGGTGATGCCTAGTGCACACTAGCGGCATAACAACATAACGACATGGGCGCGCGCACTCTTATCTTCGACATAACGACATGGACACAACGACATATGAGAAAAAAACATGTTTTTTTCTTTTAATCCAGTAGAAGTTTTCACCTTGAGCCAAAATAGTGCTCGACTTAGCAGGAGCTTATGTAGATCAGTAATGTAAAAAGGTTTAACTGAGGAGTGGAACAACCTTACGGTTGGTCCACGAAACAGAACTGTATTAAACTAATTTACCTGGATGAACTGAGTCGTTTATTACTGTTTTTTCTTTTATGTCATTATGTCCATGTCGTTATGTCGGGCTAAACATAGTGCGCGCGCCCATGTCGTTATGTTGTTATGTTGCTAGTGTGCACTACGCATAAGGCAAAACACTCTTAAGAATAAATAGGTGTTTTTTCATAAATAAATGCATAATTGAATCTTGATTACTTACCCAAGCATATTTTGTTCTTCATTGTGTTGAGGAACTTGGACATATCTCTGAAGGTGGTATTCAGGACGTATTTGCTGTCCGGATTGTTAGCTATCTCACTCAGCTGGGCAGAGTTATAGCCCTTCTCGACACCAACCGCATAAACCATAACGCCTGATTTTCTCAGGTCAGCAGCCACAGTGGCGAAATCGTCAAGTGCGTGCGAGCTCAACATTGTGAAAAGAATACGGGGGAATGAAGTCCTGCCATACGTTTGGAAAACAGATTTCACCTCCGATAAACCTAGGAATAATGAAAACATTTACAATTTATTGTTTAAAAAACAAATAGCTGTGTATATGAATTCTGAAGTATTCATTTCCCAAATAATATGAGGATCTCAAAACGGAAGAATTTAACTTGTTTCGGTCTTTTGGTCCTCCAAAATCGTTGAACTATTCATGTTTACAAATTTCAAATAAAACTCTTACCTTTTTGTAAAAGAGTTTGTCGCTGTCCTAGATATTGGGTCTGATCGATATAGTATTTGATGGTACCGACATCAAAAGAGTTGAAGAAACGCACTTTTTGTGTAGTCTCACCAAATACAATCAAGCCAAAGTGATTTTTTTCAAATGCAAATGGAAATGCATCCACAAATCTCTTAACGAAGTCCACCATCAGATCGAAGTTGTCTTTTCCAACAAACATGGAGCTGTCCAATAAGAACATGATGTCGAAATGAGACAAGCAGTCTGAAATATATCAAAACAAAAGCATAAGCATGTTCCTTCGAGGCTGGGCTTTTCTTGCGTTGTCTTAATCGAGTTAGAAATACGTTGCTTCAAAGTTAAATATTGGATTCAACGAACAAATACTAAACTAAAAATTATATTTTGATTTTAAAAGCAATAATAATTAATACCAGCAGTATTTCAAAAGGAAACACCCGTCTCACCTCTGGTACAAGAGGGAAAGTCAAATTTCATATCAGGACAGACACAGTCATATCCATTAATAGAATTGATGCAAGGAGACGTGCTTGGGCAGATGGAGGGAGTCAAACACTCATTTATATCTGAAAAACATAATGGGGAACACTACAATAAATACAATCAATTTTCAACACATTCACCAACTAGTATTCCAAATCAGTTCCCACCTTTTTCGCATTTACTTCCGGTTCTTATAAGGGCACAGCTGCAAGTGTAGCTGAGTCCTGAGCTGGAGCAGTTCCCGGCAATTCCGCATGGATTGTTGTAACAGCCATAAAATGCTGAGACAAATAAGAATATACATCGTTAAGAAACAGTTAGATGCTGTCTAACAGGATTACTAAACTCTAAACAAAAATCTGATTCACTACCAAAATCAAGTCAAATTCAGATTAAAGGACACTTACTACTATATATTTTTTCTTTGATCATCTCTGACTGATAGAGAATGGTGGAGTACTCCCCAAAGAAAGCATGGGAGGCCAGATTACTTAAGCGGCCATCGTCGATGTTACTTCCCATGCCATAGGCAATCACGTAAACGTCATTTGCACGCAGCTGATCAGCGAATGACTGGGCGTCGTTGTACAATCCTCCGTCTGTAACTAGCACTACAAAATCTTTCACACCCTTCCTTCCAGCATCAAACATGGCTAAGGTAGCGTTTAGAGCAGCAGCTGAAGTACAAAATAATTTATACGTTTATTATTAAAGTAGATAAGGAAAGGACTTTTAAAATGTTCGTAATAATCATAAGCTGAAGGTGATATCAGCAATTTGATGGAAGGTATAAATTATGTACCAGTATCCGTTCCTCCGCCAGGGAAGATTGCTTTATCAGTAGCATTAGCAAAGCCTTGGTACGAAGAGTGCTCGCCCAAACCAGCTTCAATATTGGGACTGTCTGCGTAGATAAGAAGTCCCAGGTGTGTGTCGGCGGGCGAGACGGTAAATGATGATGCTATTCCTTTCACAAAGTCTTTGATCAAGAGGAAAGTGTCTTCTCCGAGTTGAACAACACTGTTAGAGCCATCGATCACGAACACGAGGTTGATGTTATAGATATCACATTCTGAAAAAAATGGAACAAGTTGGCACCGATATACTTTAACACATATAACAAGTTGGGTTTTACAACGAATAAAACATCCCCTATTCCTTTTAACAACTTTTTTTAGGTCTGACAAGAGAGCATAAGATAAGAGAGGGACACTTTGGTATTACCCGCGCGCCATGTCGATTCCGAATCTATTTTTAGTAACCACCACCCCACCACTGCGCGTGAGCATTTTTACTTACCCTACCCCCGCGCTTTGGCATTTACATCTTAGTGTTTACCGCTGTTTTGTGACTTGAAACCGAAAAAAAAACACCCTATTTGCACAAATACCGTCGAAAATTTCATTCTAGCATTAAGGATACAGGCAGTTGCGGTATATTAGGTAGTACTTCGAGGATTTCAAGATTTCGAAAACGTTTAAAAAAAGAGAGACTTTCTTCAAGAGCGGAAAACCTCGTGCTTCAAACACCGCTTCCGCTCTAACTTGCTGCTTCTTCGTGGTTTTTCAACATTCATTATCTTCCTAATGGTCAAGCGACATCTGTAAGTTAGACATTGGATATTATATTGATTTTGTGAATATTCCGGTGAATTGAGAAGGAATCCAAGAAAATACATTTCATAAAACTATCCTTGTAGCGAGGGAATGCGTTGTTGTGATGATCAAAGCCAGCAAGCTGAAGTATCTGAGCTTTTCTAATAGCTAGAAAATACTGAGGGAGATATTACTGTACTTCTTTGATGTTGTTTTTAGACATTTCTATAACTATTAAGTATAATATACAAGCTGGAGTTGGGATTTTAATCAAACGCGGTATCACAACTATTTTATCGCTCGTCGGTGTTTTCTTTCTTCTTGACTTGACTTCGCTGCTCAGACAAACAAAAACAGTCAAACTATTAAGGGATTAAGCTTTCTGTGAGTATATCTTGCTTACTGAAGTTAGACTTGTTTTCTTTTTTCGAGTTATTTTTCATTATCTCTTTTCATTCCTATCGAGCTGGCAAAACAACAACACGCAACCCGCGGGGGTGTAGGACAAAATAAAAGGAGCAAATCCTCACGCGCAGTGGAGGGGTGGTGGTTACTAAAAATAGCCAGATTCGACATGGCGCGCGGGTAATACCAAAGTGTCCCTCTCTTATCTAATGCTCTCTTGGGTCTGATCAATGATAAATAAAGATGTACAAAATATTATAAAGTTCGGGTTTTTAATCTATTGACACATCTGCAAGGGTTCTTTAATAAAAAGGGGTGCTTTGATAAGCTATAATACTGTACAATTTGGTAACTTAAAAGAGAGGCTGTGGCCGCTAAATGTTACCTAAAATGAAAATATTAATCGACTAAAAAAAACTCACTTGAATTGCAGTTCTTGCCACAGAAGCCTTTCGCACATTTGCATCTGTACTCGCCGTCCATGTTGAAGCACGACCCACCATTCAGACATGGCTTGTTGAGGCACTCATCAAAGTCTGACAAGTAAGAGCAATATAAAATATTTCTTTCGCAACAAATTTTCCTCTTTTTTTGCTTTGATTAAAATGTACATACCTATACACTTGTCGCTATAAAAGCCCTTGTTTGCACAGTAACAAGTGTACGTAAATGCTGGGGTGACCTGGCTACACGCACCATTACCCCTACATGGACTAGCATCGCATGGCTTGAAGTCGACTGTAATGGAAAAAGGTAAGTCGTATCAGTTTTAACGTCAGATCGCTTGAAGATCTAAAAGAATTATCCGGTGCAAGTTAATGTAAACATGCACTGTGAGTCACTGATAAGTTTTCACTGAATAAAGTATTGAACTCTTCCATTCATTCATTTTTTAACACAAGTATCAAGTCTTACCTTTCATGTTATCCCACAAACGATCTCGATCAAAGTCATCAGTAGTAGCACACCATGGCTTGTTGTGGTCCAGTTTTGTGGCAGTGTAATGCAAATTCCCCTTGTAGCGAAACGGGAACTTGCAGCATTTATTCCGCTCCGTCTTAATACAACCTAAAGAAAATTTCAAACAATATTTGCCTTTATCTGAGGTGCTCGTGTGCATTACAACTGAGCTACGCTACAGTTAGCGCAGAATATCGGAACAGTAAAAGGCGACCGAATCATATAATTTGACATTTTGGGACTAGGTTTGACCACTTGATAAACATATTTCTTCTTAAATAAAACATATCCATTGGGGACAGTGTAATATAATTACAGAGAAGGGTTATAATTTACCGGGGAATATCTTTTCTCCTCCTTTGATTGTGGCAACAAGACCTTCTATTTCTGCTCTGATGCATAGTCCACCTGGACCAAGACGCGCTGGGTGCCTTGGGCGGATCTGAATAGACTGCAAGCTCTCGTAGAGACCTTTATTCCCGTCAAACTGCGACGATGCAAATGTCGCTTTGCGGATTTTAAGTGGAGATCCACCTCCTTCGAACAGGGAGAAAAGCTTGAGAGAAAAAGGATTTGTCACTAGACATAAGGAATAGAAACATGCAGCCATTGCACAACAATTCAAATAATATGATGCTTTAAATAGAATAGCCATAAATATAAAAAAAAATAACAAAAAGGCAGCTATCAATTCATAAGAGTCAAACTAAAATTCTAAACATAGAACAGGTAGGGCAGTGCCAACCCTTTATTTAACCGTTCGAACAGGAACAATGAGATGTGATTTTTGGCCCGAGCATGAATAAAAGCGTTTCGTAAGTATGAAGCATGCATCTTATGGATTATGCATAAATTAATATGTTAAAATGAAATGACTATTATGTTAAAATGATTATGTTTGAAAGAAGCCGACCTAGGCCTTGCCTTAATTTGATTTACTCACGTTACATTCGGATTTAGTATGCAGTATATCAGCGGCAGACGCTTTTTGGAGGCAAACAGCGTAAGGCCATTCGCTGGAGCCAGATTTCCCTTGAATATCGATGACAGATATACTCTTGTCCGAACCTTAGCAAAATTCGAAACTATAAGATCAATATTAAATGATTTACGAAATCGCAATTTTAACACAACGCGGCAAAAAGGTGTAAATGTTGGTATTTGGCTAAATGAGGGCGTGAACTCACCGAAATCGATCTCCAGGTATTCGTTCCAGCCTGTGGCAGCCGATGGACACCAGGCATATGAGCCACCGATAACTGGAGGGCTTGGGAAGGACCCGTCTCTGTTACTTGACGCAGTAAATGCGCTCCCAGTGAGGGTTCCATTCACGAGTGCAGTACATACTAAAAATAATATAATAAAATAAATGGTATGTTAAACCACCAAGCCTTAAAAACAGATATGAAATTCACGTTATGGTTGACGTGATGCCTAACAGGGGGATCATTGTGTTTTACCCACATTCAGACCATCTTACACTTTTTATAATATTCTCTTGATCTTTTCCTGGAACCGCCTTGAGTTAAATTTTGGTTATCGCAATGGAGCTCAAAAAGTTACAAAATAAAACAGCAAACCGTGATTGTGAAATTCTAATCTAAAAAGATTCATGTTCGACTATTTTATGATCACATTACCTCCTCCTGGACAAGCATAAGCCTCTACCCGGAGACACAGACCATCACTCGTTCCTGAAGCCGGGTCTAGCGGTCCTTTTGGTACAATTCGCAGATATCGCGTGGAGACGGGCTCTGGAAGCTCAATCTTAGCGATTTGGTCTGCAGTTCCACCACGGTGGGGAGGAAGGGAGCCAGTATACTACAAGCAGTTTAGATATTATTTTTTCACATGTGATAATAATCCGTATTCGAAAGCATTTTTTGTCTAAATGGCTGTTTCAAGACTTACAAGGCAAGATGTGTCGGTCCTGTTGATCTGAGTGTACGTATCACTAGCACCGGATAGGTAACTGACGCAAACGTTGTCTGGATAGGGATCTGATGTTGCTCCGCTTTTACCCTGGATTGATAGGCTGGTCATGTAGACCTTATTACCTGAATAGACCAAAGATTATAATCTTTTCCTTATTTTTACCTTATATAGTTTTTGTTAGTGAAACCTTATTTAAACAAATATATTTGTACACATCGATATATAAATATCTCAAATAAAAAATTTAAATAAGTAGCTCTGTCAATCAAACACCGGTGTGTTAGGAGGAATATGTGATCACTGATTAACTGGTACACTCACGGAAATCTATCTTGAGAAAGGGATCTTTGTCACTTGTGCTAGGACACCAGGCGTAGCCACCACTAAGTTGAGGAAGACCTCTAGATGCATCCACGTAAGAGGACCCAGAGAACCACTCAGGGGTCATATGCATGAGCCCGTTACTGAGCAGATCACCGTAATTAGCTAAAACAAAACTCACATAAATAAATATAACAGAAACAACAAGTAAATGTCGACCAATACATTAAACTCAAGTACATCCAAAGAAGACGTTATTAACCTCTGGTGATAAGCAACCGACTATCTCACCTCCGACAAGATAAACATCATTAGCATCCTTTCCTCCTGTGCCGTTGGTACAACTGCCTGAGACACCGTACTTGAAGTAGTTCTGGTGCGCAGTTGCGTCTGACATACACATTCCGCCATCTTGTAATGCGAACACGCTATGTCCTAGCATGACAGCCTTGAGGGCGCATTTAAGCAGCGCATCAGTTCTTGTACTATATGAGCCATCCAGGATTAGTGGGTCGCTGCCTTCAAGGCTCTGGATCAGACGCGTGGCGTTATCGGCGAAGCATCCTAATCTTTTGTACTCAAACGTAACACCTGTCAAACAAAACACGTGTCAAAACTTGTGGAAGGTATTACTTTCTTTTAAAATATGAAAGTATAAGTGAAATAGAAGAAAATAGAAAAAAAAAACATAGATCCATGATTTACCATTTTCACAGTGTTCTCCCGAAAATCTAACAGGACAAGCACACGAATATCGACCAGCAGCAGCCTCTGTACATGTTCCGCCATTTTGACAAGGGTTGCTTGAGCAAGGTGTGCCAGCTAAAAAAAATATAGTGACAATAAGACTGCACATCTAAAATGCAGAAAAGTTGGATATAAAAATGGATAAATAATACTCAAGAGTGGGGGCTACCCACGAAACAGGCCGGTAGGCAAACTATATTTGTACATTTTCTAAAAGAAACATACATGATTAAATCAACATGGTTAAAAGTTGAAACAAAAGTTGAAACATAAATTTTAGATGCAACTTCGTGAACATTTATTTTGGGAACATTACGAAACCTCCTGTCCTTCACGTATAATCATAATGATATTGCTTAGAGATACTTTCTTATTCCATAACAACTTCATGAAAAAAGGAAATGTCATTTTCTCTCCTAACAATATAATGCCTTACCGTCAGCTATCGCCTGCCTGACATCTCTTACTTTTCTTCCAAGCATAACCATACTTGTTTCCTTGATAACGTAATCTGATGACGGAGAAGACGGGAGCGTTCTGAGTTCGATCGCGTCAACACCGTTCGAGAGAGCGAGAGCGATTATAAACACTGAAGAATTCTTGAGCTCGTAAGCCGCGCCTTCAAAATCATCAGCAGACTTGCTCCAAATAATAGGAATCAGTACTTTGGTGGCATCGGGTCTTGCATCTTTGAAGACCTCTGAGCGGGCAAGCTTGACGGCAGAACCGATTTTTACGACTGACTCATCGAAGAACGGAGAAGTGTCGATAGCGTTAAAGACGACTGTTTGATTGTAAGACTCGGTCAGCCTTAGCTGCATTTTCAAGGTAGATGACACGATTATTATACCAAAGCGGCTATCGTTTTGAGAGATAACGTAGCCCTTAACAATATCCTTGACAAAGGTTGACACGGTTTTGAAGTTGTCCAGGCCTACGGTTCTTGAAGACTCAATGATGAACCCGACGTCCACTTTGGCGATTTCTAGAAAAGTAATACAAAAGATTTTCATTTCAATTTTATGGGGTTTTCATAGCCACTGTGGATATGTATAAATACCTTCTGTGCAGTCAGCTCCATAAAAGCCAGGTGGGCAATTACAGTGAAACCCTCCTTCAAAGTTAACACACAGTTTGCCATCGATGCACGTTGTATTGGATAGACATTCGTCAACATCTGCACATAACAGAGAGCACATGTTCTAATACTTGATATGATAAGGTAAGATATGATATATCCATGGTTATCCATGAATACAAAAGATCAACCCTAGAAAATAAAACATTCCAACACCGGACTGAGAGGGTACACTTCTTTGGACTAAAAGATCTGCAAAAGTTTCGTCATTCTATTCAATAATATAAACAATTATTGAATGATTTTTTCGTTAATGTTTTCATGAGGCGCACATTTTCCCACGGTCCAAACCACGTGGAAGCAACTGTGAAACCGTCACAGGACTTAACTACTACCGTGTGTGATACATACCTATTGTACAGTGTCTTCCTTGCCAGAAAGGTGTACAAGAGCAGTTATATGCAGTTGGATAGGCATTACAAGTACCCCCATTCTTACAGACTGGAGGGACACATACCACGACAAGGGGTGCTGTGAATTAAATCAAATAAAGACATAAGCTTTCCTAATTTTACAGAAAATAGTTAAAATCGTCAGACAGATTAATTCTTTAGAAATGCGCTAAAAGTTCAGAAAGGTTGAAAGACAGGCAAGAACAATTCTCAATACGTTCAATTGGTTCGCACTAGACATATACCTTCTCCGATCAATGTAGTGAAGTTGTTGTAAAGTGAGAGCAGCTTCTCGTGCTCCGGGACAGTGAACACGTGAGTGTCATTGTTGCTAATAGTACGCAGTTCATCAAGAGAGTAGGCATCTCCTGCACCGATACTCAATATATTGACACCAAAGTCACGCAGACTCACAGCTTGTGAGGCAAAGTTATCTGTGGAGTTGCGACCGCTAACTAGGATCGCAACTTTCTTGGCATCAGGGCGTGCGTTGTAGAATAGATTTTGGTTTGTCTTTGCTGTGTTCAACACAGAACCAATATTTGCGGCATCCTGGTTGAGAAACGGAGATGTATCGATACGGCTTTGTATAACTGGAAGAGTTTGAGTTGACAAGAATGAATGCCGAATACTTATGGTACTGGCGTAAACGGCAATAGTAACGCGGGTCGTGTTAGGTCCGATGTTGTATCCTTCGACTAGCTGTTTGGCGTAGGTGAGACTGCGCTTGAAGTTGTCTAATCCAACAGCTTTCGATGAGTCAATCAGAAATGCTAAATCAAGCATCGGAGGGTTTTCTGCATAAGAAAGAATAATTAGTGTCGGAAAAATGCATTAGGCAAAACCAGCTATTCCTGATATGAAATGATGCATTTGAATGATGCATTCTGTGTACCTTTAGTGCAGTTGGGACCGTAAAAACCAGCAGGACACCCACAAAGGTACCCTCCGCTATAGTTGATACACACTCTATCAGCAGGACATGCACTACTGTTGGCACACTCGTTGATATCTGTTTAAAACCAAGGGGGTCTTTTATCAAATTTTATAAAATGGTTAGTTGATCTTTACTAATCTCTCGATAAAAATCCAAATAATACGACTAAAAAATAAAAAAATATATTCTTTCCATGTGTATGTCGACATGGGTAAATAGATCAAAACGAGCAAACAAGTGTTACCTATACTGCATTTGACTCCGGTGTATCCAGGGAAGCAGGTGCATATGTACGTGTTCAGTATAATGTCAGTCATGTTGCACGCGCCCTTGATACATGGTTTATCATCAGTACATGCGGTACGCACTGGAAGATAAAAACGCGTAAACCTCATTTTAAATCCCTTAATTCAAACATGTGTTTGTGTTTAAGGATGGTTGTTGTTGCTCGCATGCTTCAGTAAAAGACAACAATAACAAGTCGCAAACACTAGGTAAGTCATAGAGAACACTCTTATGTGGCTTCTTTAAAAAAATCTTACATGTTGTGCAGTTCTCGTCTTTATAGCGCGAGGTACAAGTGCACTTGTATCCGCCATCTGGTTGACTTGTGCAAGTTGCTCCATTCTTACAAGGCTGCTTGGTACAGGAATCAGACTCTAAAGAAAAGAAGATTACTAGTATAAGGGTCATGCAAGCTCCGACTTGACAACATCATCAGTGGATTATGTGAAGATTCAAAGTTTAAAAACAGGCATAAAAAGCTAAATGGAAAAAGAAAACGGATCGCCAATGAAATGTTGGTTTTGTCAGTTAGGATTTCAGTGTTCAAAACACTTGAATTAATTTCTTAAGACTTGGGTAACTACCTAGAGCCAATTTCTCTTTCAGCGTATCGACAAAATTGATCAAATTTCTGAATGGATGCGACAGCAGATGGTCCTCTTCCGGTAAAGTAACAAAAGCCTTGAGATCTTCAAGATTGTATCCATCGCCCATGCCTACTGCAAACTTCTTGACCCCTTTAGCTTCGAGCTTTTCCGACTCCGGCTTGAAGTCATCCAGAGAGGTTGACCTTACTAGTTTCACGAGAAGTTGAGGAATTCCGGCGCGACCGGAAGTCTTGAAAACGCTGTTCACAGCAGCAAGACCTAAAGATGAAAGCGCAGATTTTAATATTAAGTAATCGATTACCGTTTTTTCGTTTGAGTTAAGGAAGGAAGTACAACACGAATTGTAATATTTGACGTCACGCTGTACAAACATGTTAATAAATACTGTTCAATATCAAAGAAAAAAACATACCTTTCCCCATCAGTGACTCCTTCTCGTTCGGGTAAGTAATGGCATCAATTGCAGTCTCGATGGCAGCTTGTGTGTAGTGTGAATTCAGTTGGAAAGCGACACTTGCTGTTTTGGCATAAGTCACAACAGCCACATGGTTTCCGTCTAAAGAAACACCGTACTGACCAAATGACCGTTTTATGAAGTCCAGCATTAACTTGAAGTTGTATTCTCTAACGTAGGCTGAACCATCCACCAGAAAGACAATATCGAAGTTCGTTTTCCCCTCTGAAATTCAAACAACACACATTAGACCTTAAACAGGCTAGTGATGATACATTAATATATTATCCTTACCACTAGTACAGTTGGCATTAAACTTCATTCCAGGACAGAGACATCCGTAACCATCGATTGAGTTGATACATTCCTTTGGACTTGAACAAACACCGGGAACAAGACATTCATCTACATCTGTGAATACGATGATTTGAAACGCCATAAAATATAAATACAGCAAATGCCAGCAAATGGTGATTGTGTATTATTTGTGGGGTCCTAAGGGCGATCGATAATTAGACAGTCGGTACTTATCTTATATTTGATCTTGATTGTTGTGTTTATTTTACAGTTTTGATTTTATGGCTCCTGCCTAGTTCTCACAGGCGGCACTGGCCAGTTTAGGGTTAAATGGGTTCACCGCGTGAGTGAGATATGCTATTGACGATGAGAGTTAAACGGTATCTACCGCTTCTTCGTAACCTTAACTCCGCGAATTATGGAAAATAAAGAGGAAGAAATGGTACAGAGTAAATTTGTAGTAGTGCCAAAGAATAAGCCTTATTGGGCCCTAAGCAGTTTGAAGATGATGATGGACGCATTTGCCGCGACATATTAATATTCCAAATGCCGGACTGTCACTAAATGCGGACAAATTTACGGATATTTTGTTTTGGCCGAAATAATTTTGTGCCGAATAATATTTTACGCTTCAACAAGGACGCTATTTCGAAGATAGGTGTAGAATATCATTAAAGCATGTTTTTCGACATACCTGATTCACAGTGCTGGCCAGTATATCCTGCCAAACATTGACAACTATAAAGTCCATAATTGTCAAGAGACGTACAGTTTCCTCCGATCCCACATGGAACGGACGTGCAGCCGTCAAACGCTACAAGAAAAGTTAACATCATGCCATTATGGAAATAGTTTCAATATTTCTTTATTCAGATGGAAAAAGACTATTTTCAAACAAGACATACCCATGAAAATACGCTGCTTGATCATCTCGATCTGGTTAAGAACGTTTGGGAAGTTTTCGTAGAATGTATAATCTTTAGCTGGTGTTGCTGAGAGGTACTCTAGTCGCGCCTTGTCGAGGTTACTACCTAAGCCGTATGCGAGCAGGGTTGCATTTTTAACCCGCAGCTGATCAGCATAGTACCGAGCATCATCTAGCAACATCCCATCGGTCACGAGAATCATGAAGTTGCGAACGTCTTGCCGACCAGACAGGAACATTTCCAGTGTTTTGTTTAATGCAGCGGCTGTTACAAGGAATGTAGTGATATTGATCAGTTAATGAATACACTAAAACGCACCTTTTCTCTAGTAGAGTTTTTAGAAATATAAAAAGCTGTTTACTGAGATTCGAAAACGTCTTCAAAAAAATTACTACTTATATTGGACACCTCAAGTAGAATGATTGTACCTGTGTTAGATCCAGCTCCTGGGTAGACTGCAGCGTCAGTAGCAGCAGCAAAATCCGCATAGTTTGTGTGTTGCCCCAGGTTTATCTCAGTCTCAGCCGAGTCGGAGTAAACCACAAGTCCAAGATGTGCATCCACCGCGGAAAGAGACACCTTGGAAGCTATTTGCTTCACAAAGTCCTTCAGTAGATTGAAGTTCTCGGGGACAAAGCGGTTCACGGTCGATGAGCCATCGATGGCAAAAACGAGGTTGAGTTTGTAATTGTTACATCCTGAAAAAGGTTAACACCGTAGATCAACGAATGAAAACCGATCAAGTATTCCGCATTACGTTCGGTAGGTGTGATTTTGCAGTAGATAGCACACTTCTGTTTTGAAGCAAACTAGTAAAGAAGTATTTAATCAGCCTGGCCATGATGCCAGAGCTCATTCCTTTCAACTGATTTAATATTAGAACCTACAAAGAGAGCTACGAACGTGATAAATAATGGTCAAACTTAGACACGCTATAACCTCTGTTGACTTTCTACTGCATTACTTACTACTTTCTGTTGACTTTCTACTGCATTACTTACTACTTTGGCAGTATTTTCCGCAGTATCCGCTGACACAAGAGCATCTGTAGTCGCCTTGTAGGTTTGTACAGGATCCTCCATTCAAACATGGCTTATTCGTGCATTCGTCAATATCTAGAAAAAAAAAGAAATATTTATTAGTAATAAACAAACCAATTATTGTGCAGTAAAATTCACGAAAAGAAAGCAAAATACATTACAGTAAAATCAAAAGCAACGATTTTCTTGTCTAAAACATCCATCATTTTGATTACCTCTAATATGTAGCGAGTCATGCATACGATTCTCTGGTTTTTTTACGATATGATAATGTACCTGCACAGTTGTCTCCGTAGTAGCCAGGCTTGCAGGCGCATGTGTAGTTCCAGGCCACGAGATTGTGCGTGCACGTCGCGCCCGCCCCGCATGGCTTACTGTCACATGGTTCAAATGAAACTGCAAGAAAATTACAAGATCGAGAAAACTATCTCATACAAGAAGTCAACGGTCATTCGCAGATTTGAAGTACATAATCTAACTGAAATATCAAGAAAACAAGTTTCCTTCAATAAAGTACCCAAACTCTAATTTTGAAGCAAGTCATTAGATTACCTGTACTGTCAGGTGACAAGGCGCGCAGGGTATTGAATAAGCATAATTATTGTAAATCTAGTTTCCTTTCAACATATGGCGAAATGAACGAGGATGTTCAGTTCCTAGCTGAAGATGAGGATATCTAGTTCCTGTGTAGAATTTGATGTCGAATTACGTGCTAATACCACTTTAAAACGCCTCATATCATTCACGGAAAAAAAAAACGAAACAAATTCAATTGAAATCACTATTACAGCAGTATTTAAAGACAGCCTACCTGGAAGGTTATCCCATAAATGATCTCGATCAAAGTCATCAGTAGTAGCACACCATGGTTGGTTGTGGTCCATTTTGGTGGCAGTGTAATGCATATTTCCCTTGTAGCGAAACGGGAACTGACAACATTTGCTACTGATTGTTTTAACACACCCTATAACAGAAAAAAACAAGTGTGTAACAATGCCTCAGTAAAACATTCAAATTCACGAAATCCAATGCAGTTTGAACACTATTTTCCGTCCCTGCTTACCGTTGATTAGCTTTTCACCGCCAGCATTTGAAGCAAGCATAGCTTGAATGCCGATCCTCATGCAGAGGCCCTCGTGACCCACACGACTCGGCTCTTTAGGATATATACGGATGGACTTTGTAGCCTCGAGAGAGGCCTGAGCTCCAAGGATATACGCATCAGAAAGGTCTGCCGTGCGAATCATATCAGGGTTGTGGTTGGCCTCTAAGGGCGGTAGAAGCTAAAAGGCAGAATACGAATACCTTGTCAACAGGAACACAGAGGAGAGTTTCATTGGGGTCATTCATTACGAAGATTATTCTAACTAGGTCAAGGGGTAGCCGCAATGTAATATTGGAAATTTTTAAGCCATCTTTTCTTGGGCAGCGGTTGTTGAACTTGACTGATTGTTTTGAATTTGATAAAGAGGTTTCTCTTTTCACCCTGTTTTCTCATCTTTTTTACTCTTTTTTTATTTTGCACAAAAGACCTAAAAAATGAGGAGAACATTCTTGGCCGAATCAGAGGTACCTATAGCTGTCAAAGAACAAATTTTCGTGATACCAATACACCTATACAGAAGCAAACTAAATATATTGCCAGACGGGTTTGAAAAAATAAGACAGACAGCCATCATGCCTTTTCATAAAATATCGAAATGTATTGCATAATTATGCACGACATTCAGCACATGTTACGGCACGCTTTGTGAATTATGCCATGACCCGGTTTGTAGACTTACATCACACTGATCCTGGCTGTTTGAGATGTTCGCCAAGTTCACACCATCCGGTTTGCTCTGGAGACATACACGGTAGGGCCATTCACTGGCGTTTGCTTTGCCCTGGATGTCTACCACAGAGATGTCCACATTCTTGCCTGGAATCACACCAAGATGTATTAGCCATTTTTTTCTTGGAAATATGTTTGCAAATACATTGTCACTTAAGTGGTACCGCTTGAAGTCAAACACTTTTGTAAGAAATTGATATTTTGAGAAGAGGTGAATTGATCGCTGAATAGGAGGTGGCCAGTTAAAACCAATAAGCTTACAAACCAATAAGCGTACTTATTGACTTATATATAAGTTATACTTATATATATACTTATACTTATATTGTACTTATATATAAAACTGGGGTGATCACCGGCAAAATTTTAACCTCAAGGGATAGCACTTGGAGTGTTTTCAACAGAAATTGTATAACAAATTGGGTGTTGTCGAAGTAATTTCAAACCTATGGGATAGCAGAATCAGAGGGAAAAAAACGTTTAACACCCCATATAATAGCGTTCCCTCGTAATTTAAACCCTAGCAGATAGCAGAATCGGAAAAATACTTCAACACACCCTAAGAGATAGCAGTTGGTCGAGATTTCATACTCTAAAAGATAGGATACAAAACAATAACATTTTCATTTATAGAGGGTTACATTATAACCGTAAATGACTAGCGGCTCTCTACTTTTCTGGAGAGTCCCCGGGGGGATGTTTAAGTATCAAATTTCAGTGCTATCACTTCCTACACATTTTCACTTATTTTAGGTTTTAAATATTTGCTTCGACATTTATGATGCTGTGAGCGACTTGCATTTCATTACATTGTTAAAGTATAACCCCTATACACAAACAATAATATTTTGATATTTTGACAACCGTGACTTCTAACTCACCAAAGTCGATTTCTATATATTCTTCTAAGTTCTTTGCTTCTAATGGACACCAGGCGTACACACCATCAAGAACAGGGGGACTAGAGATGGAACCACCTCTGATGGTTGATGCACTAAAAGCAGCTGTTGTGAGGACACCCTTGATAAGAGCAGTACAGTCTGAAAGGAAATACCATACACATTGCTCAATATCCGCTAAGGATTAGGGTTGATAGCCCAATTTTCCCTAGAAAGGATTGAAATCCATAGTGACATTTTCATCAAATCGTATCCCAAATTTACTACCACCACTTATTGCCATTTTACAGCCATCACTTATAAAGATAGGAAAATAGATGATGAGCTATTTCTGTGCAATCCTTCTTTATTCAGGAAATACCCCTTTTAGACTAATTTTTATAGTGGATACTTACTTCCTCCTGTGCAAGAATAAGCCTCGACCCGGAGACACAGACCATCACTCGTTCCTGAAGCCGGATCTAGAGGTCCTTTGGGTATGATCCGCAGATATCGCGTGAGGACGGGCTCTGGCAAAGCAATCTTAGCGATTTGATCTGCTGTACCACCGCGATGAGGAGGAAGGGCACCAGTGTACTAAAAAAGACGTAATGTTTAACGCAAATTTAACTCTATTATGCCACTAGCCTCAAAAACTTCGGTTACTTTTCACAGTGACCAGAGCCCTAGGATGGCGGCTTATTAACGACAAATAACCTGCGACAAACTAAACATTAAGAACAGAGTTCCTAAAGTTTACTATTTTACTTATAATAACTTTTAGGTACTACTTCCTGTTGTTATTTTTTTTTCCAGCTTTTCTTATCATTATGCTTACTCTTCTGCTACTACTATAATTTTCGGGGATTCAAAAAGGACGCTACGTGACATAATAGAACTTGTGAAATTAACAGGAAAAAAACTAGTGGAACTATCTGTCAGTCTTTGCATTGACAATCATGTATTAACGCCACTGACAAACATACCAGGCATGAAGTCGTTGAGCGTGTCAGCTCCGTATACTCTGTATCATCAGGTTTCTTCATAAACTTAACGCATGCGTTGTCAGGGTAAGATGCCTCCGGAGGTCCCGACTGGCCTTGCAGGGACAGCGATGTAATGTAAATCTTCTGGGCTAAAGACCAAACGCAAATCAAAATTACTAAAAAAAAACATATACATGTTATCGTGATATAGCTGACAGGAGATAAAAATGGCAAAGCTCAAATTGTAAGGTCGTGTTAGGTTATATTCGCTTAATTTTTAGCATAGATGTTCCTTGTCTAATATAAAGCTAAATAAGATTTAGTAATTTTTTGGTAGATAATCCGTTCTTGGGATATTGCAATTAATTGTAAGGCTCTTGATTTGTTCGAATTTGCTCAATTTGGGCGAAATTGCTACTTTTTTCATGATTTATGGCAACTGCTCAATCAAATCTCAAGAACGGATCATCTACCAAAAAATACTAAAGCTTATTTTGTTTTATATTTTGCAAGGAACCTCTAGACAAAATATCAACAAAATATAAGCTTACACAACCTTACAATTTTAATTTTGCCATTTTTTGCTCCTGTCGATATAGTTCATTTTACTTACGAAAATCTATCTGCAAGTAGGGATCCTTGTCGCTGGAACTGGGGCACCATGAATAGCTTTCACCAATAAAAGGGAACCCACGTGACCCGTTGTAATATGATGAGCCGAGCACCGATGCATGCGAGAGGAGGATTGAGCCCTTCATCAACTGACCGTATTTTGCTTGAACACAAAGGAACATCATTTTCATTGGACAATTATAACCATAGTCTTCCGTATTTTTTAAACCGTTTACCAGGAAATGCATTTACGACTTTTGACTTTTCCTTTTGAAAAGACTTTCTCACCTCCGACAAGATAAACATCATTAGCATCCTTTCCTCCTGTGCCGTTGGTACAACTGCCTGAGACACCGTACTTGAAGTAGTTCTGGTGCGCAGTTGCGTCTGACATACACATTCCGCCATCTTGTAATGCGAACACGCTATGTCCTAGCATGACAGCCTTGAGGGCGCATTTAAGCAGCGCATCAGTTCTTGTACTATATGAGCCATCCAGAATTACTGGGTCACTGCCTTCAAGGCTCTGGATCAGACGCGTGGCGTTATCGGCGAAGCATCCTAATCTTGAGTATGTGTACGAGATTCCTGTGGTAGAAAATCATATATACACGTTACAGGATAACGTACAATAACATTTTCGTTTTACGGTAAATAATATGTAAATAACATTGATTAGCTCGAATAGTTCTAAAAACTAGAACGAGGTTTGATAAAATAGCCAAACATGTCCTGTATCGAATGGCTTGTTCGCTTTTTTATTAGATTTAAATTGCTTATTTCTATCCAACAATTCTAATTAAAAAAATGAAATAAAAAGGAAACGTACCGTTTTCACATCTGTCTCCATTGTATGCTGCTCGACAAGTGCAGTTGTAACTGTTCGAGGTTTTTACACAACTTCCACCGTTCAAACATGGACTGCTGCTACATGGGTTCGTGACTGTAAAATACCAAAAAGGTCATGCTCAATTAATAAGACACTTTGTAGAGACTGGTAACGCAAGTAGAAGTGTTTCTCATTTGATGCTGTTGATTAATAAAGAAGACTATGGATGAAAAAAGACAAACCTCCTCCGATTCCGTTTCTTAGGCGATCCACATAAGAGCCCAGAACATTGATGTTCTTATCTGCGATTATAAACTGCGAATCAGGAGTTGACGCCATCACGCGTAGTTCAGGAAGTGACACCTTATCACCGAGTCCAAACCCGAAGATGTAGGCAGGCACGCTCCGAAGCCTCGCTGCTGCCCCCTCCACGTCATCACTAGACATGCCCCAGGTGAATACAATGGCAATTTTAGTGGCTACTGAACGGGCATCTTTGAACACTTCAGTTCGTGCGTGTTCAAGGGCATTCCCTCTCTTTGGTATGGGTTCTCCGAGATAGGGGCAGCTATCCAGAGCTGCCAGCACAGCGGCTTGATCGGAGGACCCAGTGAAGTTTAGGTGGACATTTGTATTTGAGGCGTATGTGATAAGTGCAAATCGTGTATCGGTGGAAGAGATGGGATAACCTTTCGCAACAGTTTTAGCAAAGGCTAGAACATCTTTAAAATTACTGGAGTCAACACGACTAGATGACTCGATTATGAATGCTACATCCAACTTCTCGGTGATTGCTGATAGACAAAAATAAAGATATTGATTAGAAGAAAGCATACACATCAACGTAGAGTATTTTCCAAAGTAGGCAAATCGAACAAAATAAGTAAGAATATTCATGGAAATAGTATCTTAAGGCCAGTAGTGTTCCGCTTAAATATAACAAAGTCCATTTAGACGGGTAAAAAGTGTCTGTACCGATATGGTGGAAAAATAACTTGACTCCAAATTCTAAATCAAAAAGTTCTCGTTGGCAGAAGGATTCTATCGTATGCATCTAGAGACTTACTTTGATCGCAGTTTTCTCCAAAGTATCCAGGCGGGCAGTTGCATCGGTAACCTCCATCATAGTTCGAACAGACCTTTCCTCCCAAGCAGGGACTCGATGCGCACTCATCGACGTCTAACAACAAAGGAAGCACGTTAGTAAGCACTTTTAGAATAAAAATCAAAATTAAAGGGGCGCTTTACACGGTGAGGGGTAAGCTTAGTGCTATTATCTCAAAAACAGGCAAAATAATTTAGAATAATTAAAATAACTATCTAGGTTTACTAAAATATCTTTGATGTTTCAGATAAATAGCATATTGTGTTGTTTTTACATATTCTATAACAGCTTTTGGATATCTAACCGACTTCTTTAACCGACTATTAGTTGGACTTTTATATACGAGTTTTAATAAGTGCAAAGCGTAAAGCAGTGCCTAAATATATCTATCTAGTGCCTAAAGTCCTTAAAAGGACTAGTAAGGACTTAATCTAGTAAGGATTCATAAGGTCAATAAGCACCAAGTATTATCAAGAAAAAGCACGGCTTGTTCCAACTAAAAATAGGGTAAAGCAAACGACTATTTTTGTTTTGCAAACGACCATTTTTGTATTGTTTTTCCACATAGCTCTTACCAACACTGCAGTCAGCACCAGTCCATTGGATAGGACATGTACAGTTGAATCCGACACCATAGACATTGCAGGTACCACCGTTTTTACATGCATTAGCGTTACACACCACTTTCAAGGGAGCTGTGTACAAATGATTCGATAATCAAGAATAGTGTCCAAGAACTGTGTGTGAAATAAGATTCAGAGATTAATCATTAATTCCAAAGCCATTTCGCCATCGGGTGAACGGAGATGGGCTTTTATACAAAAGAAACTTAGAGATTTGAAATGCAACTTCCAGAATGTGACTTCCAGAACTGTGAAACAGTAAGGCAAAAAACGAAAAGTAAAGACGGTATCCCTACGTGTGCTGTCGAATAGAATCCCATACCAAATGCACTATATTTAAAAGTCAATTTTTAGACTCAGCACGGGCACACGAGAGTTTTTGGGCTTTTGTTTTACAGCGGTTGGACAAAATGGCTATTGGTAATCATTGAGTTTGAGAAGTACTTAAATAAACTTGCTTTAGCATTTTATCTGTTTTAAGTCCCGTCGGGGCCATCGCCTTCGCTGAACTTAAAGCCCGATAAAATACAAAAGCTAAACTAAAATAATAATTAGGTTCAACAAACACAGAATAATTGTTTGGCAAGTTTCAAAATGATCAGATACACTCCTTTAAAACATATGTACTTCATCTTACCATTTCCAACGGCATTTCTAATACTTTCAACCAATGAATTGAGCCCGTCGTAGGTCGTTGTTGTGAAAACATTCGAGTCTACGCCGGTTAAGTCTTTCAATTCAACAAGAGAAACACCGGCGCCGACTCCAGCAGCAGCCAGGTTCACCCCTAAGTCACGAACACCCGAAGCGGGCACAGAAGCGCTGTCAGACGACGCTCTTGAAGTGATCATGACTCCGAATTTGTGTGCATCTGGCCGTGCAAGGCTAAAAATCTGTAGCCTTGCTAACTCTAAAGCTGATCCAAGGTTGGAGTCTGAACCGTTGAGGAATTCACTATTACTGAGTCCTTCTTTTACTATTGTTTTGTTAAAGGATTCAGAAAAGTGAAACGTTATTTTTGAATTGGAAGCGAAGACAACGACTGCGACACGTGTTTTATCTGGTGCAATCGCGTATCCGTCTATCAGCAATTTGGCGAAGTCGAGATTTTTCTTGAAATTTTTTAGGCCGACGGCCTGGGATGCGTCCATGAAAATGACAAAATCCAGCATTCCAGGGTTTTCTAGGAAAATAAATGAATTATTAATCGATTCATCAAAACATACACAGATAAAAACAGTGAGTAAAGGTGAATACATCATAGCACGGTTACAGCAGCTAACCGTGGTATCATGTACTACTCGCTTTGCTGTCTTTAATCAGTGTTCTCCGTTGACTGCGTTGATTAGAAGAACTATGATTGCATACGTTTTAGCCTAAAAATTGTCAAATAGTAATGGGCCTAATCAATCGAGAAGACACAGTAGGTACAGTAACTTACTGTTTGTGCAGTTAATGCCATAAAACCCTTCCAGACAGATGCAACTAAATCCTCCATGGTAGTTAGCACAAGATCGACCGGATGGGCAAGCATCCACAGCAGCGCACTCATTAATATCTTTAACAGAACAACTTGGGTGTTCACATTCTTGTTTAGCAACAATCCATTCTATAGTTACCTGCCCATCTTGAAAGGTAACAATGCCCTTTTTCTAAAAGGGGGCGAGTGCTGACCAAATGCTTGGTTAGATATGCGTTAAACAATGTTTTGATGGTCTCTATGAATGTATTGCTAACATTCGCACGGCTTGGGAATGGTTTACATACAGTATGGCACAGAATAATGTAGAATTGTAATATTGTTATGTGTTGTTACATCGCAACTGATATTTGGTTGTTCTTTTTTTCAAAGTCTCTTAAATTATCATTTTAGTGGATTTTTTAGTTATCTTCCGCTGTTTATTTAGCTTTTAATAAAATTTGTAGTAATGGGCTTAAGTGTTGTTATTGCTTTTGATTTTGTTGTTAGTATCTAACCTTAATGTCTTCTGCTACATTATACGGGAACGCTAGCTAGATACATACCGATCTCACACCGAGTGCCGTTCCATCCAGCAGGGCAGGTGCAGTTAGCTCCACCGAGATATTGAGCGCATGTTCCACCATTCTCGCAAATATTTGTGGTACAAGGCTTTGCAACGTCTCTCAATTCTAAGTATTAAAAAGTGATCATTTGAATTTGTCGTGGTTGCTACCCCCCAAAGTATAGTACAGTGGCTGGGAACTTGCGAAATGATAGTAAAAAACAACTTATGAATATAATGCCTAACGAGCCACTAAGTGCAGTTTAAAGAATCAAGGAACAACTTTAAACAATATTCTAAGAATCTTTATTGCAATTTTTCCATTAGAATAAGCGGGAAATGCTGTCTGACAGTGTATTGTGCGAAAGCGAAAAATGGCGACGTGATTAAACTGCTTTAAAGATAAACCCAACATACGAAATACAAATACTCACGCCGACAGTTTGGTCCATAGTAATCCCCAGTGCAAGTGCACGTGTACATCCAGGCTACAGTATCTTGATCACAAGAGGAACTGTGGTCACCGCAAGGCCGGCTGTCACAAGGCTTGAATGAATCTATTCGAGATAAAACCATCTAGTTAGTAGTACAAAAATACTAAGTACCGTAAATGATCTAATAAACGCCCGGGGCGTTTGTTAATCGTCTCTGGACATTAAGCAAGTCTCACCCAGTAAAAGCCAAACTCAGATTAATTAAAATTGATTTATATTACCGAAATTGTTTTTAAGCTGGGAGGGAGGGGAGGGGAGGCCTTAAATAGAGGGGGGCATTTAATAGAGAGTAGCGTTCATTACAAATTTGTAAGCTCAGGGGGCGTTTATTAGATAGGAGGCGCTCTTTAGATAGAGGGTGTTTATTAGATCATTTAAGGTAAACAAGCGAGTAATAATCTGTCTAGCTATTAGACAAATTTGAGGCTCTTGAGTTATAGGCTTACTTAGCCTATAACTTACGTCACGTGTTTCTTTGTTACAGTAGTCATATCCAATACACATAATAGTGGTGAAAAACGTTATTCATTTAAAAGCGTAAAAAATCCCGCATTACCTGGGACAGAGTCCCAGAGACCATCGCGATCGTAATTGTCGGTTGTACTACACCAAGCTTTGTTGTGATCAACCTTTGGGGCGGAGTATTGTGACGTTGCGTTATACACGAACGGGAATATGCAGCATTTGCCGTGTACTGTTTTGATGCAACCTGTTGAAAGATATAAAAAGATAAGACTATTTGACCTGAGGGTATACCGGGATGCGCCCCACGCTTTTAAACTGTGCGGTTACAATTGAAAAAAAATACTGGAATGCAGAGTTTGGTGCATACTATGTTTACCTGAAGTAATGTTCTCCCCGCCCGCTACGGTAGCTAAACAGCCTGTTAACTCTGCTCTTATGCAAAGCTCTCCACCGTCTGCCTGCCTGAATGGCTCCTTAGGGATGAGCCTTATTGCATTTTGGGACTGGATGAACGCGGCATCACCAGAAAACTCAGCGTTGGAGAACACTCGCGATCTGTTTGAATTTGTCTCAGTGTCAAAGCGGATGGGTGGGAGCAGCTGATAGTGAAAACATAGAACAACCATTCACTACTACTACTTTTCCCAATTTAGATAGGATACTAACAGAACGGTTAATAATTTGCTCTTACAGTGAGGACACAGAAAGCGGGCCATGCTGAACAACTTTGACCAATCAATCGGCCAGAACACCGTAAACAATTTAAAACAAAAATCCAGCCAATCAAGTTAGGGTGTTCCCACGCTTAATCGACAGACGAAAATAGAAAAGCAACATCGTGGGGGGAGCTACTTTTAATATACACGCTGTGCTATGAATTATCCGGCTGAACTCAGGTATATTTCTGTGTAATGTGAATTAAAAATAGACAAAACTCTAAAGCAATATTGCCCAAAAGAGCTATCCGATAAGACCCGCACGGGCCGGTCAAATAAACAACGTCCGGCGTTTCTCATTGGCTGAACTTTTTTTTTCAAAATGTTTACGGTATTCAAGCCGAATGTGATTGTTCAAAGTTGTTCAGCATGGCCCGCTTTCTGTGTCCTCACTGTAATGGGCACGACTTGATGAGTTTACTTCAGGTGAAAAAAAAACTACAAACAAGACATTCTGTGTGTAGCCCGTTTATCCTGGATATAAAATCCCTTACCAAATTCCTTTCACACTAGTTCCGTTTGCCTAAATTACTTGATTTTCAGACTTGATTTAAAAAACCTCAACATCAGCATAACATGGGATACAACCAGAACATAATTACTTTGCCGAATATTACTAAAACTTTCTAATTCTCACCTCACATACTGACGCAGGTCGGGAAATAACTCCGGCCGCTGATTCAAGCCCAACAGCAAACGGCCACTCGGTAGCGGAAGGTTTCCCTTGGATGGCTACCTTAGATATGCTTACGGCAGAACCTAGAGGAAAAAGGTATAAATAACCGCCATCAACCCCCTCCCCCCCCCCCCCCCCCCACACACACACACATACAATGCTGACTTCTTAACACACCCTAAAACCTTATAAATAAAATACCCCATTCACACTTGACGTTTTAATCGCTTTTTACAATAACATTCTAAATAGTTTGTTATTTTACTATTATTATTACAAAGGTTTACTACCTTTGACCAAAGTACTGCAACTGAGTCAATTCAACAAGTAAGAAACGTAAAGTAAATGAGTCCATTAAACAAGGGTTAACAGTTAATGTGTGCAGTTCCTCATAGCAGTTGCCTTTTTAGTTCAATGAAAAGGTTAAGCATGGGAATAGAGCCAAATATTACCGAAATCTACTTGCAACCATTCTTCCCACGTTCTGTGGAATCTCGGACACCAGGCTGAACCTCCGTTCAAAAATGGTGGAGTAGTTAATGATCCAGAAAGTGTTGAGCTTGCCGAAAATGCAGATACAGTAAGAGGAGTTGGTGAGGCGTTGATTAGTGGGACACAATCTGCAAGAAACGATAAATTAGAACACTACAATACGATGATTTCAGTTCCTCTATTATTTAATCTTGCTTGGACGTATTTTGAAATATTAAGTACAGTTCTTTCTGAAGTCCTTCCCTAATTAAAGCGAGAAAAATAGAGTTTTCAATCAAAAGAAGCATTCATGAAAGTACATTAACACATAAACCTAAAAATTAATAACTGAGCATTCAGTAACCCGCAATATTGGTTATCTACAATTGGTTATCAACTTACTGCTAGGACTACTGCAGGAATAAGCTTCTACGCGAAAGCACAAGCCCGTACTGGTAGTGCCGAGGGTTCCCCGTGGCGAGATCTTTAGCGTTTGGCTACTGACAGAGCTTGCAAGCTCTATCGTGGTTACTGTGTCAGGTGTCCCACCAAGATATGCTGGGGGCGCAGCTTTGTACTAGAATTAAAAAGTACTACTCTATAAAGAAAGCTATAACATCCCCAATAAGTAGCCTCTACAGGAGGCCCCCATATAACTAAATAAAACGATATGCCATTGCTTTTATAATGTGGGGCAAATACTAGTTGTTTCCTATCCACCCACACCATCCCTTAAATCTTCAGCACTTGGATAAACCGCAACAATTCTTATTACACTTCTGTCCATGTCTCTGTACAGTTCTGTCACATCTATCTAAATCATATATCTGCAAAACAAATTCGTTACCAAGCTAGAAGTATAATTTCTATTGACATCCTTGTACGCCCCCGACTCAAATGTCTGCATGCAGACTTGTGATGGGAAGGAGTCGGTTGATCCTCCGACCTTGCCTTGGATCGTGACTGACGTAAGATATATCTTTTTGCCTATATAAAAAAAACACTAGGTTAAGTTTTGATCCAAGGTATTTCTATTATAATTGCTCGCACATCTGGTTCCGTAACTCAACTACTGTAGCTGATTTAGAGCCAGCTTCCTGTTTCGGAAGTGTTCTAGAGCAAGAGATTAAAGAAGCTTACCAGCATCGATTTGCAGGTAAGGATTAGAATCACCACTTGTAGGACACCAAGCAAAACTCTGACCCACAACAGGTATACCCCGTAAGCCATCCTTGAACGAAGAGGCTTGGAATAAGTTTGATGACTTGCGCATAATATCGTTCTGGATGAAATTCCCACATTTCGCTGGAAAGAGGATGAAAGATGAGAAATGCAGTAGTTGTTTCAAGCAATTATCCAGATGGCCAAGACAGATTTTCTAAGGATACATTATTACAAATGGCATTCATATATAAAGTAGTGAGTCCGAATTTTACTTAACTAAAATGATCAAGATTGACTATTATAATTGCACAAAGAACTACATATCAGTTAAGCTACACATATGCTCTGAATAGTTTATTTAAAAGACCTCTATTTTCCAATCTCCATAATAATGGCTGTGCATGTGCACTCAGTGTCAAAGTAAGTGAAGTATCATCTGCCGTATCAATTACGTGCTATAAGGGTTATTATTAACAATCTACTGACTTACCACCCAGGACGTAGACATCGTTGGCCAGGACTCCACCCTTGCCATCCACGCATGATGATGATGTGCCGTACTTGAAGTAGGTCAAATGCGCGTCGTCCGCAGACATACACTTTCCGCCGTCCTGTACAGCGAATACTGTGTAGCCTCTGTTTACAGCGACTAAGGCGCATTTGCGTATGGCGTGAGTCCGAACACTTGGGGAGCCGTCTAAAATCGGGTCTAGCCCCTCAAGGGTATCTATGGCTGCGAGAGCCGCATCTTTATAGCATCCTAGTCTTTCATATTCAAAATATTGTCCTAAAAGATAAAGGAAAGACGTTAGTTGTAAGAAATCATAAATTTAGAAGCAGCATGTTTTTATTTTTGAAATCGAGTGCTTACCGTTTTCACAGTCGTTACCGGTAAATCCTGGCAGACATGCGCAGCTGTACCCACCGGAAACAACTGTGCAAGTTCCGCCATTTTGACAGGGAGCGCTAGAGCAATCTGCATTAACAACTAATATAAAGAAAATAAGTGTAAGAATGATTCAAGGTAGTAGTAGTTTACATTAATTTCCTCCATTTAAGAAAAACATTACAAACAGAAAAATTGTTCAACTGCCTTGAAGTGTTTTTGCAATACAAAATTAAAAATTCTGTTAAATTATTCGTATTAAAAGTCTGTTTTTCTAAACTACTAAGCTATTGCGCAATTTTAAAATTTGAAATGGGTATAAAAAGAAGTAACACAGAATAAGATACAATAAAAACTCATATTAGTGATACACCAAAAAATAAAGAACCTACTACGCCAAAAAAATCAAAAGATTCTTATATGATTGATTACAAATACAATGAAACAAAAAATGGGGCTTTAAAATATAAATTTGCTAAACATTTTGTTGTTCCATAAAGAAAAGATTACAGATATAACATTTCCATATCAAAGTGGCTATGTATTAGGTCACACTTCGATAATTACGAATCCTACTGTTGATTTAGCAACTAGGAAAAACATTAGTAACCTATTAAGAACCCCCAAAATATAAGAGTCTTTTTTGCCAGACTTGAAAAAATATAGGTTCTTACAAGCAGGTTTTTACTGTATTCATAACATTATCAAAAATGAAAAAATCTCTACGCAATAGTACTGCATGGCTAAGAGTCAGCCAAACAAAGATTGTCCTTTATGTCCTAACAAATTAAACAGTGAGTAGGTGCACGCATGTACCGTCCTCCGATATGTCTTAATCGCTTATAACAAAGAAGAGATCGCTTGTGAACTATTGCGATTATTACATGATTGACACGGTTTCCATTGTTTTCTGTAGGGCTTTATTTCACGTACAAACCTCATTTAATAGGCAAGTAGCTGAGAGCCGGGAGGGTTTTGATATTCAGCAGGGAAGGGCGGGGCTGATGAATTGAATTAGATTGCTTATTGCAAATGCAAGGGATGTATATAGATACATCCCGGGGAAGCTCGTATACATCCCTTCCATTTATAATGAGCAATTAAATCAATTCACTACCTGCACTCTTCCATGCTGAATATCAAAACCCAACCATTTGGCACTTAACTTTACAATTTTCCAAAATCTATTGGACCATAAACATGACAAACTTCAAACATTAATTTCTTACATCTGCAGGTCTTTTAAGGGGTTTATTGTCACTTTCGCCCTGGCTCTTGATGACTTTATCAACCTTACAAACATCCTCTCTCATTACTCTCTCAACCCTACAATCGAACGCCTACTATCGAAACTATCCGATCCTGCCGCCACAGCTCTGGTTCTAATTCCTCTCTTCTGCCCACTCTTGTCAGGTACGACAAGAGGCCTGCTGTCTCGGGATGTATATCGCTTATTGCCTCGGCTCTTGGTAATTAACTCTTACTCTGGAAAATCTTTTGAGACGGGATTTTTTTAAATTTGCCACGCAATCGGGATAAACGCAAACTGGGATATAAGTTTTACTTGTGTCAATCAGAAAAAAATGTTGCGTTAAATAAATAATATCATATCAGTATATATCACATATCAGCACTTCAATATAAAACACACGATAAATTACAAGAAAATTACAACAACTCTGACAACTAGCCTTCTTATGGACAAGTTTTTTTGTTTTTTGGTACTTTCACATCTTAAACTTTGAAAAATATAATTTATATACATTTAATGCAACTAACTCATTCGGCATGTTTTAAAGCGGCAACATCACCAGTTTTCTATTGTTCAATTACGTAAAAACTTCCGATGAATTTTAACGGAAGACGCTAAACGGCCTGTTTCTAGTAGATTCTTTTGTCTTTTATCGGTTGAGGTTTCCGTCGAGCCGACGGAAGTAAACCGGTGCGATTGCCGCTTTAAAACATGCCGAATTAGTGGGATATAATTTTGACTTGAGTCAATCAGAAAAAATGTTGCGTTAAATTAAAAATATCAAATCAGCATTTAGTATAAATCCACTCACATACTATCACGAATCTTGCAATTTGATTGGCTCCCGTACTCACTATCTATTGAGCCATACACAGTGAGTAGCGAAAGAGCCACTTGAAGCGAATGAGGCGAAAAACCTTGATTCAAATGCGAGAAATTTGGTCAGAATCTTTTCTAGTAAATATAATTTCCATCCTTACAAAAGGACACTATAAGTTACGAAGACTATAGGGTTTTGAAGCTAAAGTTTTCAATTTTCGTTTATTTGCGCGCGCTGCAAACACCGGTTGCATGCGCTCGCCCACGCACTAGAAACACGCCATTTCAAACGATATTGACTCATAGAAAACTCGAACTCGTAGTCTTCGTAAACTTTGAACCTTTGTTTTTTTGAAAACGGACAATTTCGCATTGAGTTTTAAAAAAGGCCATAAACATTTGCGTGAACTTGAATCTTTTGTCGAATAACAAGCTATCAAGCCCCTAAACGATCAGCAATATCTCTAAATGTTTCAATGGCTACTTCATTTGGGAGTATATTAGCCGTGCAATGAATATATTATCAAGGTCATTAGAAACAATAGACATAATAGCCTATAGTAATTATGCACTTAGTTTAACGCAATACACCTCAATCAAAACCTCACTAGAAAAGAGCAATAAAATATCCACTTCTCGGTCAAAATCCTTCTTTTATCTGTCAATAGCTTACATAACACCTAAAAATCATGTCGTGTTTCTAGCACGAAGAAAAAACGGATAGGGGAATAGTTAAAAGGATTAAAGAAAAATTTCAAAGACAATCAGAAATTTGATGACAAATAACAACGAAATTCATTGAGTATAAGTATACCAATATTTACTCATTTGTCGTGAATCAACTGCGCGAAGAACAAAAAGCTATTATATCAAAAAAAATTAATTGCTAGGGCGTTTTCAAACACTTCCAAACTACATTCTGTATTTTTAGGCTTTCTTTTACAATACCATGGATGAAGCTTTTTGTGGTTATAAAGACTGCATACAGACATAAATGCTGACTTCAGAGAAAAAATTTGGGAGTATATTAGCCGTGCAATGAATATATTACCAATGTCATTAGACACAATAGACATAATAGCCTATAGTAATTATGCACTTAGTTTAACGCAATACACGTCAATCAAAAACCTCACTTGAAAAAAGGCATTAAAATATCCACTTCTCGTTCAAAATCCTTCTTTTACCTGTCAATAGCTTACATAACACCTAAAAATCATGTCGTGTTTTCTAGCACGAAGAAAAAACGGATAGGGGAATAGTTAAAAGGATTAAAGAAAAACTTCAAAGACAATCAGAAATTTGATGACAAATAACAACGAAATTCATTGAGTATAAGTATACCAATATTTACTCATTTGTCGTGAATCAACTGCGCGAAGAACAAAAAGCTATTATATCATAAAAATTAATTGTTAGGGCGTTTTCAAACACTTCCAAACTACATTCTGTATTTTTAGGCTTTCTTTTACAATACCATGGATGAAGCTTTTTGTGGTTAGAAAGACTGCATACAGACATAAATGCTGAAAAAATGGCTTAATTGAATGGTAGATCCCATGCTATGCAACTCCGCACAATTTGAAATTAGGTTTTGGATGCAAACTAACATTTTCTGGATTAGGTCCTAAGAGTATACTGCAGGAGAAGATTCCGATCTTGTTATCAGCAAAACAACAGAATACAAAGACTACAATTAATACTTGAAACCCAAACCGTCTTTTTCTGATATATTCATTTTTTTATCTTATGTTGTTATGTTGTAAAATAGAACATACTTACAACCAATGATTTTGAAAACCCCTTCTTGGCTTGAGACACCATACACGTAATATTAAAGTGAAAAAATGGCCTAAAAAGATCAGAATCTTATTTCAATTGAAACTTACCTCTAATGCAAACTAGCGCTACTATAGAGAAACAGAGAATTTGCTGAAGTCGTATGTTGTAGTCCATGACTGCAAATGTTTTTCATAAGAAACTCTTTAAAAATTATCTAGAATCCATTGACTCTTATTTTCTTACTCCTCTCAATACGATTTCTCTTTCACAGTGTAAAGGAATGTGTGAGTACTCCAAGTTGCGTTCCAGAGGGTCAAGCATGGGTGGTTGCTTAAGTAAGCTCAAGTTATCATTTAGTATATCTGCTGCCAATACGATACCAGAACTGCCAGTTCGTTTTTATTGTGCTGATTTATGGGTCCCATTAACAGACTCAGAATGCTGCACGACTCTAATAGAACATAAGAACGATAATTACAATTCTCGAAGTTTCCGAAAAAACAAATCACAAATTTACTAGACTAGCCCGCAATCGAAATGTAGGTTAGTGATATCGCTGATAAATAAAAAGCGCATAAGGTAGAATGAAAACAAGACTGTACTATGAAACTTACTGTTAAAGGAAATATTATATTACAACTATCTGTTCCAAGAAGAAAGGAAAGGTGTTGTTGATAACTGATATGCCCCCTGCCAAGAAAATGTCAAAACAAATAATTATGTGAAGTACTACAACAAGAGGGCAAATATGCTGACTACCAAAAGGTCTAGGTTGGCATTGTGAAGTGGTAGTTTTATATTTATTTTGCCCCGTTCGCTGCAAATGAAACTTCTCATCGTGTTTAATCGAACGCACATATCCCATACTGAAAAGTTAAATCCTTTATCAAAATATTGTTAAAAAGATTTCTAACTCGAGGTCCACCCGGAAAGATAACGTTGTTCTAAAAAAGTGCTGCGTAAAAAAATATGTATCATTATAAATTGGTATGACGCACATGTAAAGTAATTATTCTAGAAACAACCATCAACAGGCAAAAACATAGCAATTCGTCTATTTTTGGGGTTAAGCTAGTATCAGAATTCATAAAAAGTTTGAGATGTTTAAGGATTTTCGACGATATGTGAGAGTTTTTACTAGACTTGAGGAAATGCGTTATAAATAGAAGAAGAAAAAAACAATCAAGTTGAAGAAAACACTAGATGCGCAGACTGCGCAGGCGTTGTGAAAACAGGGAGATTTCAAAAAATGATCTATTGAATTTAGATGTTGTAGGCCTCTCCAAGAAAGAGTTATTTCCACTCACGTTTCGAGCTTCAGCCTCTTTTTGAGATCTATACAGTTATGTTTTCAAGGACGCACACAACATAAAAACTTCTAGATCCTGTTTTGATTTATTGACGTCTTAAGAGCGGGTTAACCTAGTTCATCACATCGATGAGCATAAAACATAACGCTGATCGTTTCCAAATAACATTAGATGCTTTTGTGGTGGGTGGGTAAGTCTTTGCTCATTACATTCTCATTATATGACACTTTCATCCCCATGAATTAACCAATCGATCAACCGAAAAGGACAAATCCGATGAAACGATGATACCTGAAATCTCATCTTTTGAATTAATTAGCTATCCAGTGCAACGGTACATCGCAGAAATATCTGTTGGATGTATATATTTAGGAACTCGTCTTCTTCTTTTCTTATTCGTTTAGTTTCTTGCGTCTAGAAACACCATTTGCTATTCAATATGGCAAAATGTGTATTCGTTTGCGCATCAGAAAACAAATACTCGTATTTAAAAAAAACGTTGCAAGTGCGGTGGGTGTAATGTAAAATGGCAGTTCTACATTAAAAGGTGCTAACTCACTAATGATTCGTAAGAATAAAGGTAATAAGAAACATCTGAACGATGCCACCTCCATTCATTGATAGCCTTTGGATAATCGTACGATTAATAAATATTTTGTTCTGCATTATTTGTAAGAAATTTATTTATATCCATGGTACCTTTCGGGCGTAGAAATGCAATTTGGCAGTTTGGATAATTTATGTGATATCATTAATGTTGATATCACTGATGTTGATATTAACTGATGTTATATAAACATTCAAGTAAAGAAATTTAAAGACAGCGGCATGATATTACTATTATATAAATTTATAGTAAACTTTTATAGTAAAAAATCATACGCGCCAAAAGACAAACGTTTTAGACTATTATACTATACTTATCATTAGCATACATTTTGTAAAATTCAGTTTACAAAAATAGTTAACTATAAACATATTTAAAAATTCGTACTGCTATTTTACTTCTGTTTTTCCGTTTGTGGGGGAGGGGTGAAATGAGGCCAGAAAAACATTTAGAGACATCCTAGAAGCGGCAGGTCAGTACCCAGGATTTTTCTTGGAGTTGGTGAGTTTGAATCTGAAAAGAAAAATTGCATTTTTTTATGCCATTGCAGTATCTCCGCGAGACGTTTATTATTGCATTTGGCTACGATAAAAGTTAGATTTCTTTATAGTTTTTATAGATTTATAATATACCAGAGTGATCTGGTTATCTAATTCGCTTATGCTTTATAGTTTTGTCTGCAAATTGCACATATATTATAACTTACAACCAGTCTGTGTGGTGTACATGAATAGTAAAATAATCAAATATTGCTGACAATTAGAAAATTTGTGGCTAAATCTTGGAATGCTCCACCAAAGGGATGTCAACTAAGATACCTTACTTTGCTTGTAATCCACTGTAAAACCTTTCAGCGTATTAACGGTAAAACATTTTATTTTTAACCCTGTAAAACATTTTTAATATTTTAAAATTTATTCATTCATTCATTCATTTATTTATTGAATTTCCAACAGTTATACTGGTGTCGAAGGCACAACAGAAAAGGCTTGGCAACACAGGAGAATAACTTCAACTCAATCAAGGCAGGAACCCAGAAAAAATCACCAGTTTGAGCCAGGATTCGAAACTTGGCCACAGCATTAAGAGGCCGACATGCTAGCACACTGGCCACCCATGCTTTCTTTAACTTTATGAACACAACCATTTCTAAGTTGCCAATACACACTGCCCTTCTGCCCCTCTACAAGGACATGACAACTTCATTATAAAACACTGAGTAGCTTATGCCGGTATGTCCACCTCCACTTCTTTACTACGACTTTGAGACTGGGTCATACTACTACTATAAGAGCACAAGCCTACTAAGTTATGACTCAAATTTATAGTTGAGGCAATGCACCCTCCCTCTTCTCTGTGGGCATACTCCTGCTAGGTTAGAGTTTGCAGTCTATGAATGTGTGGACAACATTTCTCAACATTTCCCTCATGACGGTGTGCGCATGGGTTATATCATACATTTTTTTTGTTTACGAACTTATGTGTGTAACTCCCCTTGCCCCTTCCACAATTTAATTCATGTACATGTACATATCTACTTGGTCTATGCATACTTAAACAACATACATCTGATATCTGAGGGTAGCCACATGTCTTGGTGCTCTCTGGTGTTTTGTCTATTTCTTTTTGTTTACTTACTATTATCATCTTATCGTGTCAATCAGTCAACTGGACAATTTATGTTTTCGCCGAATTATCATAAACCCTCTTCCTTCTACTCACTCTCTATGTTAACATAGCAACCAAGTTGCCATGGTCTTTGAATGTGAGTTTCATATACAATACAGTTCGTAGTCTGTGCATGTGCAACACCCTTTTCTCAGCTCCCTCCCTCCTTTGCAGAACATGCCTTCTGGGTTATAAGACAAATTTTACATTCAGTTCATGTGTTAGATTGAGTAATCGCCAAAGCAAGAAATGTGGATTATTATCTCACATAATATATAGATTTAGGCACTGCCTAAAAGCGGAGCCAGCATTGAACACCTTTTGTGTTGACTGACCGAGGTATTTTTGGGGGATCTAGGATCCTGCTATTTACTGAGATTTATTTATTGTACCAACCAAATGGATCCAGGCCTTATTCAATAATTTAAATTATGCAGTACATCAAAGTTAACAAACACAATTCCTGGTGTGAATATGGCTGTCAAAGTTGTCAAGAGTCTAATGGTAAATTCTTATGTCCCATCATAGAAGTTCCATTATGAATATCTTTTTTTTAATAAAAACAATACTCCCACAAGCTTTGCCCTTGTGCAGAAAATGTCATGGATGTAACAGCATTCCAAAGATTGAAAATAATATATTTAGACTGTTTAGATGCCATACTGTGATTTTTATGTGTTGATTTAGTGGCGATTATCTCCTTTATTGGACCGAATATTCAGAAAAATGTCTGGAAATTAAAATCCAAAAATATATCTTCTTTCATGCATTACATATTGGTGCACCCCACTTTACCATATAGTGGCATTGTTGTTGGTGGCCTACTCCCAAATGAATGCAAAGAAGAAAAAACAGATTGAAAATGCTAACTTCTAATTTCAAACCAAACCCTTTCATTGATCTATGTTTGGGGTAGAGAGGAATCAAAGAATATCAATTGACTAAAAAATAATCGACGGGAGAGGAGATATAAAATGAATTGACTCAACTTGAAAGGTTTGGTGAAAAAAATATAACAGTAATGAAAATAATTTGATTGAGCATTTCTTGACATTTCCCCTTTCCCGTTATCTTAGCTTGGATAGCAAAGACATGGCCTCTTAGGCCTGTGGTGGTGAAAGGGTTATGTGAACAGAATTCTATTATTGAAAAAGAACAAGGTTGTTGCTAGTGTTATAAAGTTTAAATATCTTGCCCTAAAAAACCCTTCTCCTTAATAAAAGTTCATTAATGTACATTTGTAAAGCTACATTCTGACAAGCTTTGTTCTTGCGAAAAACAATGGATGAAACAGGATTTCAAAGATGGAATATAGTGTCAGACACAATTTTAAATAAGATGCAATGCTGAAGATTTAATGTACCATTTTAAGTGGTGATTTTCCATCCCCATGGGAATTAATATCTACAAATATACATCCAGTAATGCATTATATTTTAGTGTTTTGAGAAACCCTGGATCTAACTATTCAAATGAAATAAATCTAAACATCTAAAATAAACGTAATGGGAAAGAGACTTGGAAAGAAAATCCTAAAAAGAAAATATAAGTGAAAGTAATAAATGAAAATTTCTAATTTAAAAATCAAATCTGTTCATTAATTTATTTTTGGTGTAGAGGGGAAATAGCAAAGAGCATCAATTGCATAAAAATAGTCAACAGGGAGAAGAAAAAGGAAGAAATATGACTCTTCCTTAAATGTTTGAAAAGAAAATATAATAACAATGTGATAATTATATTCAGTACTTTTCTAAAATATCCCCTTTCCCATTATCTTTAGGTTGATAGAAAACTGTTTTCTTTACAGATTTATTATTTAAAAAGCAAAAGTTTGTTTTTAGTTTTATATTATATAAGTATCTTGTTCTAAAAAAAACCTATGAGTGTGTAGTGCTGAATCACATAGTAATGAACTAGTCATTTGTGCCCCCTCCCTTATGGTCCTGCAGAAGTCAGGGGTTAATGTGGGGTTTTAGACCACTTTTTAACCAGAATATGTCAAGAGGGGTGGTGGTATTGACTGTTTTTGACTCTTAACTTGAAAACAGGCTTTTATTAAAGTTTAATCCCCCACCCTTCCCTGGGACCATGGGTGTGGGGGTATCAAATGACTAGTGAATAAGAACATCCTACTGTTCTCTTAAAGACATGATTTTTAATTCTCATGTCTTTCAGTCTTTAGCATTCATCTTGGCCCTCAGGTAGTTCCTGGTTCATAAAAGAGTGAAAACAATTATTTATTATTTCTTTCAAAACAATCTTTTTATCAATCAATTTATAATCTAACTAATTTTCCACAACTATTTGAAAAAAAATAAACACATGAGATGCAAGATGCAGACAATAACAACAATACATATTGAAAATAGGGGTTTTTTTATCCTCGGTAAGGAATATTTTTCTTGTAAGTTTAAAAAGCTGCTGTATCTTCTAAGGATATGTATCTTCTTAGGACTAAGAGCACAGTATATAAAGACAAGAACGGTCTTCTTTAGCAGTATTTGGCAAATGCAACACGATATTGGTTAGCCTTTATGAAATATCACAACACAATCAATCTGCCCTGAAGAAGTCTTATTAAAGACGAATTCCAGTTTTTGTTGTATTGTATTTTATTCAACACAATCAAGAATATAGATAAAACGAAAAATGTCAAACAAAACCTGTTATGCTCAAATAATTTGATTACTAAGTTAAGTACTCGCATTCTCAAAGCATACAAAAAGGACAACAAAAAGCCTAATAACTGTCATATCCTCAATAGACAATACAAATCGTCGTCCGAAACTCACCTTGCATTGTTTTTGTGGTCGCTTTCTTGTGGTTCTGTTCGCTTTTTAATGTGAACTGTTACTTGCTTAAATTTACTAGCTAAAACCAAATAAATCTTGGCGTGAATGAATGTTAGTAGATCTCCTCTAGTTGACTTTATCCTTAAGTCACAAAATTTGAGGCAAAATAAATAATCATCGCAAAATCGACAAGAACTTTTTCCCTTGCTCCGTGCTTCTATTTATATTTAGTCGCCATTTCGGGGCCGAGTGGGGCCTGGGAGTCGCGCGGCTGACTGACTGGCTGGCTGGCTGGCTGGCGAGTGACACCACAGGGTACCCGCGCGATGACCACAAAAACCAAGTCGCATACCTATACCATATTTCTATGCCTATGGGGCTACGCAGCTCCGCTATAACTGTATTTAGTAAAATGCACTCACATACAATATCATGATTTCTATGGAACCTGATTGGTTTGTTACTCACTATCTAGGCAACCTAAGGCAATAACAAAGTATGGATGTAGATTTTTAATGCTATCACATTGAACCCTGGCTATTTTATAGCTGACTTTTCACACTCACTTACTCACTCACTATCCATTTAACGTCAGAGTCCACCTATTGGCAGGTGCAGAATTTTTTTACACAAAAGAAAAAAAAAGCCAAAAAACAGATACCCCCACTAATATTTTAAGTTTTTTAAAGCTTGTTAAAGTGAAGTTTCCAACAGACCTTTGTGGTCCTATCTACTCCTATCCCTCATTGTGATTATAATGTTAGCAAGTTGATGGTTGCTTGTATCTTTCATAAAACATACAGCTATTTGCATATAAGGAGAGTGCCCTAGAACATTAATAGATCTACATACTGCAGCATGATTCAGTCCTGTGCTTACAGATGGATTCATGGGAAATTTAACTTGTTGGCTTTCACTGGAAGGGGATTTTTTTTTAATGAATCACCAATACTCTCCTAAATGCTATCTTTTCTGGAACCAATTGATTCTATAATTGTTTTCACTTGTATTCTGGGTCTGCATGACCTGGAATTGATTTATTTGGCTTTTGGTAGAAAAGATTTTATAAGAATCTCTCCAACTGAAGAGGTGAGTTCCGTGTTCAACTTGTGCCCATGTGCAAGGGTATATCATATGCTTTGCAATATTATTGCTGTATTGATGGCCTGATGTGTTATGGGTTTCAGAAGCTTTCAAGGAGTGAGCATTGTGTTTAGAGGTCATGGAAATGGATATGGAGTATCAGCCTTTTTTTGGTGTTTTGTTAATACGGTGAATTCTGCTGTTCTTCCAAGTCCAATTTAAATTTTGTCTAAGAACCCAATCTATTTTTGGCTGTAGAGTATGTAGTTGCTATCACATTGGTTATGGATGTAGGACAATAGGTTAAGAGTGATATATTTGGGTTTTATTGTTTGCAGAATAATTCATGGTTAAAAGCTTCATGGTAAAAAATTAGCTTTAATTGAAACTCATGCTATTTTTATTTTGGTCAGTCGAATGTCAAGTAGTTACTAATAAATATTTCACAGCCTAGTCCCAGGCGTTCTTACCGGGTTTCCTGTGCTCAGAGATAAACCGTGAGGTAGCCTGGGGGCTGGGACGAGCTGGTTTCCTGTGATGTCACAACTCTTACCATCCACAGGGAACCCAACCACAGGAAACCCGATGAGAACACCTGGGACTAGGCTGAATATTTCACATGCCAGCATGCATTTGCTAGGCATGCATTTATAACCCTTTCCCCTCTATAACAATATGAGTACATGCCTCAATAATAATAATTAGTGCAGTTTATGTAAGCATCAGTCCTGATTTCAAACTGACAGAGACAGTTCTAAAAACCAATTTGCTGAGAATAAATAACTCATGGGGATGGTCATCAGCAAAATCAATTTTAATCATAAGGGATAGCACTCTAGGTGAGGTGAACTACAACTCTTTCCCCCTAATCGATAGCACATTAGTGTAGCTTAATCAATTTCTAACGCTATTTAAGCTAAAAACAAGTTATAAACGTTAAAACAAACACATTTTCAGTTTTCCTGAACACATCTCTTATCTGACTACATTTAGGTTGTCACAATAAGGATAAAAAACATTATTGTGAGACCCCTAAGGCGGGATAGCAGAAGCGGAAATCTTGAACACCCCGTAAAGGATAGCCGTTAGTAGAATTTTCACCCTAAAAAGATGTGGAGAGTCCCTCCGCGGGGGGGATAAATGTTAAAATAAAATAAAAAGAATCATACCTTCAAATCAGAGTTCACGAAGATACCATGAAGACTTTAAAGTCTCGTCTTACTCTAAGTAAAACAAAGCATTCCATGTCTTAATGAATTTGGGTAGGTAAAGTTTATAAGTAAACTTCGTCCTCGTGTCCTAGGACTCCTATAAAAGCTTATTTTTTTTAGCGGAGAATTTACAGACAGTGAATGCAATGGAAACAACGCGATTATTTATCAAGAAAGAATGCTTACCTATATCTCCTTACGGTATCCATAGCTTAACCCCTTCTTCCTAGACCATCCCAAAGGGAGAAAAGGAAAGGCTTCTTGGCTTCTCAATCTCTCTCTCCACTTCTCTCTTTCTGGTTCGCGCATTTTTTTCAAAATTACATCCGGGACACCGAAACGACCCTAAGCCCGCGTTTTCAAAATAGTCCATGTAGTTTGACCCGGAATACATAGCAACAGTAGCTATCTCTTCAAAAACCTTTTAGGTTTGATGTACTCATGAACATATTAAAAGTCCCAAAGAATCCAAGCACGGCAACAACCTGAAATTTAGGAAAACGTGAAAGAGCTAATTTCCTGCAGCATGGAAACGAGGCTGAAACCGGAAGTGCTATTTTCCTTGCATTCTTGCTAGCGTAAGGGAAAGTAAAAATAAAAATGATTCAACACAAGTTGCTTGATCCTGTAAGTGATTTATTTTCCCATTAACGGCTCTTTGTGTAACTGTTTTAAAAGGGAGCCAAAAATAATTGCTATTCTTGTCGCGCGAATAACACTGCAGCGCTGTATCTGTCGTTCACATCCGCTTTAATCCATCGGCTAATTAGTTATCATCGTCGCTATCCTCGGGCTGCTTGCTGATGTTAGTGCATGCGCTACCGCGGCACTGGCCGCAAGCCGGTGAGCAGTGAATGAGTGAAGACCGTGCTTCCGGCAACTACAACGTGCAGTAGAGCAATCACTCCCACAGTTGCACCTAATCATCTTCAGCAAATCCTGGGATGTCTGTTGTAGATCTGTTAGCATGGTGAGTACCTGGCCGTTCGTCAGTTTCCAACTCCAATCCTCGATCGACATTCCCAATTCTTTGCACTGCCACTGCTTCAATCACCTCTGCTTGGCCCACTGCTTGGCCACTGCGTAGAGTCGGTACAAGAGGCTGTCCAGACGTTCTCCTTGTTTTCCACCATAGAGTGCCACAGCGCATTCTCTCCTGCTATCGACACCTCAGCCAGACACATCCTTGTCAAATCCTTTAGTTTGGCTTTAAAAGTAAGGCGATTCAATACTTCTTGAACACGGCGTGGATTTCCCTCCCGATGCCGAAAGGTCGAGACGTGGTGTCGCAACCTTAAAATGCATGAAGGAAAAGTTTGTCTCTACATATCTCCCGACCAAGCTCTGCAGGCCCCCCAATACGGCCAAAGGTCCACTTTCGGTTCTCAATAGACGTGCGCTATTTGTAGACAAACTATAAAGCATAGATCACTCTGGTATGTACCTAAATCCGACAATAAACGTCCCGTGGAGCTACTGCAAAGGCATAAAAAAAACCGTTTTGTTTTTTGAGGGGGTGGCCCCCTCCCCCCCCCCCCCCCCCCCCCCGCAAAAAATTAGGACCACTTTTTCGGATTTTGCAAAAAATACTGGGTACGGGCCTGCTCTGCCCTCACGTGTCTCATGCTCCACACTTTACTTCCACTCGAATTGCTTTTGTGCTCAGGCCGGAAGTATAAGTCATGGCGGTGTCTGTTTGGGTGTGATAGCACAGCAAGACGAGTAGATCTGTGTCGTCCCCTACAAGTGTGGATTGGGGTTGGAAACTGACGAACCAGTGTGGCTGCATAATTGACGGCCAGATTCTACGGCTCTTTTGACGATTCTGCGTCGTCCTCCGCTTGTAAAGGTACTACATCCAGCTTCTGAAAGGTAACGCCGTGATACTGAATATGATATTTTCTTCTAGAAACCGCGCGTATTTGTTACATTTTTATTTTCAACATTTATAACAGAATACTTCTAACACGGTTCAATAGTATTTTCATACTATTCCTACATTGCATGTTGAGAAAAATGTACCAAACAGTAGCGGATCTAGAGGGAGGGTTTACGAGGGTCCCCCCCCCCCCCCCCTTTGTGATGCAAGAAAGCCATATGTACCAAAAAAATACCCCCTACCCCTTTTTCACTGAGCCAGCCCCCCCTCCTCCCCATTAGTGAAAGGCCCTGCTAAACATCTTCTGGCGGTGGAACTTCTGGTGGTGACAACAATAACAATGAAAATGACAATTGACCATTACCATGCCATGAAAATGACGGTTACAGTGGCAATAATATATATACACCTATTTCAACTAACGTTGCCAGTGCAAATGGAGAATGACAATTGGCAAATGGCAGTTTTAAGACCAATCACTGCTTATGGGTATAATTGTTTGTAGGAATAAAAATGATGAGTAATTTAATCGTGGAAATTATCCACATTTTCCTATATTCAGTAGAAATTTGACAAGTTCCATGGTATTTTTTAAAAGATTAGCTAACATTTGACAACGCCATTTGCCGTTTGCACTGACAAAGTTTATTGAAATAGGTGTATGTATTTAGTATATATCCACTCACATACTATCACGAATCTCCCGTATTGAGCCATAGATAGCGAGTAGCGAAAAAGCCGGCGTTTTCACGTTATTTATTACTGAGAATTATCAAAATCGTTATTTATTTGAAGGTAGTATGCGTGAGTGGATTTATACTAAAACAATTAGGGCGCGTTTTTTTCCCTATCATTCTGGAATGGGAATGGTGGGTAGAGAATGTTCAGAATTGGAACGCGCGATTTTTTTATTCTAATCATTCTCATTCCGGAATCACGACTAAAAAAGCGCGCCCTTAACTACTCGTTTTCTATGAGTCAAAATGAGTCAATAGGTGCTACGCGCCTCGTTGATTATCTATTGACTAATAGAAAACCCGAACTCGTAGTCTAATTGTGATATAATGTGTTCTGTGGGTGTGTGGGGTAATTGGGCGATGGTAGCTGTAACACTGGTGGGTGAATGCAGTAGTGGTGATTGTGGCAGTGGCGGTGACGGTAGTGACGGCATGGTGGTAGAGTGATCATGGTGGTATTGGTGAAGTGATGGTGTTGGTAATAGTGGTAGTACCGGGTGATGATGGTGGTATTGCTGAAACCGGTAGCGGCGATGATGTTAGTGTTGATGGTGGCAGCTCTTAGGTGATGGTGGATTTGGTAGTTTTAGTGATGGTATTGGTGATGCTGGCCGGGCGTGACGATGGTACTGGTGTGATAGTGATGATGGTGTTGGTGGTGATGGTTATGTTTGTAGTGGAGTTTGTAATGGTAGTACTAGATAATAGCGGTAATTGTGAAGGCGGTAGATATAAAAATGGTGCTTAGTTTTTTGTTTAGGTAGCAGTCCATCCGATCTGCCTCCCCTTTCAATTCCCATTCAAACCCTTATAGTACGTACTACATACTACTACTACTGTCATATTACTACTACTGCATACGTACTACTACTGTCCACAATACAACGCGACCCTAAATTAGGTGGAGGTAGTTGGATCGATAATAGTGTAGGTGATGATTGGACGAGCGATAGTAGTAATTGTGAAAGTGATTGAGACGTTAGTGTTAGTGATGGCAGTTGTGGTTGTGGGGGTAGTGTTTACGGTGATGAGGATATGTGGACGAAAATAGTGAAAACGGTAAAGGTGAAGGTTTAATGTTGGTGAGGGTTTATAGAGGTTGTTTTGGCAGCGGTAGTGAGGATGGTAATTAGGCTTATGAGAGTTGCAGCTGTAGTGATGGTAGAACGATGGTACTGCTACTGGATGGCAGCGGTGATTGTCGGAGTGGTGATAGAGGTAATGGTGAAGCTAGTAATGGCGGTGATTGTCGGAGTGGTGATAGAGGTAATGGTGAAGCTAGTAATGGCGGTGATTGTCGGAGTGGTGATAGAGGTAATGGTGAAGCTAGTAATGGCGGTGATTGTCGGAGTGGTGATAGAGGTAATGGTGAAGCTAGTAATGGCGGTGATTGTCGGAGTGGTGATAGAGGTAATGGTGAAGCTACTAATGGCGGTGATTGTCGGAGTGGTGATAGAGGTAATGGTGAAGCTAGTAATGGCGGTGATTGTCGGAGTGGTGATAGAGGTAATGGTGAAGCTAGTAATGGCGGTGATTGTCGGAGTGGTGATAGAGGTAATGGTGAAGCTAGTAATGGCGGTGATTGTCGGAGTGGTGATAGAGGTAATGGTGAAGCTAGTAATGGCGGTGAAGGCTGTAGAGGTAGGAGTGGTACAGGAAGTAGTTGTTGTGGTGGTGAGAATGGTGTTAATGGTGCCAAGGGTTTTTGTGGTTGTGTTGTGGTCATGTTTATGGTGGTAGTGGTAGTGTTGGTGGTAGTACTAGTTGTGGCTATGGTGGCTGAGTGTTTGGTTTATGAGAAAGTGAAGGAGTTATTACTTTTGTCTGCAGATTCTTCAAAATCACATTACCACAAAATGAAGTAATCAACTTATCCTGAACTTTTCGAGACTTATAACACACAAATTAGCAAAAAGAATTGTATAGTAATTCGCAATAAAATACAAAATTACTGTCAAATGCTTTTCATCATTTGCATGTCTATTTATGTGTGTTAGATTTTTCAATAAAACATTGAAGATGTCTACTTCTTTTTATTGGTCAAAATATCATACATGCTAGTAGTTAGCTACATCTTAGCTAAACGAAAATCGTCCCTCCCCTCTACAGTAAAGGAGTCATCAGACAAAGTTTTTAACTACTTCAAAGTCAAAATGTAACCAGTCTTAGTGTTTTACCTGTGATCTAATTCTATACTTTCTAAACACAAGCTAATAATTATCAAAGGTCGTTAAGCAATGAGGGAAATTAAATAAACGTACATATATAATGTAGTTAGTACTTCAGGAATTTTTCCTTTTCTATTTCTTGACGATTTAATACATGTGCTCGGTGCAGTTGTTCTTTGTATTTCTAAATTTGGAAGTTATTTTCGACATGAACGGTTCCATGACCTTGGCCGGAGTGATGCTTAAAAGACAGCTGTAGTTGTCAATTTTAATTCTACTTTGAAGGCACTGTCTGTCACTGGTGGTATATTATACACTATCCTTTAAATCTATGTCTTACATGTTCATTTTTATTAGCAGCGATCAGGCTTTACTTGATGGGAGGTACTGCCGGTCAAATGAAAAAATCTGAAACACAAAACAAAAGTTACAAATTCATCCCTGAGCAATAAGGCAACTGATATCTACCCTATAAGCAACATACATTTTCTAATAAGCAGCATAGGAAATGATTCAAAATATTTTGAGTAGAATCGATCAAAATCGAACCTTACTATAGCTATTTTTTTGTAATATATATGATATATAATATATTTTTCTTCCAGAACGTTTCCCTCTACCAACTATTTCGTATCGGATAACCCAAACAAGTTATCAGGATATACGTGTTCTTCGTAATAATTGCAACGAAAATTTTTTTTTTCTTAACTAGATAGCGTTTTCTCTATAATGGAGGTGGAGGGATTTTCTAATTAATGAGGTATAGTGGAGGGTTTTTCTACTGTAATCAAGCCTTACCAGTAAGTCTATGTAGCCTACTCACTTTATTGTGTTTGTTGAAAAGATTATCCGCGAAATGTTCCGCATCAGATTCTGGGGGAAGGCTCGTCATTCCCTGGTCATCAGGACTGTACACATAATCATACTGGTGGTCTTCCCCAGCGGCATTCACTGTATCCATTCCTGGTTTTCCTGCGTCAGCCAAATAACTCGAAGCCATTCCTTGGGCTCTGTTCATGCCTGACCCAGCAGATAAATTCTCCGTAGAGGCTTCAGCTGTTCCCTCCTCTTGTATCAATGCGCTTGACTCTCCTGAACTTGCGGGCATCCAAGCATTGCCTACACCGTACGATCCATTTCCACTACTTGTTGCCATTCTAGATTGTCCGAAAGAGTTCATATTTTGGTGGGTGTTGCCAGATGCCACGGCACTGGAATCTGCTGATGCAGCGGCCACCCCAGCATTGCCGACACCAGACGAGCCACTTGCAGACATTCCTAATTGTTGAAGGGTGGAGATGCTTTCGTAGGTGTTGCTGGTGGCAGCGGCTGCTCCTGATCCTCCGTTCATCGATACAGAGCTGTACCCCTCCATGTCAAACCTAAGAAATGGTCCAATTTCATCATCGGTAGAAATCAAATTTTAAAGCAGTTAAATTAAAGCAGATTTCCTTGCACTCGTGCATACAACATCGTGTATATTCTGGACCCAGATCATAACGATCATTATCAAATAATGAATGCACTACAATAATAATGACATCAATAATTCGAGACAAAAGCATCACTTACATAATATCAATCTCGCCCATCTCCGCTTCAAATTGTTGTTGCTGGCTTATAGAATGGGAGTTGCTCTCAAACTTTGCGTAACCACCTCCACCGCCTCCCCCTGATACCGCTACTGCAGCCACAGCTCCAGCGCCTCCTGCCGCTCCTGCCCCAATACTTCCAGAACTACCAGCAGCCCCCCCTCCTGAAGCGGACATCATGTAGGCGCTAGCCCCTCCTGCTCCGCCAGCGCCGCCTGCGGACGCAGATCCGGCCGCTGTGTTGAAACAAGTTTAAGTTTAACATATGAAAGAGATAAGATGCTATCTGGAGGGGGTGTGCGTGTGTGTTGGGGGGGGGGGGGGGGGGGGGGCTGAGCATTTTTTATACGACGGATTACCGACTACCGACTGAAACTGCTGGGAATTGGGTCGTCATATTGATACAAAAATCGTAAACTCGGGATGATTTTTCATTTAAATTTCACTGTTGCGGAAATAAAAACCGTTTTAGTTATAAATGTTCTAATTATTGAGTACCATTATATCTAGGCTCCACTATATTTTTAGGCAGATCGAATAGATATATTAACTTATAGAAATTAACTTTGTTAAATAGTGTCAAAAGAGGCAGGGTACATTGGCATTCTCCAGGTGCAATATAACCTTACCTGCTGCAGCTCCTGATCCCGAGGCTCCTGTGCCACTAACTGTGGAGTATGCCGCGTAGGACTCGGTGTAGGTAGTGGTCGTCATCTCAGCATACGCAGCACCACCTGCACCACCACCACCGCCACCAGCGCTATAGCCACCCGCCTCCCTGAAAGGGCAAGTAGACAGTAATTAGTGATTCCTTAGTAAGAAAGAGCAGCTATTTAGCAGAAGGCCATCAAGTAAAGCCTTAACAAACACTTTAACGCGTTAATGATGCATTTATAGTTATAACGTCACGGCAGGGTCGAAGCCAGTAACCAAATGTATCGATCAATCGTAACCTAAAAACCTGGGAGCAAAAGATTAACGAAGATTTTCCATCGCCCCAGCCATCTGGTAATATAAAAATTACTACTCACAGCCCTGTGACCGTCATAGCAAGACTTTCTCCTCCTCCCCCTCCTCCTTCTCCGGCTCCATCCTCGTCGCCAAACTCCAGAAGTACCGTTTGGATTTCAGATTTCTGATTATATGTCGGTGGGAATTTTAAGTTCTTCAGGAAACTCGAGGTACTTGAAGAGCTCCAGCTGATAGAAATTAGATAAATATGTTTGAAGTCCACAAGGATATTCCAGTTCAGTTCTTTCAGTTCGTTTATTTCTTACTTGTGTTGTTACAACTGGAATTTTATCTAACCTGTCGCCATTTTAATATTTTCAAAGCTTCCTGAACTACAATGTTATGTATGTAATTTATAATAGCATTTCCAGAAATAAAAGCAAGTAGTGAAGGGAGAAAAAGCATACACCTTAGCACCATACACATCTTCTGCCATACCCTAATAAAGTTAAGAGTTAAAGTGCTCATACCTTCCCCCGGGTCCGAAACGCAGGAGCATCGGTATTGCCGTGGTAAACATCAGAATTGGAATCAGGGCTAGTGGAATGACTGCAACCAAAACATTTTATTAATTCGCTATTATTTTTATTTTACTATTTTTGAGATAAATATACTTTGGCCGAGATGTAGCTGTTAAATCATAATTATTGAAATATTATCATTTTTTTTCGTAGAGTCTAAATCTTGTTTTTTGTGAATAGTGGTCGACCAGCTCTTCCGGTAAACTTACTCCAAACATATGACTCGCCGTCCTTGGTTACGTCTACATCCCATTTCTCTGGTCTCTGGTCTACCGCAGGTACTTTAGCAACTAAAAAAAAAGAGCCAAGAATCATTTGTGACTTAACAACTTTTCTAACATCACATATAAGTTTGGTACTTTAGTATTTTTGTTCTTATGATAAAAATGCAACTCTTATCAAATAAAAATAAAAATGGTTTAGTGAACAATTAAGAAAAAAAATACTTCAGGTTTTTTTTCTTATCTACTTAGTCTTGCGAAACATCTTTTTTAGCTGTTTCACAAAATTAAAAGGTCGATACTTACGTGGATCGCAACCATGGACAGCAGCCTGCATACAGAAGCTCGTTTCCCCTTTAAGAGGATATATCCGGAGGAACTTGGCAAGTACCATGGAAGACACATTATTAGGGACTGCAGTGAAAGCACTCTTAAACTGGAAGATGAAATTGTTTGAATAAGTCTGAGGGACGTTTAAACAACAAGAAAATCAATGGTTACCTCCAATTCGTCACTATATAAATATATCAATTTGTAAATTTACAACCCAGAGAGAAAGCGATAAAAAGCAAATATTTTTAGTTATTGATCTTCTATTATTATCGCTATAAAATAATGTGAGGGAGATTCCTTATAATATCGGATAAAGGAGAGGAGCTTTGGGGATTGCGACTCCGCCCTCCCTTTGAGAGAAGACAAAGTGTGTTAAATTGAGTCACCGTCTAGTGTCGTTTGCGCTCCTCCCACACCGACTTCATAAAGCAATCACCAAAACCCGCTCGGAAAAAGACAAATATTTACTGGAGTCTTCCCTTTCAATTTAAAGTTCCTAATATAATTATTTACCACATATGGTTGTGCTTGACCTGGCTCGGTATAGTTGTACCACCTTGCTTCTGTGTCATTCGTGTAGCTGATGTAATACGACTTTACAAAAGCAGTACCATTTGGACCGTCAAGGATACCCCTTGTAGTAATCGTTGTTATCATCATCGGGAGACCTTGAAAAATGGAAGGGAAATGTATGTGTCATAATATAGTCTCAATAGTAAAAAAAATCCTCTTGATTTATAATTTTATTCATAAATTCAGATGAAACAAATATTCAAGAAATATTTTATGAATTTCGTCGATAGAGAGTCACTGAATATTTCACACGCTACCCTAGGTCATCATTTACCTATCACAAAAAGATAAAAGGGAAACATGCAAACTGGAAAAACAAACAAACTGTGACGTTAAATTCATTTATAAAATTCTCAAGTATCTCCGATGATATGAGACATTCTACAAGTAGCGACATACCGAAGTGTATTTGAAGGTAAGGAGTAGCGTCAATAGGGGAAGCACACCAACCACTGCCATATGACCCAATGGGATCCATATACAAGCGACCTCTATGCGGCGGGTATTTATCTAGGGATGACGAGGCTGTTATGTCTTCGTCGGAGACTCGACGATGCTTGTTACCATCATTCCTGTATACCATCACGCCAAGCTCCATGTGACCGCACCCTAGAAATACATTACCAGTTTACAATTACTTAAAAATATGTATAAATTAAAAAAAAATTAGAGATGCATTACCAATTTCGCAGTTCTTTCCGCTATATCCCATGAAGCATAAGCATGAATAGGTGGCGCCGTTCTTAACGCAGGTCCCTCCGTTCAGACAAGGGCTTTTCGAGCAGGATTCTGAAAACAAATAAATATTTAATGGGAAAGAAAAGAACAAAATGCTATGTGCCAACTGAACATCTATAATAACAAGTCCCAAGAATCTTGTTGAGAAATCCAACTTGATACTGAAGCTGAAGAAATAACTGCCATCTTAAATACCTTTTAAGGCTATGTCAATGATCCCTTCGCCAATAAGCATCGGGTCGTCTCCGAATACTGTGGGTCTAACATTGTCCTTATCCGGCGTTAGAAGCTCTGCTTGAGAATTATCTGCCAGAGGTTGAACTGGGACTGGTACTACAATGAGACTCTCTTCTTTAAGCTTCTGAGCTGTGTCTAGAAGAGGCTCTTCAGGAAACAAAGGTGCGTCGAAGATGGGAACAACCACTTTGACTGCATCAGGACGAACACCGCTACTAGTATTAAGGTTGTTTTTCACTTCATCGATTGCCCTTTTGAAGTTAGGCTGTCCTGAAGAGTTTTTCAGATTTTCCAATGCCTTTAGAAGTTCTCCTTCATTGAGAGGGCCGTCGTTAAATTGAATTGGTGTTGTTGCGTTATCGCCAAATATGACGACACTGTAGTGTACTTTGTCGGTGCCATAGTACTTCTCGACAGATTGGATGATTAGCTTGGCTTGTTCTATTGTCTTTGTTGCATTTTGTGTCGTTGCACTGATTGCGAAGGTGATGTCAAGCTCCGGTAGACCATCTGGAATATTTGAAGACGTAAAATACGCTTAGAACACACACACATACAACAACATAAAATTATGTTGGCTCAGGGGCAAAGGGCAGAAACAGGGAAAATAATGAATGGACTAACTCATTAAACGATTTATTTACGATTTAACAGCATACATGTTTCACACATATTTTAGCCGTTCGTCATGAATCGTGACATTCAATCAACATACCATTTAAAATAGCTTTTATGATCTCATCTCCAAGTTGCATTCCTCCGTCAGTATCTGAAGGTTTGATGATTTTGCGCTTTGTTCGTGTTATCCCAAGCAGTTCTTCCTCGTTAATATCATCACCCAATCGAACAACGATTGGTCGAATGGCCTTCTCGTCTAAAGGCCTCATCGATTCCAGTATAGATGGACCACTTTTAGCAAACTTCTGGTCTGTAAGAACCACCAAAGCCTTCTTGGATGTGGGTTTCAATTCCGTACTGTTGAATATGTCCTCTACCTTTTTAAGTGTATTTGTGAAGTCAAGCAGACCCTCCCTTTTGGGAAGTCTGTCCAGTTTCCTTTTCAGAGCTTCCTCAGTCGGAAGGGTATCCTCAAAATCGAAGAGCACTTTAGGTGGTTCGTCAAAAGTGACGACACTTGGTCGGATTTTCTTTCCGTATTTCTTGGTGAGGGAGCTGATAGTGTCCTTCATCAATTTATAGACCTTGTCAGTGCTGTTTTTGTTAGGCGTCACAGCAAATGTAACAAAGACTTCAGGAACTGCAATAAGCAAATTAACAAATGAATTGAATTATATTTTGATGTATAAATAAGTCATACGATAATTACCTCCAATGATTTTGGAAATTATTTCCTCGCCAGTGTCGTAAAATGGCACATCAGACGCAGGCTTGATAACGTTATCTTTGAAGATCGTGACCCGGTCCAGCTCCTCTTTGCTTACATCATCACCAATACCTACTGGGACGATTGTTGCACCTAAATCCTGCAATGATTTAGTCGCTGCCTTTAGTACCTGCTCGGGGTTTTCTGTATTTCTGTCCAGAATTGGAACAAACACCTTTCGCGCATTAGGCCGAATTGGTGCCTCTTCGAACAATAGTTTTGCCTCATCCATCGCTTTCTCCAGATTTGGTGCATCGTAGCTCGGTTTAGCTCCGACGGAATCTACTGCGTTGATGAGAGATTCTAGATTCGGGAACTGATCCGATAAAGCAATCTCACTGGAGGAGTCACTCCCGTAAGTTATAACGCTGTAAGTGATCTTATCGTCTCCATAACGCTGGATAATTGACTTGAGAATGTCTTTCATTATGGCTGATAAGTTTTTCCTATCTATTGATGGACTAATCGCGAAGACCAAATCAATCTCAGGAATACCATCTAAAAAGAGACAGAATATGAGTGTAATGTATCGACGAAGTAAAAACCCTTAAATAGTGGATAATTTAAGGCCTCATTACCTTTAAGAATTCTGGCCACGATTCTGTCACCAAGGTATCCACTTGTATCTTCAGGTTTAACCTTAACCACGTCTTCCTTCCTGAGTGTCATTGATCTGAGCTCGTCGTATTTTGGGACATCTCCAATACCAGAAGAAACAACAATGATACCTTGCTCGTGTAGAGGCTTTGCTGTGTCTTTAAGAACAGTTGGAGTCTTTCCAGACGTATTGTCCGTAATAATGACCACGGCTTTTCTAGAACCTTTTCTTGTGTTGGGGGTGTTAAGTATTTTTTTAGCATTAGTAAGTGCTTCTTCAAGGTTCGAATTCCCAGATATTGATTGCTTGATAGCTTTGTTTACTTCTTCCTCAAGTGCCTCTTCATATGGAATAATCGTATCAAAGCTGCAGACGTTTTTAATGCTATTTCCGTAAACGACAATACTGTAGTGGAATCGATCAGTCCCAAACTTATCGCCGACCTTTTTGATAGAATCAGTCATCGTCTTGAAGGTGCTGTTTGAGGAGGTGCTGAGCGCATACACCACATCCACATCAGCAACTATAAGTAGACAACCGGAAGGCATTAAACTTTAATCATCAGAGAGATAAATTGAACAATAAAAAACAAGTATTATGACAAGGGACAGCGACATGGCAACACGGATACAGCGTTACATATATGGAAATATTTTCAAATGTTTGCGGAATCCCGGGTTTTCACATGTTCTATCATTCAACATAGCCATTCGACAATTCGTGGATTACGTAAGAAATCATATTAGAGATGATCTCCCAATCGAGATCCTAAACACTACATGTAATTGCTACTTGATTGCAGAACTTGTCTCTTTGTAAGAGGTGTTGATCGTAATATGGACGGGAATTGAAACACCCTTTCATGAAAATAGTGAAGATAACAGAAATAAATTATTTCTTACTTTGTAAAACTCGATTCATTGCCTCCTCTCCTGTCTCGACATAGCTTGTGTCTTTTGGGATCAAGACGACATGGTCTTCATAGGCAGTGATATCATCAAGTTCCCGGGGGCTCGCTTGCTCTCCAACTCCGACTGGTACCACGCGTACACCGATTTCATGCAACATAGACGATACGTTACGAAGTTTTTCGCTTGATAATCCCGTCCGGATATCCATGATAGGTACAATGATCTTCCAAGAATTCCTGCGCACGTCCTCCTTGATGAATAGGTCTCTTGCCAACAGTAGAGCTTTATCCAGTGATGACCCCTTAGTGGTACGCGGAAGCTTTGAAACTGCCTTCAGAACTGCGTCCTTGCTGGGAAATTGCTCACCAAAGCTGTACTTAAAGATAGGCGTATCACCGTGTATGATAAAGGTGTAGTGAATTCGGCCATAGTTATAACGCTGAATGATAGACTTGACGATATTCTGCATGTAAGTGTAAGTGTTTTCGGAATCAGCGGATGCTGCGTTCATGATGAAAATCAGATCAATGTCTGGCATGTACACTGCAAATCAAAACACGTAACATTCAGTAAAAGACCTTCATTCAAATATTGTGGCAACAGAATGCAATATTAAAGGACACAACATTATCACCTCGAAACTTATCGCATCTTCCAAATTTAAATAAAATATAGTTACATTTATAGAATTAAAATATTGTTTTAGGAAGCTAATCAATCTCGTTGCAGCTGAAATACCGGATTAAGGAAGATACAACGTAGCAGAGTCGATGACGTAGAAGGCGTCAAGAAGAGCCGTCGTATACGACCATTATTTGACTATGAAACACAACTTTGTTTTTGTGGAGAACCGAAGAACCAGGAGAAAGAAACTCGGAGCAAAGCGAGGAACCAACTATTAATTCACAACGGAACCGGAAATCTAGCACAGAAGACATATGACGGAAAAACATGACTTGACGTTTCCGATATTAAGCTCATTTCACATCAAATAAGACGGAAATTCCCCTAATTACTTATTGAGTAATATAAAACAAAATATCAAATGCAATTTTTTCTTTAAAAATGATGCGACTTTTTGTAGTTTCATTAAATTGTAGGGTTTTTCGTCCCTCAGCCCATACAAAGCGCAAGGATAATCAAGGAAAAATTATCTTAAAAATCCAAAATCTGGGTATGTGCATTTGGGCCTCACATTATTTATGTTTTCAAAAGCGATGACGTCTTAGAAAATTAATCCAAAACAAGAAACATAAGAAAACACTCACGTCTATAGATATTTTTCATGATTTCCTCTTGAAGTTTCGTCTCGCTTGTACTATCAGCCATTTTGATAACATCTTTGTTGTTTGACGTTAAAATAGACGCTTCTTTTCCTTTGACGTTGTTACCAATACCAACGGGAATGATCCGAATCCCTTCATTCTCAAGAGAGTCCGCTGCGGTCTTGATCTTCGTCACATCTGCACCAGAATCTTTATCCGTGATAACGACTACAATATGATCAGCGCTGATTCTTACCAACAAATCAGTGAAACTTGCTTTTGATAAAGCCAAAGCTTGTTCGATAGCACTGGTAGATCCATCACCAAATGCAATTTCACTTACTTTCGTATTCAAGCCATTTTTGTTGAAGGAAGAAGACGATGTGAAGCTATAAAGCTGGTCAGCGGTTGTGCTTCCATACCTCAAGATGCTGTAGTGGATGGTCTTTATTCCATATTTGGCGAAAATAGATTGTAGAGTGCTTTTTATCAAATCGAAGTTCTTGTTAGTACTGGCACTGATGACGAAGGTCACGTCAAACACTAAAAGAGAGTAACACCAGTGTTATTTTAACATCACACAGTTTGATGATCTAGTGCCATCTTTACGACAACGCAAATAATTTAATGGCGCTAGAATTTTTCCTCGTTTAACAAGAAACTGGCTACTAGCTCAAACGAGTAACCTACTATACTCTGATCTTATACCGCATTCACACCAAGCACTTAAACTTATTTGAAGGTGGTTTAATTAAAATAGTTTAAAATTCTCAATCTCAAAAGAGTGGACAGAACCAAAAACAAAACTGAATAGACTGTGCTGTACATGTGATAATTCAGCTAGTAAGAATTCAGCACAATGATATACTTGGCAAGTTATTAGGCAAAGCAAAACCTTCTTAAACTAAACATGGTTTTGGTGGGAATGCAGCTTTACTTTTATGTAATTAAAATTACTTATGAAAACAGTATTTGTAAAGGACAATGATAAATATCAATTCTCTCTAAATCACAGTAGTTGACACTTACCCTTGAGCACTCTTGTCATGATATCTCTTCCCAGATGCATTGGGTCCTCAATTGGACTTCTCCTCATGACGTAGAAGCGGTTTAGCGCCAACCATTCAACATCAGGAATACTGTCCTCGCGGCCTACTCCTACCCCTACTGTAAGCACCTCATTATCCCGTAGGTTGTTAATATCAGAAGACAAGGATGCTTCAGGTACCCCTGAACCTTTGTCCATGAAGACTACCAGCACTCGTCTCGCATTTGGCCGACTGTAGTTAACAAACCGTTTATTGGCGTAAACTAGAGCTTCTTGTAAGTTTGGTCCGCCCGGGATAGGGCTCGAAGATTTCAACCTTTCGATGATTTTGGTTTTTGTGAGGTTTTCTTCAAAATTGACTACGTTTTGTGTGATGTTACCAAATGTGAAGGCAGAATATTTGATTGTCCTGATGCCATATAGGTTGATGATGTTTTGAGCAGCTGTGGACATCAGACTGAACGTGGATGCTGGTATGGTTGATGTAGCAGAAATAGCAAACATCATATGAAGATCAGGAGTATAATGCCCTGAAATGACAATCAAACATGACGAGATTAATGTCCAAAATTTATATTAAGAAATAACAATTTATATTAAGAAAGTTCATAGTTTTTGTTGGTACATACCACTAACACATCCATACACCTCGACCCTCAGGGACAATGCATCAACTGGTGTGACAGGCTCACTCGGGTGGAACCTGACGTATCGTGCATCGACATCTCGTGGTAGTCCCGCGTAAGTGATGTGGTGCCCCGGGACGGGCGGAGGAACGGAAGATTTAAAGTCCTGTATTAAGTAAAAATACCAGGTGGGATTTAAAAAGCAGAAAGTTATAGCACTTTTATATTCAAGCCAAATTACCAAAATTATAAATGGTGTAACAGTTCAATCTTACAATGTAATAAATCTAGATAATGTAAGACCGTACCTTTGGAAATGATTTGCCATCGTCTTTGACGAAGGCGTAATTACTTCCATCTGTACTGTAAGAGACCCTGACCAATGGCTGGCTTTCATTTATTCCGGGTTTCCCGCCAAATGCTATGCCGGAGAGTTTGACTTCGACACCTACAAATTTAAATTATTAATATACAGCGGCGTAGCCAGGATTTTTAACAGGAGGGGGCTCAAAAGGCCCTTTCAAGGCATTGTCTCCTGTATTTTAGATAATGTCTCATACATTTACTGTATTTTTGGCTGCTAGAAGGGGGACGGGCCCCCTTGGCCACCCCCCTGCCTACGCCCCTGAGATGAACATAAGTAATTCTTCCGTTGGAAGGTCTAAATTTACGCGGTCAATTTGAAGTCATAACAATGCAGCCATCTAACGACTCAGTGTGTACCAAAGAACACAGCTTTCATCAATAGTTTGGGGTTTCGCAGGAGTTAGGGAAACCGGTGAACCTTGTTTCCTAATTAGCAGAAGTGACAATATTTCAGCACAAAATATTGAGTTGTTGAATAAGCATTGAATTGTTGTGCTGAATGATAAAATGTTATGATACGTGTAATAGGGCTGGTGATTTTTTTTACCGAGATCTATGGTCAAGTACTGATTTTTGTCGGCGACAGTTGGAGTCCACGCAGAGCCCGATAACACAGGGTTGGTTGGTGTGCCAGAGGATGCCGAGAAGGCGGAGTTGGAGATGCTCAACAGATATCCATCCAACAGGGAACCACAACCAACTATAAGACAAAACAATTCAACTACATTATCATTGCTCAGTTCGTTTTTTTAAAAGCCAAGTGACAAAAGCGACTATCTTGTTAAAAAAAAAGGCTTGATGAGTGCAACTTTAACCTCAAACAGGTTATGTACCTAAATTGTAAATTCGTATCGTTTATCGCATTGCTCAGGCCAAAGCACGCCATGCAGGAAAGGTTAACGGTTGTCAAACATAAAAAAAAACATGCTGAAAAATACGCCATTTTACATCATTACTATAATTTTCTTCCCAATTTCCACGTTTGGCTTTTCCTATGGACTCGTTTTATAAATCGTTGAATAATTAATGAATTACAAAGATGTTTATTATTATTGCGCTTATATGCCACTGTCAACGGACTTAATTTTAATCAACTCACTTTCATCTCCTTTCCTGTTCTCACAGTACGTCCCGTAGTAACTTGATGGGCACATGCAGCCAGACTCGGTGCACACACCGCCATGTTGACACGGGTTCGGTTCACAAGGACCTGATGAAATGAAAAGAAGAAGTGACTCCTAATCAAATTAATTAAATTAAATTAAATTGGTAAATTCATTTAAATAAAATTCAGCAAATTGACTGGCATAAACTATCATTTGTTTACATTCACATTCCCTTAAAGGTCACTAGACGTACAGACATTACTTCCCTTCCCACCAATAATCAAGTGAATAGAATTTCAAGAATGAATATATATTTACCTAATGACACATTTTATGGTAACTCACTAGCAAGTAATGATATCCCCCCATCATGCAGAATGATCTCAACCGCCATCGGGACATCAGACGGTGGCTTGGTAAGCAACGGCTCCGTGAACTTGGGAGTGTCAAGGGCCGCTTCAGGAGAGAGAGGCATAGACAGCAGTGTTATATTGTCCTCCCTAAGACCGTCTGATACAAGCTTTAGGTCCGCTTCAGAATCAGACGTAGTATTGTCCCACATTAAAACACACAGCTTTTTAGCATCAGCAGGCGCACCGGATTCGTTGAATCGTTTGCGAACTTCATCGAGGGCTGCTTTAATCGAGGGTTCTCCAGTTGGTAGAGGTATAGAATCTACGGCTTTCAACAGTTCCTCTTCGCTTAAGTCGGAGTCAAAGCTTATTACCTCTGAGGCTTTGTCTCCGAACACGATGACATTGATGTTCATATTGTCGGTGCCGCCGTGACGGCTAATTGTTTTCTTGATGACGTCTTTGATGAAATTCAAGGTCTTGGTGGCATTGATTCCAGCAGCAGACACAGCAAATGTCACATAGGATGGCTTGAGATCATCTGAAAAACAGCAACAAATATACCATCAATATATTGAAACTCTTCGATAAGTAGGACTAAAGCTTTAGCTGTATAATCCAATGATGCCGGTGTTTAACTCGAAAGCAATAATAATCAATATAATACAATACATCTGAAACCTTATGCAATGACAAAACTCCGCAGAGTGGCATACCGTATTATCTCGAATAAGCGCTGCCCGCCACAGCGACGATAATAAATGTTATAACCAACCTCAAACAAGCAATTCACCCATATGACAACAATTCCATATTAAATACTGCATGGAAAGAGATGCTAGTCGACTTTTCAACATTAACACATCTCACCATTCAGAATAACCTTCATGACTTCGTCCATAGTGTCCATTGGGCTGTCTGTTGCGTTTGCCTGAATGACTGCGCGCTTCGACTCGGTGTACGCTACAAGTTCCGTCTTATTTGCTTTTTGAATACCAACAGCAATTGTTATGATATTCTTTTCATCAAAAGGCTTCAGCGCAGTCCGTATATCAGGTTCGGCGACATTCAATGGGCGATCTACAATAATGACATTGTACTTCTTTGCTGTTGGTCTTGAAGAAGACTCATTGAAAACTTTGTAAACTTCTTCTAATGCTTTTGGAATGTCTGGAGAACCTGGAATCCTGGAAATCTTTTCGATTTCATTTTTAAAGGATTCCTTGTCAGGGAGTGAGTCTGAAAAGTCAAATACCCTGGTCGGAGATGATCCGGCGTTGACGACACCGACTCGAAATTTAGATGTTCCAAATTTAGTAGTAAACGATTTTATGATTTCCTTCATAAGAACATAGATCTGTTCCGGAGTCGCGCTGTCTGCAGAAAGCGTGAACGTCAAATCAAGCTCAGGAACTGGAATAAAATGGTAACAAAATCAAATATTTGATAATATTTTTTTTTAATTCTAAGCAATATCATTGCAATTCATAAAATGCTATCAAGGGAAAGAAAATAGAAAACACAACGCAATTGAGGACAACATAGATTGCAGTCACAAAATGACTTACTTCTTGTGATCTTTTCAATGATCTTCTCGGCCAAGTCCCATGAAATACCACCATCTTTAGAGTAGATAGTATTTCCTCTGTACGGACAATAGTCATATATCTTACTGGAGTCAACCGTGCTTCCCAGCGCAACAGTAATGATAGTGACACCCAAATCTCCGAGACGCTTCCTGGCTAATTTTAGTTTTTCCTGGTCATCCACGGTCAACCTGTCAATCATTATCACCAGGACTTTTCTAGACTCCTTTCGGGTAGTCGAGGTTGTGAAAATCTTATATGCTTCTTCCATGGCTAGTGTGACGTTTGCTGCGCTGTCATCGACTTTAGCGAGACCATTCACAGCGTCAAGGAATGACTTGTCATCCGAGTAGGCGCTGTCGAAGTCGAATGCGGTTGAAGCTGTTTGACCAAACACGATGGCACCATAGTGGATTCTGTAAATTCCGTACCGACGGATAAGCATCTGTATGATGGTCTTCATGAGCATAGTGTGAGGACTTGTTGATGAGAGTGTCATAGCAAACACTATGTCCATTTCCTCGGTGCCATCTGATAAGAAAAACAAAACATATATAGGTATGTATGACTTATTATAATGATCCAAACGATTGCGTTGCGTTTTTATTACTTTTATTACATCGGGGTGCCGCGTAACCATTGCAACATAGGCATTTCTTCAGTTCCGCCTAATAGGGGAAATAATTGAAGCTCTCCTTGCTCATTACAACAATGTGATCGATATAAAATGCGATATAAATGGAATAAATATAAACTCATCACATTGTAAAACGTCAAACTACTCTCGTGTTTTATTGTATGTAGCCAAAGTATGTAGCATATAACGTAATGTTTTATTATCTTATATAATGTCGATCAGCCACTTCTTTTCTTATGGGTTTGCCATTGAAAATACATCGGTTTATTTCGAAAAAAAAAAGGCAAAACGATATTTTATTTCAAGTATTTCAGGCACTTGCTTGTATTCCAACCGGACCATTAGAAAAGTGAAGGGGGGGGGGGGGGTGGGCAAGGAACGAAATAAAAGTTATACACGATGAAAAGCCTGGAAAAAATGCATGCAGCCCAAACCAGACAGACCAAAACAAAAAATGCATACAAGGATTAAAAAAAATCATGCACGATACAAGAAAAAAAAAACATGCACGACTGAAACCTTCCCCCCTCTTTTTTATAATGGTTGGCCCCTCAGTAGATTGAAATGGATCCTTTGAGTGAGTCGGTATTGTGCGAGAGCGTAAGATGGTGGTGTGATTGAGTGAGTAAGCGGAAATCACACCTGTCGATTTGATAATATCCGAGCACCTGGGCTCCTTGAAATCAAAACTTTTTAAGAAGAGTATTTCAAACTCGTGAAAACAGTGTAACAATTGGAAGTTTCTTCGGCCTGTTAAATACTACTAATTCCAATAGATTCTTTTGTCGGTTAAAGTTACCGTCAGTCATAAATTGTTACGCCATCAACCGGAAGAAAACTGGTGCGATTGTCACTTTAAGGTAATTCCCTTGAATTGCACTACGCACCCCTTCTGCGCATAGTGGCGCGCGCTGTTTGTTTGAATTTTCCGGTATTAAGTGCGCGCGCGCCACAGTTGTACAAGAAAACAAAGCAAAAGGCGCGCGTTTTTTACTTAAAATCGCTTTGACAGAAAAACGAAGTCGGTTACCCCCATTTTTTATTTGCTCAAATAGTTTAATATATACGGAAAAATGATATACTGAAAGAAGAAAAAAAGTTGGGTTGTAGAGGTTTTGTTATTTCTCTTAAAAGCCGTAAAAATACTTCAAAATGGCGCTCTTTAACGTATGAATAGTGGCGAAAACAATGTCTTTCAGTGCGTTCTCTTAAAATGTGATTTGTTTTGAGCATTAGCTACTACGGGTTATTGTTTAGGAGATCGGATTTTGGCAGCTCGACAAACAGAACTTAATTTTCTAAAGACTATAGGTACTCTTTTTGAAAACTAAGAGTTGGGATTTTTCCTTGCGCGATCAGTAAAAACGCGGTAAATCTACGCCCCTCTGTTGTAAAAACAAGGTCGGTACCCCCATTTTTTATTACATTTTTTGAAAGCCATTAACTTCAATATTGTTTATGCCAAGTTTAAAAAATTCTGGGTTGTAGAACTATTTCACGGGAATTACCTTAACTCTAATGATTATAGTGATAAGACGCCTCATATACTAGCTGATAAATACTCCTTTCACCGACAAGTACCTTTTAATATACGTCGTACAATGTGGTCCCCAAGAGGTCCAGGCTGATAAGTGTCATTCACATGAGTCGCGTCGTTTCTTCTGGATGTCATCGCACGAGCCTCTTCTTTAGTGACTTCGGGGCCCACGCCGGACGCGACCACTATGACACCCTCATCGTGCAAGGGTCTTGCCGCAGACTGGAGCTGCTGAACCGTCTTACCCGTGGCTTTGTCGAAGATCACGGTAACTCCCCGTCTGACGTTCGGCCGAGCACTTGCATCGTTCAAAACTGTTCTGGCAAAGGAGAGAGCCTCCGTGATGGCCGATGAACCATTCTCTTTAACAAGGTTATTGGATTCTTCGATAAGCGCTTCGCGATAAGGGAAAGCGGTATTGAAGTCAAATGTCTTGACACTACTAGAGCCATAGAGAATGACTGAATAATGGAAGGTGTAGACACCAAATTTGCTTCCGATCTTCAGGATGCAGTTCTGCATGAGGGAAAAGGTTGTTGAGGATCTCATGGAGCTTGCACTGAGTACGAAAACGATGTCAATCTGTGGAACTGATAAAAACAACCCAACGCAATTCAGACTCGCATTATTAAACATGTAGTTTATTTTTAACTTACTTAAGCAGATGTAAAAATCAGTTAATGTGATGTGAAAGAATACTCTTGTAATGTCAATACTAAAACAAATTCACAACCCTTTCACGGGGAGGGGGGGGGGAAGCTTTCTAGATATATTACCTCATTTGTTCCATAAAATCCCGTATTTTAAAATCTTCCGAGAGCCAAAATGTTCTCTGGGCTTGGGGACCACTATGGGTATGATAAAGAACTGCACAATACTCACAGTGCACCACACGATTCATAATCATCTCTCCAGTGGCTACGAAGCTCTGATTAATCACTGGAAGCATGACGTTGTCTCTAAAAGCGGAGATATAATAACACTCCAATGCGTCGATATATCTCCCGAGAGCAACAGGAATAATTAGCACTCCCAGATCCTGTAGAGGGGCCGATAAGCTCTTCAGCTTAGCCTCACTCAACCCTGATCTCTTGTCCATCATGGTCACCAATATCTTCCACGACTCTGAGCGAGCCAGACTTGCATTAGCGTAGATCGTCCGCGCATGCTCAAATGCTTGGTCCATGCCTGACCCACCAGTGGCCTTCTTTATCATCGAGACTGCTCGAAGGAGTATCTCTTTGTTGGGAAAAATTGTGTCAAAGCTGTAGTAAGTAGCAGGGACGTACCCGTAGAGGATAAAGGAGTAGCGAAGCCTTCCGAAGGAATACTGGTGGATGATGGAGCGCATCGTGTTGTACATGTACGTATAGAGCGTATCCGCCTGAATTGATGCGGCGTTGAGCATAAAGCAAAGGTCGATTTCTTGTACGTACACTAGAAAATAAGCACAGCTCAAGCATAAATGTCATATTATTAAATGATGTTCAATGTTTAAAATTTGCGATGCTACGAAATTATTCTCACTGGCTAGAGATAAAAACTGGCTCATACCTTGGTCGGCTCATCATATTATATTAGGCTAATTGTGCGTGGGCCTTATTTCTGAGTTTTTGAGGAGACCCGTACTGTTTATAGTAAAAAAAGATGTAGGTTCTGCTTTTCTCGTTACTTACATCGATACACTTTGTCCATAGTTCTTTCCTGGAGTTTTTCTGGGGTGGCGTTTCTCGGAACAGCCTCATAGATGACGTCATACCAGTTGGTAGCGATCGTCAGTAGTTGTCTCCTCGTCACTCCTGGACCAATCCCAACAGGAATTATACGCAGTCCTGATGTCACCATCGAATCAGCAATGTTTCGAATAGTCATGGCATCGATGTTAGTGTCTTTATCCATCATAATAACAACGTCCTTTTCAGCGCCCGACCGAACTTTAGCGTCGTCAAAAGTTATCTTACACTTGCGCAATGCGTCGTCAACAGGCAGATCGCCAGATCCGCCCAACTCGGAGGTGTTATCAACCAATTTCTTGAAGGTGGTTGCATTGTACTGTAAGAACTCGGTGTATGAATACCTGATGACTGAGTTGTTGACTCCCGGGCCATACACCACGATGCTGTAATGTACGGTATCCACTCCATATTTATCGACAATGGCTCCTATAGACATACGCATCGCCTCAAACGATTCAAACACAGTGGCTCCGATAGCAAAAGTCACGTCGAATTCTAAAGAAAATAGAATTATTATTTTTTATTAGCATTATTTTTCCATCGGTATTATGAATTGGGCTAAGCAAAAAAGGATATATATGAGAGTAAAGATTACGGAAAGTCTTTCGTTTCTGCGCTTCCAGCACGTATTAAAGATAAATTAAAGGATTATAAATATTTTTTTCCCAATCAGCTTCTTGATAATATACAACAATTAAACCCTGGAAATAGCATGATGTAGTTGCTAGCTAGATAATATTCAACAGTAACACATACCTTTTAGAGCTCTTGTCATGATTCCAATACACATGTGCTTGACGTTAGCCGTAGGCGGCCTCAACATTACGTAATAGCTGTTAAGAGTGATCCAGCCCAAGTCTGGAACAGGCATCATTCGTCCGACTCCTACACCGACAACCATCGCCCCAGCACGTCTCAATAGCACTGCCTCGGCCTTGCATTTTACTTCGCTTGCACTAGATGACCTATCCATCATCACGATTAGGATTCGCCTCGCTCCTTCACGAGGAGAGTTCTCAAATACAGTCTTTGACTGCTGCAGGGCTTTTACTAAATCAGGGGTCCCATTCTCTCTGACTGCACCATCAATAGCCGTGTGTACTTCAGCTTTTGTCGTGAAGTTTCTCGTCAAGTTGAAGACTGTCACGACGCTGTTTCCGAACACGATGGTCGCGTGTCGTATTGTACGTATTCCATATAAGGTAACGATTTCTTTGCATGTGTTTTTCATTGTGGTGAAGATTTGATCTGCTGAGGCTGATGTCGCACTGATGGCGAATATGATATCAATGGCGGGAACAACTGTGGCAGAAATTCAATTTTTGATTAAAGCTTACTTTAGCCAACATATGGGATACATTACAAAAGAATATTAATGTATTAGTATATTTTTAAATTGTCGAATATATATCTTTTAGAGTTTGCAATTATGGCAAGGATGATATGAATGGGGAAAACCGCTATTACATGAAATTGATTAGTCTGAAGCTGAGTTCACAGTTATGGTTCAGATGTATGAAATGCGGAGGCTACTGTAACCTGAAGTTTTATGTTGTGAGTTTTTTATCCATAGCACACCAAACGTCTTTAACATAGCGTTAACCTGTCAATCTTTAAATATTTTCCGAAAGGCGCGTTATTATAAGATCATATACAGTCAGACCTGGTGTACATCCGTAGAACTCCACTCGAAGAGCGAACTCAGAGCCGTTGTTTGCCAATGTGGGTGCAGGTTCAATAGGATCGATCTTGATATAGCGAGCACTCTGCGTCGGCACGATGTCATGGGTACTGACAGTTGCGCCAGTTAACAACCACGGGGGATCAGCACTTTGCCAGTCCTGTATACATAAATGTTAGTTAAATATCGATTATGTTGGTCAACATGCCTATGTAAGGAGATGTGTTATTAAAAACAGTTTCGATTTTCTTAGACAAATTGACTCCCAAATCACTCCCATGGGACTGTAGTAGCTTACTAGTCTCGTAGACATAGACTGTAGTTATAGGTCGCTTTAGGTACGCCTTTAAAACTATATATGGTCCACTCAATATGCTAGAATGATTATGAAAGGAAATGTGTATCGAAGACAGTTTCTATTTTCTCAGGAAGATTGACTAAGATTGGTAGTTGATCGGTAGTATTCTACGCCCTGAATATTACAATGATTTAATCGTGTTTTATACCTTACAGGATCCAAGTGGTTTCTTGAGGCATTTGAAATTCACGCCGTCATCGCTAAAGTGCAGTACGATGTTGGTGGGAGCAGGTGAAGGTACAGTCTCGTTTCCATCTCCACCAAACGAAAATTTCGATATTTCCATCTTTTGACCTGTTGAACCGTAAATAAAAAAAACATCTAAGCAACTCTTAAATTCAATTGCAATTCTACAATTTCACAACCAGAGAATAGATGGCGTTAAAAATGTCGTATGCATTGTCAAATCCATTGTAGTCGTACAACCTACGACTTTAAACATACAATAGCTCACAAATAGACTTCAACTTCTAACCTTAACCTTCTCTTCCTTGATCTAAACGAGATAAGAGTTTTCCAGCGAGAAAGAGACCTAGAAAGAGTGCCCTAGGATATCATAAAGTATATCGGGGTATAATTAATGTATGTAGAGGTTGATCTCGGTTTGGGTTTCACCGAGTGAGAAAATAATTTTCTAGTGAATGGCAGCCCAACCTTATTCAAAAATCTTTTTCAGGTTTATTTTGGGTTCCCTGAACCTGATAATGTTTTGTTTGGCTTTGGGCAAGCAGACTGCTATGAGAATGGGGGAGGAGTTTGCCCGCCTCTTTTTCAATGTGTTTCTCAGACTCCAATGATGCAGTGCAGCCATGTAAAGGGGCCGAAAATGGCAGTTTGCTTGAAATGGAGATGTTAGCGTTAATGATTATGGATGAAGGCTGTAAGAAAGAGCGCAATAAAGGTATCAACGTGTGACTTAATCCGCATTAGCTTGTCTTACCCGTAGTTCGGTATTTTGTGTCTCTTTTGAAATAAATGTTTGGTCAGAAACATTGGTTTGATATTTTGACAACGGAGTCAATTCTATTACTACATTGATTAGATGCGCTTTTAAAGGTCGTCTTTGCCTTGGATGAATTCTTGACTATCCAGGTCTGGTGCTGTTTAGTTTGCATTTCTGACGTTCTGGAATTGGGTGTATATTTTACCGGTTTTCAACGGCGCTATATGAGTGAACGTGTTAACTGGCAGCCAGTGTAGTTCCAAAGTACTCAAAACTCGAGAATACGAAGCACAAGCATGAAGGAATGTTTTTATTTTTATCCGTTGTCTTGATCAGAATATAAAGCGGCATAAAACAAGACTATTAAAATAATGCAAATGATTCTTCGCAGTGCCACTTACCAAGATCTATTGTTAGCGATTGATCGACGCTCATAACCGTCGGTTTCCATGCGATACCTTTCAGTGAAGGTATCCCAGTGTGCCCCGAGGTCGCAGTAAAAGACTTCTCGGTGATACCCAGGAGGTAGTTGTCGACAAAAGGACCACATCCAACTACGAAAAAAACAAGCACAAGAATGTTAGCGGGCTACAATGACATCCTTATTGGTTATGGATGGGAAACTTAATCAGGATTATGATACAATATCAATAATCATTTTTATTATCTATTTTATTTCAATGTCGACAAATTTAAATTAATTCGTTTATCTATTCTATCCTAACACTGGATCAGCCTCAGAATGTTTATAACAATTGAAATTTAGGCAATGACAGCCTAATTGCAAAAATATTGCAAAAATAGTATTCATACTTACTGTCCGTTAAGTCAACTGAAGCACCATTTTGTCTTACGAATACGATTAAGATAACTAAATATAAGATATAGGCCAACACTTTGTTTCGTGTCCCCATCCCGATGCAAGCCTGGGAAAATTGTTGTGTAATCACTTCCCAACGCACCGCATATCGTGAATCGGCGCTGCAACTTTCCCACGAAAGAATGACGTCGTCTTTGTATATTTCTGATCGCTGATTGGTTTATTCTAAGTCGATTACGCGAGTTTGTAAACACAATCATTTTGCACGAATAATCTGGTACGAATTGCATGATCTAGAAGGGTACTTAGCGCACTTGACAGTTATGGATGGCTCTCTGTTCTGCTATTGTCTATAATCATTAGTCTCACTTCACGCGCCAATCAAACTCGTGGGAAAAGCATTTAGAAAGGCAATGAAATAAGAAAACAAACGGGATATAAGTTAGTTTTTTGTATTGCTGCTCAAACGCATTTCAGTATAGGAGTAACTATCCATCAGTTTTGGTATGCATATCGATATTAGCTCAAGTCTGGGTTCAATGAAATCCATTGAGCTCTAGAAGTCAGACTTGGCTTAAGAGCTTTTACATGAATCTTATTGTCTAAAGATATAGCGTATCCGCACCAACAGTTTTAAAAAGGAATAACGAAAAACAAATATACAGAAATTAAAAAAAAAAACATTATAGCTATCCTCAACACTTTAAAACATGAGAAAGATCCGAAAAAAATTTCAATGTTTCCGGTGTGATTAACATAGTTATACTATTATATATAATTAGTAAACAATTTCATTGCATGAATATACGATTAGTAGCTACGATGCACTATATGAAATCGTTGCATTATATGATGGAGGTAGACAAATATGCGAGTCGATTACGTGCTTATGGTATAAAGTACAACGATCCAGTTGAGAAGCTTTGACAATTACCCTTGTCAATGGCATTATTAATTACTACTATTGTTGACAATATACTTCTGCAATTTGTATTGTTTATTTGAATCATATTAAGTAGGTAGAAACTTAGTTTGATAAAAAATCAGTGTTATTTGGGAGGGTAAGATCTCGAAGGATGTCAAGAAAGGAAGTTCTATGGCGATTGTTTTATCTTAGTTTTTCTCTACTTATTCTAGTTCAACCTGTTAAGTAAATAATGCCCCGTTCTAACGCCTATTGTTTAGTACTTGATTGATAAAAATACAAATAAAAGACATATTTATTGAGGTTATTTAAGTTTTAAAAAATGTAATGAAACATTTTGGTTTAAAATCATAGAGTTGAACAAATTTTCACATTTAGGAAAGGATATTAGTAAAAAAATGAATTGTATCTTCCCCCTAACACTAACAAAACCCCGCTTCTCTTGTATCAATGAAAAGAAAAAGGATGTATTACACTCACCGTCTTCGAGATCCAGATCTACTTGCCCATCTGCAAAATGCAGCCAAATGCAAAGCAAGAGAAATAGACACACAAATGTCCTTTTATTGCACGCCATCGTGCAACATTCCACTTCAAAGTACTGCAATCTGTAGTTGGTTTTACAGCAGGCCTTGTTTCTGTAAAGCGCTTAAATATGTTTTAGGGGGCGCAGGCCAAGCGTCTGCACACGGACGTTTATGATTCACAAATGAGTAAAGGGGTCAAAGCAGGAACGTAAGTTCACATGCCACTTATCCATGATTGACGGTCTTAGCAGCGATATATCACATATTTGGCAGTGATGTTGTCAGCGAGTGTTCTAGTACCCTGGAAGGACCCCCGTCATGTACGCACAGGATGAGTTCTATCGCATTTCGTCCTGGAAAGATTTTTTTCCAGAAAGTGTGAGGCATCGATAGCTACGTAGGCAAAGGCTGAAGTGCGAAGTGAGGGCAAAGAAATATTTTCTTGTATCTCCATTTAAAAATAATTTACGGCAAAACTTGATCATGGCGATCATTTTAACTAAATGTTAATATTTTAAAAATGCAAGTGGCCATTGATATTACTATAATATAATTCCATCACATACGATAAGCATAAAAAGTATAAAAAGTTTTTTTATCTCCTGGAAATCGGCAGCGAAAAATGGAAAAATATGTAAGGGAATAGGTGAAAGAATCAGATGAAGGCAGATCCCTGCCTGTACAAGTTACAACTTTTGGCAAGCATTTACATCCTACACAATGTTATTGTATCCGGTCCTACTACCGGGATCAAAACGGTAACCCTGTGTGATAACCCAGACATTCGTCTCGCGACCGCCATTTTGTTCCCGTTTGGGTTATTACAGGGTGGTAAAGGGTATTTTTGTGAAACGAGATTTGGCCATTTTTCACCCTACGTGAAATCGTCCATTTCGACGTCGGTGAAACGTGATTTAAAAGGGCATTTTCGGTCCGCGAAACGTGAAATTCATTTTGCCCGGTCCGTGAAACGTGATCCATACCCCCTTTACCAGCCTGTTATTACACAAAAAGGTCGTGGCTAGATGGAATCCTTCAGACGTAGGTAACCGAGACGGACTGAGACTGCATCGAACTCGGACTCGTATGGCGGAGATTCTGTTTAGCAGATCTCGACACGAAAGCTGTTGCAATGAGGACTTGTAACTCGTACATCAGAAAAAAATGTAACATGGAACAATAGAAGACCTGATCTAAATAGTTTTAGCATTTATTTTTCACCAATGATTTTCGAGCGTATAAAAACGATGAAAAATACGCTCGGAATCCTTTACACGTAGGAAAGTGAAATGATGGAATCCCTCGGGCGTAGGGTTGGACTTATGTTTTTGTGATGGAATCCCTCAGGCGTAGTGTTCTTCTTAAAGGTTTTTTTTAAAGCAAACAGAATAGTTGAACCTACGGGCAGGAAGTACCCCTACCTCCATTACCATCAGTACCAGTACCACCAGTAATTCCACCACCAGAGCCCCCAGTACCAGTACTCCACGGACAGGAAGTACCATCAGCCTCAGGACCAGTACCACCAGTGCCATGACAACCACACCCATTACTACCAGTACTCCACGGGCAGGAAGTACTACCACCAACAGTGACCCCAGTACCAGTAACATCACCACCAGTACCAGAACCACCAACCCCAGTTTCACCACCACCACCACCAGTACCAGAACCACCAACCCCATACCAGTACCACAACTCCCACCACCAGTACCAGTACTCCACGGGCAGGAAGTACTACCACCAACAGTGACCCCAGTACCAGTAACATCACCACCAGTACCAGTACCACCAACCCCATACCAGTATCACAACTCCCGCCACAAGTACCAGTACTCCACGGGCAGGAAGTACCACTAGCACCAGTACTCCACATGTTACAATTTTTTCTGATGTACGAGTCACAAGTCCTCATTGCAACAGCTTTTGTGTGGAGATTTGATAAACAGAATCTCCGCTATACGAGTCCGAGTTCGATGCAGTCTCAGTCCCTCTCGGTCTCCTACGTCTGAAGGATTCCATCTAGCCACGACCTTACACTAATGTACCCGATTAAAATCACCCACTTTTACCTATCTGGCGTTGGGCTCTTGCTTCCTCTTCCACTGGCGCTACATAATTACATGAGCTCATAAATAAATAAAGTCTTTATTTTGACCATTCCAAGACATTAAAAATGTCTTGCTCGGAAATTTTTATCCTGTTCTAACCTAAAATGTTCGACTCGACGAACTACGCGCCATTCCCAAACGAGACAAGGATTTTGGATCCGCCGAGGTAGCGCAACAACGAATTTAGCTGTAACGGCGCTAAACGCCTTTTTATGATCGAAATTGCTCTCGGTATAACAGAAATCTTCCAGGCGTTTCTACAAAAAAACCCCACACACACCAGTAATAAGCAGCTAAGCGGGAGGTTCCAGAACTTTCTCTCTTCTGTTTACCAAGAGTGACCGCAAAGTACAGTGGGTGATAAAAACATTGGATTTTGTGTACACCCAACGGTCTGTAACTCGAAGAAAGATTTCTGTGGTTTGGATGTTAAAGCAGACGATGACGTTCAGTAAAAATACCATTGTTTTCCTATTTCTCGTGGTGTGTATCTGGCTGTGCAATGGACACGTAGATCTTGGAGATGGTGAGTGTACATCTAATCTCTCGAGTATTTTCATTGCAGAAGAACTTTCTCTATATCTATCTGTGGATCTGTCTTATCTTTTTTTTTATAAATAGTATGTTGCAAGCAAATAGGAACATTAATAACCAAATATTTTAAATACCTGAAATTATCAACTAAAATCGTAACTTTTCACTTTTGTAATTTTTCATTAAAACAACATTTATCATATACATACAAATGTTATGTACATTATTCGTAGTGCGAAAACCTTCAGATGATGAGTTCGATGGAATTTACTAGTATTTAACAGAAATCAATAACAACGCGTTGAAGGGTTTCTTTGTCTTAAATCTTTCAACTGGATGGTTTCACTTTACACATCAAGTATCGCAATTGACCGAGTAACAATACCTACTTACATCAAACGACTACTTATATCGCGACATTTTCCAAAAACAGCCACAACTCCCCCAGGATGCATTTTCAGTTCTCAATTAATTTACTACAGGGTATAACTCCAATGTATAAAGTAAAAATATTCATGAAGATCAGCAAGTTTTTTTTTACTCTTCGGACATAAAACAACATGGCGGATGTACCAGAGAGTGTTTCTACAAGCTCTTAAAAAGTTATGAAAATAATTTCTTAACATTAGCACGAATATGGCTTGCTTCCTTCTTTAAACCAACCTCTATAATTAGATCACACATAAAAAATATTCCACCTCAAATCGAGTTTTTGGCAACGCCTCATATTCATGCCACGTTGTAACAAGGATCCACTGTATTCTCTTTCGGTCTCAAGGCGTCTTGGAGAAAAAGAATCACAAAATAATCTAAGCATGATTGCTTAATAAGACATGATACCCATACTGGATTCTAATTGAACCTCTATTCACTAATTCTTTCTACAAAAACTAAATTAAAAATAGGATCAAAAGTAATAGAAAAATCTATTGTTTCTGTTTTCGTAGTTGGATGTGGTCCTTTTGTCGACAACTACCTTCTAGGTATTACCGAGAAGTCCTTTACTGCGACCTCGGGGCACACTGGGATACCTTCACTGAAAGGTATCGCATGGAAACCGACGGTTATGAGCGTCGATCAATCGCTAACAATAGATCTTGGTAAGTGGCACTGCGAAGAATCATTTGCATTATTTTAATAGTCTTGTTTTATGCCGCTTTATATTCTGATCAAGACAACGGATAAAAATAAAAACATTCCTTCATGCTTGTGCTTCGTATTCTCGGGTTTTGAGTACTTTGGAACTACACTGGCTGCCAGTTAACACATTCACTCATATAGCGCGTTGAAAACCGGTAAAATATACACCCAATTCCAGAACGACAGGAATGCAAACTAAACATCACCAGACCTGGATAGTCAAGAATTCATCCAAGGCAAAGACGACCTTTAAAAGTGCATCTAATCAATGTAGTAATAGAATTGGCCCCGTTGTCAAAATATCAAACCAATGTTTCTGACCAAACATTTATTTCAAAAAAGACACAAAATACCGAACTACGGGTAAGACAAGCTAATGCGGATTAAGTCACACGTTGATACCTTAATTGCGCTCTTTTTTACAGCCTTCATCCATAATCATTAACGCTAACATCTCCATTTCAAGCAAACTGCCATTTTCGGCCCCTTTACATGGCTGCACTGCATCATTGGAGTCTGAGAAACACATTGAAAAAGAGGCGGGCAAACTCCTCCCCTATTCTCATAGCAGTCTGCTTGCCCAAAGCCAAACAAAACATTATCAGGTTCAGGGAACCCAAAATAAACCTGAAAAAGATTTTTGAATAAGGTTGGGTGGCAAAAATGTTCATCTTTGGAGAGTATGAGGCCATTCACTAGAAAATTATTTTCTCACTCGGTGAAACCCAAACCGAGATCAACCTCTACATACATAAGCGCAGCATTAATTATACCCTGATAGACTTAATGATATCCTAGGGCACTCTTTCTAGGTCTCTTTCTCGCTTGAGAACTCTTATCTCATTTAGATTGAGAAAGAGCAGGTTAAGGTTAGAAGTTGAAGTCTATTTGTGAGCTATTGTATGTTTAACGTTGTAGGTTGTACGACTACAATGGATTTGACAATGCATACGACATTTTTAACGCCATCTATTCTCTGGTTGTGAAATTGTAGAATTGCAATTGAATTTAAGAGTTGGTTAGATGTTTTTGTATTTACGGTTCAACAGGTCAAAAGATGGAAATATCGAAATTTTCATTTGGTGGAGATGGATACGAGACTGTACCTTCACCTGCTCCCACCAACATCATACTGTACTATAGCGACGACGGCGTGAATTTCACATGCTTCAAGAAACCACTTGGGTCCTGTAAGGTATAAAACACGATTAAGTCATTGTAATATTCAGGGCGTAGAATACTACCGGTCAACTACCAATCTTAGTCAATCTTTCTGAGAAAATAGAAACTGTCTTCGATACACATTTCCTTTCATAATCATTCTAGCATATTGAGTGGACCATATATAGTTTCAAAGGCGTACCTAAAGCGACCTATAACTACAATCTATGTCTACAAGACTAGCAAGCTACTACAGTCCCATGGGAGTGATTTGGGAGTCAATCTGTCTGAGAAAATTGAAACTGTTTTCAATAACACATCTCATTACATAGGCATGTTGAGTTTGAAAGACCAACGTAATCGATGTTTAACTAACATTTATGTATACAGGACTGGCAAAGTGCTACTCCCCCGGATTCGTTATCTGGTGCACATGTCAGTACCTATGACATCGTGCCGGCGCTGAGTGCTCGCTATATCAAGATCGATCCTATTGAACCTGCACCCACATTGGCAAACAACGGCTCTGAGTCCGCTCTTCGAGTGGAATTCTACGGATGTACACCAGGTCTGACTGTATATGATTTTATGATAACGCGTCTTTCGAAAAATATTTGACAGCTTAACGCTATGTTAAAGACGTTTGGTGTGCTATGGATAAAAAAACCCGCCACATAAAACTTCAGGTTACAGTAGTCTCCGCATTTCATACATCTGAACCATAACTGTGAACTCAGCTTCAGACTAATCAATTTCATGTAATAGCGGTTTTCCCCATTCATATCATCCTTGCCATAATTGCGAACTCTAAAAGATATATATTCGACAATTTAAAAATATACTAATACATTAATATTCTTTTGTAATGTATCCCATATGTTGGCTAAAGTAAGCTTTAATCAAAAATTGAATTTCTGTCACAGTTGTTCCCGCCATTGATATCATATTCGCCATAAGTGCGACATCAGCCTCAGCAGATCAAATCTTCACCACAATGAAAAACACATGCAAAGAAATCGTTACCTTATATGGAATACGTACAATACGACACGCGACCATCGTGTTCGGCACCAAAGTCGTGACAGTCTTTAACCTGACGAACTTCACGACAAAAGCTGATGCACACACGGCTATTGATGGTGCAGTCAGGGAGAATGGGATTCCTGATTTAGTAAAAGCCCTGCAGCAGTCGAAGGCTGTATTTGAGAACTCTCCTCGTGAAGGAGCGAGGCGAATCCTAATCGTGATGATGGATAGGTCATCTAGTGCAAGCGAAATAAAATGCAAGGCCGAGGCAGTGCTATTGAGACGTGCTGGGGCGATGGTTGTCGGTGTAGGAGTCGGACTAATGATGCCTGTTCCAGACTTGGGCTGGATCACCCTTAACAGCTATTACGTAATGTTGAGGCCGCCTACTGCTAACGCTAAGCACATGTGTATTGGAATCATGACAAGAGCTCTAAAAGGTAAGTGTTACTGTTTGATATTATCTAGCTAGCAATTACATCAAGCTATTTCCAGGGTTTAATTGTTGTATATTATCAAGAAGCTGATAGGGAAAAAAATATTTATAATCCTTTAATTCATCTTTAATACGTGCTGGAAGCGCAGAAACGAAAGACTTTCCGTAATCTTTACTCTCATATATATCCTTTTTTGCTTAGCCCAATTTATGATACCGATGGAAAAATACTGCTAATAAAAAATAATGATTCTATTTTTCTTTAGAATTCGACGTGACTTTTGCTATCGGAGCCACTACGTTTGAATTGTTTGAGGCGATGCGTATGTCTATAGGAGCCATTGTCGATAAATATGGAGTGGATACCGTCCATTACAGCATCGTAGTGTATGGCCCGGGAGTCAACAACTCAGTCATTAGGTATTCATACACCGAGTTCTTACAGTACAATGCAACCACCTTCAAGACATTGGTTTATAACACCTTCGAGTTGGGCGGATCTGGCGATGTGCCTGTTGACGACGCATTGCGCAAGTGTAAGATAACTTTTGACGACGCTAAAGTTCGGTCGTGCGCTGAAAAGGACGTTGTTATTATGATGGATAAAGACACTAACATCGATGACATGACTAGTCGAAACATTGCTGATCCGATGGAGACATCAGGACTGCGTATAATTCCGGTTGGAATTGGCCCAGGAGTGACGAGGAGACAACTACTGACGATCGCTACCAACTGGTATGACGTCATCTATGAGGCTGTTCCGAGAAACGCCACCCCAGAAAAACTCCATGAAAGAACTATGGACAAAGTGTATCGATGTAAGTAACGAGAAAAGCAGAACCTACATCTTTTTTTACTATAAACAGTACGTGTCTCCTCAAAAACTCAGAAATAAGGCCCACGCACAATTAGCCTAATATATGATGAGCCGACCAAGGTATGAGCCAGGTTTTATCTCTAGCCAGTGAGAATAATTTTGTAACATCGTAAAGTTGAAACATTGAACATCATTTAATAATATGAAATTTATGCTTGAGCTTTGCTTATTTTCTAGTGTACGTACAAGAAATCGACCTTTGCTTTATGCTCAACGCCGCATCAATTCAGGCGGATACGCTCTATAAGTACATGTACAACACGATGCGCTCCATCATCCACCAGTATTCCTTCGGAAGTCTTCGCTACACCTTCATCCTCTACGGGGACGTTCCTGCTACTTACTACAGCTTTGACACAATTTTTCCCAACAAAGAGATACTCCTTCGGGCAGTCTCGAGGATAAAAAAGGCCACTGGTGGGTCAGGCATGGACCAAGCATTTGAGCAAGCGCGGGCGATCTACGCCAATGCAAGCCTGGCTCGCTTAGAGTCGTGGAAGATCTTGGTGACAATGATGGACAAGAGATCAGGGTTGAGTGAGGCTAAGCTGAAGAGCTTATCGGCCCCTCTACAGAATCTGGGAGTGCTAATTATTCCTGTTGCTCTCGGGAGGTATATCGACGCATTGGAGTGTTATTATATCTCCGCTTTTAGAGACAACGTCATGCTGCCAGCGATTAATCAGAGCTTCGTAGCCACTGGAGAGATGATTATGAATCGTGTGGTGCACTGTGAGTATTGTGCAGTTCTTTATCATACCCATAGTGGTCCTCAAGCCCAGAGAACATTTTGGCTCTCGGAAGATTTTAAAATACGGGGTTTTATGGAACAAATGAGGTAATATAGCTAGGAAGCTCCCCCCCTCCCCGTGAAAGGGTTGTGAATTTGTTTCAGTATTGACATTACAAGAGTATTCTTTCACATCACATTAACTGGTTTTTACATCTGGTTAAAGTAAGTTAAAAATAAACTACATGTTCAATAATGCGAGTCTAAATTGCGTTGGGTTGTTTTTATCAGTTCCACAGATTGACATCGTTTTCGTTCTCAGTGCAAGCTCCATGAAATCCTCAACAACCTTTTCCCTCATGCAGAACTGCATCCTGAAGATCGGAAGCAAATTTGGTGTCTACACCTTCCATTATTCAGTCATTCTCTATGGCTCTAGTAGTGTCAAGACATTTGACTTCAATACCGCTTTCCCTTATCGCGAAGCGCTTATCGAAGAATCCAATAACCTTGTTAAAGAGAATGGTTCATCGGCCATCACGGAGGCTCTCTCCCTTGCCAGAACAGTTTTGAACGATGCAAGTGCTCGGTCGAACGTCGGACGGGGAGTCGCCGTGATTTTCGACAAAGCCACGGGTAAGACGGTTCAGCAGCTCCAGTCGGCGTCAAGACCCTTGCACGATGAGGGTATCATAGTCGGACTAATGATGCCTGTTCCAGACTTGGGCTGGATCACCCTTAACAGCTATTACGTAATGTTAAGGCCGCCTACTGCTAACGCTAAGCACATGTGTATTGGAATCATGACAAGAGCTCTAAAAGGTAAGTGTTACTGTTTGATATTATCTAGCTAGCAATTACATCAAGCTATTTCCAGGGTTTAATTGTTGTATATTATCAAGAAGCTGATAGGGAAAAAAATATTTATAATCCTTTAATTCATCTTTAATACGTGCTGGAAGCGCAGAAACGAAAGACTTTCCGTAATCTTTACTCTCATATATATCCTTTTTTGCTTAGCCCAATTTATGATACCGATGGAAAAATACTGCTAATAAAAAATAATGATTCTATTTTTCTTTAGAATTCGACGTGACTTTTGCTATCGGAGCCACTACGTTTGAATTGTTTGAGGCGATGCGTATGTCTATAGGAGCCATTGTCGATAAATATGGAGTGGATACCGTCCATTACAGCATCGTAGTGTATGGCCCGGGAGTCAACAACTCAGTCATTAGGTATTCATACACCGAGTTCTTACAGTACAATGCAACCACCTTCAAGACATTGGTTTATAACACCTTCGAGTTGGGCGGATCTGGCGATGTGCCTGTTGACGACGCATTGCGCAAGTGTAAGATAACTTTTGACGACGCTAAAGTTCGGTCGTGCGCTGAAAAGGACGTTGTTATTATGATGGATAAAGACACTAACATCGATGACATGACTAGTCGAAACATTGCTGATCCGATGGAGACATCAGGACTGCGTATAATTCCGGTTGGAATTGGCCCAGGAGTGACGAGGAGACAACTACTGACGATCGCTACCAACTGGTATGACGTCATCTATGAGGCTGTTCCGAGAAACGCCACCCCAGAAAAACTCCATGAAAGAACTATGGACAAAGTGTATCGATGTAAGTAACGAGAAAAGCAGAACCTACATCTTTTTTTACTATAAACAGTACGTGTCTCCTCAAAAACTCAGAAATAAGGCCCACGCACAATTAGCCTAATATATGATGAGCCGACCAAGGTATGAGCCAGGTTTTATCTCTAGCCAGTGAGAATAATTTTGTAACATCGTAAAGTTGAAACATTGAACATCATTTAATAATATGAAATTTATGCTTGAGCTTTGCTTATTTTCTAGTGTACGTACAAGAAATCGACCTTTGCTTTATGCTCAACGCCGCATCAATTCAGGCGGATACGCTCTATAAGTACATGTACAACACGATGCGCTCCATCATCCACCAGTATTCCTTCGGAAGTCTTCGCTACACCTTCATCCTCTACGGGGACGTTCCTGCTACTTACTACAGCTTTGACACAATTTTTCCCAACAAAGAGATACTCCTTCGGGCAGTCTCGAGGATAAAAAAGGCCACTGGTGGGTCAGGCATGGACCAAGCATTTGAGCAAGCGCGGGCGATCTACGCCAATGCAAGCCTGGCTCGCTTAGAGTCGTGGAAGATCTTGGTGACAATGATGGACAAGAGATCAGGGTTGAGTGAGGCTAAGCTGAAGAGCTTATCGGCCCCTCTACAGAATCTGGGAGTGCTAATTATTCCTGTTGCTCTCGGGAGGTATATCGACGCATTGGAGTGTTATTATATCTCCGCTTTTAGAGACAACGTCATGCTGCCAGCGATTAATCAGAGCTTCGTAGCCACTGGAGAGATGATTATGAATCGTGTGGTGCACTGTGAGTATTGTGCAGTTCTTTATCATACCCATAGTGGTCCTCAAGCCCAGAGAACATTTTGGCTCTCGGAAGATTTTAAAATACGGGGTTTTATGGAACAAATGAGGTAATATAGCTAGGAAGCTCCCCCCCTCCCCGTGAAAGGGTTGTGAATTTGTTTCAGTATTGACATTACAAGAGTATTCTTTCACATCACATTAACTGGTTTTTACATCTGGTTAAAGTAAGTTAAAAATAAACTACATGTTCAATAATGCGAGTCTAAATTGCGTTGGGTTGTTTTTATCAGTTCCACAGATTGACATCGTTTTCGTTCTCAGTGCAAGCTCCATGAAATCCTCAACAACCTTTTCCCTCATGCAGAACTGCATCCTGAAGATCGGAAGCAAATTTGGTGTCTACACCTTCCATTATTCAGTCATTCTCTATGGCTCTAGTAGTGTCAAGACATTTGACTTCAATACCGCTTTCCCTTATCGCGAAGCGCTTATCGAAGAATCCAATAACCTTGTTAAAGAGAATGGTTCATCGGCCATCACGGAGGCTCTCTCCCTTGCCAGAACAGTTTTGAACGATGCAAGTGCTCGGTCGAACGTCGGACGGGGAGTCGCCGTGATTTTCGACAAAGCCACGGGTAAGACGGTTCAGCAGCTCCAGTCGGCGTCAAGACCCTTGCACGATGAGGGTATCATAGTGGTCGCGTCCGGCGTGGGCCCCGAAGTCACTAAAGAAGAGGCTCGTGCGATGACATCGAGAAGAAACGACGCGACTCATGTGAACGACACTTATCAGCCTGGACCTCTTGGGGATCACATTGTACGACGTATATTAAAAGGTACTTGTCGGTGAAAGGAGTATTTATCAGCTAGTATATGAGGCGTCTTATCACTCTAATCACTTTTAAAGTTAAAGCGACAATCGCACCAGTTTTCTTCCGGTTGATTGCGTAACAATTTTTGACCGACGGTAACTTTAACCGAAAAGGGGATCTATTGGAATTCGTGCTGTTTAACAGGCCGAAGAAACTTACAATTGACACACTGCTTTCACAAGTTTGAAATACTCTTTTTTAAAAGTTTTGATTTCAAGGAGCCCAGGTGTTCAGATATTGTTACGTAATCGACAGGTGTGATTTCCGCTTACTCACTCACTTACACCACCATCTTACGCTCACGCACAATACCGACTCACTCAGGATCCATTTCAATCTTTTGAGAGGCGGACCATTAGAAAAAAAAAGAAGGGAGGTTTCAGTCGTGCATGTTTTTTTTTTTCTTGTCTCATGTACGATTTTTTTAATCGCTGTATTTATTTTTGTTTTGGTCTGTCTGGTTTGGGCTGCATGCATTTTTTCCAGGCTTTTCATCGTGTATCAATTTTATTTTGTTCCTTACCCACCCTTCCCACTTTTCTAATGGTCCGTTTGGAATATAAGCAAGTGCCTGAAATACTTGAAATAAAATATCGTTTTGCTATTTTCAATGGCATACCCATAACAAAAGTTGATCGACATTCTGTAAGGTTATAAAACATTACGTTATATGCTATATACCTTGGCTACATACAATAAAACACGAGAGTAGTTTGACGTTTTACAATGTGATGACTTTATATTTATTGCATTTTTATTGCATTTTTAATGCCTATGTTGCAATGGTTAGGCGGCGCCCCGCTGTAATAAAAAAAATAAAAACGTAATAGTTTGATCGTTTGGATCATTATAATAAGTCATACATACCTATATATGTTTTGTTTTTTCTTATCAGATGGCACCGAAGAAATGGACATAGTGTTTGCTATGACACTCTCATCAACAAGTCCTCACACTATGCTCATGAAGACCATCATACAGATGCTAATACGGCGGTACGGAATTTACAGAATCCACTATGGTTCCATCGTGTTTGGTCAAACAGCTTCGACCGCATTCGACTTCGACAGTGCTTACTCGGATGACAAGTCATTCCTTGACGCTGTGAATGGTCTCGCTAAAGTCGATGACAGCGCAGCAAACGTCACACTAGCCATTGAAGAAGCATATAAGATTTTCACAACCTCGACTACCCGAAAGAACTCTAGAAAAGTCCTGGTGATAATGATTGACAGGTTGACCGTGGATGACCAGGAAAAACTAAAATTAGCCAGGAAGCGTCTCGGAGATTTGGGTGTCACTATCATTACTGTTGCGCTGGGAAGCACGGTTGACTCCAGCAAGATATATGACTATTGTCCGTACAGAGGAAATACTATCTACTCTAAAGATGGTGGTATTTCATGGGACTTGGCCGAGAAGATCATTGAAAAGATCACAAGAAGTAAGTCATTTTGTGACTGCAATCTATGTTGTCCTCAATTGCGTTGTGTTTTCTATTTTCTTTCCCTTGATGGCATTTTATGAATTCCAATGGTATTGCTTAGAATTAAAAAAAAATATTATCCAAAATTTGATTTTGTTACCATTTTATTCCAGTTCCTGAGCTTGATTTGACGTTCACCCTTTCTGCAGACAGCGCGACTCCGGAACAGATCTATGTTCTTATGAAGGAAATCATAAAATCGTTTACTACTAAATTTGGAACATCTAAATTTCGAGTTGGTGTCGTCAACGCCGGATCATCTCCGACCAGGGTATTTGACTTTTCAGACTCACTCCCTGACAAGGAATCCTTTAAAAATGAAATCGAAAAGATTTCCAGGATTTCAGGTTCTCCAGACATTCCAAAAGCATTAGAAGAAGTTTACAAAGTTTTCAACGAGTCTTCTTCAAGACCAACAGCAAAGAAGTGCAATGTCATTATTGTAGATCGCCCATTGAATGTCGCCGAACCTGATATACGGATTGCGCTGAAGCCTTTTGATGAAAAGAATATCATAACAATTGCTGTTGGCATTCAAAAAGCAAATAAGACGGAACTTGTAGCGTACACCGAGTCGAAGCGCGCAGTTATTCAGGCAAACGCAACAGACAGCCCAATGGACACTATGGACGAAGTCATGAAGGTCATTCTAAATGGTGAGATGTGTTAATGTTGAAAATTCGACTAGCATCTCTTTCCATGCCGTATTTAGTATGAAATTGTTGTCATATGGGTGAATTGCTTGTTTGAGGCTGGTAATAACATTTATAATCGTCGCTGTGGCGGGCAGCGCTTATTCGAGATAATACGGTATGCCACTCTGCGGAGTTTTGTCATTGCATAAGGTTTCAGATGTATTGTATTATATTGATTATTATTGCTTTCGAGTTAAACACCAGCAGCATTGGATTATACAGCTAAAGCTTTAGTCTTTCTTATCGAAGAGTTTCAATATGTTGATGGTATTTTTTTTCTGTTTTTCAGACGATCTCAAGCCATCCTATGTGACATTTGCTGTGTCTGCTGCTGGAATCAATGCCACTAAGACCTTGAATTTCATCAAAGACGTCATCAAGAAAACAATTAGCCGTCACGGCGGCACCGACAATATGAAAATCAATGTCATCGTGTTCGGAGACAAAGCCTCAGAGGTAATAAGCTTTGACTCCGACTTAAGCGAAGAAGAACTGTTGAAAGCCGTAGATTCTATACTTCTACCAACTGGAGAACCCTCGATTAAATCGGCCCTCGATAAAGTTCGCAAACGATTTAAAGAATCCGGTGCGCCTGCTGATGCTAAAAAGCTGTGTGTTTTGATGTGGGACAGTACCACGTCTGATTCTGAAGCGGACCTCATGCTTGTATCAGGCGGTCTTAAGAAGGACGATATAACACTACTGTCTATGCCTCTCTCTCCTGAAGCGGCCCTTGACGCTCCCAAGTTAACGGATCCGTTGCTTACCAAGCCACCGTCTGATGTCCCGATGGCGGTTGAAAGTATTCTGTATGATGGGGGAATATCATTACTTGCTAGTGAGTATCTTATTAAAAAAATTGTCATTAGGTAAATATATATTTATTCATCAAGTTTTATTTACTTGAATAGTGGGGGGGATATCTATACGTCTAACGAGTTTTAAGGGTTGAAAAAAATGTGGATGATTAATAGTTTATGTGAGCCAGTGTGTTTACTTTTAAGATCAATAACTAATAAAATAAATAGGAGTAGGAGTAGCTGGTGTAAGACTCACTTATCTGTTATATGGCGTAAACACTCTTAAAACGTATTTTTAGCTTGTTTTTATGTTTGACAACCTCTAACTTTCCTGCATGGTCTCCTTTGTCCTGAGCAATGCGATAAACGATACGAAATTACAATTTAGGTACATAACCTGTGCGTGGTTAAAGGTGCACTAATCAAGCATATAAGTTTTACAGGACGCTCACTTTTAGGCCAATCAGGATACGATACTGCATCACTTGAGTGTATGGTAAATATAATAACTGATAACTAATTTAAGGGGTGAAATGATTAAAAGAATAGTATAATAAAATTTTGTGGTATTTTTTTTAAACTCGTACAATTTAAATAATAGTTGCGTAAATTGAGCAACTCGATTCGTGCTGATAGTGCTAGGGCTGGTAAATACTTAAGTTATTACTTTTATCGTGACATTTCTCATTCCAAATCCTCGTGATTCGAATCCTTGTTCACATGGCGGTGTGTTCACTGGTTGCATGTGTAGTAGTATATATCATGTAAGTAAACATTAGTTTCCGGTCAAAGTTAATTTTGACCTGCATCATGCATTATTTTATTCTAAATACCGATTTTTTTAAATAAAAATATGAGTTTTGCGTCGAATAAAATGTTTTTTTAATGTTCCTAATCAGATAGATTCGTTTTGTATTACAGTGTCTGATGGATGCGAACCCAACCCGTGTGCAAACGGTGGAACGTGCAGCCGAATCTCTTTTGGTTCCAACTTCACTTGCACTTGCCCTGTCGGATATACTGGAAAGAATTGCACAGTTGGTGAGCCTGACCCCTTGACTGACTGTAGGGTTACAAAATTAGAATTGAATTTTACATAGTGCACATTTGACTCTTTGTAAGAATGGTCGAATCTTTCGGTTCTACTGCAAGTAAAGTAGGAAACTAGTTAAAAAAATATAATAATTCAATCATGATCTATTTGTATGAGTTAGAGTGGCTGGTTTGGATACATTTCTGTCAGGTACCATCAGCTCCTTCACATCCAAACCCTTGCTTGGCTATTTTTTATGGATATAAACTTTTATTTTGAGATCTCTGTGAACCGAACCCTTGTCAACATGGCGGTGTGTGCACCGAGTCTGGCTGCATGTGCCCATCAAGTTACTACGGGACGTACTGTGAGAACAGGAAAGGTGAGAAAAGCAAAATGGTAAATATCGAGTACGATCCGTATTTCTTTATAACTCTTTGTGCCGTGACCGTACACTATGGTTTTAAGATTTCGTGCGCACGCCGAAAGAAATTCCATGAGCACAGAAAGAAATTCCGTTGGCATGGAAAGAAATTCCAAGAAATTCCAGAAAGAAATTTCGTGAGCACAGAAAGAAATTCCGTAAGCACGACAAAAAAAGGTTTAAAAGGTGTGCCCTTTCCCTTCAAGAATCGTAAATCGAGAGCCTGAAAGTCGGAAGTATTGTTATCGACTATGATTATGCATATTACAGATTTGTTAATAGCAGGCTTTAGTTGAATCGATCGAAGGCCCTTCAGATGGCTAGAGTAGAAGATAGCTTGAGTTTTGACATGAATTGACTTTTGGTTAAGTGTAGCTTCGGATTAAAGTGAATTTTTCGCCGCATATTGTATTTATTTACGCTTATTTGCTTATTTACTTGATACCCATGAAGCACTGCGGGTTACGATACACAGATTCTCCGATTGCAACCTTATTTGAAATAGGTGTATATTGATTTGGGTTGTGCGCCAAAAGATTTGTTTACAAAAGAACTTATTTTGTGTCTCATGTTATTGATCGAATGAAACGTGTTGCCATGGAAACATGGACTAGATCGCTAGGTCTTTTTGTTTGCACGGCGACATTAAAATCGAAATCGTTGCGGTATACCTGAAACACAGCCTTTACTTCTTGAGTAAGAGAAATCTTTCATCGAAACATCAAAATAGGGAATTCGAGATCGAAATAGAATTAAAGCTAAGCCTTTCTTGTATAGAGATAGATTATAAGAAATAATTTCGTGTTTTGAACGTCTTAACGAGAAATTTAGACGACAAAAGCCATCCATCTAAGACTTTATCATATTTCTAATTTAAAACAGCGTTCCTTTAGTCTTCTTATAAATTCTTTTGACTTTGAAAATATCGTTATAACAGATCGACAGCCGTGCGCTACGCTCCAAAGGTGTGCAAAGATAATAGACGACATAAAACTTATACCCAATGTTGATCATTATTTTTTTATTCGCACACTATTTTTAACCTTTGTTTTGGCCAACATTGCTTAACTCTTCTGTTTGATTTAGAGAAAGCACTACCAAAAAGGTCTTAAGAGCGCAAAGAAAAGGAGCAAAATTACAATATTTGGAAACGTATTTTGAGAAAAAAAAAACAATTACAAAACAAAAGAGAGTTCGTCGGTGCAAAGATTGATTAGCTCTTTCAATTCTTTTGATAAATCTGGTACGTAAAAAGGACGTTTTTATATGGAGAAAACTGGGCATTTGAGAAGAAGATAATATAATTACCTTTTGCGAGAAGCGAGTGTACAATGCGTTCTAATGTTGCAGCCGAATGGTAAAAGAAATCACCAAGCGAAACACGAACGGAATACAAATCAAAGGCTCTGTGAGCCAACTCGTGAATGCAAATGTATTTTTCTGGTTATTTTCTTGTGTGCATAAAAGATATACAGGATATAGAACACATTATGAACACATCCAAGATGCTGAGAGTACATAAAAATGTCCTTATTCCTTTTCTTCTTTCGATGTCATGACACACCAAGAACAGTATAATTAATTATTATTATAATTATTATAAAAAGTAAAAAAAAATAAAAAATAGCGCTATCAGTGGGAATCGAACCCGTGTCGCTGCGGTCGGAGCAAAGTGTCTGCACGGCTAACGTGCAATTGCTAAGTCGACTTGTAACTAAAATTACTTTCAATACTATTGGTATCGTACCGTTCGAAAAGTTTTTGCTAGCATGTCAAATTTTAACATATTCTTTCCGGAAACAAAATAAAATACCCGCAATAATTGATCGCGTTACTGTCATATAAAGTGCTTTATTCATGTTAACATTCTAGAAAGGCGCAAAATCGTTATTCGATGAATAAGCGAGGGCTATGTGTTTGTACGAATTTTTTTTAGCTGATTGGGAAAGAATTGTGAAAAATTAATTTGTAGAAATCTATCCTCTTCTATTTTGTCCTTCTAACAGAGGCTTTTTTTTAAGACCGATTGACATCAGTGTCGAAGGCGCATGCGCACATGAAGAAAATAGCTTATATAGAGTTTAGCGGTCACAGGTCGATGATATAGCCGTATTAAAGGACTAGGCTTTAAACCGGAAGTATATATATGATTTAAGGATTGCTGTGTTGCTAAAGCACAGAAAAAACACAAAAAATTTACGGATGATTCATCCGAGTATCCGAACATCCGACGATCGAGTGACATAGAAGTCCCTTCCATAACTCGTAAATGCTTTGCAAGCATTCACGAGTAAAAAAACATTGACTAATGGTTAGTGGGTTAATAAAATTTTGTCTATCAACCCCTTGCCTCTCAAGGAGTCAAGAACTTCTAGTTCGCGAACTAGAAATTCTGCGAAGTAGCCTTTTGGCTTGTCTAAGAAGCTGTGTTTTTTTTTCTATGCATAACTTTAAGTTAAAAAAAAAACTAGCTTCTTTATGCTATTTTCATTAGGAATCGGCTGAACAGATTACAACCTTAACCTTACTCATCTGGATTAAGGGTTCCATTATAGAAAGAGTAAATGTCTCGACGGCACCTTCATTATTAGTGGAGGTGTTACCCTCATTTGTATGCTTTTATGTTCTTATATCCTGGGTACCAGAGGCTCAAAGCCTCACTCTACCACTATAAGTCAAACAGCAGCGAAACAGCGACAACGAATATAAGCGAAACTAATCAACTCAGTTGCTTTCGCTCAATCGTTGTCGATCATTCGTTGTTGCTTTGGTTTAAATTAAAGAAAACGAGTGAGGCTTAAGCCTCTGGCACTCCAGGTAATTCTGAAGATGCTGAACAGAGACTTCGGTCGGTACGTAATTACCTGGGCATTATGTCGGTAAGTATAATCAGTAAAGGGTCAGGTAACACAGGTAAAACTTGTGTGTTTTCCATTTAAGCACAATAACCCAAAATAAGGGCTAACAAAATCACGTATTTTTTTGTTATTTTTTTAAAATAAAAAATACAGATCAAAAACAACAAATGCATTTTTTATCCTGAAGTAGTCGTCACTGTTTATTTACAAAATAAGAAGCTAAATTCTCGATAAGCGCCATTGAAGCTTTTATATGCTTAATGCAATCCTAATGCTTTTATTGTAAATGCGAAAGGTGCATAAATTCTTTAAAAAATGGCAACATTTGCGATGACACAATACGAGTACAATAAAGTGTCCACACAGTATATGTGTATTTAGATTGAAAAAAGGAAAACATTCTGACGGAGTTTATCCAGAGCACGTAACAGTAGGTTACCTTATCGAATAATAATAGATGTGTTGCTGTTCATCATAGTATCACCGTATTCTAGTTTTACGGGTGGCTATGGATTGCCTGTTTTTCTTGTTTTGAATAGGGTCATGGGTGATCACATAAAGACGGCCCTAAAGGCAAAATAAGAAATTCAAACCTCTGTATCACTTTTACGTCCTAGGTTGATTCTGGAGGCAAGAATGCTATCAAATGACTGTTACAGCTCTACCCTGGATGGAAGTCACAGTTCGCCTAATGCGCCGGTAATGTTATTGGAAAAAGGGGAGTTGGGACATTTCCATTCCAAAAGATTTTTTTGTTTCTCAAAGTTTCCGTCAGCTTCTCTGCTTTTAGGTTGACATAAAGTTCGATAGTTCCTTATTACTAATAGTCATGTACAATACAATTGAGGTTTACTTACAAATGAAAAAAAGCGTAGAAAGGTAGTTTGTTTCTGCTTTGGGTGTTTAAAAACATTTAAAAACTGAACGACAGGATGGCCAGTATAAGGTTAACTTTAACGAGTGGCGCACACCGAGTTACGTACGGCGCTTAGGGGTCGTTCACACATCCCCTCCCTCGACTGCCTATTGAAGAATGACCAAGTCCTAGGCCTGATTTATATGTCGCACTCCTGCCGTGTCGAATCTCATTCTTAAATTCGGCACCACACTAAACATGGCTGTACCTGTCGTTCTGCACGGCTAAAGCACGGACAGCGATTCAAACGTCGAGCTTTTGATTTGCCTTAACAACATACCATATGTTTGTTATATTTACAACAGAAACTCCACATTCAAGTAATTCAACTTATATTTCTCGCAAGCTATTGAGCGCGACTTTTTAGTGTGACTTCTGAATCAACATTGAACACAATGTATTTGTTTCGATACAAATAGAACATTAGTATGGCACGCAGGAGCGCGACGTATGGATCGGGCGGGCCTACACATTCCGCGTTACACACTCGCCTACGTGGGCGAATTCTGTCTATGCGCCTGACTATGTTTCGTTTGCGAATTCTGTCTATGCGCCTGACTATGTTTCGTTTACGAATTCTGTCTATGCGCCTGACTATGTTTCGATTACGAATTCTGTCTATGCGCCTGACTATGTTTCGTTTACGAATTCTGTCTATGCGCCTGACTATGTTTCGTTTACGAATTCTGTCTATGCGCCTGACTAAGAGGGTTCTACACACAGCTTTGGACTCAACTCCATCAAAGTCAGCAACGACCAAGTTCTCAATTGTGCAACTCCATCGCTACTTGGGGAAACATTAGGTAGATGAGGGCCTCGGACGTCGCAAAAGCAAGAAAATGACATGACACAACAAAAATTTATGAGAGAGAAAAACACCATCAATAAAAACATGTGCTTCTTCTAAAGAAATCTCTCTTCTCCACTTTGTTCTCATCTCGACGAATTCTAATCGCCTTTTGCATAAATACGCGACACACTTATCAATATGTTATGACTACATTCCACCAAGTCGTAACAGACACTTATTTGCTGTTTCACAAAAACAGTTTTCAATTATGTTGTCTTGGACATGGCTTAACAGATAATTCCCCTATCATACAATAATAAATCTTATAATTGATTGATTGCCCTGCAATAGACCTCCTTGCTCCTACCTAATTATGTCATTTTCAAGCGTTAATAATTCATATTAGATTGTGCATACTCAATTTAGACCACTTTACTATGTACTATCTTGCGACGATTTCCTAATTATGATTCATCTAACATTTTAAATTACGTTCAAATAAATAAGTCATTTTGAAGTTCTTTAAATCTTTATCACAATGACTCACACTAACCATTTGACAAAATAGGATTTCTTATCTTTTGAAGAAATTGTTTTTATAGAAAGCTTCAAATGAAAAAAGAAGCTTTCAGAATACCACATTTTATGCTGCGTCATCATCGTTTCATCTATTTTTTAGAATTTTCCAAAGATCAAGTTTCTTCAATGATGCGATTGCCTCTTTTTTAGCCATACCTAAAAAGTGCGGCTCCATCATTTCTGGGCCATAATGATTATCCCCATTTTTACGGTGATTGTCGGTTACCTTTTCTCTTATCAGGCGAATGCTATAGACACCGCCATGTCGCGGAAGTTTACCTGCCTAACGCAAACCCGAAACCGCAAAGATTAATTTAACCAACTCTTAACGCAATGGTCCTCAGTTCTAAAAACAAGATAAGCTTTCTTTACACGATAAAGAAAAACACTTTGGTCTTTTACTCTTCTCAAGATTAGCTCTTTTTGTAGAGGAAACAAATTTTGCCACAATGCCCTTAACTCTACCAAAAATATAAGCTTTCTTTCTACGATAAAAACAACAACACTCGGCGTAATGTCTCCAATTCTCCTCGTCCTTACTTAGCTACACTTGAGTTGTGTCTGTTCTGTTGATCAAAGTTGTGAGGCCAATAACCTGATCTTCGTGACTTCGCTTATAGTTCTTAGCACGCAATAGTTTGTATATAGTCGTTACTACCGCTCGTCTGAGGCTTCTCTGGCTCATGATGTACATCACTGGGTTACTCAGAGACGTCAGGAACCTTATGTTAATAATCAGGTACTCTAGGACCACAGGAAGAACAATCCATTGTTGCCATAAGTCGTATAAGAAATAAGGCAGCCAGCAGAGAATGAACGTAGTCACAACGACCAAGTACACGCACACAGCACGACGTTCACGATTCTTCGTCCGAATGATTTGCTTTTTGCGTATGTGGAGTAAATTGTCCTGGACGATTTTACGAATTTGTGTTCTCAGAACCGAGAGTAGTTTAGCGTCTAGGATGATAGTGAAAAGAAGAGGCACGAAAAAGAACGTGATCAGGCAAAACCAGTTAAATATTTTCTCTTTTCGATCTTCTTCTAGGATTTTCTGGTGGTCGCAGTTGGCGTCCTTGTTCTCCCAGACGTTCATACCGATGACCCATTGGAGACGCGTCAAGGACACCCCGATACCCATCAACCACACCAACAACAGCACGCAGCATACTCGACCTTTTCGCACCATCTCGTAGTACTTGTGCGCGTAGACTATGAATAAGTAACGGTCTACAGTCATCAGCAAAATGTGCAGGGCCGAGACAATGGATACAAACTTCAGGGATACAGCGCTCGTGATACAGACTTCGTTTAGCCCCGTTATGGAACATGTCAATAGGAGAGGCACAGCAACTAAACCAGTGAGTCCGTCGGACATGGCTAGACTTACTAGAATGATGTTGCTTGACGTTCGCAAGTCCCGTCTTGTAGAGATTAGTATTCCAATAAAGACATTGACAACCAGGATCAAAAAAGCAGCCACGATGAAGATGACATCGGTCGCGGCATGAAAACCGCCGAATTCATCCTGTCCAATGAAGATACTGTTTCTCATTAAAGTACAATTGAATCCCATGATTACAGAAGACCGCACTGAGGTCCAATATACAGCCACTAGGTTCTCGTTTCACCCTTGAATGTCGTTTCCAATAGATGTAGAGGTTTGTTCGACTCGATTGTGTTTTCACTGTTGGCCTCTTCACAAAACGCTTCTTGTGGTAATAACACGTAGCAATTACACAAATCAGTCTATTTCTCCTTGATAAATAAATGCTCAGAATAATGTAAACCAGATAAATCCGCCACTTAAAGTATCCAATATTTATCTGACAGTAGAACTTCCCCCCTGTTTTAAGCCCTTAATTATGAGCTGCCGAAATTTGCAGTTTTTTGTTTTGCGGTGGGGTGTCTGTAATAAAAGTGATTCAAAAGATATCGGCTCTTGAACGTTAAGTTGTCAGAGTTTTCAAGGAATTTGTCTCTTAGAAACTAGCCCGCGACAAGCGTGAGTGAATGGGAGGCACAAGCAAGACAGCCCACTTGTAAAACTCGCGTTCTCTGCCGCTCATGAATCTTTAATGTCTGCGGAAAAAAACAAAAGAGCATGTTACTTTGTTGGTTTTAGAGTTTTCCTGTTATTGTAGTGCAAACTTTGAATATATATCTTTCTTGTCGATATTGCAAGTGCTGTATCCTCGCCTTCGCGTATGCATGATCCACAACATACACTCTTTGAAGCAGACATCCCGGGGTTGTTATCGAAAATCAAAACGAAAAAACTCTACACCAATATTCAAAAGAGGCGAATCGCAATACATATTCACCAAAAGTGCTATTTTGGGAAAGAAAAACATTTAAATATTTATCAATTCTAGCGGTAAAATGTTTTGATAGAATTCAAATAGCGGTTTATGTAAACGAGGAACCCCATCAGAATGAATACCAAGGAGAATTCACAAGTTGTCACAACTGCGGAACGATCAAAGAAATTCTTAAGCACAATTTCGAACTATTTGGGAAAGAGTTTAAACATTCTCAGTTCCGGTAAATGATATTTATTTACGGGGTGGTGCGACATCTCGAAAGTGTCACGTCACCCTCGCGGGAAACACTTTCTTCCGAAGAAAGGACGAGCAAACACTGAGAGATTTGAAGCAATTCGGTAACGAACTGAGCGTTTGTTTGTCACTGGGCGCTTCCGCTCTTACCGCTAGCTACCTCGTGGACAATTAGGAGGACCTTTGAAAGGATGGGAAACCCTTCTATTTTCCATGTGTTGTAGACAGTGATTGGTTGACAGCATCGTGTTTATTTTACTGCGAGTGGGAAGGATGGTGTTGCGTTTTTTAATTAAGGGCCAACAACGACGACAACGTGGAAGACGACCGCACAAGTCTTTTAGATAATCAGATCGTAAATACAATAGTAGCACGTGAAAATGTTTTCTGATACATTTCAAACTATGTTTGCTTTTAAGATATAAGGTCCTAAGTTATATTTTCGTTTACTTTTGCTATATTTCGGTAATATCATGGCTTTTACTATAGAATTCAACTCAAGATCCAAACGTTTTCATATGAACACACATGATCGCAGTGTGAGTTTCCATAGCCTTGAGCCTTCGGGGAGAGCTACATAGATAGAAAAACGCCAGGAAAATCGTTGAATTAAAAATTATTTTTATGTTGAAAAAAAGGTCATAGACCTGAATTGATTGTTAATTGATTGAATTGTATCATAGACCCCGTCTTAACGGGATAGTCCGGTACATATGTAGATTGTAAATAAAAATGTGATGTTGTTATTGAGCCCTAAGTGGGCTTATGCCTCGTGTTTTGTCTTCCTGTGAATACGGTACATCACTACGGCTACCTTATAATCATCCTGCTCTTTTCGTTGTCATTATTGTCATCATCATCGTCACATTATAATCATCAACGGCAACACCACAACCACCGCTATCATCATTACCACCACTGACGCCTTTGATATCGTCATAAATACTATAATAATAATAATAATAATAATAATAATAATAATAATAATAATAATAATAATAATAATAATAATAATAATAATAATAATAATAATAATAATAATAATAATAATAATAATAATAATTTTTATTATTATTATTAATCTGATGTTTAAGAAGGTTGTATTGCTACAAGATATGCCCCTGCTCGCAGCTTAATAAAGCGTATTACGTAGTGGGAAAAATATGTTTTTTTGGCAGGCACGGTGTTCTTTCCTTTTCAATAAACATTGAAGGAGCAGAAGAAAAAGTCGATTCGTTTTGCAATGCACTGAAACTATGTTCAGCGAGTCAAAAAAATGGCATATGACAATATTTCGACGGGTTTCCATTTTGACTTGATCGAATTCATAATTGAACTCGATCAAGTTTTTAATTTTTTATTATCTAGTCAATCACAGTGGACATGATAATGTTCTCCCCCCCCCCCCCCCCCCCAATTCGACTGTTAATTTAGATTAGAATACGTTGTGGTCTGCAGGGGCAGTGACACAAGGAGGAGAGTTAGAGTCCACGAAAAGTATTGCCATGTGTTTCAGTAAATGTATGGAAATGGATTCTAATTTTGTAGTTTAAGATTGGGGTTTAACATACACCCCGCTTTTAGCAGTGGAACATTTTCGGCTTGCAAGTTCGCCCCCAATTGAAAATTTGCTTCAGCCGCCTCTGGTCCACACCGCGATGCTCCTCTTGGATTATCAGTCAAAACATCACATCGCCCTTCAAACGCAAACCCCAACATCAAATAGCCGCCTTCGCGGGCTGCTTTAAAAATAATATTTCTCATTACTTTTTATCTCTAGATGAATAATTAGGCTCGCATTTTACATCTTTCTGTATTCCGAAAAATGACGAAGTCGTCCTTGTGCTGGCCGCTAAGAAAGTCTTTTTAAGTACCTTTAAAAGGGCACTTTGTAGGAGGCCTTCAACCCTATTCTCTTATGCAGATGCACTAGCGATAGAATAGAGTAGGCTATTTTCAAAAGGCTTTTAAAGGACGGTAAATGGTAGCAAATTGTAAAAGCAATAAAAGTATTAGTTCTTTCATATTCAATGCGGATGATATACACTACTTCCAAAACATTTTCCACAAATTGGCTTTTTTCAATTTTCATCAAAAGTTATCAACCGTTCCATATCGTACTCTCTTTTCTAACAAGCGCAATCAGTGTTATTCATATTATATGGCATTAGACAATAACCGCAAATGGAAGTTCTCCGACCACAAAAAATATCAGAGGTTTTACCGTGACAGTATTGTCAACGTTGGACACAAACGCAGTAATTTTGTACCTTGAAAAGTAAATTAGAACCACAAATGTACAAATATGAGTATTCAGTCCTCTAGTCAAGAACTGTTTCAAGGAATTTCACTTTATCTACCTCAGAAACGAATTATCTTGAAAAAAAAAACGTAACAACAATGGAATTTCTTGATTTTCTTCTAATTCCTTTGCGTTCTCCATAAATGAGTATTTGGTAAACGAAACAGCCGCTTCAAGGAACTTTGCACCGAGCTTTTTACGGATTAAAAAGATAACATTAAAAAAAAAGTGGAATTAGTTGTGAAGTTATCTTTCGATCATACAACGAAAAAAGGCATAAATGTATTTGACAAACTGGACCGGGTGTTTTTAGATTGTCAGAAATTATATCAAACGGCGAATAAAAAATGAATGTCTTCACTGGCACAAAAATTCTCAATAAAAAAAATTAAAATGGCTAAATTTGAATAGGCGGAAAAAGAAATCTCACCTTTTTCTAACATCGACGAGAATAAAGCGTTCATGTTATAAGCAGGGCTATGATATATTTTGCTCAAAAAGGTATTAAAAATATGCTAAACTAGCACCTTACCGTGTTTAACCGTGTTTTCGAGGCATGCACTGTGCCGCGTTAAGTCACTAAAAGCCAGCGAACACATTTTCCCGCTAAATAAACGCTAGCAGTGCGGCGCTTTTCAAGCTGTGATACGATTGGTCCTAAGATGCAAAAATTACGTTGTCATGACAATAAATTTTGTCATATGAATAGTTATCGTTTCTCCAAACCTTGTATAATGGATTTATCCGGATATTTTGCTTTAAGTCTTGATAAAAAGAGAAACAGACGGATTAAGATATAGCTTTTTGAGCTGTTAAAATTATATATAGGCATGTTTATGTAAAACTATAACTGAGAAATAAAGAAACAAAATGATCTCATGCGAAAGGTATACGCCTAGTTCTAGACAGGTTAGGCACAGACTATATTATTGGCAAAAGAGCGGCAGACTGTCTGGCTAATTGAGTCCAACTCAGTTGACTTAAGGTTGATCAAGTCAACAAGGGCCCGCGTTCACGGCAATTACGTGATGTGCCTTTACCCAAAAAGAACACTCAAAAGAAAACCGCATGCCGCAAAGCCTAGAATACCTGAAATCCGCTGACAGAAGGTTTACCCAATTTTTCTTTTTTCGTATTTGACTGTTTTAAATATACATATATTTCAAATTGTATTTACACAAAGCAAACAAGACACAAAACAGATTTCAATTGGGCTTGAGAATATAGACCCTAGGGAAAGCAAATCCCTTCAGTGCTGTACTAAAGGCTTTATAGGCAAACATTTAAAAACTGTTCACACTGAAAATTGTTTTTCTAACACCATTGTAAAACATTATGTATATTTGTTATCGCTATATTATCATTATGTATATTTGTAATAATTTAATAATTTTCTGAGAGCCACATGTATATTATCTGTATTAATATTAGGTGTCACTCTCAATAAAAAATGTCTTAACCAACTAAATGATCTGAAAATATGAACATATAACGGTAGAATAGCCAGTTACAAGGCTAAAACGTTAGAGATAAAAATGATGATCACAACTATAAGACTATATGACAATTTACGACCTCGGACGTTTATCGAAACAGCACAAATGAACAGCTCGATAAAGTAATTGAATCACTAATTAAGCTTGGACAGGAAGAAACAATATCGAAGAGTTTTATTCCAGTCCGTGTTATTCCAGTCCACGTTTTCTTATTCCACTCGAGTCCATATTTTAGAGTATGCTAGACACCACAGCTTTATTCATCGGATCACAAATGATATTGTCTGTAGACAACTACCTTGTCTGAGATACATCTTAAGAGATATTTCTATGGGATTATAAATTTGGCGTTTTCTAGGCGTGAATAAGCTACATCATGCCTTGGTTAAATCAAGCTTTGCAAGGTTATAAAATATTATTACAAACTATGTAAAAGATGATAACACTAGATTTGGAAGATATAATGAATTTGAGGGTTTATTTTAATGATGTTAACTGGCCCATGACGGGATCTGTTTAAATACATAATTATTATACGTTCTACTCTATCTGTATCCTTCTTATATTTGCTTGGTTCTTCCATTTCTTATATTGAACTATGAAACTTCATTAATACCGTCACCTACAAACCCGTAACCCGTTATGTTTATAGTCTATTTGATTAATCACCTTACATCGAACTTCTTTCGTCATCCTTTTTTTTATTTCTTACCTTCCCTTTTATTTACTGTGATCGCAATAGCCTGAGTACATGTCGTACATGCTCTAAACTTGTTGCTATCTATTAAAAAACCTAACACGACAAGGGCGGATGTGTAAACATTCTGCTGTTTGTCTTATGTGAACTAGCACGTGCAAAGGCTGGATTGAGGTCAGGAAGAACCCGAGCATTTGCTAAGCCTTCTCTACCTCTCCCTAACCCGATTATCTTAAAGGATTACAGAAATGCACTAAGACAGACCGGATAAGATAACACAATGACTATGGTGCCAAACACCAGGCGGAAACAAATTGAGTTTTTCAATCTTCAAGAAAAACACAATAATGTGTTTACAACATCCCTGGCAGCATCCACATTCCCCTCGGCTTATTTGGAGAAGCTTATATATTTTCGATTGAATTTGGTCAAAAAGATAAAAGTATAAATAAAGTATAATACGAATAATGATTATTTCGAATCGAATTTTCTTTTCATGATTTGTATTTTAATATTCAATAAAACAAAATGTTTGAGCTCTTTAATTTAAAGGCTTTTAAACTTATATACATTGTCCCTTTTTTTCAAGACAGTATACAATCAAACGTACCTATGTTTTCTTTGGAGGAAGTTTGAGGATTTCTTTCTACGGATCAAGAGGTCATTTCTTTATTCAATTAATTTGATGCTCTAAAGATAACATGAAAACAGTATCAAAGTTCGTCAAATAGTCCTTTACACACCAAATTCACACATAGAGAGTACCTTTGAATCTCGAGGAATTTTCATTTTCCTCCAGCGTACATTGAAACAGTTTCCCAAAAAATCAACCAGCCCTCTCTTGTAAATCCACCTCGCGATCACAACGCATTTAACACGGTTTCTTCTACACTGAATTGATTAACATGAAAAGAAGGGAATATAAACTTAAACGTTATCAGAAGCTTAAATCGACACAAGCGCCAGACTGAGCGTCATAAAGTTAAGAGCTCCGGACTTTACGCATCATATTATGTTCACGTAGAGCGCAGGATGCCTAAGTAACGCAAATAACAGCATGATATCTTTCCCGTCATTGTGCCATTCTAGTAACAGTTCGTGTGTTAGTGGGAGAGATTACCGATCAAAAAAGGCGGGGAAACCTGTAATATTTTGTGGAGCGCGTCACGAAATGCATAGAATTTTATCCGTAGCGAGTTTAACGTTAATTGTTGCGCTATGTATCAGCAGAGGCGTCCAGGAGGCAATATCAATTCAAATATATATACCATTGATTTTCAAATGCTTTTTGAATAAAGTGAGAGCGAAGAATATCTAGTCTAGATTTTTTCAAAACCATAATGAATAAAATAATTGTATAGAAAATTAAGAAATTTAAAATGCCGATGTCTAGCAATCTCTTTTTAAACTATATACTTGAATTTAAAATAACGTCTGAAAGTTCTATCGCAACAATTTTATGTAAGCGTTGTTTAGTGCCAAACTTGTAATGGGACGCTGGTTTTTTATGTCGATGATTGAAGGGTTGAAGATATTTTGTTCTTAAAAAGGGCAAGGTTCTAATATCTTATTTCCAAACACAAAGTATAGGGGCACACTAATCAAATACTCTTTTTCAAGGGGTTTTCAATTAAGAATTTGGATAGAATACACTCTCAATCTCACACACATTTTTCTTGAAACTGATACCAACACAATTGTTATTGGAAATATGTTTGGTTTATATGGCGTGGCACTGTTTTGACCACGAATCCTTATTTGTCTTATATGTTTCATTTGGAAAGCACTCTTACCCCTTTCAAGGATGTTACAGACATCCAATCTTCCTCAAGATATTCAGTTTGATCGAGTGATAAAGTTTTGGAAGTAGATATTGGCAACTTGGATTGGATAAATGCTATAAAAGGGTCTGGAAAACGCGAATAATTACTTCAAACACTGGCTATGCCAGGAAATAACTGGGTTGCGAACCAGCCAGTCCAATATTTTTGTTGTTGTAAACATTTTACTTTATTTTTTCATATTAAATTTTTATATAATTTTTCTATTTTAATCACTGATTTACATGTTGTGGTTTGAAGATCCGCTCTTTCTAAAAAAAGATGATATAATATCGAATACAGTCAACATTTCGGGACTAAAAGCATTCTTGCTATGTAATAACAGCCTTTTTATCAATAAGAAGAGACGATGAAGTATTCTGTGCGATTTTCAAGAGTTCTGACAGAGCAGACACAAAACAAGGCGTCCCTTCAACTGCAATATTTGTGCGGATACAAAAATAAAATAAACATATTTGGGCAGGGTATTGTAGATCCAAGATCTGTTAAATCTGGAGGTGTCTGTAAATGGTAAATAATCTCCAAAATTTGCCCAACATACCTTAAGCCAGGGACAATCAGTGCTTTAACAGAATTCACGGAGTAGCCACCAAGACAAAAGCAGCCATTTCGTCACTCGCGCTGTGCCAAACGAATGTTCTCAGCTTTTTTTTTGCAATATGCTCCCGTCTAAAAATAAACTCATTCTGTGATTACCTTGCAGAAACTTTTTGGCGCCGAGAGCCAGCTGTCACCTACCCCAAGAAATGATTCGCTGGATAATAAACCGAAGGTTATCTTTATTCTAATCTTATACAGAATTTTATGCATAGTCCATACTATTCTACATTTTAAAGCCAAAGAATAGACAAAATTAGTGTAGTTATTGTTGACTTGAGTGAACACTAAGAGCATACAAACTGCTGCGTTTGAGTTCGAAACCAGGAACAAGAGCCTTTAATTTTAAAGCACTTCCGTATCTTTTGGTCTGATTGATTAAAATATTCTCCTAATTCTGTTCTAGGGGCTTGAAAATTCAATAGTTTTAAATGATTTTTGGGACAATACGCGTTATTACCTCTGGCATTATCGGAAATAAATTTACGTGGTAAGTCCAATCATAATTTAATGAATAAGTCGCGAGCACCGACTTTTAATGGATCTTTCTTTCCTTTTTTTTTTTTCATCTTTTATGTGTAAGGGAATAGGGCTGTTATTTGACACTCTGTATAGTTGAGAGATGAATGCGCGACGACCGGATTCATAATGATGATGAGCAAAAAATTGACTCATCTCATTTCTGTGCACCTGTCACGTTAGAAAAGCAGTTTAGCGTCACACGCCGCCTCGCACTTTGAGTAAAATCGACGATTGCTTGGTTTTGGTAAATAAATTCACGTTTTGAATTTGATAGTTAGCAGACATTTGATAATTAGTCGCTCGATCAAGTACAGTCGCGTATTTTTGTTTTACCAACGGGCCCGGGGAAGGAGTGATGGGTAGGTTGATTGAGTAAAATCCTCAATCACTCAGTTTTGGTCGCCATACATGTTTGCTAGTTAACTGAAATTTTAATTCTTAATTCAAATTAAGAAGTTAACAGAGAGGGAAGTAGTGGATATTGCGCATGCGTATTGCGCAATATTTCTTGTACCAACGGGCTCTCATCATTTTATCGTAGCGATAACACGTTTTCTGGGACTCCTGTGGCAAACCAAAAATCATGTCATTTATAAAGGATAAAAAAAAACGAGAACACAACTAAAATATATATCTGATAATTCGCTAGCAAGCTAAACCATGTTTTGATCGCCGAATTATTTAATTTGGATATGAAATATAGCTTTGTCCATCACGAAGCTCTTGGGCTAAAGAAGGCCGGTCACGCCGTCATTTTACGCTCCCGCTCAATGTTGAGTCACACAAAGAATCCATTTTCATCGGCTTATTCAAGCAAGTAACTGAGAAACTTTCAATCAAATATCATTGATAAAGTATCACTCTTCCATCTTGGGTGGTTATTTTGACCTTTACTTGCAAATAGACCGTTGCATTTTCAATTATAAACAATAACGAAAGAGAAGGTGACAGACAGAGCTTAAAGATAGATTCAGAGTCAACAAACTAGTAGTACCACGCTTAAAGATCTGAACGTCAAATAGACCGAATAAATGCATATTAAATATTGCCATTTGGGCTTTATCTCAAGTATAAGCCCATCAAAAAAGGTTACTGGTTTACAAGTTGTTACAAGGTACTGCTCGAATTCTAGAAACAGCTGATTACCATTCTAGACCATTCATACGTAGATACCGAAAGGTTTGTTTATTAGTTTTTTAACCCGCTGGAAATCGTCAATTAAGTACAGCCCCACCCAAGGAACTTACAAATTGCCTCTTGGGGAGCGAAAAATTCGTATCGTTTGCACGGGAACTCCAGGCTCATATCGGACGATAAAAAGACCTTTTGAAGGAAAAGTCGACAACAACGCAGATTTATGTTTTTTAGAATGATATTTCGGCAGGCCAATACCTGCCTTCTTCAGGTTATAAATGAGTTACAATGGCAGGTAAAAATAGTAATTGAGTAAGGAGTAACTTATGGAAGATGGTAAATAGGGTGGTGTGGATTACTAAACAGCTAAACGGTTTCTTCACGCCGGTTGAGGCAACCGGGTTCAAGAGTGCCAGAGCGAGCTATCAGTGTGGCTTCTATTGCTTTACGGATAGAGTCGCGGTTATTTCTTATTTTTTCAATAGATATGAGCTCTATGTCAGAAGCGGAGTGGTTAGGTTTTAGGAAGTGTTCAGCGGCGGGGGTTGGTATGGATCGGGACTGGGAGTCAACAGTTCTGCGGTGGTCATTAAAGCGTTCTTTTAATTTGCGTTTAGTTTCCCCAATATATTGAAGGTTACAACGGTTACATTGAATCATATAAATCACGTTTCTAGAATTGCAGGTTATGTGAGAGGCTATAAGTCGTTTTCACCTGTTGAGAAAAATGTGTGGTTGGGCAGGTTAGGCAGTTTTTTCCGCAACAGAAAGCACCGGGAGGTTGGTTGGTGTTAGAGCGGTCGGAAGGTAGCGTAGCTTTAATGAGGATGTCGCGGAGGTTAGGTGAGCGGCGAAAGGCGACAAGAGGGAGCTCAGTGAAAACCTTATGGCATCGCTTAGACGAAAGTAGGAGGTTGTAATTTCTTCGGATTATGTCGTTGATGTTAGGTAGTGTAGGGACAAAGGGGATGCGACGGGACTTTTCGTGGTTGTTATTATTAGGGCGTAGGGCGTCAATGCGGGAAATGTTAGCAGCGCGTAGGATTTGTCTCTTGAGAAAAGCGGGTTTATAGCCACGCTTGAGGAGGTAGTTGGTGAGTTCATTGCAGCGGTTATTAAAGCTTTCTTCTGTAGAATAAATGCGGCGAATACGGAGGGCGAGGCTATAGAAGATAGCCTTTTTGGTGTGATGAGGGTGGCAAGATAAAAAAAGGTGTTGGTGTTTGGCAGTAGGTTTGGAGAAGAGGTCAGTTTCGATTAATTAATCAACTGTCGACGCAGACCACAAGGTCCGACGCACACCAGCAGATAGAAGCTGTCCGGTGGTTTCTTAGTACGTTTTTGATAAAAAGACGGCTTATCGTACAAAAATTCGCACAGTTAATTTCGTAAAATTAACTGGCTGCTATTTGTGCGTTCTGTGCAAACACTTTTTAGGGTACGAAGGAGCTCCTGGACTTGTCTTTGGAATTTTACAATTTGAGTTATGACTAGAAAATGGTTATTGTCAAAGTCAGTGGATCGGTCACTTGAAATGGATCACAAGCAACAAAATAAACAAGGGGAAAATAAGAATGAAGGACTGGAAACATTCGACATGCAAAGTATTTATATACTAAAACCTCTTCTGAGAGAATTAAAAGAGGAGTTTCTTTCTTGGATGACCTCTTCACCTGTCAATCATGCGCATAAGAGGCGTTAACGCTCGAACCAATCACCGGTCAGCTATTACACTTGAAGCAACCTCTAGAGTATCAACAAACGATAATATAATAAAGAGTGCCAAGCGAGCTCATAATAATCATTATGGGCTTAACGGGAGAGAAGGCATTAAGATCTATGATCTAGAGCATCACTGTTTTAGAGAAAAAGCAGCAATGTTTGGCGCTGGTGCTGCGGTCCGCCAACCAAAATATTATTCATGAAATTGAAAGTTCAACTTTGCACTTCCTTGCCTTAAAAAGGCATTAGAGAATAGAACGCCTCCCCCTTTCAATATTAGGGTTCGCGGCGCAATGAACACTATAATTAAAGTCCTTGTTTCACGAAGCTATTTCATACAAGTCTAATAACGCCTTCATTTTGAGTGCAATACCAGCACTCAGAAATGTTCAGTTATAGAGAGAAAGATAGGCGCTTATTGTGCCAGAAGTATTAATAACTGAATGTTAGCAACGACGAAGGCACCGAAGACGCGACAAAAATGTGATTGATTCGAAAATTCAATGACAGCACGCGAATGGATGATACTGCCTGATACATTCCAGCCGTTTTTCGCCAAAACACGATGTTTAACGGCCTATCGAAGAGAGGAACCCAAGCGCTGTAACTGCAACTTTCTCTGAGTCGGCGCAATAACATGAAAAATAAGGTCATTGGTTAACGTTTTTGAGTTGTTTGGAAAAGCAAGTCCAGTTATCTTTATCAGAGCTAGTTTAGAATGTTTTGGTCTAGTCCTCCTAGTCATCATTCTCGCCCATGCTGACATTCTATAAACGTTTAAAACGCAATTTCAATACCTGCAAACTCACGATGAAGGTCAGGCCGTTAGACGTAGACGAGGGTAATCCTACACTGTTACTTGGTGTCATACCACTAGAGGTTTGCACAGGATGTTATACCTTGATGACAACGAACAGAACAACCAGCATCGGAATACAAATGTAGCGTTATGGCACACAGCAAACAGTGTTTTTACTTAAGGGGCCGCCCCTTCAATATGGTTATTGTGGTAAGTTAAAAACGAGACAAGTGCTCGCACAAAAGAGCCTTGTCCACTTGACACGCGTTTCATTTTAGGAGGCTATAATAGGCAAACACAAGCCGTGTGAGACGCCTTATTGTAGTGAGAAATTGGGTGGCATAAATTGTGCACCGCCCACTGTGGTTGCCTCTTCAAGCAAGCTTTAAACGGCCACGAGTGTCAATCACCATTTAAGTACCATTTGACATTTGACGATTAAAGTGGTACAATATTAGAGTAATTTCCAGTCAATACGAGTAAAGGAACTACCATTAACGCGTTGATAAGAGATTTCTGCCACTAATGACTTCGATAATTGAAATGATAGTATTTGTGATGTACAATTTGCAGTAGACGGTAATTTGAATTCGATTTCCAAAAAAGACGTATTTTATCGTAAATAGAGTAGAGTTAAAAAATAAGAAAGACAGAGAGTAGAAAAAGGTCAGTGCTCACATCATTCCTTATTTATATGCTGGATAGAAATGCTAATCAACCAAGAGGGAGGTGTGCAATGGTGTGTTGATTTGAAAGGGTATACAAATGTTGGTACTTGATTAAAAACTCTCTCTCTATGATAAAGCTACCATTAAGGTATCAATTAGAGGGTTGCTGATGCGCCTAACGCGATACTCATTATCATTTGGGACGCTATTATCGCCCTTCTTGCCAGCTGGATTATTGCGAGAAGTGAACATACCGATCGAGGAACACAGTTTATTAGATATATTTGTACACCTACTATTACAAAAACTGATGTCAGTGCGTATGGCAAATGGTACTCCTGAAACTGATACCTGCTTGTGGTACTATAATATGGCGAGTCTCATGTTTTTTTAAAGTAGGTTTATTAATATCCACAAATGAACGCTCTGCCAAGAGCGCGATCCCGTCTTCCATGTGAAATAAGATACAATTAAATATTAAAAAAACAAGGGTTATAACTAGTCGAGCAAGACGGGCTACATTTCCCTGTGCAGCACATCTACATTTCCCTGTGCAGCGCAACAACGTTTCAGCAAACGAATCTCACCGGTACTTTCTCATGTTTATAGTATTATCCTATATCCTGGTTGATATTAGCTTAGGAATTATTATCTTTTTGATATAAGAGGTTTTTTTTCACTAGAGCATCTCATTACTCATGTACAAATGCTTAAAAAATAAAAAATAAAAAATAAAAAAAACTTAAATCCTGCGCAAGGCAGAATGCACTCGGTTATAACAAGCAGTAAGCTATATTAATTTGATAATTGTTAGTCAAGCCTTGATGATTTTCCAATTGTACACCGCATCACGTGTGCGGTGCACCATAGGAATTTTTTAAGCGGCCACGCGCGGAGCTCCAAGATAAAGAAATCGGTTAGAAACTAGGCGACTAAAAATGTTTGGTCAATGACGTCATGTCACACGCTGCTCGCTGTCTGTACCACTGACGTGACAAGCTTGAGACCAGGCAAGCTAGACAGCGTATCACTCTAAACCAATGAGAGACTGGTTCCAACAAGAACCGGAGGGGGGGGGGGGGGGGGGGGCGATCAAAGAAACATAGGAGTAAGTACGCAGCTGCTTTGTCTCCTATTATCTTTGTTCTACAAAGGAGTTCTTTTGTCTCCATTCTTCTCGTTCTTTGTGTCGAGATATTGTTTATTTGCCCAATCAAATTGCAGCTTGTAAGAGCTGCGAACTGACCCAAACATAAGATGGTAGGGAAGAATTGACAAAAAATGCGAGTGATTAGCTGTTTAAAATTGAGAATTAGAAGGATACATCTGTCTAAAGAACTGCTTTGTACTTCCAAGCGAATATCGGCTCGAGTCGTAAAACCCTTATTCACCTGGTGCGGTGGTTGATTTAAAATAAAGGAAAATGCTACAAAGCCGGCAAACTTTTTTAGCGAATTGTCGAGGATCTGCACTACTATTCTCATTAAGCTGTTTCCAAGCAAAATCAAAGAAGAAAAGCTTTATTTATGCTAAAATTGGAATTGCTCTTTAAAACAAAAAGCGGACACAAACCAAGCAAAAAAGCTGGCCCCGCTTTTTTGGATCCCCTACAGCTCAAATAAATTTGACCGTCCATGCGAAGATGCGAAAACAAACATCATACGATCCATACGGTATTCATGACAAACATTTGCGTTTACAAGTATAATAGCTTTTGTGCGACAATAATAGTGAAACGCTAGCTCTGATTGGTCGAGAAGAGTACACGTGATTAGAGTACACGCTCTCGTTTGACGTCATTGTGCGCGCTGTTTACTAAAACCACTTTTTATTAGATTTCAATCAATAAAATGTGCACCTCACACGGGAGTTTGAAACTTCTAGAAAATTTGTCGTGGAACTGGTATCACAACATAATCATGGTTCGACGGTATGATTTGATGTTCGGTTGCAAGTGAAATTATTTCCTGCACGAACGCTAAGGAATTTAAAAGGAAATGACGGAAGGCCGACTTTGTCTAGAAGTCAAGCCTCAGGCTGAATCAATCATAGAATATTTGGTTCTTATCCGGACTTTTCAAGGGAAACCGTGCTGATGCAGTTAGCTGAATTAGATAATTTTACGTGCATAGTGTACCGTATGGGAAATGTAGCCCCAAGCAGGACATTCGACCAGTGTACTTAGAGAGGTTATTTCCTTCATTTGGAGTCTCATATTATTTCCAATTCCACTTCAAGGCTTGAGATTTTGATAACGAAGTAGAAACAAGGAAAACAAAACAAAATAATAAATAAATAAGTAAATGTGTGTGTGTGAGTGAGTGAGTGAGTGAGTGAGTGAGTGAGTGAGTGAGTGAGTGAGTGAGTGAGTGAGTGAGTGAGTGAGTGAGTGAGTGAGTGAGTGAGTGAGTGAGTGAGTGAGTGAGTGAGTGAGTGAGTGAGTGAGTGAGTGAGTGAGTGAGTGAGGGAGTGAGTGAGTGAGTAAATGATATTAATTGGAAAACGCGAAAATGTTACTAAAGAAGTTTTATGTTTTATTGAGGTTATTGAGTTAATCCCTCTTTCTCAATTTCAATTGATCACTACTTATTATATTGAAGTAGATCAACTTAATACTGAAATAAAGGCTTGTTTTTTAATTATCATATAACTTTTACTTCAAGAGGATTTATAAATAAGTTAGCAAAAGTTACAGCTAAGGAAAAAATCTGATAGGCCTTGTCTCTGATAAAACCTTCTTGGGTTTGCTTCAAAAAGTCCTAGCCAACGAATGGTCTTGTGCTTTGATGAAAGATACAGGAAGGAAATCTCTGATAGGCCTTACTTCTTTAAATATCATTACTTCTGTGAGCAGATAGGCTATTGATAATGTAGTTTGATAAAGTGTGAACCCTGATTGACCTGACAAGGTATCAAGTCAGTGCGTACGTTAGATATAAGAGTTCACAGTCATAAAGGGTCGCTTTTATCTTCTAAAGATTGGTATGGTATACACTCCTGCCTTTTAAGAACATACCATATAATATAGCATTTTAAGCATTAAAAACATGAAAATCTTTTTCACAAATTTCCAATATAACACTTCGACAAAGGACACCTTACCGAATATATAGTAGAAAATGTTGTACAAATCTCGGGAGTCCATCGTCTAGAATCTCATGTAAAATCTTGTTGCTCCAAGAAACAATCAACTCTTATGCGCTTGTAACATTTGGGATCAGATATCTTCTGAGGTTGATGGACAATTCAAATGTTTTTTTAAATGTTGATGATTGGCTTTGACGTGTGACTGACAGCGGGGTTTTGTCTCCCCATCACCCCCCCCCCACCACCACCACCTCCCACCTCCCCCGTGCAAAAATCATCAAAGTTTAATCTCGCAGTCTTTTACTTTTTTCATGCAGAAAACATGACGGGGCCCCTCCCTAAACAACGAAACCTGAATAAATAAATTATTTAGACGCTTAGAGAAATTATAAGAGACGCAACTTGTCATCGATTTTTTTTGATCGGCAAACCTTTTTGCATGATGGATTTCGACTGATAGACATCGATGTAAGATCATTGCACATTGACTGAAGAATTAAACAAAATATTAATACATAGGGAACTAAACACAAATCGAAATGCTAGATTTTTAGGGCGTCACCGACGACAAAGCCGGTTATGGCATTCGAAAAATAAGGGACAACTTTACGTGGTGTAACCCACAGTTTCTCATAGGGAACCCTGATTATAGAATAAATAAACAGAAACCCGCTTACTCAAACTCAGATAACTTTAATTCATCGTAATCTCGTGATTACGATTCCTTGAACTTGGTCCTTCCATTAAGTCATTTATACTAGAAGTCGAATTCACCCACCCCCCCCCCCCCTCCCAATCAACGCGAACTCGAACATATGCAACTTAATTTTTCTCTCCCGCCAGAATTCGATATAGCGGGGTCGCATATCTTTCCGAAAACGTTAGTAGTAGTTCCTGGGCCTCCAGCCCTCCTCCCCCTACATAGTATATCGAACAGAGCAAGTAATACAACAATGCAGTTAGCCATACTGCGTACAGATAGCCCTAACATTATAATATTGAAACATTACAAAAAGACATCCTAATGCGCACGTATCACTCTTAGCGCGCGCACGATTAATCCAAGTTAGCCTGTCACAAACTCCGGTAGTTTCTAGGTATTAATAGCCCTTCAGTTAGGATCTATCAATTAAGAATTTTTGAAGACGTGATCGTTCTTGGAGGAGATAACGAGAAAAATCCCCGTCAAAGGGTCGCTTGCGGGAAGTACAATCGTCTTTGAGTCCAGCCGCGACGACATCTATCAACATCGCCTCCGAAATTTGGGAGTAAGCTTCTTAAAAACTCCCCATGATAACAACAAAAAAAGAGAGCGATTCCGCGTTTTCAAGCTACATCCATTCAAATATATCTTAAAGCAGAACCAAGGGGCGCTAAAAAATGAGTAAAAGCAATTTAATAAAATAAAATCATAGACACAATACAGAAAGTCGTGCTAAACATGTCAAGCGGGGATTTACTAGGTTGCAATTCTGTTGATTTTCAAATCCCTTTTAATAAAAGGATATTGTTATCTGGTATCCAATGACAAAATAATTAAGTCTTAGGATCCTATCGACAATTTTATCATAAGCTGCTTTGGTATCAAGTCCGAAGAACTGTCTGTACTAGCATAGTTATATTTAAAAAAATGACCAGGAGCAGAGAACATGCTTTTTTGTGATCTCTAACAACCGAAGGAAGATGTTTTAACATCTTAAAGTACCTTTTAGGTGGGGTACAAAAGTAGACATCATTTTGGTTATGTTTCTTTTAATGATGCAATTGGCTGAAAGTGCTGGATTACCATCGTAAAAAATGCTGCGCCTAAAAAAGGTCTTAATAAAGACGAAAACTTGAGACGAATACCGGTGTATTGAATCAAAAAAGCTATACCTTTTCGCACAAGCCACAATATAGATACATAGATTACCGAGGTAATAGAAATATTACTTTCACCGACAGCGCAACGCCCTCGTGACAGCATCGTATGCATTGTCTATTACCGGATTTCTCCACGAGTAGATGTCTTTCGAATGTTGAGAGTATCGGATATAAAGATTGTCAGTTTATTTCCTCCTACTCGAAATGATAGCATAAAGGCTATCCCATTAAAATATATTATTAGTCGCGAACTAAGAAAAAGCCAACAAATATACACTTAATAGGGGAATAGTGGCATGGAAGGCACTTAGGAGCAAGATGACAATAAAAATGGACACTTTTAAGTGAGACAAAAGAATGGAGAAGAAAAGCACTAATTTGCCTGTGGGGATTCTTAAAAGTTTGTTTTAACCAAAAACACAAACTAGGAAGAATTCGACAGACTGCTGTTAGAAAAAAAAACTAAACACAGACAATAAACACATAAATATCGCTGATGACTTTTATAAATAAAAGTAATAGTTCCCTTACAGCTTGTTTAAACTAGAACAAAAATCATGGGAAAATTTCTACATTTTAGATGTTTTAAGAGTTTCATATCCACTGATCGCAAAAATATCTGAATCACTAATGATGACTATGAATTAAAGTAACCCTTTAGAGGCAGATACTATTTCACAAACTAAACGCAACGTTGGATATTGCCTGGATATCGCTCGTTTTCATTTCATTGCATTGATATTACTTTTCTTTATGAATACGTTTTTAGTCAATTGCTATGGTCTTGCGTTTGGAATATCGCTTGAACGAATCCGAGTTTATGGCTATGAAATATGTGTTTATCATATATCAATATGCTAATACGGTGGTGGGTGACCATATAATATTCATAAATTCTATAAACGTTCTTTGTATGCCATACAAACCACACCACCCAAGCAGTTGCGCTTATAATGAGTTTGATAAGAAAAAGTTTATATGCTTGCTGCTTTCCACGTTCGTTTTGCACTTGTGATCTGCATTTTTGGTGCTGGTGTAGCGATTTATAATTCACCAAATCCGAATTTTACAAACCTGCTTTGCAGTCATCGTTTCTTTACAAGAAATTAATCATAATGAAATACATTTCTTCTGAAATTCACAAAAGCAGCACAAGTGTTTAAAATGAAACTTTAAAAATCTACGCTCGTTGTCAAATGCAAAAACCTAGCGAAAGGTCTTTTTTGTAATGTGCTCCATAACCTCCTTAATGACACTTGTATCTAAAGGACCCCTTTAAAGCTGTTATTTTTCCTATAAAATATCTTAAGTCACGCAATTGTCTGATGCCACAAAAAAAACACTGCGTTCATAGAAGATACACATACGAAGAAACAAAACACTGCGTTCTTAGAAGTTTGGGGGATTTTATCAAACACGCTGACTGAAAATTTTACTTCCTATTGATAACCGAATTACGTTTCATGTCTTACTCAAAATAACATCGCCTGCAGCGTGATAGGTAGAGAAATTTTTAAAAAATAGAGTAACCATAGACAAGTTTTACTTTTGCAAAATGCAAAAGTGTGCACCCTCCACAATCTTCCGGTCAGGCGTCTGTGACAACAAAAGAGTGAGCTATGTTATTTCCCATTTTCATGAGTACTTATCGATTGTTTTCTCCACAAGCTCTACTATTTCAAAATGGGTTTGGTTATTTCGAGAACATTATTTCAAGCAAGATTAAAAAGCACTTTCTGGTTATAGTTTTGTCAGATGGCTGGTGCATAAATTATTTTGGATACACACATGGAAGCTAATGTTTTTTACTACTGTTTTGAATTTTACGAAACTGGAGACTCTGTGACTTAAGATGGCTAGGACATAAATGATTTAAAATAAAAATGAAAATTGACTGCCTTTTCACTTTAAAGGACCAATATTTCAAATAGCAAGATTAAATCAATTTTCTTGGGGATGGTTGGTTATTCTTCTTGCTTTGAGCGAGAAGGTTTAACCAACCCTTTAGGAAGTAATATTTAAATTGAAAACAATGAATGGTTCACACGAAATAAGACAACACAAGCCATCACGATAGCAGTTATTAGACATAAAAATAAAATAAATGCCTTAGAATTTGTCGATTTTTCTACGACTAACTAAAAGGCAAAGCAAAAAACCCCCAAGCTAATTTTCGGCAAAAAAATCTTAAATAGATGACACTTAAATTGCATGATAAAAAAAACACTTTTGACAAAACGGGAAGGGTGCGATAAGCGAGAATCATCGCGGGAGTTCATGGTCTGAAAGACCCGCTTTTTCCAGACGGCACGAGATAAGCACAACTGACAAATTGGTTCCCACTAGGGGGGAATCATAACTGCTATTTGATAATAGGTGTTGCAAAAGCAGCTAATAATTGTATTCCCTCACTAACAAAAACTACCCTAGAAAACTGAACAAACCCAAGTTAACATGATATCCAAGTAAAACTCGATGTCAATTCAGAATTTAAAACTTAGAATATCATTGTGCATTTCAAAGGCGATTTTGCCGCGATCATCGTGTCCATTACATGAGCGATATAATCGGCCATGTCTTTATTAACAATATTATTGTACATTATCTGGAAGAATAAACGCCTACAACTAGCTAAAATTGCATCGTCCTGAAGATCTTAATAGCTTGTTTTATCTGCGCTAATGCCAGTGCGCCGAACGATGAGGAGGGGAAATCCCAGTATTTGCATACCAATCAGCGAGGAACATAATAACACAGTATCTGTGGAAAATTTTCCGTCTGTTTATTATTCAGTTCCCTCAAGTAACAGACTTTTGTTTCGCCACTTCGGTATTTACCGAATAGCTGGCGACCTCTGAAGAACAGTCTACAAAATTAACTTCATGGCGCTTGATATCTATCGTTTTTATGTTCGTGTACGCCTGCCCCGGACAGAACGGTTTTTCAAACAAAACAAACGGCAGCATATCAGATAAGACAGAAAAAAAAAACTAAATAACATTATAGGCATAAAGGTGGAAATCTCGCACCACCTCGCCGTACTTTAGAAATCCAATTTACTTAAATTCCACCCTCAGTTCCCCTTTAAGGTACTTTTAGTGTTAGTGCATACTTGAGAACATTCTATCATGTACTTTCAACTTGCGAATTCTAATCCACTTTGGTGAAGCACTAAAAACCTATTTTCTGAGGCGCCTCATTGGAACCCCTCGACTGTGCGTCTAGGAGATCTTTCTATTTACAAAGGGGATCCTTTTCTTCTGCAAATATATGTCTACTAAAAGCTCCTGTATCAGAGAGCTAAATTTTTTCGTTTGCTTTCTTTAGAATTCGTTAAGCGGCGTGTCTTCTGTCCGCAAGTCTGGGGTTGTGCGACAGCGACATGGGAGTTTTTTCAGTACTTCGTCCCGAAGGCTTTGTCGACCAATCGTGTTAATGATAGGGTTAAGCACCGATGTAAGAATACGCGCTATGAGTATAGCGTACTCCCCAATGATGCCAAAGCCATCGTGAGTCTGCCAGAGATCGTAGGTGAAGTACGGCAACCAGAACGCAAAGTTGATCAGGAACATAAAGATGCACATGAGGATGGCGCGGCGCTGTTGGTACTTCAAGCGCTTCTCCTGAAGCAGACACTCCCTCGGTAGATTCTGCCGCACGATTTTCCTCACTTGTCTCCCGAGAACGATCAGCATATGAATATCCAGCACAAGGACAACGGTTAGCAGAAGACAAAAGAACGTAGCGAGGCGGAAGACAATGTAAATGAACTCTTGCCTATGGACGTCGTCTCCTTCGTCATCGGACACATCCACGCGTAAAGCCCAGTGAAGACGCACCAGTGTAATTACAGCGTTAACGCTCCATACTCCTAGTAAGGTACCTACAACTCGTCTTTTGCGCACAATGGCGTAGTACCTTAACGCGTACACTATGAATATGTACCGGTCGACTGTGATAAGAAGAATGTGAATGATGGTCGAGACCGAGATGAACTTGACCAGAGTGTCCGTGACGATACACAAGTCGTTGACCATGAAAACGGCGCAGGCGACTTGCATCGGGACCGTCACCAGACCGTAAAGAAGATCTGAGGCGCAGAGACTAACGAGTATAGTGTTACTCGAAGTCTGCAAAGTGCGTCGTGATTGCACAATATAGATGATAAACGCGTTGAAAACGACCGCTAGGCCGCCTACAATGAGCATAGGAACGTCAGTAGAGGGCTGGAACCATGCAATGCGATGCATGTCATCAAAAAGGCCAGTAACATTAGTAAGGTTTCCATTATGATGATCCTCATACTCCATGATTGTTGTAAGGAGAGATGTTGTCGGTTCGATTCGGAGGTTTCGTATGATCCAGCGGCTCATCTTGTAACACTACTTATAGGGACTCGTCGGATATGCAAATGCTGGTATCTGTCTGTCTACTGGGAGAATGACACATCCTACGAGAGTCAAGAAAATCTTGACTCTATGAGGGTTATCGCAAAGAGATGTTTTCCGCGATCGAGAAACCGACTTATGAATGTTTCCCATGCACTAAGTTGCATTTTCATCAATTCTGTTTTGTAGGAGCCAAGCTTTAAAACAATGTAATATTTTTTACATCAGTTTTATTTTTCCAACTAACCAATTAGTAAAATAACTGAAAAATGAGCCAATGTTACATTTTCCCCTAAAATGACCACTTTTGGTGAACCAACATCCATTTTTGAGTATGCACTTGAATTGGATTATTGATTAAAGCAAAGCTTAATAATTCAATGGAGGCGATGTTTGGTTCGTTTTTATTGTAGACATCTTCTTGAGGTTGTTCAATATTCAAATGATTACAACTCTGTGGTTCTTGAGGGGGATAATCTTAATACAACAAAACACAATAAAGCGGTTTTAAAGCATTTACAGGTGACACGTACAGTTTTTCGAACAACCTCTTCTAAGCATTTGCCGGGAAACATGTAAAAGCGCTCGTGGCGTGTCAATAACGGTCTCTAGCTACAGAGGAAACTGCATATATGTAATAGTAATCTGATTAAAAAATGAGCTTAGTCAAAATTTTACCTAGGAGAAAATGATGCAACAATGAGTGAAACTCTGTTTTTTAATGTAAGGGATTGAGGGGAATTGTTGGCAGGGCCAAGAGACTAACACGAAGATAAACACAACCCACATTAACGAGTTTAGTGTAAAATGTACGGAATCACATGACTTGTTTAGTTTGCCCCTAATCTTTCTCTAGAGATATCATATAAAGTCAAACGCAAAAAAGATACTTAAAAAAAACACGTTTAAAACCATCTAAGAAAAAGAAAATGCCCTACCCTCGAGACAAAATACAAAGGGCTGTGTTCCAGAAAGAGTTATGCTCGAACCAGAAAATAATAAAGCCGACAACATGAATGATTCATAAAAGTTTAAGAGAAAAAATAATTGATTATTGTTGCTGAAAAGTGGAAGTAAAATGACGGGTTGTTTAGCGACATGGCTTTTAAAAGTTAGTGAGCGAGCCTAATGCACACCGAAACAGTTAAGCAGATGTTTTATTTTCGATGTCAACAAAGTACCACAAAAGAAGAAAACGGTAGGAAAAATGTCGTTTGATCAAACAATTTCATGCAGGATTTTCAGAAAGAAGAGGAAACGCAAACTAGTAGAGGGCAAAATAAAAAGAATAAAAAATTGCCAAAAGGGCAATTGAACATATATTATATTTAGGTTAAGTCTCTTTACTCATATCCTGCGATAAGAAATAAATTGAAAGTGAGAAAGAAAATCAATATTTTGACTAACACTTGGAAAGCTTCTAGATTAGAGTGGAAATTAGATGATTATTCTCTGACCTCAAATGGATTTTCACCTACTTGCACCAAAAGAATTCTCACAAGAAATCACAGGTAGAAATCGTAAAAGCTGCTTTTAGACAAGAAAGGGATTTATTTTATTTCGACAAGAAAGGGATTTATTTTATTTCGACAAGAAAGGGATTTATTTTATTTCGACAACGATGAATTCTCCTGATGTGATCATGTTTAGTCTATATGTTTTTAAATTTGTCCCTTCCCGTACATCATTTGAGAAATAACACTTTGCTATGGGCTCCATTTTAAACGTTTTACAATAGGGTTGATGGGTATCAGATGACCGCTTTAGATCGAATATTGATCGACCACTTCGCTTAAACCCTCACCACAGATCTTATCCTACGGTTAAAAGTTCTTTAACATGAATACAAATCTTACTGCAGCTATACCTGTCTTTCAATAGAGCCCGAGTCAACCACACCTTTGTTATTGTCTTAATTCAAGTTTAGAAGTCAAATTCAAAATAGGCTGTCTAAATAGTTTTATATTCCATTTACCAAATTCAATCGAAAATATCGCAATCGAGCTTCTTCTCAAATCGGCCGATGAAAATGGATGCTTTCTCACACTTGGTACATTGCTAGGATGACAAAACGCCGGCGGACGAAGACTCTTTAAGACATGCGGGTCGTGGTAAAATACTCCCCTGAAGTAACTACTTTACAGCGAGCTCCCACTACTAGATGCGTCTATCGCATTTTCTAGTAAGGAAATAAATCACTATAACAGGTTGTTAATGGCACCCAAAGTTAGCATACTTCCATTAGTTCGTTGTAACATTTAAAGATCAGTCCGGCAGTTTTGGTAGGAGCTCTTCGTTATTTTCTTTTGTGATTTAAAATAAATAGGAATACAAATAATCATGTTTTCATAATAGAGGTTGAAGGTAATTAATGCCACCATATTTCGGTAGGATTGCGTAGCAAATTGCTATTTCGTGGTTTATGAAAGAAAGTAATACTACCATATAATCTAGGCGGCAAATGACAAAGGTAATAATTAGCTTACATGAGCCGGCATTTGTTCTTTGAAGTACAAAGTCTTTCCATTCTGCTTTTACCTATCGATTTGTACTATTCTAAAGAAATTATATATTATACATTATACTAAAAAGTATTATATTCAAAAATTATTAAAATTCTCCATGTGGTAATTAAACTTTAAAGTAATTAATAATCGTAAATGACAGTTGATGAGCGAAATGATTTTTGTGTGAGTCGGTACTGCCTGGTGCAAAGCTCCGTTATTTAGAAGTACTAGCTTTTATGGAATTTGTAATCAATACACTTTTGATTATTATCGCTTAAACGCACCTCCTTTTCGTATCCGTTCGGTCCGCCCCTTATGATGAACAAGCCTAACTAGTCTGATAGCAAGTCTGGTATTGAATTACAAATAATACACTATTTTTAGTTTGAAGGCCTCCTAGCCGGTGTCTGAATGCTTAAGTTTCAGGGAAAAAATATCATATCAGAATATCATTTTGTCAAGTCATTCCAGAAAGAGTCTTCTAAAAGCAAAGCACCCGGAATCAGAGGCAGCAACAGCAAATTAAATCAAGGGGAGAATAGGGGGAGAGGGGTAAATGCGTGTTTTATAGTTTTTTTTTTGTTTGTTTGTTTGTTTTCAGGAAGGCACACCAACAGTGTGCCTGCAACCTGCCTCTTAACAAGTTACCCAGGTGCCCCAGTAACCTCGTACCCAGACGCCGCGCGATGCATTTTGGGGAGAATGAATTTTAGCGCACGGTGCATGACGGCCAGGATGCGGTTTCGGGGTTCGGAATTCGCTTGTCATTTTTTTTCCGTCTCCGCGTCAGGTTTCCCGTGGATGTCCCCGCAACATCAAATAACGACTGGGTACGAGTCTGCAGGTACCCATAACCATGAACCTCATGAGAGATGTTATAAGCAAGTTATCAGGATTACCGTAGAGCTCTTAAAAGTCCCCGGTGGGGATGCGGGATTAGATTATTGGAAAGGGAGAATTCACATGGAGAGGTGCTTATTTCAAAACTTCGGGTCCCCGACATGTCTCTATTGTAACAAGCATAGATGAACAGGACATGCAAATAAATGTTGCATATCTCCTTCTTGTTTGGCATAATTCTATTATTCAATCAATCCGCATTTCCCTATAGCAACAGTATGTTCCTGTTGTGTTAATGCACAGAGAATAGGGACTGGCAAAACTTCCCCCTACCCACTAAATCCTACAGAGCCTAAAAATAACATATACTGCAACACAAATAACAGAGAAATGGACATTAAAGTATGTCATGGGTATTGAATCGCAAAACTCATAAACAATGATTCAACCTAGACTCTGGAGTTTTCTGTGAAGTCAAAGGAATCTTTCCCAGCCCCTAACGGTTAACCACAGGTAACCCGATTGCTAGGTAAAGACCTAAACGAACAAAATGCAATTGATACACAAAATAAAAGAAAACGAAAAATATATATGTATTATTGGTATAATATAGGGAATATCAAATCATATAAATTTTATCTTAATATGTATTAAAATAAATTTACTGAATTTTTTTTGCATTACTTTGTGTAACTTCTGTATTTTCAGTTGTTTTGTTGTTGCTGTAGGATAGTTCTGGTTGAAAAAAATCCTAAACAAACATCTTGCCTCCCCACCCCTCAACCTCATATATCTAATTTCTCGTCCCTTATTGTTTCTCCAAACAATTTCGCATACGGCCCTTCAAATTCTGAAAACAAAAACCACACATCTGACTTCCATATAAGTGCATTTAGGGGTGATCCTAAAGTACTTATTCTAAGTCAAATCAACCAAAAAAATGAAAAAAAAAAAACGAAATCATGTGAGAATTATTTTTTTAAATATGCTGTTCGAATTCGATCAATTTTTTTGTGCGCACAAAGACTGTAGGGGGTTCCCAAGCATTAGCGAGATTTTGTACTGTCAGTAAAACCGTCCTCGGTCAAAATAGAGAAGGCCGAGTCTTTTGTCAGAGTACTCATACATTTTTTGAGATTGGAAATAACTATTCACGTATCTCTCCTTGAGATGCTCTTATCATAAAGTCACAAGAGTCTGATGTTTGATTCGTGCACAAGAATAACAGCGCGCCCTAATTACGACATAGCATTACCTGTACGGGAGAGAATCTGCAACATGGATGATCATCGACTTGAGCTAGAGTGGTGGTTAATACAAGTGTGAGCAAAACACTGACAATCTAAGGTTCGAGCTATTATTGTGGTCTCGATTGTGAGAATTTAATCAACTCGACGCACAGCAGTATTGCCATAATAAGTCGGTTTTAATGAAAAATGGAGAAACCATTTACGATACAATTATCAGTAATTACCGCTTCCCTCCTCCCACTCCGCTTATTGGCGTGATAAGAAGAAAAGATGGTCAAACGAACGTTTACGCTTGCAGTAATATTTGGAAAATAATTATATAAATGTGGTAGTTTTTCGTTAAAATTATATAAATTTTCTAAATAAAAAATCGAAATCATTGTGTTTGTGTGGTAAGGACAATCGAAAAATCCAATTTGTTATTGTAAACAACAGGAGTGGCTGCCTTCAATTATTCGAGACACCCACTGTGTTTACTTTCTGTATATTACAAATTAGAGTACTGACGACTAAATAATTTTCCTTCAATCTATCAACGTCTCGAACGTGCCACAGGACGAAATTTAGCTTGGGGAAAAACAAACATGAGAAAAGTTTTATTGAGCCTGACCACAAGATAAATTCAGGATTTTTTTTCAGTGAAATCTTCTTTCAATCCAGAATCATAGTAAGTCTATATAATTGTATGCCACTATAATGGTTCTTAAACTGTGTATATTCGCGTGTCACTAAAATATAGTGTAGACTACCAGTCTAGCGTCACTAACATACATAAACCGACCGTGTTCTGTACATTGCGCAACATTATTATACACCAGTCAGCATAGTTCGCCACTAGCATAAACCAGTCCATAGTCTGTGCATATTGTGCGCCACTAGTGTAAACCGGTCCGTAGTCTGTGTATATTGTGCGTCATTAGTATAAACATGTCCATAGTCTGTATATATTGTGCGTCATTAGTATAAACCAATCCATAGTCTGTGTATATTGTGCGTCATTCGTATAAACCAGTCCATGGTCTGTGTATATTGTGCATCACTAGTATAAAACAGTCCATAGTCTGTGTATATTGTGCGTCACTAGTATAAACCAGTCCATAGTATGTGTATATTGTGCGTCATTAGTTTAGACCAGTCAGTAGTCTGTGTATATTGTGCGTCATTAGTATAAACCAGTCCATAGTCTGTGTATATTGTGCATCACTAATATAAACCAGTCCATAGTCTGTGTATATTGTGCATTATTAGTATAAACCGGTCCGTAGCCTGTATATATTGTGCGCCACTAGTATAAACCAATCCATAGTCTGTGTATATTGTGCGTCATTAGTATAAACCAATCCATAGTCTGTGTATATTGTGCGCCACTAGTATAAACCAATCCATAGTCTGCGTATATTGTGCGTCACTAGTATAAACCAGTCCATAGTCTGTGTATATTGTGCATTATTAGTATAAACCGGTCCGTAGCCTGTATATATTGTGTGCCACTAGTATAAACCAATCCATAGTCTGCGTATATTGTGCGTCATTAGTATAAACCAGTCCATAATCTGTGTATATTGTGCGTCATTAGTATAAACCAGTCCATAGTCTGTGTATATTGTGCGCCCTTATTATAAACCAATCCATAGTCTGTGTATATTGTGCGTCATTAGTTTAAACCAGTTCATAGACTGTGTATATTGTGTGCCACTAGTATAAACCAATCCGTAGTCTGTGTATATTGTGCGTCATTCGTATAAACCAGTCCATGGTCTGTGTATATTGTGCATCACTAGTATAAACCAATCCATAGTCTGTGTATATTGTGCGTCATTCGTATAAACCAGTCCATGGTCTGTGTATATTGTGCATCACTAGTATAAGCCAGTCCATAGTCTGTGTATATTGTGCGTCACTAGTATAAACCAGTCCATAGTCTGTGTATATTGTGCGCCCTTAGTATAAAACAATCCATAGTCTGCGCATATTGTGCGTCATTAGTATAAACCAGTCCGTAGTCTGTGTATATTGTGCGTCAATAGTATAAACTAGTATGTAGTCTGTGTATATTGTGCGCCACTAGTATAAACCAGTCCGTACTCTGTGTAAATTGTATGCCCTTAGTATAAACCAGTCCGTACTCTGTGTATTTTGTGCATTATTAGTATAGACCGGTCCGTAGCCTGTATATATTATGCGTCATTAGTATAAACCAGTCCGTAGTCTGTGTATATTGTGCGTCATTAGTATAAACCAGTCCATAGACTGTGTATATTGTGCGCCACTAGTATAAACCAGTCTGTACTCTGTGTATATTGTGCTTTTTTAGTATAGACTGGTCCGTAGCCTGTATATATTGTGCGTCATTAGTATAAACCAGTCCGTAGTCTGTATATATTGTGCGTCATTAGTATAAACCAGTCCGTAGTCTGTGTATATTGTGCGTCATTAGTATAAACTAGTATGTAGTCTGTGTATATTGTGCATCACTAGTATAAACCAATCCATAGTCTGTGTATATTGTGCGTCATTCGTATAAACCAGTCCATGGTCTGTGTATATTGTGCATCACTAGTATAAACCAGTCCATAGTCTGTGTATATTGTGCGTCACTAGTATAAACCAGTCCATAGTATGTGTATATTGTGCATCATTAGTTTAGACCGGTCCATAGTCTGTGTATATTGTGCATCACTAGTATAAACCAGTCCATAGTCTGTGTATATTGTGCGTCACTAGTATAAACCAGTCCATAGTCTGTGTATATTGTGCGCCCTTAGTATAAACCAATCCATAGTCTGCGCATATTGTGCGTCATTAGTATAAACCAGTCCGTAGTCTGTGTATATTGTGAGTCATTAGTATAAACTAGTATGTAGTCTGTGTATATTGTGCGTCATTAGTTTAGACCAGTCAGTAGTCTGTGTATATTGTGCGTCATTAGTATAAACCAGTCAATAGTCTGTGTATATTGTGCGTCATTAGTATAAACCAGTCCATACTCTGTGTATATTGTGCATTATTAGTATAAACCGGTCCGTAGCCTGTATATATTGTGCGTCATTAGTATAAACCAGTCCGTAGTCTGTGTATATTGTGCGTAATTAGTAGAAACTAGTATGTAGTCTGTGTATATTGTGCGCCACTAGTATAAACCAGTCCGTACTCTGTGTAAAACAGTCCATAGTCTGTTTATACTGTGCATAATTAGCATAGACCGGTCCATAGTCCGACCGTCCATGGTCTGTGCATATTGTGCGCCATTATTATAGACCAGTCCATAGTCTGTGCATATTTAGCGCCACTAGTATAAACCAGTCCGTAGTCTGTGTATATAGTGCGTCATCAGTACAGACCAGTCCATAGTCTGTGTATATTGTGCGCAACTAGTATAAACCCGTCCGTAGTCTGTGTATATAGTGCGTCATCAGGACAGACAGTCCATAGTCTGTGCGCCCTTATCATAAACCAATCCATAGTCTTTGTATATTGTGCGTCATTAGTATAAACCAGTCCATAGTCTGTGTATATTGTGCATCACTAGTATAAACCAGTCCATAGTCTGTGTATATTGTGCATCACTAGTATAAACCAATCCATAGTCTGTGTATATTGTGCGTCACTAGTATAAACCAGTCCATAGTATGTGTATATTGTGCGTCATTAGTTTAGACCAGTCCATAGTCTGTGTATATTGTGCGCCCTTAGTATAAACCAATCCATAGTCTGCGCATATTGTGCGTCATTAGTATAAACTAGTATGTAGTCTGTGTATATTGTGCGTCATTGGTATAAACCAGTCAATAGACTGTGTATATTGTGCGCCACTAGTATAAACCAGTCCGTACTCTGTGTATATTGTGCTTTTTTAGTATAGACTGGTCCGTAGCCTGTATATATTGTGCGTCATTAGTAGAAACCAGTCCGTAGTCTGTGTATATTGTGCGTCATTAGTATAAACTAGTATGTAGTCTGTGTGTATTGTGCGCCACTAGTATAAACCAGTCCGTACTCTGTGTAAATTTTACGCCCTAAGTATAAACTAGTCCGTACTCTGTGTATATTGTGCATTATTAGTATAGACCGGTCCGTAGCCTGTATATATTGTGCGTCATTAGTATAAACCAGTCCATAGTCTGTGTATATTGTGCATTATTAGTATAGACCGGTCCGTAGCCTGTATATATTGTGCGTCACTAGTATAAACCAGTCCATAGTCTGCGTATATTGTGCGTCACTAGTATAAACCAATCCATAGTCTTTGTATATTGTGCGTCATTAGTATAAACCAGTCCATAGTCTGTGTATATTGTGCATCACTAGTATAAACCAGTCCATAGTATGTGTATATTGTGCATTATTAGTATAGACCGGTCAGTAGCCTGTATATATTGTGCGTCATTAGTATAAACCAGTCAATAGTCTGTGTATATTGTGCGACACTAGCGGAGGAGGCTAAGTGCATCTGTGCATTTTCGGGGATTCTCAGGGACGGGAAAGCAGCCACACAACCCCCCCCCCCCCCCCCAAAAAAAAACAACAACAACAACAACAACAAACGGACAAGAGGTGTGTTGGGGAGTCGGGGAGAGTGTAACAGCAACGGGTGAGGCGATAAAAAACTTTGAGAGGATGAAAAACGTCTAACTGTTATGCTTAACGTGAATGTTTCACGAGTACATACTTGTATTAATTCATACAAAAATAAAATGAATAAAACTAAAATAATCAAATAATAACAATGATGTTTTAACATTATCGACCATCACAATTACTCTTTCACGCCTGTTATGCCTTTGTGCCTATTTGTTTACAATGATTACATTTAGAACTTTTCTAAATTACAGGGCAATTCAGTTCGAAGGTAGAGTGAGGTCTTTGTGGGTCTATGAAGATCCACGAGCACAAGAAAAGTGAGAAATCTACGAGGTTTCCTTGATACTAGTGGCAGCATACTGCACGCTCAATTCTCGTCCGCTAAGAGCATCAAAGTCATGGTTCTGTGCCTTCCTACACCTCAACATACTGTACATCGTGGCTCGAAGCTCACGGTTACGCCAACAGTATATTAACGGACTCAGCAAGGAGTTGGTAAACACTAACAAATCAGTCCACGGGAAAACGTTATAATAAAACACGTACTCTCCGTCGATTAGGATCATAGCCATAGTGGAGCCGACAAGAGGCAGGTAGCAAAGAAGCACGGACCCCACAATGAAGGCGGTGTTGCGCGCAATCTTGGCCTCCCTGGAGGAGTACCCGAGCCTTCCTGTGCGCTTTTTGTTGCGGAGTTCGCTACCAGCGCTTGATACAGACGTGAGAGAGATTTGAACATGATGATGACGGGCGAGCTTGAAAATCTTCACCTGGGAAACCACGATGATCGCGATGACCGAGACGATAAGGGCCGAGGAGATGTAGTAAAACGAGCGCGTGTCGAGCCCCGCGAATCTGGAGATGGGCAGGAGCATCCACGTGCCGGCGCATAGTGCCGCGGAGCACACCAGTTTACGCACAGTCACGTGCTGGTTATAGCGAAATGGGAAAAAAAGGGCGAGAAAGCGCTCGCAGGAGACAAGGGTTATCAGAATGAATGACATCCCTATAGAGATATTCCACGTGGTGCGATACGCGAGCGTCAACCAGCACAGGTACACCTCGCTAGTCTCCAGGCTCCTGCGGATGATATAGAGAGGCTCGGTAACAAGGCCTATCATGAGGTCGTTCAGGGAGAGAGCTTGAAGTAAAATATTAGAATGGACGCGCAAGGAGCGATTTTTAACAATTGCCGCGCAAACCAGGCTGTTTGCCAAGACTCCACTCACTGATAAGATGCCTGTCAAAATGCAGGTTACCACGGTTACCACGTAACTAAGGGTGACCGGCTTGGCCATGTAGTACGTCAAGAACAAGCATTGTTTTGATTCCAAGGCCGTTGAGTTAACTAAGACGTCCATAGCGTGTTCCTTCGATCGGAAAACCGCGGTAAACCGGTCTTATTATGACTTCATAAAAATACACCAGGCTCTAGGTAGGGGGTCGACGACCAAAGTGTCCTCCTCAAAGGCACGTCAAGAAATATCTACACTTTAAGTTACGTATAAGTAGTTAACCGGATCCACAGAATACCTGGGGGTTTTGTCTCGCTTGTTATCTTGATTAGACCGATTCCCACGCTCAATGAGAAAATCCTCCTCTCATCCGAAAACCATTATGCAGCGGACTTGCGATATTTGCGTTGCTAATAGGACTCTGCTCCGACGATTAAAAGAGGACAAGCAGAAGGTGAAAACAATTAAAACCAAGGATTTCGCTGAGCTCACGTATTCTCTTCCGTATTTGCCTCTTAATTAGGCTTTTACTGTTTGTGTTGGTGAAATTTGAGAGGAGAGATTGATGGAAGTGCAGCGCCACCCAAACTTGCTAGTACAAACGAAACAGGTGAACTCCCAGACAAGGTTAACAATCACTCATTCAGACCAATTCACTTGGCTTCCCTTTGTCCCGAAGATATTTAATATGCTTTCTTCTTTGTAAGTAACAGCGCTGTGGACTAAATTATTCACTCGACATAAAAGTGCAAGGAAGCCAAGCGACAGTGCAGCAGAGCAAATATTGATTTGAGGGTGTTACTGTAAAATGGAGTGTTTCGCAACGTGAGTGTTGCCATGCCAAGTGGGCCTTTCACGCTCCTATCAGACGATCTCAGCACAATGTGTTTCGGGTTTATCCATTCAACAGATTTCTCCATTCAAAGTACCGCGTCCCGATGGCGATTCCGAATGAGAGACATCGACCTTGCAGTCAAATGAGATGTGTGCACGTTTCCGTGCTCTCGTTTAGTTCCGAGTGCTGGTTTCCCGTTGTGCGATGTGGCTTCAGGGTTGTGCAAACACACTATGCAAATATCCCCGAACTGACACCAAATTGAATTCCTCAAGAATTATTGAAACCACATCAAAATTGAATGAGAATTAATATCAAACCAAGAAGGCCGACGCCTCTATGACAGAACTGTGTTTTACAACATAAATTATTAAAAAAAAAAAACTTCAATCAAACAATGATTGGGGTGTTCTTTGATCATTGGAGCCCTGGGAAATTGAATTTCCCTGGAACAGATATTGCTTTGATGGCTGTAATAAAAATCGATTGAGCAAAACATTTATTTCACAGAAACCAAGTACAAGGAGTACCACATAATGATAAAAACGCGTTTTTTTAAATTAAATTATTGATTTATTAAAAGATGAATAAACACATTTCCCTACTCTAGCTCTTGGTAATGTAACAATACAACAGAGTGTTATTTACGTAACAGTAAGAAAACAACATTTGTTCCTTCGAAAATAATCAATTTGGCAACAGTTGCGCGCTTAACCTTCTTAAATAATGCATTGAAACGAGAAAAACAAATCTCAGAAAGCACAAAGAGAGGTAAAATATAAGTGAAATAGTGCATAATTCTATTATAACAAGCGAAGCCTGCGGCGCTTGAATAACAAGCTCAGTCGATCTACAGCAGGTATCTTCATAAGCGGAGGAAGACCTAGAGGTGACATTTGGAAGAGCCCGGATGTTCAAACAGACAGATGTTCGGTGAAGGGTAAGTCATGCATTATGACAAGTACACGACTCTTAATTTAAACCGAGGGAATAGAAGAGCCCCAAAATAGCCCGGGAATGGATCTCAAAAAGCTAGTTGTTCAAAGCAAATGCCAAGGCAAATATCGTTGTCCAAACGAAAAAGAAATAGATAGTGCTAAATATAATAAACTTGGCGCTGAAATTACATTATTTATTTGCAGAAACAGGGAATGGTTGGCGTTTGTACAAAATGTAATCAAACAAAAGAAACGGATAAAAAAGATGGTTGATCAAGGAATATGTTTTAAGCAAAATGTAACAACTAACGCAAAATGTAATCTTAACGCGAAATGTAATAAAATATTTAACGCGAAATGTAATAATTCAAAATGTAATAACTTTATCTATTGACTAATAGTTAAATGTTCTAATAATATTAGGAAAAAAATGAAATGTTAACACGTAGAGACAAACGGAAGGAATCGTTTAGTCAGAGAAAGGCAGTGCGACATAAACGTGCATTGTTTTTGCCTTGGCTTCCAGGGGTATTGTTGGTATGGTGTGACATTATTCCCGATTTTATGACAAAGTCCAGGGTGTATATAAATTCGGAACAGGTCTAATGAAAAATATAAGAAATCAATGAAAAAAAGTCATGATATAAAAATTACCACTGAGGTTATAATGGTTTTGCAGTCATGTTGCGCGTTGTGTCTAGAATTTGCCTGATTCAATGATAGTGGCCTCCTCTGCAATTTCCATTTCATATACTAAATATAACTAAAATCTCACAGTATCGCAGCTTTATAGACCATGATCTAGGGGGGATTCGCCATCTCAGGTTGCTGACAGAACCACTGCCAAGTATTTGGAGAGACCGAGACCAACCGTCGATTCGAGATGGATTACTACAACTGGTGCCGTCCTGTCTATTTTCTTAGTACAGCTTTTATCTATTGGTTTATAGTCATTTGATGTTATTACATTTTGCGTTATTACATTACGCGTTAAATCAATTATAACATTTTGCGTTAAAATTATTACATTTCGCGTTAAACATGTATTACATTTTGCGTTGAAAATTATTAAATTTCGCGTTAAGATTACATTTTGCGTTAGTTATTACATTTTGCGTCGTAACAATATGTCCAAACAAGTGAATAAATTTCTAGTAAAAATATGTTAAAAAGGGAATTGCTCGAGCCGCATAATAATTAAATAAAGTACGAATAAAGTCTTTACGGAAAAGGCGGTATATTTATGCTTAATGTTTATTTAACCTATCCAATAGTGATGCCATGTGATTGATATTTGCTTGAATAAGAGATACCGGTACCTCAAAGGCACCAAATCCACCATAAGATTATGAATGATATTTATTGATTCAAAATTATTTTCAAAATATCAATATAACAATAATAGCTCTTAAAAGAGAAGACTTAAGTAAAGGGTATTAGTGATGAACGGAACACGTGAAATAGCAAAAAAAAAGCAACCAAAATAAGAATCCTGATAGTGCGTCAAGAAGACCTATCCCACGTTTCTTTGCGAGCCTAGTTTCCATAATGGCGGGAACTAAAAAAAAATCATTATCGGGATACTTCCCACCATTAAAACAAATGAGAGATAAATGCCAGCGGCAAGGTTAATATAAACAATGTACATTGCGGGTTAATTGAGACTCAAAAACCAAAATATCCGACACCAAAGTGGTGCTCATTGTTACGCTTTGGCGTATTCATTAAGTCTCATTGTCGAATCTGTCGAAGAATCAATTTGAAAGAATAGCCAGATTAATTTAAAGTTTTATCACTGCCACGCTGCAGACACTGTTCTTTGTCTGAGAAGCATTGCGATGCAAAGTGGATTTTTTTCACAACCCCATTAACCATCAATCCTACTGACTGAAAGTCCCCCCCCCCTTCTAAAGCGTCTTTAGAATATAAATAAAATTTAATGTGTAAATCCCTAATAAGAAGGCCTAATAAAAAATTATATTCACTAAACCTCCACTACTATATTACTTGAGCATCTTAATAGCATACAAGACAACGTACGGGTGAAGACAGTATAGATATCCATATATGAACCCCATTCACCAATATGAGTCAGGGACAGTAAAAAAAGCATACATAAAGTTATGTCCCCAGATAGGCATCGGTCATAGGCATATTAGCAGGTGTTACGGCGGTGCTCCATGTATGATATGCGATGTGTTCCCGCCCAGAAATGGCCAAGTCACTGCTGACCGGGGACACCATCAGCATGTACAAATGTACCTTTCATGCCATTCCTTACGCTCAAATTGTAGAGAAGATTGTGAGTGCCGTGACGTCATGACGCGTCGCCAAGTGTGTCGGGTTTTGCTCCGTGATGGAACATAGTTTTTCGTATGGAATTGATCAGTTTGTATGGATCTACGTTCACGTTCGGCGTCTGAAGAATAAAACAAAAACAAAAATCAATCTCTTTCAATGTATTGCTATGTATTGAATGCCCCTTCTCTTCGTCTGCGCAACAAATTCTCCAGACCTTATTCTGCTCCCAAGTACTCCTCCCTTTCCCCATTGCTGGGTAACGTTTCACTAAGGTTTTCTTTTGGAACCAAATCAAATGCACTTTTATTTTGAAGACTTGAGCCTGACAACAATGTTGTTAATTATTTTTTATTTAGCATTGCTAATCAAATGCAACATTTCCCGTAGAAATGGGGGAGGTGTTTGTTGTCCAATACACCGACAAATTTTATGCTTGGCATTCTCTAAAACATTCGAGGCCACTGGGCGCGTATTAGTGAGGTAAAACAATGTAAGAGAACAATGCCATTCATACATTTGTCAGAGTAATGAACTAGTAAGGTGGGTTTGACCAATACACCGACAAATTTTTCAAGAATGTAGGTGATCAGTCGTCGCCCACGGAAGATCGTCAAAGGCCATTGAAAGGACGTAAGCGCAAGCGCAATTTCACGTAATTTCCCGATTCTCACTGGAACGCAAGCGTAATAGAACGAAACTGCTTGATTTTCTTGCGCTTGCGCTTGTGTTTGACCGATTCTCACTTGAGTTGCGCTTCCGTTTGCGCTTACGCTTGCGCTTGCGTCCTAATAAGAACCAACCTTAAAGATCTTCCTGATTTTTAACGGCTCATGTTTTGCTACTTACTCCAAACAGCTCAATGGAACTTATATCAGCACGCGTTCTAGAATAAAAGACAACTACAAGTTACGAGATATGACGTAAAACGCACATTTGCTAGTCCGCTTAGCAGCCGCTCTTGGGGTCAGCGTTTCAGACTGATGGGAGGGAAACGTTGTGTGACAGCCTGCTAAGCAGCCTCTCTTAGAGTCTGTCATGTAACGTTTCAGTGTGGGGGAAAAAAAACGTTGCATGACAGTATGCTAAGCAGCAGTTCTTAGTGTCAGTCACGCAATGTTTGTGATTGTGAAGACAATGCAATAGGGGGACTGACTTCGTTATCTCAACTATTCATACTGTAAAGTGGAAATTCCCATGCAAAGTGATAGAAAATATTTAAATTTTGACACAAAATGTTCAAGTGTGCGAAACAACAACAATACAAAAATTTACACATTAATATGATAAAAAAATCTACTTTCCAGCCTAGGACACTGGAACCAAGAACTGTGCTCTTTTTTGCGAATAACTTGATGATGAGCATAGTCTCTCTTTCTTTAGTCGCGAACAAATCACATTTTGTTTGGTAGAGACCTTTGGTGAATCGGTGCCCCGCGCGTGGATGATAAATAGCTCACACAATCGTAGTAACACTTACGAGGTGACCGCTCCTCTGAATACAAGCCGCATAATCATCGGTAAGTCCCCGCTCTGTGGTGCAACCTACAATAGAAAATTGATTATAAGGATAACATCTTGAGAATAAAGATAATATGAAAAGTCACCTTATGTTACAAAAATTTCACAATTTTTTCACTTAAACCCTGCTTAAACATAATTGGTCAATCAAAAAATGTCGATTTTCATGAAAGGAATGCTGAATCTCAGGGCTAACTTCGCTATCGTATATCTAACACAATATTGACCACCATTAAACGGACCTCCCAATGACACATACTTTCAAAAAATCCTAAAATCAAATTCAAAGTCAAAACTTTCAAAGCCTCTAAATAAGCGACACTTATCTCGGCCAAAAGGACTGTCTTACCGCTATTCTCTATAACACAACACGCTACTAATCTATTTAAATAAAACGTGACTTATTTAATTTCCTACCAGTTTTGGGAAGACCATGCCGGCGCTGTACGCGTACAATCCCATGTCGTCTATATAGGCTGAAAAAGGAACAACGGTCTTAGAAACCCGGGTCAGGCCTGGGTCGGGACAAAACCAATACATACAATACAATACATACACAATACATTTAAGTAAATTCAAATCTTCTACATTTATTGGAAGAAATGCCGCAGGATTTACGTAAATTCAAATATTACATTTATTGAAACAAATGCAGCAAGATTTACGTAAATTCAAATCTTCTACATTTATTGGAACAAATGCCGCAAGATTTACGTAAATTCAAATCTTCTACATTTATTGGAACAAATGCCGCAAGATTTACGTAAATTCAAATCTTCTACATTTATTGGAACAAATGCAGCAAGATTTACGTAAATTCAAATCTTCTACATTTATTGTAATAAATTCAGCAAGATTTACGTAAATTCAAATCTTCTACATTTATTGGTTTGGGACAAACCAAATACGGTCCAATATGATTTCACCTCGAAGAACTCATCAAAACTCACCTCTCATTGCGAAAAACAGCAGTCTGAAGATGTCTTCACATACAGAGCTACTTATAAACACCAACTCGTGGGAAGCCTGTGGTGTCTAAAATAAAAAGCATACCACATCATTTTACACTTTCTGACGTCGGCATGACCCTTGTTTAGCCGCATACGATTTTGTTGTGGGGTAGAGGACGGGGTAAGGCTAAGTCATTACTTGTATTTGCTAGGGGGAGTGGGCAGACACATATTTCTCCAATATGTCCTAAGGCTGACTTAGTGGAGGCCCTTCATGGTCACCTGTCTCTTGGCGTTCACCTGAGAACTTACAAGATATGCCATCACGGTTGCCTTTCCAAGACTGGCGGTTAGACCCAACGCGCTATGCACCTGAAAACAGACAAGTCACTTGGAGAATAGCTCCACAAAAAAAAGCAAGTATTGTGAGGGCATTAAGCCCCCTACAAACAGTGAGGCGTTGGCCCAGCAATGTTGGCGCTGTTTGAACACTATTTTGGGAGGCTCACGTTGGCGAGTTTGATTGACGTAAAACCTTTGGCCAACACTTCGCCATAAATAGCGCAGCTTTTTTAAGTGAAAGTGCAAAATGTTGCAGTATTATATCTAATATTGATTGAAAAAACCAAGCGGATAATTTATAAGTTAAGGGTTAAGTTTAGAAAGTTTAAAAGTTTGAGAGACAAAGTTTTAAGAGTTCTTTCTATTGTCGGTATTGATATTTCTGAAGGCATGAGAATTTGTGGGTCCATAAAGGGTAAACACTACCACACTTGTTTTGAAGAGCGGAGTTTAATCAAGGCCTATAGGGAGTTAGATTACTACGTACCTTGACCAAGTCAGTAAAATAGTTTTCTCCTTCTCGATCCTTAGAGTATTGGAGAGAGGCAGCATGGAGTCTCGCCCATTTTGCTAACAATAAAAAAACACGTCAGGTCGCTCCCGAGTCTACCAAATACTAAGGGATTCCTAAATAGTGTATTTCACGCATTGCAATACAACGGAATGTGACACGTGACGATAGCGTGACATGTTAAAGAAAGTGGGTACTGTAACGTGACTATTACATTCATTGGCATTTCATTCATCTTGGATACGTCCAGAATATATCATACATCAACGCTAGTAAAGCGCTTCTGATTGGTTTCAGTAAAGCACCCACGCACGTTTGAAGCAATTGCGCGCGCTGTTTACTAAAATCACTTTTGTTGTTGTATAAAACAAATATAGATCTCATTCTTTTGAGAGCCTGTCACATGCTGTGCGTTCATCTTGGATGGACAAACGTACCCAAAAGTGATCTATTTGTTTTAATTAAAATTACTGTGGGTTGCTTCTGTGCACCAGTTTGAGTGTTGTCCAGACTAAATGTTGACACGGAGGTGTGTGTAACACGTCCACTACTTCTACATTTGGGGTGCGTGCACGGGCTATTATGTTATTATGATTCTAGTGTGAATCAAGCTCTAGTGATACGCACCATAGTACTGTCAAGGTGAGAATTATACCTCCACTACATGTGCACGTGCGCTTCAGTTGTTTTGGTTCTAGTGTATATCAGGCTCTAGTGATACACACCATAGTACTGTCAAGGTGGGAATTATACCTTCACTACATGTGCACGTGCGCTTCAGTTATTTTGGTTCTAGTGTATATCAGGCTCTAGTGATACACACCATAGTACTGTCAAGGTGGGAATTATACCTTCACTACATGTGCACGTGCGCTTCAGTTATTTTGGTTCTAGTGTATATCAGGCTCTAGTGATACGCAGCATAGTACTGTCAAGGTGGGAATTATATCTCCACTACATGTGCACGTGCGCTTCAGTTATTTTGGTTCTAGTGTATATCAGGCTCTAGTGATACGCAGCATAGTACTGTCGAAATGGGGGTTATACGTCCACTTCGTGCGCACATGCGCTTATGTTGTTGTAGTGTGAATCAGGCATAAGTGATACGCACCATAGTACTGTCGAAATGGGGGTTATACGTCCACTACGTGCGCACATGCGCTTATGTTGTTGTAGTGTGAATCAGGCATTAGTGATGCGCACCATAGTACTGTCAAAGTGGGGGTTATACGTCCACTATGTGTGCACGTGCGCTTATGTTGTTGTAGTGTGAATCAGGCATAAGTGATACGCACCATAGTACTGTCCAGACGCGAGGTTCACATGGAGGTGAGGATGCACCTGACTGGCACTTGCTTTAGGGAGCACATCCCAGTAGATATGCGGGTTGGCGTATGAAATATCCACAATGTGCGCTTTAGCGAACCTGAGAAAATTAAAGAATGTCGATCAACCACTCCTTAGTTATTGTTTATCATTGTAAATGTAACAGTTTATTTGCAAGGAAACTCCAGAATAGCAATCTACGAATTAAGTCTGGCATGTTATTGACGATATTTGATGAAAAATATGTTGATTACTCCCTTGAATTAGCCGAAATGGTAGACATGGATGCTTTGTGTTGCTCCGCATTGAGCGGGAGCATAAAATGGCGGCGTGATTGGCCTTCTTTAAATGCAGCACAATTAGCATTGGAACGAAATTAAAAAATGTTGATCAACCATTCTTCTTATTGTTAACATTTTGAAATACAACGTTTAATTGCAAGAATGATGGTTAATTGACGACATTTGATTAAAAATAATATCTCAGTTACTTGCGTGGGTCGATGGAAACCTGTGTAGGACTAAAGGACAACGTTCTTGGAAGCGGGTGAATTTCGTTTACAAAATATGCAAATCTGATATGAAGGAACCAAAGAAAGTTGATAAAATATTTACCATTTTTGCGCAACATCCATCAGATCAAGAAACTGAAACAAAACAAAATCATGTATGTAAAAAGGTTACTGTAAATCATAGATAAATGTTAGTAGGGAAGGGTTGTTAGGTGGGAATGATAAAATGGATTTGGCTGTTCTAATTTGGACTTGGCTGACTGTGGCGGGGCAGTGGAAAAAGCAAGCCATTAAAAAAATAGCGAAGAAGCATGGATATACCTCAAGCCTTGTCTCGTAAATTTCCTATCCAATTTTATAAACTATATTTCTATATATGTACGTTAATTAAACCAATAGTGGACGTCTCGGTAGATCCATCAATTTGATGATTTTAATCTATTATAAGCTCGTTTGATTGACTCTATTTCATACATTTCATATTGCCTTTATGCAACATTGCTTTATTGCAATTTATGAAGTTACAACAAAAGCCTTCTGGTTACCTAACCTTAATATACATTTAATACAACACGCGGGGCAACACGGTCAACGGTAGTAATATGGGGCGTTTGAGCAGTGATACGTTGATGGTCTATAGTAATTCATGTCCAAGTTCATTATTTTTCAGTATTTTTCCATCTTATTTTTTGTTCGAGGTGTTTTGGCTACCAAAGCTGTTCTTCCTAAGGCCATATTACGTGCTTAGTGAGTATTTCGTGACGTCAGACTGTCTATCCGGCTTCTAGCAGGATACCGAGACTCGTTCTCCTATCATCAAGTACGTAGATACGTGATACAACTCTAATCATTTACCGGCTAGGGGTGGTGAAACATGCTCTACAGTAGATGTTTACCATTTTGGGAAGCGATCAGAAAGGTCAACTCAACAAGTATGAATATCGAGTCTCCTGTATTTATAGCTCCAAAAAAGCAATTTCGGCTTTCGAACTTAAAAAGTGGAGTAATATGATAGAGACGGCAGGTTTACGACGAGAAATATATATTGGTCACCGGCTTCATGGTGCTTTCATAATGGCCGAAAGAGGAAGGGCAGAAATGAGAATATTGTATGTTTTTATCTATCGCAAAGCCAACAACTTTTTGAAACATGGCTAAATAAAAGGCCTCTTCTATCGGTCCCAAATTTAAACGAAGATCTAAATTCAAACCCTAGTGAGCAAAATTTAATATAACGACTTCCTTATCAAAACTCTCAGCGTGAAATTGATTTGTGCTAACAGCAACAAAAGTGGAATATATGGTTTGCTGAGGAAATTGTAATGGTTTCTAATCAATCAAACCATCCTCTAAACCATTTTCCTCATCCTTCGTTCTATCTTAAACCGTCAATGAGGATGAAGTGGCAAATATAGTTTATTGAAATATTGTTTTTTTTTCTTAGGAAATATATTTAAGGCGAACTGGTTCGAGTCCCTCGGAGTGAAGAAAAAGATGCAAAACGGGTGCTTAATTTACCGTGTTTGCCACGATGCCACGAAAATTGATTTAATTGTTAAAAATGTTTACTTTACGATTATGTTATACAAGTTTCGGCAGAAAAGTTTTGATTAATAACATTAATATTGGCAAAAAGGTGTTGCAGATATTAGCAAGCTAACCATTTTATGAATAAAATAACAGATTTCCTATTTTTTTCTTTTGTAGTAATAAAAAGAGCGGCCAATGAACTCATTACTTTTTATATTCTGAATCACAGAGGTGATTTAGATAGGAGCTTTTAGGGCTTTCAACCGCAGATATAATCTTTAAACGGGTGCCGTGCGAACATAAAATCCCCACAAGACTAATATACCGTCATCTTCCCCTCTTTCTTGCCTAAGGCAACGGCTTTTCGGATTTAGATATAATGAACGAAGACGGGAACATGGGAAAAACAAGATACTGTAAATCAGTCATATGTGCTCCTCATAAATAAGACCGTATACGATGAAAGAACAAAGCAGAAATCAGGTTGTTACAAAAACGGCAATTCATAAAATAATGTTTCAATCGAAAGTCACTCATCTCTATTTTAGGAAGCACTCATCTCTATTTTAAGAAGCAACCAGCATTAAAAAAAAAAAAATGAAAGACAAAAGATATTTTTTCACTAATTTAACCTGCGTGTTGTTACAAATTGTTACATTGTAACCATATCTTAAGACCTCCTTGTTTTTCATTTAGAAACCCTTTAATGAAAACAAGGTACCAATTTAAAGCAATGGTTGTTGTGTTGCGCTTAGCCGTGGGCTAATTGATCATCTAGAGTTAGCATATGATCTCACTTATTACACATGCCCTATAAAGCCTCTAAGAGAGCAAAGCTGAAGGGAAAACCTCGGGTCCACACTAATGACAGTCTCCAAGGATAAAGGTAATCGACTTCCCTAAGAGCTACTCTCAAACTGTCGTTATTAGGAAAGGCCGTAAAGAGCGTGCGTGTAGCACGTCCAGAAACCCGTTGAGCTAATCCAATAACGGCAGTGTTGGCATTACGCAGAGCATAAACAAACAAATCACAATTAGATATTGAAAAAGGTAAACGTACATAAACGTGGGAAGTTTTTGACTGTGCTCTGCGGTCGTCAGAGAAACCGAGGGACATGGATGTCTTCCGCGCTCGATTTGTCCTCTTAATTCGCGGATAATTAGCGCTGCCTGGCGGCGCGAATAACGTGATTTTAATAAAGGAACCACTTTTCAGGATCTAATAAGGTGAAAAAATAACATAACGCCTTAAAGAGATGATAACCTCCACTCAGGAATAACGCGTAGGCTAATAAGGCTGCGATGGATCGCTCAACGGCGCGTCATCCACAAAGCGGTTTTCCTGTCTTGCTGAACTCGTTGACATTTGAGCGCAAAAATAATACTCGTCAACGCAAGCCGTAATGATGAGTCAATCAAGCTTGATTGTTGGGATATGGACTCGCAAATTTTTGCTGCCTTTCAAAGAGTTCTCTCGTTTGCATCGAACTATTAATCAATGTTGTCAATCAGTGCGTGGAACAGTTAATCACGACACGCGCACCAGGGTGGTTTACGAGGCTTTTGATTGGCAGTTTATTTGGGTTCGAGATAGCGAGACAATTACATGAAAGCACCACCACGGTATATAAGGCTGACCTTAGCACTCCGCTATCGATATTACACTACAACAGCCTCTAGTGGAGCGGAGAGAGTCAGCCGCATCATGACGAGCGTGAACATTTCCAATTTCACAAACTCAACCTTCCCACCTGGACCACAGTTTGATTACGGACCGGCTTTTCTCGGGAGCGGGATCGCTCTGGCGATCATATCCCCAGTGACCATAGTATTGAACAGCTTACTGTTGTTAACAATATTCCGGGACCCTTTCAAGACATTCCATTCACCTTCGGCTGTGTTTCTAGTCGGTTTAGCGCTTACGGATCTGCTAACAGGGCTCGTATTGGAGCCCCTTGCGTTAACTTGCTATTTCTTCGGCTACTACAAGCATCCTCACTGGCAGTCAATGTGCCCAGAGATTTGGCAGAAGATTGGCATACTCTCCATCGCCGTGAACAATTCCTCGTTTCTAATCGTGTTAGCGTTCACCGTGGTACAGTACTTGGCGGTGTCTTGGCCTCTCAAGTCGCGCGTGATCACTATACAGCGCAGCGTATTCTGTATAGTGCTCATCTGGGCTTACACAGTGCTGTTTGCGATGCTTAGGGAGATTGGAGTGCGCAAGGAGCTGGTAGAGTTGCTAGACTTGTTCTTGCATTCAACCACCGTGCTTGTTATGATGGTTGTCTTCTACATGCTTCTCCATCGCGCCTTTAGCCGGAAATGCAAGCGAGGGTACATACTTCGTGCCGAGAGCAGTATGCAGCACGACGCAAATACCGAGGGTGCGCGCAGACAGAGTAAGCACCTGGATACGGAGAGACGCTTTGTGCGGATCAACCTCCTCTTGGTGCTTCTTCTTTTATTCTGCGCAGTGCCTAACACTATTGTATGGTACATATATCTATTCAACGAGAACCTCAGAAATCATCCTAAACTGTTCCTAGTTCGAATTATCGTCGACAACGCCCTGTGGCTCAAGTTCATGCTAGACCCGGTAGTCTATGCTTGGAGACTGCCGAAATATCGTAAAGCCTTGAAAAGCTCGATGAGTATGATGCGAAAGTGATTCGAGGGTGACCCATTGGTTTGCGAGTCAGCCCTCGAAGGGGATAAACCACCGGTCACGCCAATGCGACGGGCGACGACATCACTGAGATAGAAATCCTGAGAAAGCATTTTCAGCACGATCTCTTCACAGCGCTGTTCAAACGATTATCGCCAGATAAAGAACAGGACGTGTGCTTCGCACGTAAACCCACAAAATCGATAACATTAAACGGACACTGGAGTCCCTCAGAGGTTTCCACAGAAGGTCACGGAAAGAAAGAACGCGGATTATACGCACATCCAGTGACTTTTTCATAATCCGCATTAGGGTTAAACTTTTCTTATCTCAAGTTCTTTCCTGCTTAACGTAGCTTTTACCTTTATAGATGCTTTCTATAAATTGCGGCACAGTAATTGATAAATATATCATTACTAGAGTAACAGCGTAAAGTAGAGGTAATATTTTAAACGCATCAGCATAGACTACAAAACTCACAGTACTCTCGCAATGTGGAGGCAAAATTGTGCTGATAATTTTTTCGCAGACTTCCCATGGAGAGCTAAAGGAGGACATTAAAAATTTGGCGAATGGGTTCAAGCAGAGTAATATGCTAGATGTCAGGGGATTACTGTATAGTGATTGAAGTTATTAGGAGCTAATGTTATCGCGCCGATTAGTACCCTTTTAGTCACAAGAAAAAAAACCCTATTCATTTAGTCTTTTTAAAAGACTTCTTCTCCGTCAAAGCTATTGTATACCCTCGTTGTTATCACAGTTGGCGGTTTTGGGGCTCGTTGCTTCACAAAAGCAGAGAAAAATATGTAATGTTAATATGAATGAATTCCAGAAATCACTCAGACGTGAGTAATACATTGATATTTTTTAATGGTTCTGTTACAAAAATGGGGAACACTTTAAATTTAATTATTAAATGAGTTTTAATCCGAATTGCATAAACTGTGTTATTTATCAGAGATTCTAGGGAGATTTAAAGGTGAGAAAGTGATGTACAAAATGGGGGCAAAATAAATAGCACAGACCACAAACATGTCATAATAAGAATAAACACGGCCCCTGCGGCTGAAGAGAGCAGCATATATTAGCATGCCTTTCAGTCCACACACAGAGCCCTAAATGCCATATAATATGTCACTAGTGATATCCATGGCAGAATGTTTGACGGAAATTCAATTTATAAGACACCACTTGAAACATATGTAATTGGGCTAGAGTTACTCGTGTGTTGCTAGACAAAGGTGATTTGCTCTGAGGACCGTAAGTTTGTGGATCGAAAATTATTGATTGTAAAAACTGAGATTTATTTTCTCCGAACGGCCGTACGTGTTGACCATGTAAAATATACAAAACGCCAAAGTATCAATAAAGAAAACATTTTCAACAATGAAAGATAAAATCGTTGTTGCTAAGCTGTCGCTAAGAAAAGGATTTGGGTTAAAAATAAAAAGCAACAACAGAAACTATGAAATAAATGGTTTCTTGCTAGAATAAGAAAAATAAAACATAGATAAACTGATAGGTTTTTTCAGGTTGCTTTAAAAATATGTTTGTTTTTTTTTTCAAACATTTTACAAAAACTAGGTAAGGAAGAAAATGTTTAATCTTTTTAACTAAAATATTCCAAATATCTCGTGTTTTTTTATTTTCTCTAATAAATGGAAAGATGTATAAGCATGAATTTTGAATGCCAAAAATATATCTGAAATCTATTCATTTTACTCCACAGCAGGCTAAAAGCCAGCCAGGGGGGCTGAAAATAGTCAAAACAAGAAAAGCGAAAAGACAAGTGATACAAAAGAGTACGAAAAAATAAAAAACACCCGATAAACAAGGGTGTCTTTTCCACAGAATCTCTTTTATCCTATAAGAATCATTTTTCATAGCAACGTTTCAAGCCTGGCAATTCCTTGACGTTTAAGAACATTCCAAGAACATATATCCCGTCTTATTAAAAAAAAACTGGATATGTCCATAGTTAACTATGATAAGATTTACTAAAAACAACACACTGGATATGACAATAAACGACACATTTTTAGAGAAGAACCATTTAGTGTAAATCCAGTTACCAAGCAGCGGAAACTAAGGCTCAACACTAACCTCAAATACATACATACATACATTGTTTGGGGTAAGGAAAAATAATAACAAGACAACTTTCTAGCCTGAGATAGCTATAAAAACAAAAACAGTCCAGGATGAAAATTAGACTTCTAGACTAAGGGTGTATTCTATCAACAATAAAAACATTGGCTATAAAAAGCCGCACTTAGGGAAATCAATAAGAGGCGTAAACAAATAGAATTATAAGTCAACAGATATCTGCCAGGGCAAGTAAAACCAATGTCTTGAGCTAAAGCCGTTAGACAGTTTCCCCATCCGTTTCCATGGCAGCCTGTATATAATACAAAAACGTATATTATGTACAAGACTTGAGAATGACAAGTCACCGGGTAAAGACGCTGGCATCCCACGCTACCTCGGTCGACCACGAGGAGTCACCGGGTAAAGACGCTGGCATCCCACGCTACGCTCGGTCGACCACGAGGAGTCACCGGGTAAAGAAGCTGGCATCCCGCGCTACGCTCGGTCGACCACGAGAAGTCACCAGGTAAAGACGCTGGCATCCCGCGCTACGCTCGGTCGAACACGAGGTGTCACCGGGTAAAGACGCTGGCATCGCGCGCTACGCTCGGTCGACCACGAGGAGTCACCGGGTAAAGACGCTGGCATCGCGCGCTACGCTCGGTCGACCACGAGGAGCCACCGGGTAAAGACGCTGGCATCCCGCGCTAGGAGTCACCGGGTAAAGACGCTGGCATCGCGCGCTACGCTCGGTCGACCACGAGGAGTCACCGGGTAAAGACGCTGGCATCCCGCGCTACGCTCGGTCGGCCACGAGGAGTCACCGGGTAAAGACGCTGGCATCGCGCGCTACGCTCGGTCAAACACGAGGTGTCACCGGGTAAAGACGCTGGCATCGCGCGCTACGCTCGGTCGACCACGAGGAGTCACCGGGTAAAGACGCTGGCATCGCGCGCTACGCTCGGTCGACCACGAAGAGTCACCGGGTAAAGACGCTGGCATCCCGCGCTAGGAATCACCGGGTAAAGACGCTGGCATCGCGCGCTACGCTCGGTCGACCACGAGGAGTCACCGGGTAAAGACGCTGGCATCCCGCGCTACGCTCGGTCGGCCACGAGGAGTCACCGGGTAAAGACGCTGGCATCGCGCGCTACGCTCGGTCGACCAAGGGGAGTTACCGGGTAAAGACGATGGCATCGTGCGCTACGCTCGGTCGACCACGAGAAGTCACCGAGTAAAGACGCTGGCATCCCGCGCTACGAGTCACCGGGTAAAGACGCTGGCATCGCGCGCTACGCTCAGTCGACCACGAGGAGTCACAGGGTAAAGACGCTGGCATCCCGCGCTACGCCCGGTCGGCCACGAGGAGTCACCGGGTAAAGACGCTGGCATCGCGCGCTACGCTCGGTCGACCACGAGGAGTCACCGGGTAACGACGCTGGCATCCCGCGCTAGGAGTCACCGGGTAAAGACGCTGGCATCGCGCGCTACGCTCGGTCGACCACGAGGAGTCACCGGGTAAAGACGCTGGCATCCCGCGCTACGCTCGGTCGGCCACGAGGAGTCACCGGGTAAAGACGCTGGCATCGCGCGCTACGCTCGGTCGAACACGAGGTGTCACCGGGTAAAGAAACTGGCATCGCGCGCTACGCTCGGTCGACCACGAGGAGTCACCGGGTAAAGACGCTGGCATCGCGCGCTACGCTCGGCCGACCACGAGGAGTCACCGGGTAAAGACGCTGGCATCGCGCGCTACGCTCGGTCGACCACGAGGAGTCACCGGGTAAAGACGCTGGCATCCCGCGCTAGGAGTCACCGGGTAAAGACGCTGGCATCGCGCGCTACGCTCGGTCGACCACGAGGAGTCACCGGGTAAAGACGCTGGCATCCCGCGCTACGCTCGGTCGGCCACGAGGAGTCACCGGGTAAAGACGCTGGACAGGAACACCTCTTATATGTACTTAAAAGAAATCATGTTCAAAATAGCTGTTCACTTTACCAAGATTTGGAACACAGAATCTCTTTTGTTTAGTTTTACTGAAAAGTGAGACTTATTTAACTTTCAGGGTCTGACTATAAAAATAATATGCACAATTTTAGGCTAGTAAAATTTAAAGGGTATTCCATAAGGGAGGAAAAGAATGTTAGTTTTATCCATAACGACTAGACTACAGTTAGCAAGAAAAGGTATTCAAAAAACTAATATCACTTTTGCTCGCCAAAGCGGGCCATATAAGCTTAAAAGGGGGAAAATCCTCATAAAATAATTCCAGCTTAGACAATCGTTTTGCGTTCCGATTAATTGCTTTCTGATAAGATCTTATACTTACACTTTTTACTCATTAATGGACCGCTTAGACAACAAGGTCTAAGCGGCGCGAGATCCGTCTATTTGGCCCTTATAATTATATGGGAAAGGGGAAGGCGACCACGAAGCTTTAAATTGCGATAAATAAGCCATACCCCAAAAAGACAGCAAAGTGAAATGATAATAAATTCGCATGCGAAGTCGAAAATGCTTGGTTCGATTGTAAAATATTTTCATGGGAAAGTTGCAGCCTAATATCAAGAGAATTCTAATGAACGATTAATGTATGTTAATCGCCGCTTTGCTTACAAACAAAGTTTTTTTGAAGGTCACAGTCGAAATGGACACGAGTTTTCATGTTGCTACGATAAGTCTTAATTTTTAACCTATGCCAAAAAGTCGCATAAAGAGATTTTCAGTAAGATTAATAAATACTTTTTTTACGTTACGAAATAGCAAAACACCCGCGATAGGCATCAAAGTCAACCCGGAAACGCTCAGCGCCAAACGTATAACACACGCTTCAATTTTGTCTGGTTGGTAAAATCAAAATTTTACACAGCTTAACAAAATAATACATATTTTTGAGATTTATGAAGGTTTCCACCTCCCCCAAACCCAGCAAGCGCTAGCATGCTACAAGAGTCTAGAAAACATTAAGACCTTTAGGGTATCGTAGTTCTTTTACGTACATTTTGAGAAGATGTCTATCTCCCAGATTGAGAGTAATCCTGTGGCAAGCTATTAATACAAAGCTTAAAAGGCTTGGGCCTTAAAATGAGGATAACTTAAACGGTCAGACGAATAATGCGCGTGATATACGTGAAAAAAAAAAAAACGCTAAAGCTGTCAATGACTATCTTCGTTAGATATTTTCTGAGTTAAGCATAAAGAGGCGTTAATCGTGAGATAAGATCACGGAAATCCAGACGTCGCAGCCGTCCGTGTCGAGGAACAGAGTGAACGGAGGTCGACAAGATAATGCGGCTAGTATTCGCCTCCCTGTTAATATAGTGTTACAATCTACCCACAAAACTTCTAGCAAATGTAATCGGGATTAATGTCACATTAATAATGAATAAGAAGTTGAAAATGCGGATATATATATATTTAACTTACGTGGGATGAGAAAACAGCAAATAAAAATAAATAAATTACTATGTAATAAAAAACACTTTGCTGATATATTAGTCCATCACCTAAGAGCACAAAAATGTGTCCGAGTACTCATTTTACGAGAACAAGCGGGCTTAGGCACAATTAAAAGCTTGTTTATTCAGGTTTTCAAAAATATCTTGGCGGCCATGTGGAATGGTAGCTTTTATGTAGAAAATCGAATTTGAAGTGACCTTAGTCATGTCGCACCCGCCGCCATTTGCAGAATGCTTTCGAAACAGCCAGTTAAAGAAAAGTGAATAATAACACCTTATTTCGCTTGAATTGTCGATATTTTTCATAAATGGTAGGAAAAATAATTTCACATCATACTCTCATAGTTTTACAAAGAGTTTCAGTTGAGTAGGTTTTTATGTTCGGTAGGCTTGAAGGGATATGAGGAAGAGGCTTGTAGGGATACTAGGGAGGGGCTTGTAGGGATACGAGGGAGAAGCTTGTAAGGATACGAGGGAGGGGCTTGTAGGGATACGAGGGAGAGGTCAGAAGGGATACGAGGGAGAGGCTTGTAGGGATACGAGGGAGAGGCTTGTAGGGATACGAGGGAGAGGCTTGTAGAGATACGAGGGAGAGGCTTGTAGGTGTACAAGGGAGGGGCTTGTAGGGATACGAGGGAGAGGCTTGTAGGGATACGAGGGAGGGGATTGTAGGGATACGAGGGAGAGGCTTGTAGGGATACGAGGAAGAGGCTTGTAGTGATACGAGGAAGAGGCTTGTAGGGATACGAGGAAGAGGCTTGTAGGTGTACAAGGGAGGGGCTTGTAGGGATACGAGGGAAAGGCTTGTAGGGATTCGAGGGAGAGGCTTGTAGGGATACGAGGGAAAGGCTTGTCGGGATACGAGGGAAAGGCTTGTTGGGATTCGAGGGAGAGGCTTGTAGGGATTCGAGGGAGAGGCTTGTAGGTGTACAAGGGAGGGGCTTGTAGGGATTTGAGGGAGAGGCTTGTAGGGATACGAGGGAAAGGCTTGTTGGGATACGAGGGAAAGGCTTGTTGGGATTCGAGGGAGAGGCTTGTAGGGATTCGAGGGAGAGGCTTGTAGGGATACGAGGGAGAGGCTTGTAGGGATACGAGGGAGAGGCTTGTAGGGATACAAGGGGGGGCTTGTTGGGATACAAGGGAGAGGCTTGTAGGGATGCAAGGGGGGGCTTGTAGGAATACGAGGAAGAGGCTTGTAGTGATACGAGGGAGAGGCTTGTAGGGATACGAGGAAGAGGCTTGTAGGGATACGAGGGAGAGGCTTGTAGGGATACGAGGGAGAAGCTTGTAGGGATACGAGGAAGAGGCTTGTAGGGATAGGAGGGAGAGGCTTGTAGGGATACAAGGAAGAGGCTTGCAGGGATACGAGGAAGAGGCTTGTAGTGATACGAGGAAGAGGGTTGTAGGGATACAAGGGAGAGGCTTGTAGGGATACGAGGAAGAGGCTTGTAGTGATATGAGGAAGAGGCTTGTAGTAATACGAGGAAGAGGCTTGTAGTGATACGAGGAAGAGGCTTGTAGGGATACGAGGAAGAGGCTTGAAGGGATACAAGGGGGGGCTTGTAGGGATACGAGAAAGAGGCTTGTAGGGATACGAGGGAGAGGCTTGTAGGGATATGAGGGAGAGGCTTGTAGGGATACGAGGGAGAGGCTTGTAGGAATACGAGGGAGAGGCTTGTAGGGATACGAGGAAGAGGCTTGTAGGGATATGAGGGAGAGGCTTGTAGGGATATGAGGGAGAGGCTTGTAGGGATACGAGGGACGGGCTTGTAGGGATACGAGGGAGAGGCTTGTAGGGATACGAGGGAGAGGCTTGTAGGGATACGAGGGACGGGCTTGTAGGGATACGAGGGAGAGGCTTGTAGGGATACGAGGGAGAGGCTTGAAGGGATACGAGGAAGAGGCTTGTAGGGATATGAGGGAGAGGCTTGAAGGGATACGAGGAAGAGGCACAACCACGCCCCAACCTGATCATTTGTTTACACTATTGGGGGGGGGGGGGACATGCTCCCAGTGCCCCACCCCCATGCCCCACAATACACAATGAAACACAGCTATAGCTATAATCTCAGGGGCAGATACACAAGGGTTCTCCTCCCCTAGCCTGAACAGAACTTAGTAGGCGTAGTTTCAGTTTTAGGTGCGTAATGGGATGGAGCAGTCTTCCAGAAGAAATCAGGAGGATTAGCAACCTTGGTCAATTGAAGAAACGGTTATGCTCTGGTTCTGTCCCTTCTTCATTTTAGTACATACAGTAATATCTATAGTTATTTATACCTATATATTATTATAAAAGTCTAAAAATATATCTGTCTATTTTATAGATGTATGTTATGTAACACAGATTCCATACAAACTAATTTAAATTGATTGGACTTCCCGTGTCTAAATAAAGCATGTGTGTATGTACTGTATGTATGTTAACATGCACAGTCATGGCCACAAATAAAGTGGTACTATTTCATTAATAGAACTTTGAAGTTTACAAACCTACAGTATCAATTTGAGCCATATGCATTCCTCGACTATTGTACACCTGGTCATTTTAATATATCGAAGTGAAATTACCAATGGTCAAGTCAAATTATCAAGTCATTTTATCAACAAGTCCATTTATCAAGTCATTTTATCAACAAGTCCATTTATCAATATTATTATTGTTATTGCACACAATAACATTGCCTATAAAAATTATGAGGATTGCCTACAAAAAAAATTACGAGGATACTAAGCACACTAAAACTTAGTGAATATCAAAGCCTACCTCTTCCTCTGTGAACTTCAGCGGATCATGATGTCGAAGAAGAATCAATCCATGAAATCGCTCAATCTTGAATGTGTTAGCCACTGAAAAAAAAAGTTAAAACAAATCTTAAATATAAGAAGAAATTTGATTATCATTTTAGTGCCATAATTAAAGAAAATGTTAAACTATGATTGATAGTGATTGTACAGTAACATTAAAACTTTATAGGTGGAAACCTACTGTACCCCACTATTTAAAATGATGGAATTTCTAAAATAAGCACTAAAAAGTGCTACATTGGAGAACAACACCTGTTAGTGATCACTCAGTTCCCGTGACGGACAGTGATTGTTGTTACCTGAGACAGCATACTTGGACTCAACTCTACCAAATGGGTCCTGAGCTGTCATTCTACAGGAACACAATATACCATTGATTATAAAGTAGTGGCTGTTGGGGAAATGTGGGTGCCACCAAGGTAAGTTGTAATTTTAGTGTAAGTTTTATCAAGAACATGTAAAGAGCTTTGCTTTTATTTAGCAAAAATTTTTGCAAACAACAAGCCTGAATAATATATGCATGTGCACAAGACAAACACTGACACAAGACAAATCTGGCTGGGATTTTTTTTTTAAGGAATATTTTACAAAATACCTTTACTACCTAAAGGACACCAAATTGGTATTTGTAGAAAAAATTCAAAGAGAATGAAAAGTTTATTAAAAAAAATTATTTTGGTGATGAATACAACTTATGTTATCTCGACCAAAACTTTTTACCCGATCTTTTAGACTATACTATACATTCACATGGTCAGCTTCACTTACTTTTTGTAATTGCAGAAATCACAATCTGCACTGGACTCATTCACCATTTTGTCAACTCTAAATAAATGGGAAGGAAATTATGAGAAACATTTTAAGTAGAGCTGGCAAGTTGTGTAGCTGGCCTAAAAGCGATGTTTAGGATGGACAGACTACCTCAGTAGGAGATTTGGAGGAATGCATCATCATCCATACACAACAGCTCTGTTAATTACTTTGGCCCACACACTTGTTTATCACTAAATTAATATACAACCATACAGAGATGTGAGGAGCTCTCATAAGACAAAAAGGAAAGGCCCTTGACAAGTGGTGGATAGCATGGATCAATTTTACTACTTTACTAACAGTACAGTACAGCCTGGAAGAAACTTAACAGCGTTGCGTGCGTTTTTTTAATGTAGTTTTAGTTTATGGATGCACGTACATTAAAAAGAACAACCAAACCCAAATACAAATCACCGACTGAAATCAGTCTTTTATGTCAGGGAACAATAGTTTTGCATTTTAGATGCTTGGTTCACTGGGTTTGCCATGCAAACTTCCCAATGACAAATAATTTTATAACATTGATTTTTCACACTTTTCCAAGCTTTGCCATATTTTTCCTTAATTCAGCATCGCATAGTTTAGCAACCGCTTTCCTGGCTTCATACTTATTTTAACCAACATGGAACCCCTGAAATTTTTCCATATCCTTGTGGGATTCCTGTTTTCTAATCATAATTTTATATTTCGCTTTTGCAAAGATTGAGTCGATCTACTGTACTGTGTTTCTTGACATTGTTATAAACTAGCCTGTTCAACGCTCATTTTGACAGCTGACAGTTGGGATATAAGAAGACCTCTGATTGGCTATTGGTTACACTTGAGTAACGAGTGATGCATTTTGTATGTCTATGGGGGGGGGGGGGGAGTTTCCAGAACCCCTTTGCTCAGTCACAATCTATGTGTAAGAAAGAACTTAATTGCATTGAAAAGTATACAAAAAAAATTGTCTCAAGTTTTACCTGTGCTGAGGGATAAAATATGTATATATTTATTAACTTACGCAATCTTGACCTCAGGACCCCCACCCCCACCAGCACCCGGTCTCTTGGCTCGCAATGGATTAAATACTGTGCTCTCTTGTGTATAGAGATTCTGGACTGACGTCACTTGCTAAAAGAGCAAATGTTCATGCTCATAAGACAATTCAAAGAAGGAAAGTTACTGTAAGTAGAAACAAAGAGTACCTGATGCATTGTCTCCTCCAAAAGGTCTTTGTTATTATTAAACCATTTCAAAACCTAAAAAAAATCAAAATAGTTATCTAAACACTGTAGGAAAAATAGTTGTAACTGTAAAGGATTATCTTACCTTTTTAGAAAATTCATTGCCTATCTTCACTTCACTTGTTCTTGTTTTTAATGAATAAATGGTTTTAAAAATATCATATAAATCTCTGAAACAGAAAAAAAAAACATTAAAATTTCAGCTAATCATTTAAAGCCCTGGTTGTTGGCCTGTAAATAAATACTACTTATTAAATAAGAGTGAGGTTTTTACCAGAAAATCTCAGACCTCAGTCTTTTGTACGGACCTCGGTCTGAGATTTCCTGGTAATGACTGAACAGAAGAGGTTAATAAGTTATTCATTTTATGGCATTTATCTTAGTAGACAAAAAGCGAATAACAACTAAAAAATGAAATGGGAAAAACTTTTGATTGCACGCACAACTTTTGGTGAAAGTGTTATAACGACAAACACGAAACTGTTCTCAACTTTTTCCTTTTTTTTATTAACTGCAAGGAAATTTATCTTCTGTTGTAGACACACTGGAACAAGGGAGCACAGCAAAATGTATTCCTATTTATCGCGCAATATATGTGTTTGTTTTGTAAGGAGAGATATCAGTCGTGCTGTTGGCGGTGAAGGCCTCGGATTATGAAGTGGATTATGTTTGTCGACAGGGTCTTTGTTCGTATATTGCCCGAATCCTTTTCGAGGATAGAGAGTTATCTTGGGGCTGATGATACAAACAAAGACCTGTTGACAAACATCCAACAGCGCAATTGATGACTCCCACAAAACAAACACACATGAGGTGTTGTATAACAAAGTGGTTTACTTTTGTAATAATGTCAAACGCACGTTAACTAGAAACACATTCTGCCGTGCTCCCTTGACTGGAACTGGAAGGGCGGAAAGTAACTGAGTAACTGCCCAGCTAGAGGAGCTGTTATCGGATGGGGCTGGTCTGGGACTGATCGGCTCAAAATATTGGACATCTGTCGCTGGTGTCTTTCGCCGATTTATAAGACTAAAGCCTCTGGAGATTCTTAAGCCCGCTCCACTGAGCCACAAATGTTTCTGAGGTGTGGCCATCTAGGAATCTTCCAATGCTTGTTTTTTTTTTTTACACTGTGGTTAGACACTATAGACCCTTCTCTGCAGACGGGCTTGAGTGGCAGCTTCCTTAAGAACTTCCCGATTTCATTCTTTCCAAGAGGGGATTTCATATACTATATATGTGGATTTTCACGGTGCTGCTGTCATACAGCAAGGAAAAACAGAGACTCCCCTAGATTCATTTCTTTAGGCCTGTGTGACTTGAATATCTCGTAGAAATGAACTGGACATCTTTCGGTGCATGTGGCAAATACTATTGGTGAGTAAGAGTGCTGGTGGACATTTTCTGATGCACCAGTATGTGTTCTTGTACCCTGTTTTTTCATCCACACATATGATAATTAAAATGGTAAAAGGCATTCAAATCACTTGACGCCTTTGGAATTGTGTTTCTGCTTTTCTGCCTTTGTATAAATTGTCCCGGTTCCTCCTGGCTGTGAGGCATCTCCTCTTCGTTTAAAACATTTCACTGTTGTTGTTATTGTTGCTTCCACTTTCGCCGGAAAATTCTTCCTCTGGGTAGTAGAACTTGCTTTCGCTTTCTTCGTCGCTATTCATCATTTCTTAACTGTTGTAAATACAAAACCGAGCTTCCAATAATTAAAAAACACTGTGAAAAGATGTTGTGTTCTATGTTTTTGTAGTCGCTTGCACTGACAGTATCCAGTCTGGAAGAAAGAGCCCATGGGCATTACAAGGAAATCTCGTCTGCTCAGCGTACAGAGCATGCGTACTGTCAATGCCATATGATAACATGTGATATAGTATACTATATTTCTCTATATAACATATGTTATGGGTCACTGAGCAATGCGTGGAGAGTCCAAAGTTGAATTTAGTGGATAAATTTTTAATCAAATGCAACATTTTCTTGGTGTTTACGCCAAGGTATCAGGACACAAAACAGTGTACGCAGCCATGAGGCTAAACTGCTCTTACCTGCAATTACTTTCCTCAGCTTTGCCCCACTTTTCTGCTATCAAGGCTATGTTGTCGATTCTTAAGGATTTGGTAGGCATTTTCAGACATTGATTTGAAAACCATACCTAAGAACAAGACATTCAGAATAAAATAGTATAATAGTGAATAATGTCGAAAAAATGCACAAAAAAAGAAGAAAAATGCGAATGAAATCATATTCTGATGCTAGAATTTATCTTGCATTCTCAAATGAACCAATTTATAATCGTAACTCATGAAGCTGAATTTTCACATTTAAAAAAGGGTTTTCCTTGTCCATTGGCTGTGCATATGGCTGGGGACTTTTTACCAAATCTCACTCACACGCAGATGTTTACATTCCTTGTAATTCAGCCCCCTTCATTGTGATACAAAATATCCTGCCAACGTTGCCTTGACGCAGCATACAGTACTGTAAATGATCTAATGATCACCAAGGGCGCTTATTCAATTTCGACAGCCCGAGGGGGGCGTTCAATAGATAGGAGGCGTTAATTAGAGAGGGGAGTTCTTTACAAACGATGATAATAAGTGCAGTGGAGTTCTAGTCGCAGTCAAGATTACTAAGCCTGCGTAGCAAGCATTTCTTGACATTAAGCAAGTCTCACCCAGTAGAAGCCAACCTACTATGCTGTTTGTTTTTAAGCTGGGAGGGAAGGTAGGGGGGGCTTAAATAGAGGGGGGCAATTATTAGAGCTTAGGGGGGGGGGCATTCATTAGATAAGAGGCGTTCTTAAGATAGGGGGCATTTATTGGATCATTTCAATAATGTAAGCCACAGTAAAAACAGGATATGCATCCATCTCTACCATTTGCACTTGCTACCAAATGGCGTGGGGGTTGTGGTCTTAGGTTCCAGGGGAGTTCGGAGGAGTTTTGCTATAGCTGTTATTCTACATATAAGACTAGTCAACTAAAGATTTGGACCACTTATTAAACGCTAAAATATTAAAGCGCGGGAAATGGACATCAACGGAAAGAAAAGAGAGTCATTAAAAGTGTTTACGGAAGCCTCTATTTGAACCCGTCTCATGGCGGCGACTTACCTGGGAAAAACCTAATTTGTTATCGAACGCTTTCATGTGAATGGCCCTCTCGCTTGTAGTCTGTTTTGCAATTCGCTGTTCGCTGGATTCAGAGAAGCGATGTACAGCGTCTGTCCCGCCAAAGTCAGGTTTGGATCTCGAATATCCGCGCGGAGAACTCAAAAACCAAACAAACAGCACAACCAATGCGACAACGAATAAAACAACACGGCGCGGTTTTAAACCCATAGCGTCGAGATTGTTCTTCATATCCATGAACACAATAACATTATATACTGTTGGATAAAATAAGAAAAGCCGGCTAAAATGTCTTGTTGGGACTTTTTAATGTTTTGTGGCTATGACACATCACCAGTCAGCGGCTAACGCTAGTTTTACCATGCGCGCGCGCCAGATTCCATTCTTGAGCCTTCGATGTTGTAACCCTCGGTCAGTTGAAACGTCAGCTGAAACATTTCCATTAGCTGTTTATAAGTAATAATAATATAAGAAAATGTTTTGACCTTCAAAAGATAAGTATGGCAGAGGGGTGCATGGATGGAACTTTTGAGAGGGCAAGCGAAGAAGACTCGTCAGCCGATGTCCGTACCGATCGTATTCAATCCTGTCAAACTGAAGAAACAGTCTCTTGGAACCAAGACTGCATTAACGAATCCCAAGTAAGCATGATATACCCACTATAAAAGGGACTTGTCTTAGGCAAGCTGTCATTCGTCATTTAACTGCAGTGCAGAGAGAGTCCGTAGAGAGAGGCCAGAAAGCTATAATAAAGCTCAAGATTGGTCGAAAACACACCATTGAATTAAACACAGTCTATTTATTAGCCTTTTGTTATAACAAAACAAAAAACAAGGGATTAGATAGGTTTTGAAGTGATAAATTTTGGAAATTTGATGTTTGTTTGTGCGCCCACCTGAATGAAACCATTTCAAATGAGCATGCGCACTCTGTTGTTTTGAATTTTATTTTTTAAACACGAACGCGCGCTATAAAAGGGATAGCTCCGCCCCCTTTTTTGCAAGCTCTCGTGCAAGTCCTCACTCACAACTAAACTTCATTAAGTGCGGACCTCTAAAACAGCCAGAAGAAAACATAGCAAAAAGTAAAGCCTTACACCAAACTACGACAACTTCAAAGTACAATAAATTGTTAAAGAACTATCAGGCATATTCGGGAAAGTGTTTGGAGACAATTCTCTACAGAAACAAGAACAAAAATTGTCATTGAGAAATCAAACAGTGTGTGCTATAGTAAGTTAGGTATAGTGTAGTATAGAAGGTATAGTAATTAGAAATTGTAGTGTTTTGAAGGTAAAATTTTCAATTTTTGCCAGTATGCTCTGGCTTCACAACATTTTGACCATGAGTTGATGAATATTGTGGTATATAGGAGTAAATATGTACCATGGGAAAATATGGGAAATTTCTCAGGGGGGTTTACTTTTGTTGGTAATATCCATGTGTCAGCAATCACAGGGTATCTTAAAGGCACCAGTTGACTGTAGAAACTATAAAGTTAACCTTTTAATATTCAGATTTCAGGAAATGAAGCCTCCAGGAATCATTCAAATGATCAGAAGAATGAACCAGAAAGTGTAAGTTCTGAGAAGCATTTGCTGTCTCAGATGGAAAACCTTGAGAAAGAGCAAGAAAACTCATCACATGTGACAGAAGAAAGGTCATCCTTGCAACCCAATGTAGATAGCCCTCCTGACCAGACTGATGATGTGCCTGTAGAAGTTGCTGAGGATCCCCTAGCCTTACCAAAAAATGAGGTCCTTAAAGAGGTACCATCTAATAAGATGATTGACGCCTACGATGTCATTTCAAAGCATGAAATGCAGCACCTTGAAGAATGGGAGAGTGTTCAGAAATCATGCCTGTCTGAAATTCCTCCAATTGATCCTGGAGCAGTCCATGACTTGGAAAGAAGAGCCAATGATGTTGCCGGGAACTTGGATCACATGCTAGGAGTACTTGCAAACACCCTCAAGACTATGTCAGAGACAGGCGTTAGGTCAGTTGATGCTTATAGTGCCACTGTGGACCACATGGGAGAGGCGGTGGACTCATCAGTCAAGAGTATGTATACTCTTATCGCTAAATGTGAACAGCTCGACGCAAGTATGACGCAGTTGTACAGAATGGCAGCACAGATTAAGGATATCAAAAAAACTTTGGATGAATTTGAATATTTGTGTAAATAAAAAGTTAGCTTGCTTCATTCAAACATATCACAGTTTAATTATAGACACTCCTTAAAAATATATTGAAATTTTGATTGTTTTGTTTCTCTAATATATGGTATGCATGGTGCAAAAAAGACCTGAATGGCAATACTAAAAGTAACCAAATTTACTCCTTTGAATTGCTCATTCTAGAGTATTTTTAGGTTTTTGCTCACTGACTTTGGATGGAAATTCGCATTTTCAAACATGATCTTTAAATTGTTATTTCATCTCTCTAATGTTCAAATATACTTGACTTAATAATAATTGACAATAATAATAATAATAATCTACAAACTTATATTGCTCTAAACTTAAAAATTGAGATTCTAGGGAAGAAAGTTTGAAAGGTTGGACTGGTGCACCTGCGTGGCGGGTGAGGTGAAGGTTCATCTTGTCAAAAGCTTGGCCCGAGTGTTGATTGGATTGGACAAAATACAAAAAAGAAAGCGTGATTTGAGACCACGTGCAAATTGATCTTAGATAGTATTGAGGCTTTTTCCAAAGAATCAGACATGCAAAACTGATCATCCTTTTTTAACTTCTTGTTCATAAAAATGCAAACCGCTTACTTAAGAAAATGTACATCAATAAATGAAAGGAATGGGCAGCAGCTTTAAAAAAACATATCTATAAAACTAATGAATTCAAACAAAGCGTTAGTACAATGTGTCCAGCAACGCGTTAAAATGGAGTCGCATCACAACTCTGCACGCCCGAATAGTGCGAAACAACACAAGGCTTTAGAAAAAAACCGCAATGAAGCGTCTTATTCAAATCTACGAAAACTTGATCAAAAGCTGAAAAAGGCATCCACAGAAATGTAGAGAGTAGAGTGTCGAAGTGAGCAAAAAGATGGAAAAATCGCCGTCCAACCGCGATAAAATGCGGGAGATGTTGGAGTACTCCAGCAGCGATGACTATTTCAGGGAATCTGAGGATGAGTGGTCTCCGCTGCATTCCAGCCCCGAACAAAAACGCAAGGAGAAGACTCAAAGAAAAATGCAGAATATGTCTAAATACGGCTGTTCGTTCTTCTTCCTCGGTGCCACACTGACTGCTTCTTTAGCGCTTACAATCTGCGCCGCAGAAGATATCTTGTCGGGCACGGTCTACGCGACTGGCTGGGTGCTAGTCGCAGCGGCAGCGCCATCTTGCCTTATGAAGATCACATTCCTTTGCTCGTCGTGTCTAACAAACCTCTCCCTCGTCACTAAGACGTTAGGGATGTTCATATTTATGATAACGGGACTGTTATTCTTGGCTTTCTCCGTGACAAGACTTGATATTCGCCTTATAGGAGTGTGCTTTATATCCGCTGCGACAGGACTGGGGGAGATAACGCTGCTGGTTTACGCTGCCACCAAGTTTCAAGAAGTCGCTCTGAGTGCGTACATTGCTGGTACAGCTACAGGAGGCGTGCTAAGTGTTCTACCTTATGTCGGTAAGTCCATCTTCCGTGTATGTTAAGTTAATAGCAAACTGGTATGTCTTCAATTTTTTAATAAAGTGGCTTCAATGAGTACCCCGAAATAATCGGCTCTAGAATTTTAATATTGCTAGCAATATCATACCATTATTAGTGGTGGAAGGGATCACCTCCGGCCCTAATATTTCGATTGATGTTTTCTGAGACTATCTTATTCTCTGCTATAATTTTGTATTTTTTTGCCCCTATTGTATTGCTGCGAGTTAGTTTCGTGGCATATCATGGTCACCACAGTGCTATCGTCGCCGTTGATATTCTCATCATCATATTGTTATCATCATTTACCGCGTTTTTGTCACCATTATCACCATGACTTGTTATCATATAATAACCACTATCATATTTTACTATAAGTTTTGTCATCATCATCATAATAAGAAATATAATCATAACGTCATAACCATTTAAATATCCACCCATTTCGCCAGAATCCCATTTTTAATTGATATCTTTATTTCGCTCAAAAATTTCGCTTATGTACTTATGTACTTTGCTGCATATTCTCCCAGGAATGACCAGCTGGAGCTCCATAAAACCTCGCACCGCCGCATTAGTACCAGTTTTCTGGTCTCTACACTTGCTCATCTTTGCCGTGATGAAAACTAAGAAACTCACCGCCGAACTTAAAGGAGACTCACGCATTCGCCAGGAAATCTATCAGTACGAATCACAGGAAATCTGCGTCCCGTTTTATCAGGAACGCCTCATGCAAATGTGGAAATCACTACATGATTTTATAATGCTGTTCCTTGTCTACTTCGCAGTCTACTTCTCCCTCTGTGGCGTCCTCACGACAAAAGTGTTCTCTCAAGCCAAGGACTTTGGGCCCAGGGAGGACTTTCAGCACTACGTTCTGAGCACCATACTTGGAGAGTTCCTCGGAAGGTCCTTCATGTCCCTCCTACGTTCCAAGACCCCAGGGGTTAACTACAAGCTTCCGTCAGTGTTCGGAATCATTGCTGTGTTCTTGGCCGTATTGTTTATCCTCTCCGTATGGTTCTCTTGGATTTCAAGGATCTGGGTTATGTTCGTTGTATGTTTCATGCAAGGGGTGTGTTCTGGGATCCAAGCGTCTAACTCCTACCATGCCATCGCTAACCGTACCCATGCGGAGCATGCGCAGTTTATCCTGACCATCGCAGGCCTAGCGGAGTCGCTCGGGATGATGACCGCTGGACTGATTGGCCTACACACCGAGCCCGCAATGCGCGAACACTGCCTGGAATCTCAGTATTATGCTAATCAAAATTTTTGCATGACCCGCATCAAAGATGCGAAGTTCTGGGGCTTGGGGCGAGAAGGCCAATTCCGATGAATATTAAGGCAATGATACTCGCAATCGTATATCGAACTTTTGATATTTAAGTAATAGATTAAAATCAAATATATTAATAAGCAGATTTAGAACTCTTAGTAGCTCGTCATCAGTTTATGGGAATAGAGATAAACGTAAAGATGGTATAATGTAAAGATGTAATCATAAACTTATCAAGCTCATAAAAGTGTGTACCGAACTGTAAAGGAAAATAAGAATGCCTGATCACGAGCCACCATACTTTACCCTACTCTGTATGCTCCTGACTTCAAATATGGACGATATTGACAGGCAAATCTTGTTTTTCAGATGATGAGAAATTGAACCTATGTATCATTAGAATGAGATAATAAAAAAAATATTATTCTTTTATATTAATGTCGTGTATTGGGCGCCATATTTTGACCTCGGTTCCGTCAGCCCATTACGTTCTTTCTCTTTCTTTTAATCTTGTAATGAAAGTTACCCTCTCCCTCGCCCATCCCCCCCCCCCCCCCCCCCCCCCCACACACACACCACTTTTCTGAGCGGATATGTGATTTTACATGAATAAAACCTTTAAAAGAAAAAGTCGACAACAACGCAGATTTATGTTTTCCAAAACGATATTTCGGCAGACCAATACCTGCCTTCTTCAGGTTATAAATGAGTTACAATGGCATGTTATAGCTAGTATATATACAAAGTTCATTGATGATTAACTAACAAAAGGTAAAAATAGTAATTGAGTGACAAAGTACAAAGTTCATTGATGATTAACTAACAAAAGGTAAAAATAGTAATTGAGTGACTTATGGAAGATGGTAAATAGGGTGGTGTGGATTACTAAGTAGCTAAACGGTTTCTTCACGCCGGTTGAGGCCACCGGGTTCAAGAGTGCCAGCGCGAGCTATCAGTGTGGCTTCTCTTGCTTTGCGGATGGAGTCGCGGTTATTTCTTTTTTTTTTTTTTTTTGGCCTGCCGAAATATCGTTCTAAAAAACATAAATCTGCGTTGTTGTCGACTTTTTCTTTTAAAGGTTTTATTAATTAATCAACTGTCCACAAGGTCCGACGCACACCAGCAGATAGAGGCTGTCTGGTGGTTTCTTCCTACGTTTTTACATGAATGCGCGTTTATGTGCCTTAATATGTGTATCAGGGGTGGATCCAGGTTTTTGAGTGAGTAGTTTCCACCGAAACACCAACAATAGGGGTGTTTGGGGGCATGCTCCCCAAGAAAATTTGAAATTTCAAGCTCTATAAATGCCATTTTCTGCATTTTCAGAAAAGTTGATTACCCCAAAAAGAACAAAAAAACATGCTATCATAAAGGCAAAAAAAGTTTTATTTTGTTGGAGGTGGTACATGGACACCTTGCTCTACAAAAAAATTCTGGTATCCAAACCGGTGCCATTGGTCTATGTCCAATATAGCTGCCTACTAACTGTCTTTGAGCAGGAGAGGGAAAAATGGTACTTATAGATGGCAAGCCTGTGGTTGGTCCTTGGCCCAGGAGTTTTCAAGATAATAAGAAAAAAAATCCAATATTAATATCATATGTCATATACAAAAGATATGTAAAAATTATAGACAGTATATACAGTATTACATGTATAAATTGATTGCTTGATAAAATACGATGTTATACATTTTTAATACTGCTTGTATTGATTTTAGCGGAACTCTTTGCCAAAAGAAACCACAATCCCTCCAGCCCTATTCCTCTCACTGTCTCGTTAAAGCTATTTAGAGTCGATTACAAATGACATATTTGATTGTTTCGTTTTTTTGTCCAGTACAGCTCTTACGAGCAGTCTCAGGTGCAGGGGCGGAACCTAAGGATGGGCCGCCCCCTCCCCCCCTATTTTCAGACATTTGGCTTAGAAATAACAAGAAATACAAGGAAATCCACGAAAGAACAATGAATCCGGCCCCCTTTTCCTGAAGCCCTTGCTTCGCCCCCCCCCCCTTTTTGCAACTCCTGGATCAGCCCCTGAAGTAGCGTTTGCGGTTGTACAATGCGCTCTTTTTATGTACAGCATATCAAACATATTCCCCACGGATAGTGTCCTTCGTATGCATTGCCTTATATGGGCATTGATGCCCATATTTAGAAGAGCTAAAGTTTACCCGCTCCCTGATCTCCATAAAACATGGTGAAAAATGCTGATTCCTTTCAATTTGAGACTCGAGGCAAAAATGTGTCAAAAAAAACTTTATCGCTTGGTCAAATCTTTATCACACAAGTCTTGAAAAGCCCTTAGACCCAGGCCTCCAAGAGATTGGCCGAGCGAGATTTAAGGTCACCCAAATATTTATATGTACACGATGGCTTTACAGCGGCGTGGCCAGGGTTTTTTAACAGGAGGGGGCACAAAAGGCCCTTTCAAGGCATTTTCTTCTGTATTTTAGATGTTTCATACATTTACTGTATTTTTGGCTGCTAGAAAGAGGGGGGGGGCTGCGGCTACGCCCCTCTGCTTTATAAACCCATTCGACACACTTAAGAGCTGATACACTGTGAATCTTGGTGGCTTGCCTGGATTAAACTATTACAGATTGCCCGTCCTTCAGGTGTAGGAAAACACTTCTGGCTGTATTGCTTTAATTCTCCGCTTTCGATAAAAAACAGACTTTCTCCTATTGCATAACCGCTTCTGCGTTGTATGTGGTACATGTGCAAGTGACCCATGCTAAATAGTGGTGCTAGGGTCAGCGCCTTCATTCTGATAATACATTGGTTGGGCTGTGAAGCTTCTAGCAATACATTCGTTACGTAACTGCCATCTAATAATTATTTGCACGTGTGACCCTAATTAGCAAGGTATCTAGAACTCCCGATGTTAAGGTACGGCATGCACGTTCGCCATAAAGCATAAAATAGTATAAGTTAATGTTCCATAGCAGACCTTGTAGACTTTACTATAACGCAGGGTTTGATCCGGGTCTTTTTCATCTTATCAGAAACAGGGGCCCTCATAGGAAAGGGAGTGAGAAGGTGCTGTCAGCATTTGAGGTATCGGGAAGTTTGGTACTTATAACCAATAGCTTTCTACTCCAAGGTATGTCTATCTTATGGTATGAAGCTTATCTCTTTCCTTTCTTGGCTACATTCTTTGCCGTACAACCAGCCCTCATTCCCTCCCCAAGACCCGCCACTGATGAAAGGGCCTACCTTGTTGCCATCTATTGTGTACTCATTAGATCTGTTGTGGAGTACGCATGTCCAGTATGGGCTAATATACCAGGGTTCCTTGTCGGGATTGTTGGGGGCATCCAAAAGACGGCCCTCCGTATCGTTTTACCCCATCTACGATACAAGGAGGCCTTGGACGCCAGCGGGCTCCAAAGACTTGCTGACCGCAGTCGCGAGCTGTGTATCAGTCTCATGACCTCCGATAAGGAGCTAGAACCCTTTCGATCTGTAATTACTGGAGGCGTAATTAGTAACGAGCATGGATCTGTCTATCTATCTATCCAGAGCCATTCAATCGAATCAACGGGGATTGTAACAGATCCCGGATTATGATTTCTCTCTTTATATGAAAATAACACCTTGAGGGGGGGACTGGGGACTTTCAGTGAAACGAGTGGGAGGCGCGAATCGCCCCTCCGGGCCTCCCAGCCCCGTCTTAGGCCTGGAGGGGCCCAGCGCCCCTCCGACCCCCCAGCCCCATTCCAGGCTGGGGACTTCCAGTGACACCGAAACGCGTTTCGCGTAGATTAATAATCGCTGGTTATTAATCTACGTCGGGAACACTTCGCGTAGATGGATACTTAGCAGAGGTAAGTCTACGCAAAACACACTCCGCGTAGATGAGTGATTAGCAGTGTGAGCAATCATTAATCCGCTGTCTATCGACAGCAGCGGGACTGGGGACTTTCATAGAAACGAGTGGGAACCTTGCAATTAGACCTCCGTCTGTCCTGTGGTATACGTATATGTGTATATAGCATGTGCATAGCGTTGGGGTGGGCCGCCACCCTACTGACCGCGGAATGACCGTTTTTCGGGAGTGAATTCAAAGCCGCTGGCGTGGCGTTTAAACCTGAGCTTTACTCGAACAAATCGCTCCCGAACTCCTCGCGAATTTCTCGTAGCCTCTTTTTCATCTTTTCGCGTGTTTCCAGGGGGGTGCCCTTTCTTGCTTTTTTTTCTCACGCGATGCGAGGTCGTGTCGAGCTCTGATAGCGGCCTTGAGCGCGTAGTATCTCTCTTGTTCCTGAAGTATTAGCCGAAACTCTTCGTCTGAGATATGCCCGTCTTGCAGAGCCTTAAAGACCAGCTCGCTAATCGAGTTTTTCTTACTCTCCGCTAAAACCATCGTGTCTTCGTGTTTAGCCACCTTGCTCGTAAGACCCCTAGAGGCTACCACCACGCCCACGCCCACGACACCGACCAGCCCAGCGACCTCTGCCAGCGGACCGCCGAACCGCAGAACCCCTATCCCACTCAAAGAGACCCCCACCCCGGCGCTGGAAAGCGCCCCTGCAGCGATGCCGGATGTCACAGACACAGCATGGGTAACGGCAAGGGCGCGCTTATACTTTTTCCGCACCTGCCGATGATGCGTTATCTCGTTGTCATAATAGTGTCATATTTTCTGGAGTCGGAAGCTTTGTACGTCGCTGCCGATGCTTGCCTCACCGGGAAGATCGCGCTCATGCCCAATGGCGTTGCGTTCCTGAATGCCGAGCTTTGCGCACTATTATTTCTCATTGCTTTGCATTCGACGAACCAAGAACGCGGCTACGGCTAGAATGAGCAGCCACGCATTTTCGCCAAGGAATTTCACCGCTTCTCCTGCAGCCTTAAACACGAAGTTCGCGATGCTGCCTACTAGCCCAGGGAGAAGCTCGCCTAGCTTTTTCCCGATAGCCTTAAGCCCGTTACCGACCCCTCTGGCCACGGAGGAGAGCGACTTGCCGAGCGACGTCACAATAGCCGCGATCGTCGTCGCTACGGCCAACCCGATAGCGGTGACGGTAAAGCCGTACTTTTTGAAGATGGCTTTGATGCGCTCTCTTAGCGGCTTTTGGTTCTCGAGCTCTCGGTTTTCGCGTTCTCGTTCGTCAATCTCGGATAGCCTCTCCTCGTTGCGCTCACGGGCCTCTTGGCGGCGACTCTCTGACGTGTTAGGGTCGTCGATGGTCTCCCTGTCTGTGGCCACCACCCCTTGCAGCTCTTGGACTGGTTCTGTGTTCTCCTAAATGACCGCGTCTATCTCTGCCACGGACCCCATCGCCAGCTTGAAGCCTTTCAGCTTTGCAACGTCCTGTCGAACGCTCCCGTCCTCATTGAACAGCTGTCTTGGTTTAGTCCAACCTCCTTTGCAGAGGTTGCGAAGCTGTATTAGCGTCTTTCCCCTCCTGTCTGACTGGAACCGTATCAGACTCTCGTTAAGGTCAGGGTATTCATCCCTGAGGGACTGGAGACCGAGTCTTGTCGCTGCACCCTCTGTGGTAAACGAGGTTTCGGCGGTCGTTTGCGTTGCGCTTAGCGTAGCCATGCTATGCGCAGCATGCATACGCGATGACGTGCTCGTCATTGGGATCGACTCCCCATCGTCGGGGTCAAACGGGATAAGGGGCGTCGCCTCGTCGTCCCCCGCTCCGCGATCGTCGGACGCACCCGGCAAGGCATCGTCAATGTCAACGTCAACATCACCCAAGATGCGTGCGCATAACTCGTGCTATGCTATATTAGACATGTCTAACAGACCGCACCATAGCCACGCGGCTTCGTACTTTATGTACATATACGTATACGATATATAATATACGTAATAGGGATGTCAGTCAGCGATAAACTTGACCCCCAACGAACACCCAGAACTCCTCTGGGGTTGAAAGCCGAGAGAACTGTTTCCCGGGTCACTCTCAACCCGTCGACGGCCTCCCCAGGCGAGACGCTATATGTGGTGGTCCCAAAGCTTGTGCCTGGCTCCTTTAGGGTCGGTTCCGATCTCTCCATCTCAGGCCAAGCAAATAATACCGTCGTGAACAACGTCGGCCAAAATCTCGTAAGCCGCCTGAAAATCACGTTTTCAGGAGAAACGCTTAAGGACACCAACCGCTACGACGTCTTCAAGACGTATGAGGAGCTTTACCTGTCCAAGGTCGAGAGAGAGGACCGCCTGGAGCAGCGCATACAGTCAGAAAACATGCGCAAGCTTCGCTCAAAGGCTGGTGATAAAGCGACTAGTAACGCCAAGGAGAACGCTCTAAACGCCGCCCACGGGGCGAGGTACACCGTCCCGCTAGACCATTCTCTGCTGACGGACCACGGCGTACTGTACCCAAGGGCTCTCTCCGAGGCGCTGCTCTTCGAGATCACGCTCGCAACGGTTGACCAGGTAGTAGTCGGAAGCGATGCTACCAAATCATCCTATGGCGTCAAAAATCTAGAGCTGGAAAACGAAAGCCTGAGGGACGACAACCTCGCCCGGTCTGCAGCCGCCGCCTACCAAAACGGCACAACGTTCTTCTAAGAGCAAGTGAACCTTCACAAGACCTTCGTGATTAGCAAAGGGACGGACAACATAATCAACGAGAGTGTCAACCTGCCGCGAAGGTCTATGAGTGGTCTGTTGCTCCTCTTTGTGGAGCCATACACGGCAGGGGCTCGCGACTCTGAGAAGTTTGTGTACCCCGACATCAAGAGCGTTCGCGTTACAATCGACGGCATGCCAAACAAGGTCTTCAGCCAGGGGCTGCGCCCCACGGATTTCTGGAGGGAGGCGAAAAGGCGGTTCGTCCGCCCCTCCCGGGGGGGTACAGCGGAGCGCCTGCCGCCCCGGCAATCGGCCCCGAGTCGTTCTATGGCGATAACAAGTTTGCTCTGTGGATCGACCTTCGAACGACGGACGACAGTGCTATCCATGGGGGTCTCCGATTGGTCAATACCCGCGACGGTGTGCACCTCGTGATAAAACACACGGCAAGCGGCAAGGGTACCGTAAACTGTCATGTGTTTGTGGTGGCCGACGCCCAAATGAACCTTATGAACGGACAGCTAGAGTCCATACAATACTGAGCACAGACACGAAGTGCGCGAAGCGCTGCGGCAGCGCGGTATGGACCCGAAAAACATCCCATTTAACGCTCTCATCGTGGGCCCGACGTCATGCGTGAAGACCCGATTCATAGTGGACCGGCTGCGCGGCCCTTTCCGGGGCAAGTTTGACTACATCGTACTCATGTGCCCTACCTTTGTCTACAACAAAACATACGACGGCTTCGGCGAGGGCGACAATCGTCTGTTTGTCATCACACCTGAGGCGGCTCAGATCGACATACTGCTGAGGTTTGTCTCCGCTCTCTTCGAAGGCACTAATACGCTAATCATACTCGACGACTGTGCGGCCTCGAAAGACGTAAAGAGGCGCTCTGACCAGCTCGTCAACTTGGCGTTCAGCGCGCGCCACGTGGGTATTAGCGTGTGGGTGATCACGCAGCAGCTCACCAGCATCACTAAGCCGTTCCGTGAGAACATCGCGGCCTTGATGGTCTTCTATACCCCGAGCAAGGCGGACATGAAAGCTATCCTGCATGACTACGGCGCGGAGCTCTCAAAAGAGAAGATGAAAGAGTACATGAAGGCCCTCAAGACGAAAAAGTTTTCGAAGTTAGAGTTTTGCTTGCGTCACCCTTATACCATCGCCCTAGTTGAACGGTAAGCGCAGTAAACCACCGCCCACGTATGCCCTAGGGCATAACGCATTGATCACACGTGTTGCACCTTAGCCACGGCAGGGGGGTGCATGATGAGCGATGAATACTTTGGGAGTCTTCTTGAGGGGGGCGCCGCCGGCCTCCCGGCCGTCGAATCGTTGGACTGCTCGACGCACCCTGCCGGGACGGCAACCGGAGGTGAGCAAACTGAGGTAGCAGACGCGAGGGAGAAACTCGCGATTCTCGTAGCCTCGGGGAAGTCGAGAGAAATGGTAGGCAAGGCCCTGACTCACGACGACGTCAAACGCATGAGCGCCGAGGAGGTGAGGAAGTACGAGAAGCGATACGAGACCGCTCTAGCCAGCCGGACTACAGACGCCCTGGCAGACAGCTTTCTGAAGCTTACGACCAAGCTAGTAGGCATGGCGCTGCCGATAGACAGTGTGGTCGGTCTTCACAATGACCTAGTGTCCGACTACATCATCAACAACGAGCTCCGCCTGTCTCTACGCTGCGGTCGTTTGATGTCTTTAGCCGTCGGGGCGTTACACGTAGCACGTCATGTGAACACCGCCGGAACGGCAAGCGCTGACACGCGGTGTCAACACGAGTTAGCAGTCGCGGACTCACCAGTGGTTTGCCCGCAAACGCACAGTGGCGAGTCTGCCATCCCAGAGCAGACGTTCATTTGAAAGCTTGCCACTTCTTCAGCAACCAAGTAGTTGCATCACAAATGGAGGAACCTCAAGAAAGTACTAGTGCCCAGCATCTCGCGGAACCTGACAAACAAGCTGCGGAACAAGCTGCTTATGGACCTGCATGTACGCCTTTGGCGTTGGCGGAGAGAATCACGAGCCTCGAACCACCCGCGACCCGACCTAAACACCCTGGGCGAGTCAAAGCTGGTAGGCGCTTGGCAGAGTGGAACCGACTTAAAAGAGCGAAGAAAGAGACATTTCGTGTCGTGCAACACGTTGGGTCGCCGGCCGCTAGCGAGCCGCAGGGACGCGAGGGCTTGCGCGCGCGCGCTGAAGGCATACACACACCAGTCCCGGAAAGCAACTCTGCTTGGTCGGCTAGCTCGGTTATCGGGGTCGCTGGTCTTCTAGTGTCATCGATCGGCCTCTACACACGCAGGCGGGAGCTAGCTGCCGCGTTCACTCGTACACCAGCTGTTAACCAGCGAGCTACCGATCCACTTGCCACCGAAGGTACCGACGACGTGACTCCGCCCGCAAGGCCGCCGCTGGCGGCCGCACAGCAGACCAAGGATCAACCGCTTGCCGTTCCGGCGACAGCGCTTCGCGCTCCCGGACAGTGCAAATCTCGACTGTTAGCCATGGAGTAAGCATATATTTAAACACAAGGGCCCCACCCATATCCGCACGTCCGTGCATCGCAATGTCGACGACGCAGCAAAGCAAGATTACAAAGACTATCACCGACGCCGCAGTCATAACCGGCCTCGTCGCCGGTATCGGCTGGGAGAAGACTTCACCAAAGACCTTTCCGCGAACGCCATAAACTACGCAAAAATGACTGCCGCCGTTGCAGGTGCTGTCGCTTTGAAGGGTTACCTTGAAGACCAGAAGATCCTGCCCATGTAGTAGTGTACTGTGGCACACTACTACATGTGTAGGCCACGTATTAGACTCGTGTTCATGTTAGAACGCGTACACACAGCATCACACACTACTCGATTGCCTCCATCGCGATTTTGGTTGGCGGCGCCGTCCTAAACGCGACTGCATTCGTTGGTGGCAACTACCTCGCAAAGTTCCTGTCGAACGATGAGAGCCCTTCCTTAGCTGAGAAGGAGAGGCACGGCAAGGCCCTAGAGAAATACCAACAAGACTATGGACGCTACCAACAGCGGCGGCAGAAAATCCTCGATTGGCAAGCTCAAAGTCGCGAGAGAGGGGCCCTCGCAAAGCAAAACTTCACCGACACTGACTACGTGCTCAAACTCTACAACCAGACCCGGCCAAAACAATCCCTGGAGTCGATGCGGGCTCCTGAGCTGTCCGACTACTACACCCCCAGCAAAACGCAGAAAATCGCCGAGTTGGCGTACATTGGCGCCGGCGCTCTCGCCATCGGCTACACAGCTAGCCGCTTGCTGTGATGCAGCTGCCGTTCCAGCGCTGCGTCTAGGCGGCCTTTTTTCCATACTGCGCGTATACGTATAAGATGATTGCAGACCAGCTGTAGAGTGCTATGCACGAGGCAGCAGCCGCTGCTAAGCGAGTGATACCGAAAGTGCGGTCGATGGGTGGGTGACACCGAAAGTGTCGTAGCTTTGGTGACATTGCTAACCGAAGCCTCGAGCTGTGGCGCGCAGACAGGGAGTGCGCTAAGAGGTTCGCCAATGCCGTTCTCCGGGGGCCTACCGACCTCAGAAAGACCGCCTCGGCACTACCCGAGCAGACGGCAACCGCCTGTTGGAGACTGATACACCTGTTGCAATGTATCGCGATACATTATTGCCGACACGTAATGGCGGCGAAGCGCATGTCCGACGAAGGACTCGATGCGTTCCTTCGTCCTATATACTACGCCAGAGGTGGCTTCCAGGGAGTGACCGCTCTGCATGCCAAACTTCCCAAGGGCTCAGCCTTCATAGATCGACTGCGCAAGTGGGTAAGCTCGCAGCCCGTCGGGGGCTACACACAGACACCCCCTCCTCCGACTACCTACGCCCACTTTTCGGAGCAGACACCAAACCGTATCCACCAGTCGGACCTGCTATTCTTGCCAACCGACCGCGGGTACAAGTATGCCCTGACTGTCGTTGACGTTGCTTCACGATATAAAGCCGCCCGCCCACTGAAGACTAAGAGCGCGGCCGTCGTCTCCCGCGAACTCGCTGGCATCTATGCAGAGGGACCTCTCACATGGCCTAAAGTCCTCATGGTTGATGACGGCACGGAGTTGAAGGGTGCTACCACAAAGCTCCTAACAGACCACGGGGTGGAGGTCCGACGGGCTGAGCCAGGGCACCACAGGAGCCAAGCTTTCGCCGAGTCTTTCCATCGCTGGCTGGCACAGCGCCTATTTCGTGCGCAGTACTCGAAGGAGCTTGCATCCGGCGAGACAAACCGCGAGTGGGTTACTGCTTTGCCAATCGTCATCTCGGACATAAACGCAACAAAGACTCGCATGACTGGCCTTGCGCCTAAAGACGCCATAAAGCTGAGGCGCGTGCCTCTCAAAGCCGAAAAGCCCCCCTAAGAGGTCCCCTTAGAGGTACGAACGGAGGTGTACATCGCCGTAAACGAGGAAGACCTTCAGGACAAGGGCCGACGGCGAGCGACGGACCCGTGGTGGACAAGCAAGGCATACCCAATACTAAAGAGGGTCATGGAGCCCGGACAGCCAGTGTTGTATTACACGGCGTTCTCTAAGCACGGCTTCACGCGTTCGCATTTGCGTAGCGTGACGCTAGCGTGATCAGCGCTTGTGCCTTCTATTGCAGCTAAGGCACGTGAGTCTGACATTTGTAGTGACCCTGACTGTCGTCTAGCCGGTCGATACTGAAGCATTGGGGATGACTCTTGGTTTATCCCTGAAGCAGAAGCTGAGTGCCACAGACCGTGCACTTCTTTTCCGCGTTAGCAATCATGCCGAGTACGTGGTCTACCGTCAGAACGTGGTGCGGTCCCGTGTACTTTGTGCGACCCTTTCGCCTGTCGTCTATAGCGTATCGCTTGATTCGCGCTATAATAAGCTCTTCACTGGGCGTAGCCTGCAGTCCTGTGGGAACCAAGGCACCGGGGGTGTTATCGGGGGGGATCACGCGGATTATCTTGTCGGCTCGCCGCACGCGGGAGATGCCGGTGTATACAGCATTCGTAATCCAGCCCTCTAAGCTGTGGTCTATGATAAACAAACGTCTTGGAGTCTGGATAGTCTTGCCCTGCACCCGGTGGACTGTCCCCCAGCCCGCGTATTTCCACTCGAGGGGGAGCCCGTTAAGGACCGCGTCGAGAGAAACCTCGACTACCGTGCCTTTGTACGCGTCGACCTTCCCACCCCTTTTGCCTGGCATGGGCACAGGCCGCCCTTGCTTGCGATAACGATGCGCGACGCTAGGATCGCGGTCAAAGCGGATGGTTGCTGGCAATCGGGGGTAGTTTTTCCTGTGGTGCTCTACCAATCGCTGCTGAACAAGAGCCCCCATCTTGTTGGTGGAGCACACCCACATATCGCTTGGGTGGGCCTGCTCGATCGCCGCGTCGAACGCCACCCCATCCCACTCCTCTCGAAACACCTCAAACTGTTGGGAATCTGGCTGACACCAAATCCGGCCCTTTATGTCGTGGAGCCTGGAGGAGGGCGCGGCAGAGCCGCAGTCGCATGTACTGTACGGCTTTCCGCAGTCTTCACACAGGCAGCGGTAGTCGGACTCGAACCAGCGGATGTTCCCTTGTGCCCACTCCTTGAGCATATCGTGAGGCCCCTCTTTATCTCCCCAGGGCGGGACTTGCCCATAGTCGCCACAACACACTACCTGACACGGCCGCGTGGTGAGATACCCTAGGATGGCGCGTAGCACTTTAGTCTGTACCTTACAGCACTCGTCAATGATGATTACTTCTGCGAGACGGTCGAGTTTGTGCCCCAGCTCGGAAGGTCTCCACTCCTCTATCGGCTTCTCCGCTGGTATGCAGAGGTAGTGGTGGTAGGTTTGAGCCTTCACCGCGAGGTGCGGGTTGTTGCGATGGTCGTGGGCGAGGTCGTTCTCGGGGGTGAGCACCACAACGTTGCGGCCGCGGAACATGCTCACCGCCCACTCGGTCTTCCCCGATCCTCCTTGGCCGGCTAGATACATCTTTGCAGAGGTTGCGGCCACTAGATCGCACGGCAGACTCGGCGCAGTGCTCGGCTCCCTAGCCAAGCTCCCCGACTTTTTCGGACCCCAAGCCGCTTCGGGTCGCCACTCGTACCCAGGCTTCTTGTGGCGCCACTCTTCATCCTCGGATTTCGCTCCACGAGCTTTACACCACTGGGCACCGCCTTTGCGTATATGGCATCTGTGCACACTCGGAGGACGTCTTCGCGAGGGATCCGCCTCAACATGCGTCGCAACGCTATGTTTGTGTACGTCAAGACGAAGGCCCTGATATGGTACCATTGTGATCGCCGGACACCGTCTTTGTAATGGATCAGATGAGCCCCGTCGGCATGCTCGAAGTTGAGTAAGTGGTCGGTGCCCGCAAGGAGGTTTGTCAGATACGCGGCTTCTTCACGGTCGCGGACTACGATCGAGGACTCGTCGCCATGGCAAGCGCACTTGCCTACGAAACGGACAGCGAGATCTCGACCCTCAGGATACTGCGAGTCTCCGCCGCCGGGGCGGCACGCGATGGAGTGGGGGAACTTAATGGAGTCCTTTTTTCCGACGCTATACAACACCTCCCTCGCCATGGCCATGACGAGGTCACCCGACTCTAACAGGTCCTTCAGCTCTGGCGTGGTGATCCAGCCCTCGTTTTGCTCCAAGTTCTGCCCCACCCTCCCAGAAGTGAAGGGGTGGCAGGCCTCAGAGAACCCCCACTCGGTCAGCTGAATGGCCCCGGTTAGTTGAAGAACCTCGCTCAATGGCCGTCCCACAACATTCGCGATACGATACACGTTCGTAGGGAAGCCGTATTTCCGTACCAAATCGATGGCGTCCGAGGCGCCGCCGAAGACACTGTCCTCGCATCCTAGGTACGCTGCACGCATGTCGATGTGCGCATGAGGCTGCGCCCCTAAGTTTTCCTTGCTATTCCACACTTTGGACTCAACCTGCGCCGCTCGCCAGACGTCCCTGTATTTAAGAGGCGTTGGCCTGATGTTCTCTCTTTGGGTCCACTTCTTGAAGCGATACCCTATTGCACCGCCCATCGAGTGCGTAGCTTCGGTGTACTCTTGGTAGGCTGGGTCCATTGATGATCATATCCTGTCTCGTCTGTAAACGCCCTGTCGATAGCTCCTCCGTCCTGTCCCGATCGGTACAGTTTGCCTTCGTGCGTGACTATAACACGCCCACACAGCCAGATCCTCGTGCTTCTGGGGATCGCTCTGTTTATAAAGCGAATGAGCATCTCTCGCACCTTTGCCTCGCGCGTTTTTGTGGCGGCACTGGTAGCGCGAAGCGATGCCTTCTCCTGACATAACGAACGAAGCTCCCTCTCAGCCTCGAAGTCTAGGCCGTGGACGCTCGCGATCGCAGGTGGTTCAGTCGGAAGCTCCGCCCAGGCGTGGTTATTGTGGCAAGGGATGCGGATTTGTGTGTACCCCCTCTTGTACTTCCCCGAGTCCCACATAACGTTGCCCAGGGCGTCCACGGCTACCAGCTTTATCTCGAGCTTCTTTTTCATCTCAAAGAGGTCTTCTTTGGTGCATCCCGTAGTGGCCAGCTTCTTGTCACATCGCTCGAGGATCTTGCCTCGTGTCTTGGTTAGACCAAGGGAGCGCGAGGTGCCGCGGTTCCTCAAGAAGTCGGCAACATAGCTCACAACACAGTTAGCGAAGGCGTCACTCCCCTCCCGCTCAAACTTGGCCCAGGCTCCCCATTTTGCTCAGGTAAAGGGCGAAGCTCGTATCTCACGTAGACGAGGTACTCTCGCCCTTTCCCCCAAATACCCGCATCGATGCCTTCCAGGGCGCCGACTGCGATTTGGTCCCCCCTTTTGACTAACGACCCACCAATCTTGTGCTCCGAGCGCCCTTCCTCCCCCGTGATTGGCGCCAATGGCTCTGCGGAGGCCTTACCAACGACCGTGAAGAGTCCGTAACGCCGGTCGGGGTCTACCATCTCGAGCACCAGCGGCAGCACTGCGTTCGCCCTCAGAGACTCTCGCTCGTGCGAGACCCACCACACCGAGCCGTCGTCATTAATATCAGGCCCCCGCATAACCGGCTTTAGAGCAATGACACCTGCTCCACCAAGATCTCGCATCACCTGGTAAACACCGGCGCTTACGTCTTGGCCCCGAAGAGTGGCATCCACGCTTGGGAACCGAAGATGGGCGCCGCCGACGAAGAGAGAATAGTACTCATCGGGGCCTAAGCCCTCTGGGCCGCTTTGCCGCCGTTCCAGCAGCAATGGGTCGAACTCGCGCCAGACTTCCTCTGGTCGCGAGCTCGCCGGCATGAGTGGCTTAAGCAGCTTGCGCTTGGCATCCTCGGGGATGCCCTCGTCCAGGATGTTCTGGACCAGCCCTGCCAGTACGGCGGGCGCCTCTTTGTCAGGCATGCTATTGAGAATCTCCTCTATATAAGCGTCCATGTTTGGGTATACCTTGTGCCACCCAGTCTCTAATTGCCCGTATCGCGGGCTGCGATGCCAGACAGGACGAGTGTTTGGGTATGCCTTGTGCCACCCAGTCTCTAATTGCCCGTATCACAGCCGGTGGGACGAGTGTTTGGGTACGCCTTGTGCCACCCAGCCTCTAATTGCCCGTATCACAGCCGGCGGGGCGAGTGTTTGGGTATGCCTTGTGCCACCCAGTCTCTAATTGCCCGTATCGCGGGCTGCGATGCCAGACAGGACGAGTGTTTGGGTATGTCTTGTGCCACCCAGTCTCTAATTGCCCGCATCGCGGGCTGCGATGTCGGACAGGACGAGTGTTTGGGTACGTCTTGTGCCACCCAGTCTCTTGCCCGTATCGCGGGCTGCGATGTCAGACAGGACGAGTGGGAACCATTTCCGAGCGCGCCTCTCGATGCCGCGCATCCTCTGCCCTTCACGATTCGCTCCGCAGGGGCGGCACAACCGCGTCTCCGACTGCGTCCCTATGTCGGAGACCCTGCACGGCATGGGGAGGGGGCTGCCCTTACGGAGCCTTTGGAGGTGCACCTTGCAGTATGTGTCCATGCACCTCTGGCCGGACGTGTTTGCATGGCCGACCTTTAGCCACCCGCAGTAATCTTTTCCGCACTTCATCCTTCGAACGCTCGGTATACCACAGGACAGACAGAGGTCTAATTGCAAGGTTCCCACTCGTTTCTATGAAAGGCCCCAGTCCCGCTGCTGTCGATAGACAGCGGATTAATGATTGCTAATCACTGCTAATCACTCATCTACGCGGAGTGTGTTTTGCGTAGACTTACCTCTGCTAAGTATCCATCTACGCGAAGTGGTCCCGACGTAGATTAATAACCAGCGATGATTAATCTACGCGAAACGCGTTTCGGTGTCACTGAAAGTCCCCAGCCTGGAATGGGGTTGGGGGGTCGGAGGGGCGCTGGGCCCCTCCCAGGCCTAAGACGGGGCTGGGAGGCCCGGAGGGGCGATTCGCGCCTCCCACTCGTTTCACTGAAAGTCCCCATCCAGTCCCCCCCCCCCCCCCCCCCCCTTGAAAAAGGCATAACACAGCATGAGATAGTGGTATGGGTTTCTTTGGGTTAGAACAAACATACTTAAAAATCTCAAGCTTCCAATCAGTGACTTTAGCTAAGAAAACATACGACGCTTGTTAGCAGGGAACAAAAAAAGAGTTACATTCCCGACTTTGTGTCTGGCTTTCTCCACATGTGGGGCTCCTGTGGTTGATTCTTCACCAAGCCCTTCATTTTTTTTCTCGTCCAACATGGCGGATGACCTTAAATTGTATCCTTTATCTTCTTTGCTTGAGCCCAATGCACCCTGATTTCTATTCTATTATATTTTTATAGAGATTGCAAATTCTTTAGCAATGATCTAGCGTGTTTAGTTATAATTTCTGTCTTGTCATGTTTTATTCTGAACGAGACTCCAGAGATCTTTCTGTGCCGTTTGGCTGTTCGGAAGAAGCTTTGATCGCGTGTAGGTCGCTTTCTGTGGATCCTGAACCGAAACGAGGATGTGTCAAGAAGGAGATATCTGTCGCTGGTAACATCCTCAATGTTTAAGTGTTTATCAGTAATAATGAAATATTGCTACAAGAAGAAGGCTGAAGAAAGCAGAACCAGCATGTTCTAGTGCAGGGGTGAATGGAATAACTTATTTCCATTCTAATCTACTTAAAAATATAATTTATTATATATTATCTGACCATTGTTTCATGTATAACAGAACAAAAAAGTATCTATCCGTATGTGCCAATGTTAAAACAAGATTTTGAACTTTTTCTCAATCTAATTTTCTTGAAAATATCCAATACATTTACTGTATTCTCCCGTATTAGCTATCTGGTACTTCTGATACATTCACTGTATTTTCTCATGTTTTTTTAAAGCTATGGATAGGTGCAAGATATTTGAATGTGTCATGAAGGATAGTTCAAATAAGCACATATTTCGAGTTATTTTTGTTTAGAGTCATTCAAGTGTAAATGACTATGAATTAGGTTTAAATTCAAGGGAAAAACAAACTCAGTATGAGTTATCAAGGAATTCAAGTTATCCAATTTGAGTTTGAGCGGATTCAAGTTTTTACATTAAGACATTTGTTGTTAATGTATGATCAATTGTGACAATAAATAATGAAACAGTAATTGAATTCTCTCTATTTATTTCTTTCATATTTGTTAACGTGGACTTTTTTACTGAATTTGCCAGATCCTTGACTGCTAAAGAAGCAAGAACTCTTAGGGTATCAGCTAACTCCTTCATGGATCATTTGATTCTTGTTACAAAGACTATCCAGGAGTTTGGTCCACCTTTGGAAGATACCAAATCCAGCTAATCACAAGAAAGAACTACCACCAAAGCAAGTGTACCTAAATATAACTACCTAAAGGCTATCACACGTCTTTTATCATACACTTAGAACTGCCACTGGGCTTTGTACTATCTATAGGACACTTGCGGACCCAGTACTTGGATAGAGGGGTGAGTCAGGTGAAGTGCAGATAGTACAGTCAATAAAGCTATTATAAGTGCCTGTCACAAGGTAAAAGAAAAGTAGTAATGACTTCAGGTGGCTGGTTACAAGAATGGGCTCTTCTAGTCAACAATTCCCTCTGGTTGCTTATTCATACTCTGCAGCCTAAAGTTAGTGTTCTACCTGTTGTTGAAATGGTTTGCAAAGTCATACAGCGGAATCCTGGCTTAGGACAACCACTGAATGATGACGCCTCATTTTTCAAGTCCCAATGACATTAAATACATTTTCTTTAAATGTTTACCCCTTAATAAGGAATTTCGTTATGGAGGATGGTATTGTAGGTTCCTGAAGGTGCCCTAACACGGTTTTACTGTAGCTCGTGCATTACCATTAAAGAGATGTCAGTTCACTTGTTATATAAATCACACTCAAACAAAATACACAAACGTTACCAGCTGGTCTTTCAAAAAAAAAAAATGGTTGTGGTCACCTATGGTGTACTTATTTACAAGAAGAGCAATTTATTATAGAGCTAGAACAACAGCTAAAATAGAGTTCACGAATGGATTTTATGCACCAGTAGCTCAAACAATGGCTTGATGGAGACAAACACTTCTTGGCACCAGTACTGTGTGTTTTTGTCTCATTTTTTATATGTGTTTTGATAGATAGAAAGCATAGTTTCTCATTTTTTTCATTGCACAAATCTTTAGCGCAAAAATAACAAGTTTACTACCCATCAAATAATTTTCATCAGTTTCATTAGTACCAAGTGTACGTGTTATTTAAAGCACTTTAGAAATAATTTATTGGTTTGCCTTTGAGCATTTCCTAAACTTGTCTGTTTGCATGACGTCACAAGACGATGACGTCTAAACAATGGGCCGAGTTTTCTTGTTTCTCTGATAAGACAAAATCCTAATCATTCGAACAGTTCCCACATACGAGAACTTTAATTTTTATCGCTATTTAATTTCATTATTGAGTGATAATTTTAAATTTCATCCCAGAAAGGGACATAAATATGTTTCTGAATGTTGTTCTGTTGCAACATAATTATATTATCCTTTATGATCTGTTAGCTGTCAGTCAGAAGCAAGTTCAGCCAATCAATGTACATATCAAAACATATCTAATCCATTTCTACGCTGACGCGTTTTGGTGAACGTTTACGTATTCTCGTTTAGTACAGGCACGTTTTGGAGCGGTGTGGGTGTGGCTTAATAAGGTAATCGACAGACGTGGGCCGGAGTAAGGTTCCCAAAAATATTTTGATTTCAAGAGGCTTTCTCTTTTGTCTTACCGCTGTTATATAACCACGGGTAATTATCATGTGGCAAATACTATTGGTGAGTAAGAGCGCTGGTGGACATTTTCTGATGCACCAGTATGTGTTCTTGTACCCTCTTTATTCATCCACACATATGATAATTAAAATGGTAAAAGGCATTCAAATCACACACTGACTTTGGATGGAAATTCGCATTTTCAAACATGATCTTTAAATTCTTATTTCATCTCTCTAATGTTCAAATATACTTGACTTAATAATAATTGACAATAATAATAATTGACTCAAAAGAAGATCTACAAACTTATATTGCTCTAAACTTAAAAATTGAGATTCTAGGGAAGAAAGTTTGAAAGGTTGGACTGGTGCACCTGCGTGGCGGGTGAGGTAAAGGTTCATCTTGTCAAAAGCTTGGCCCGAGTGTTGATTGGATTGGACAAAATACAAAAAAGAAAGCGTGATTTGAGACCACGTGCAAATTGACCTTAAATAGTATTTAGGCTTACTTAAGAAAATGTACATCAATAAATGAAAGGAATGGGCAGCAGCTTAAAAAAAAAACATATCTATAAAACTAATAAATTCAAACAAAGCGTTAGTACAATGTGTCCAGCAACGCGTAAAAATGGAGTCGCATCACAACTCTGCACGCCCGAATAGTGCGAAACAACACAAGGCTTTAGAAAAAAAACGCAATGAAGCGTCTTATTCAAATCTACGAAAACTTGATCAAAAGCTGAAAAAGGCATCCACAAAAATGTAGAGAGTAGAGTGTCGAAGTGAGCAAAAAGATGGAAAAATCGCCGTCCAACCGCGATAAAATGCGGGAGATGTTGGAGTACTCCAGCAGCAATGACGATTTCAGGGAATCTGAGGATGAGTGGTCTCCGCTGCATTCCAGCCCCGAACAAAAACGCAAGGAGAAGACTCAAAGAAAAATGCAGAATATGTCTAAATACGGCTGTTCGTTCTTCTTCCTCGGTGCCACACTGACTGCACCTTTAGCGCTTACAATCTGCGCCGCAGAAGATATCTTGTCGGGCACGGTCTACGCGACTGGCTGGGTGCTAGTCGCAGCGGCAGCGCAATCTTGCCTTATGAAGATCACATTCCTTTGCTCGTCGTGTCTAACAAACCTCTCCCTCGTCACTAAGACGTTAGGGATGTTCATATTTATGATAACGGGACTGTTATTCTTGGCTTTCTCCGTGACAAGACTTGATATTCGCCTTATAGGAGTGTGCTTTATATCCGCTGCGACAGGACTGGGGGAGATGACGCTGCTGGTTTACGCTGCCACCAAGTTTCAAGAAGTCGCTCTGAGTGCGTACATTGCTGGTACAGCTACAGGAGGCGTGCTAAGTGTTCTACCTTATGTCGGTAAGTCCATCTTCCGTGTATGTTAAGTTAATAGCAAACTGGTATGTCTTCAATTCTTTAATAAAGTGGCTTCAATGAGTACCCCGAAATAATCGGCTCTAGAATTTTAATATTGCTAGCAATATCATACCATTATTAGTGGTGGAAGTGATCACCTCCGGCCCTAATATTTCGATTGATGTTATCTGAGACTATCTTATTCTCTGCTATAATTTTGTATTTTTTTGCCCCTATTGTATTGCTTGGGGTTAGTTTCATGGCATATCATGGTCACCACAGTGCTATCGTCGCCGTTGATATTCTCATCATCATATTGTTATCATCATTTACCGCGTTTTTGTCACCATTATCACCATGACTTGTTATCATATAATCACCACTATCATATTTTACTATAAGTTTTGTCATCATCATCATAATAAGAAATATAATCTTAACGTCATAACCATTTAAATATCCATCCATTTCGCAAGAATCCCATTTTTAATTGATATCTTTATTTCGCCCAAAAATTTCGCTTATGTACTTATGTACTTTGCTGCATATTCTCCCAGGAATGACCAGCTGGAGCTCCATAAACCCTCGCACCGCCGCATTAGTACCAGTTTTCTGGCCGTCTCTACACTTGCTCATCTTTGCCGTGATGAAAACTAAGAAACTCACTGCCGAACTTAAAGGAGACTCACGCATTCGCCAGGAAATCTATCAGTACGAATCACAGGAAATCTGGGTCCCGTTTTATCAGGAACGCCTCATGCAAATGTGGAAATCCCTACATGATTTTATAATGCTGTTCCTTGTCTACTTCGCAGTCTACCTCTCCCTCTGTGGCGTCCTCACGACAAAAGTGTTCTCTCAAGCCAAGGACTTTGGGCCCAGGGAGGACTTTCAGCACTACGTTCTGAGCACCATACTTGGAGAGTTCCTCGGAAGGTCCTTCTTGTCCCTCCTACGTTCCAAGACCCCAGGGGTTAACTACAAGCTTCCGTCAGTGTTCGGAATCATTGCTGTGTTCTTGGCCGTATTGTTTATCCTCTCCGTATGGTTCTCTTGGATTTCAAGGATCTGGGTTATGTTCGTTGTATGTTTCATGCAAGGGGTGTGTTCTGGGATCCAAGCGTCTAACTCCTACCATGCCATCGCTAACCGTACCCTTGCGGAGCATGCGCAGTTTATCCTGACCATCGCAGGCCTAGCGGAGTCGCTCGGGATGATGACCGCTGGACTGATTGGCCTACACACCGAGCCCGCAATGCGCGAACACTGCCTGGAATCTCAGTATTATGCTAATCAAAGTTTTTGCATGACACGCATCAAAGATGCGAAGTTCTGGGGCTTGGGGCAAGAAGGCCAATTCCGATGAACATTAAGGCAATGATACTCGCAATCGTATATCGAACTTTTGATATTTAAGTAATAGATTAAAATCAAATATATTAATAAGCAGATTTTGAACTCTTAGTAGCTCGTCATCAGTTTATGGGAATAGAGATGTAAAGATGATATAATGTAAAGATGTCATCATAAACTTATCAAAATAGTGATATGTAAAGATGTTTATAAATAGACTTACAAGCTCATAAAAGTGTGTACCGAACTGTAAAGGAAAATCAGAATGCCTGATCACGAGCCGCCATACTTTACCCTACTCTTTATGCTCCTGACTTCAAATATGGACAATATTGACAGACAAATCTTGTTTTTCAGATGATGAAAAATTGAACCTATGTATCATTAGAATTGGAATGAGATAATAAAGAAATTATTATTCTTTTATATTAATGTCGTGTATTGGGCGCCATATTTTGACCTCGATTTCGTCAGCCCATTACGTTCTTTCCCTTTCTTTTAATCTTGTAATGAAAGTTACCCTCTCCCTCCCCCCATCCCCCCCCCCCCACACACACACACACACACATACACACCACTTTTCTGAGCGGATATGGGATTTTACATGAATGCGCGTTTATGTACCTTAATATGTGTAGTACATGTATAAATTGATTGCTTGATAAAATACGATGTTATACATTTTTAATACTGCTTGTATTGATTTTAGCGGAACTCTTTGCCAAAAGAAGCCACAATCCCTCCAGCCCTATTCCTCCCATTGTCTCATTAAAGCTCTTTAGAGTCGATTACAAATGACATATTTGATTGTTTCGTTTTTTTGTCCAGTACAGCTCTTACGAGCAGTCTCAGGTGCAGGGGCGGAACCTAAGGATGGGCCGCCCCCTCCCCCCCTATTTTCAGACATTTGGCTTAGAAATAACAAGAAATACAAGGAAATCCACGAAAGAACAATGAATCCGGCCCCCTTTCCTGAAGCCCTTGCTTCGCCCCCCCCCCCCCCCTTTTTGCAACTCCTGGATCAGCCCCTGAAGTAGCGTTTGCGGTTGTACAATGCGCTCTTTTTATGTACAGCATATCAAACATATTCCCCACGGATAGTGTCCTTCGTATGCATTGCCTTATATGGGCATTGATGCCCATATTTAGAAGAGCTAAAGTTTACCCGCTCCCTGATCTCCATAAAACATGGTGAAAAATGCTGATTCCTTTCAATTTGAGACTCGAGGCAAAAATGTGTCAAGAAAAACTTTATCGCTTGGTCAAATCTTTATCACACAAGTCTTGAAAAGCCCTTAGACCCAGGCCTCCAAGAGATTGGCCGAGCGAGATTTAAGGTCACCAGGTTGTACAATGCGCTCTTTTTATGTACAGTACACGATGGCTTTACAGCGGCGTAGCCAGGTTTTTTAACAGGAGGGGGCACAAAAGGGACTTTCAAGGCATTTTCTTCTGTATTTTAGATGTTTCATACATTTACTGTATTTTTGGCTGCTAGAAAGGGGGGGGGGGGGCTGTGGCTACGCTCCTCTGCTTTATAAACCCATTTGACACACTTAAGCGCTGATACACTGTAAATCTTGGTGGCTTGCCTGGATTAAACTATTACAGATTGCCCGTCCTTCAGGTGTAGTAAAACCCTTTCGGCTGTATTCTCCGCTTTCGCCAAAAAACAGACTTTCTCCTATTGCATAACCGCTTTTGCGTTGTATGTGGTACACGTGCAAGTGACCCATGCTAAATAGATTCTAGTGGTGCTAGGGTCAGCGCCTTCATTCTGATAATACATTGGTTAGGCTGTGAAGCTTCTAGCAATACATTCGTTACGTAACTGCCATCTAAGAATTATTTGCACGTGTGACCCTAATTAGCAAGGTATCTAGAACTCCCGATGTTAAGGTACGGCATGCACGTTCGCCATAAAGAATTAAAAATAGTATAAGTTAATGTTTCATAGCAGACCTTGTAGACTTTACTATAACGCAGGGTTTGATCCGAGTCTTTTTTCATCTTATCAGAAACAGGGGCCCTCATAGGAAAGGGAGTGAGAAGGTGCTGTCAGCATTTGAGGTATCGGGAAGTTTGGTACTTATAACCAATAGCTTTCTACTCCAAGGTATGTCTATCTTATGGTATAAAGCATATCTCTTTCCTTTCTTGGCTACATTCTTTGCCGTACAACCAGCCCTCATTCCCTCCCCAAGACCCGCCACTGAACCCAGAGCCATTCAATCGAATCAACGGGGATTGTAACAGATCCCGGATTATGATTTCTTTTTTGATATGAAAATAACACCTTGAAAAAGGCATAACACAGCATGAGATAGTGGTATGGGTTTCTTTGGGTTAGAACATACATACTTAAAAAGTTCAAGCTTCCAATCAGTGACTTTAGCTAAGAAAACATACGACGCTTGTTTGCAGGGAACAAAAAAAGAGTTACATTCCCGACTTTGTGTCTGGCTTTCTCCACATGTGGGGCTCCTGTGGTTGATTCTTCACCAAACCCTTCATTTCTCTTCTCGTCCAACATGGCGGATGACCTTAAATTGTATCCTTTTTCTTCTTTGCTTGAGCCCAATGCACCCTGATTTCTATTCTATTATATTTTTTATAGAGATTGCAAATTCTTTAGCAATGATCTAGCGTGTTTAGTTATAATTTCTGTCTTGTCATGTTTTATTCTGAACGAGACTCCAGAGATCTTTCTGTGCCGTTTGGCTGTTCGGAAGAAGCTTTGATCGCGTGTAGGTCGCTTTCTGTGGATCCTGAACCGAAACGAGGATGTGTCAAGAAGGAGATATCTGTCGCTGGTAACATCCTCAATGTGTAAGTGTTTATCAGTAATAATGAAATATTGCTACAAGAAGAAGGCTGAAGAAAGCAGAACCAGCATGTTCTAGTGCAGGGGTGAATGGAATAACTTATTTCCATTCTAATCTACTTAAAAATATAATTTATTATATATTATCTGACCATTGTTTCATGTATAACAGGACAAAAAAGTATCTATCCGTATGTGCCAATGTTAAAACAAGATTTTGAACTTTTTCTCAATCTAATTTTCTTGAAAATATCCATACATTTGCTGTATTCTCCCGTAATAGCTATCTGGTACTTCTGATACATTCACTGTATTTTCTCATGTTTTTTTAAAGCTATGGATAGGTGCAAGATAATTGAATGTGTCATGAAGGATAGTTCAAATAAGCACATATTTCGAGTTATTTTTGTTTAGAGTCATTCAAGTGTAAATGACTATGAATTAGGTTTAAATTCAAGGGAAAAACAAACTCAGTATGAGTTATCAAGGAATTCAAGTTATCCAATTTGGGTTTGAGCAGATTCAAGTTTTTACATTAAGACATTTGTTGTTAATGTATGATCAATTGTGACAATAAATAATGAAACAGTAATTGAATTCACTCTTTTTATTTCTTTCATATTTGTTAACATGGACTTTTTTACTGAATTTGCCAGATCCTTGACTGCTAAAGAAGCAAGAACTCTTAGGGTATCAGCTAACTCCTTCATGGATCATTTGATTCTTGTTACAAAGACTATCCAGGAGTTTGGTCCACCTTTGGAAGATACCAAATCCAGCTAATCACCAAGAAAGAACTACCACCAAAGCAAGTGTACCTAAATATAACTACCTAAAGGCTATCACACGTCTTTTATCATACACTTAGAACTGCCACTGGGCTTTGTACTATCTATAGGACACTTGCGGACCCAGTACTGGTATAGAGGGGTGAGTCAGGTGAAGTGCAGATAGTACAGTCAGTAAAGCTATTATAAGTGCCTGTCACAAGGTAAAAGAAAAGTAGTAATGACTTCAGGTGGCTGGTTACAAGAATGGGCTCTTCTAGTCAACAATTCCCTCTGGTTGCTTATTCATACTCTGCAGCCTAAAGGTAGTGTTCTACCTGTTGTTGAAATGGTTTGCAAAGTCATACAGTGGAATCCTGGCTTAGGACAACCACTGAATGATGACGCCTCATTTTTCAAGTCCCAATGACATTTTAAATACATTTTCTTTAAATGTTTACCCCTTAATAAGGAATTTCGTTATGGAGGATGGTATTGTAGGTTCCTGAAGGTGCCCTAACAGGGTTTTACTGTAGCTCGTGCATTACCATTAAAGAGATGTCAGTTCTCAGATCTTGTTATATAAATCACACTCAAACAAAATACACAAACGTTACCAGCTGGTCTTTCAAAAAAAAAAATGGTTGTCACCTATGGTGTACTTATTTACAAGAAGAGCAATTTATTATAGAGCTAGAACAACAGCTAAAATAGAGTTCACGAATGGATTTTATGCACCAGTAGCTTAAACAATGGCTTGATGGAGACAAACACTTCTTGGCACCAGTACTGTGTGTTTTTGTCTCATTTTTTATATGTGTTTCGATAGATAGTAAGCATTGTTTCTCATTTTTTTCATTGCACACTATCTTTAGCGCAAAAATAAAAAGTTTACTTCCCATCAAATAATTTTCATCAGTTTCATTAGTACCAAGTGTACGTTTTATTTAAAGCACTCTAGAAATAATTTATTGGTTTGCCTTTGAGCATTTCCTAAACTTGTCTGTTTGCATGACGTCACAAGACGATGACGTCTAAACAATGGGCCGAGTTTTCTTGTTTCTCTGATAAGACAAAATCCTAATCATTCGAACGTTTCCCACATACGAGAACTTTAATTTTTATCGCTATTTAATTTCATTCTTGAGTGATAATTTTAAATTTCATCCCAGAAAAAGAACATAAAAATGTTTCGGAATGTTGTTCTGTTGCAACATAACTATATTATCCTGTATGATCTGTTAGCTGTCAGTCACAAGCAAGTTCAGCCAATCAATGTACATATCAAAACATATCTAATCCATTTCCACGCTGGCGCGTTTTGGTGAACGTTTACGTATTCTCGTTTAGTACAGGCACGTTTTGGAGCGGTGTCTGTGTGGCTTAATAAGGTAATCGACAGACGTGGGCCGGAGTAAGTTTCCCAAAAATATTTGGATTTTAAGAGGCTTTCTCTTTTGTCTTACCGCTGTTATATAACCACGCGTAATTATTCCCATGGATTGAATCCCTTTGTGGTTTTCCGTGTATGGAAAAGCGCGTGGCAAGCCGAACTTTGCTCCTTTCCTCATACCACTGTCGTGGAGATAATGAAAGAGATTAGATGGGATTTGTAAAGTCCTTAGAGCAGACTGCAAAGTGTGTAGTCACGTGAACTAGACATGCATTTTGCGCAACATGTTGAAGCAATCATTCCAAGGCTTATGCTCACTTTCCGCTAAAATGCTAGTATCTACCTGTATATGTCTCAAGATTTCAACTGGTACTGCTACTATCACAGCGCTGATCTGAAGGGTGTTGACCACAGTCTTCAGCTTTGTGGTTTTCTCACGTGACCTTTAAATCGGCTTTCCGAAGGATAAGAACAATTTCCATTCTCGTGTATGCTTTTAGGGTGGGGGGGGGGGGGGGGGGGGGTAAATAGGTTCGCGGATTCTGCCCCGAAATGCTCACGGATTACGGATTTTGATTATTATTTTGGGGGATTTTGGAAGTACGGCAGATCACGGATCTCTTCACGATTCGAGCGCGGATTTCGGATTTTGACTGCTTCGACGGTCGAATTTCGGATTTTAAATAAATTTCAATCGATGCTATTTGTTTATCTGCCAAACCATGCTGATCTAAAAAAATTATGCGGATCCACGGATTTGCCCCAAAAATGTAGCGGATCGGCGGATTTACATACCCCTATTCACCCCCCCCCCCCCCCCCCCCTCTACAGTTTGCTGATCAAGAAAGGTGGTAAAATGTAACAGCGCCTAACCTATCACAAAATTACAAAAGCGTTGATGAGAGGAAATAAGGCACCTACACGAGAGACCGGATCCGAGACTCTCACGAACAGTACCGAGACGTCCCCGAACAAAACCGAATCACTCCATCCTAAAAGCTCACGAAGAATAAAGAATGGTATTGATTTAATCAGTTCACTAATTGTAATAAAATTACTTCAGAATACCATTTGGCTAGAACCTATCACTAATTAATGCATTGAAGAAGATGCGAAGAAGCATTTAGATTTGAAACTCATTTCGTGGCAATCTTTTATTTAAACAAGGAAGGGAATGGGGATTATTCATATCGCCAAATGTTTTAGTTCCACCTCCCTTTTCCATTTCCCCTGGAAATCTAGGTTTAACTTCTTCGTCTTAAATACATAATTACCAGTCTATAACGATGTAGGAGCCGGCCTATACTTGCCGTAAAATGCATTAGACATTTGTTAGGAGTGTTTGTTTGAGGGCATGACCCGATGGAAAGATCTTTTATAAAAAAAGTACTTGTGAAACATCCTTTTGTGCTGCAGACAATGGTGCATCGTGCTGAGCATGCAGTTTGTCATGCGGCGCAGGACAACCTATCTTGGGAGATTATGTTTTCTCTGAAGACTAGCATATTTTTTAGTTTTCTTTTGACTTTCTGTAAGAAGTTCTAATCGATCCCAAAAAACTTGTTTTTACAGCCTCACATAGGAATTACATATTACCGGATATCACAGTTTTATTTTCAGAATGGATTCTAAAATAGTACAAAATATTTTTTTTGTACAGATAAGTGCTGCAGTTAAAAAACGTAGTCGGATCTGACTTTATTCCAGAATGCGGCTGCATGCAGATATGCCGTATTTGACACCCTGTATTCTAAGCCAAAAAGGAACAAGTAGTTTTGTGCATGTTCTGAGGGCTCTTACAGCATTCCCCACAGTCCTTTTGAAAATGTATGAGTTCTTTTTGGTAGGACGCTATATGTATTACAATAAAATGATAAACTATTTTTAGTATTCACAACGTGTCTTCAAACATATGGAAAACAGACATCACGTACATAAGCAGTTAAAAACCTCCCTGCTGGTCTTCGGCGGTAAAGGTCACCGAAAATAATTTACACCGCGTGTTCCAAATTTCACTAAATTGAATCCTCGATATAAAGGTATGGCAAGGGACCGAGAAATAGCATTGGCATATCGACAATATCGTTACATCGAGACGATTTTCCAAATATTTTATGGTTTTTGGGACCAGAAATCAGTATCGATAGTGTCGCTATCGAACCGTTCCACGTTCTACTGTAGATACGTCTTGCCCTCTGTTTCCCTCATGATCTTGGCAAAACGTGCGCAGAAATAGCATCTCGTGACAAAAGCTCCTGCCTTGTAATCTCTTGGACATATGCAGGCACCACCGCATTTCTCATGCGACTTCGTCTGGGCCAGTCTTCTCTGCCAGACAGGGGGCGTTAAATAAGGAATTTCCTGATCTATGAATAACTTAAAACAATATACTTTATTTCCATCGTTCTTTACCTTGGGGACCTTGCTTGAAAGCTAGTGGGCGATAACGATCATCTTGGTATGATTATCAACCTTTAATGGAAATAATACCAAATTAACGTTTTTCGAAAGAACGATACAATTTTTTCTGTGATGTCACATCGTACTATCGAGGATAAATTCGGGCTCGACTATATTCTGTGAAAACACTGAAACAGTTAGAAAACAACCATAGATTGATACCGAAGACCTTTCAGCTTGTTTCGTAATAACGGAACTTAGTTTTTATCTCTCTTGCATTTTCATAATAATTATACTAAGGGCGAAAGGTGTAATCTTGTGATAAAAACAATAAAAATGAAATATTTTATTTTAATTGCACCACACGAAACAGTCAGTGTGATAGCATATGCTTTAGGCAAAGGTCTAAAACCGTTATTGTAGTAAAAAAAAAAAAGCTTATCATGCACGTCAGCGTAACAAACTACGACATTTCCTGTGATTTGTGACCGTTTTGAGTAGCTAGGGAAGGTCGGCATGTAACACGAATTCTTGGAGAAGAATAAAAAGGGTAAAATCCATCCTGACAATTGGGCATTCAAATGCTTTAGACAAGCTACCCTTGGCCCTTAGGATTATGCTTTTATCTCATTTGTATGTTGAGGTTTTTAGGGGTCGTTATTGAGTGGTTTGGCCCGTTTCGTGGTTCAGTCGGCGCCACAAGAAACGTGATAGACGTCATGCCCTCTACATAAACATGAGACAAAAATCCAAAACAAACCCCTCAAGCCTTGAAAGCCTAAACTATGTGAGAGAACTGCATTTTTTATTAGATTCATTTTCTTGTTTCTTTCTTTTGTTTATATATATATATATATATATATATATATATATATATATATATATATATATATATATATATATATATATATATATATATATACATATATATACATATAGAATTCAAGTCTTGTTACGTAACAAATACCCCATCTACGTATTTGAGTGGGTATATTATATGACAAGGAAACCAACCACCAATGAATTTTAACATGCAGTAAAACGTTAGACAGTATAGTAAACAAACCGCGCACAGGGAACATTTGCGTGTTTCCATTTTTGGAAGAAAAACCTTTGCAATACCAGCATGGTTTATCAGTACAATTTGCAAGCACGACGCTCTCTCGTGATAACCTTTTTTTAAATAATTCGACATATAAGATTCAAAGCTTCTTTCCGGCATTGGCTGACGGAGGAAAAGGCGTTTTCAGTTTGTGTTTCATGTCAATCCAAAAGCTCTTAAGATTTGACCCTGGCATCGAAAGAAATTAGTTCGACTACGCCCATTTTCTGACTGACGATTTCTTGGTTAGATATCCTCAAAAACTGCCTAGGCCCACATGCAGAAAAAAAATAACGGCTCCTGAAAAACATTGAAACATCTGCCAATTCACACAAGCAATCTCCTTTTCGATAAGTCTTTTTTTGTCGAACTTTGTAATTAAAGTGAAAAATACTTTGTTATGATTTGTGCTTTTAGTTTGTTTCCGTTTTTAATGCCTACGTGGGTAATAAAAAATACCATATGCTTGATAAATAATAAAAGCTATACAGAGTACATAGTCAAAATGTCCTGATCAGCGAATACCAAGAAATTGAGCCTTCATTCACATGTAAGACTTATGACCTTCTCACTCAATGTGAGCTCTCGTAATATAGGATTACCGAATCGATAAAGAATGTCATCATTTGTGATGAAAACCTAATGCGCAAGTTAAGCATTTTTCTGTGTTCTGATTGGTCTAAAGCTAAGTGACTGTCGTATAAATATAGGGATGACGGGCGGTCAAATGAGGCATAACTCACTTTGGTTTGCGGAGAAAGCCTTTTGTAGAAACCGCTGAAGTGGGCGCTGAGATCATTTCCTTGAAACTGTATTTCCGGAGAAAATTGCACTCGTTTAGGCCGTAAAAGCACGAAACTAGCGCATCAAGGAGGGCAGTCAAGCTTTACAAGCAAAAGGTTTAGTTTTCAAAGGATTACTCTGAAGCTGTGCTCGAGTCCAAACTATAAAGTTCACACAGAGAAGAAAATTGTTTTGGGTGATCGAATCATTGCTGCCGCTCGTACTGCAGCTTGCAAGTTTTTTTGTGGAGAAAGCGCTGAAGCGTCATATTCAGACAGAGATGGGAATAATCAAGCAAAACAACGGACCGGTTCTCAAAAATGGTTACTTATTAAAGCAAGGGGATATGATAAAACTACAATGGCACTTACGATACTTTGTGCTCACGAAAGAGTGCCTGTGTTATTATAGAACAGAAAAAGATTCAGAGATAGAGACTCCAAGAGAGGTCATATACTTTAACGATATGTCTCTTTACATCGAAGAAATCTCCGAAAAGCAACCTAAAACTAAATACTGTTTAAGACTGGTTAAGCGCTCTAGCTCAACATCGCGGTCTTTATTACTTTCTTGTTTCTCGGAGGAGGAAAGAAATGAATGGCTGGCTCAGATTCTACAAGCCAAAGCTATGTCACTTGTAATGGACCGCTCTTGGATCGGAGGGAATGACCCGGAAATACCTAAATCTGTGGATAGCGTTAGCAGTAGCTTTTACAGCGAAAAGTTAGCGTCAGCGAAAGAGGTCCTCCAAAAATGCCGACGAAGACTTTCTAGCTCCAACCGCGGTAGCTGTACGTTCGAAGAAATAAGGCGAAGCTCCACGACTACAGCCAACCCTTCTTGGAGACATACACTTATTGACTTGTCTATCGCTTCCACTTGAGCGGTGCAATCCATTCCAGATTCCGACAAAGAGCGCTTCTGAGGGGCGCTGATCGCCAAATGGCGCCTATGTGGTTATCTTTTCTCGAAAAGAAAATTTCTGACGATTAAAATAGCTATGAGAATCGATGGCTTTCTAAAAGAAAAAGAGGAATAACGTTCACATTGAGTTGATAAAATAAAAGAAGAAACGTTTTTTAATTCCGCTTTCAACACGGTGGAATGATAGAAAGGTGAAATCCAGAACCTTGACAATACTCATATTGAGAACTTTCAATAATGAACAGATATTTCAAAGAGATGGTCATTCCTCAATCCTAGAAATGTTTTAGATAAAAGTCTTCAAGACCATAAGATCAATAGTGTGCACTCTAAAATTCAAAATTGCCCAAATATTTCCCAGTTTAGCAAACGTTATTTATTTTGTTTTTAGTGCACCGAAGAAGAGATTATTTATAAGTTTAGTCTTAAATTCATATTAGAGAACGAAGAGAGACCCTCGAGTGTAAATTTTATTTCGCGAATGGGAATTGCCATCAGCCTTTAACTTATCGATAAGACTCAAAACAAATTGGATAGGGCTAATAAAAGCAATTTTACAAGTAAAGGAAATAAAGGAACGCTCCTTGAGAACAATAAATCCATGTCAGAAAGAACATCAATGAAATAAGGCAATTCATTCCCTTGGCATGTTTTTATATATGACGCACGTTAAAGATATAAAAACATTATAATGTATCGATGTGCGCGAAAAAAATTAAATTTCGAGTAGTCGTAGTTTTATTCCTGCTAGCATATTTTCCCACTTTCCCCACCAACCATTTTATCAAGTTTCCGCGTTGCAAAGCCAATTAAATACAAATCGTTGTGCTAACGCGCTTCCTCGCTAACAGATGGACGCCTAAAATAAACTCTAAAATAGCTTATTGCCAATTTACTCTGCTGGTAGTCTATCACACATTAGATACAAACACCAGAGGGTGGTTTTAATCTTAGGATCAGCAGCCAGCGTGCATTAAAAACAGCAGTAAAGCGACAGATACCTCGGGTTTCTGAACATGAATAGTCACAGCTTCGAAATCGAAACTGCCAGCTCAGCTTTTGGATAATTGTCAAGCACATTTTTACTGTCCCCAAGGGGCTTTTCCCTCTTTTCGCCCTTTCCACCTCTTAGTCAAAGCGCATCGTTTTCCATTTGATTGCGAAATATTCTGTTCATAGGCGTTTTTAAGAAAGTGCTGTGCGATATAGTGTACTAGTTCTTTTCGTTTCGGTATAAGACATCGGTTGTGCTGATTGATTATTATTAAAATAGAAACAAATACCATGTTTGCATGAGGGTCTGACGTCACTGAAAGTCCCGGTGAGTGATTTCGAGGAGGTAAATGATAAAGGACAAGGATATTGACCGGTAAGCTCTATCTATTTCGTCTTTTGCCTTGTTTAGGATACATATCACTACAATGACGACCTCGAGACTAGAGGTGCTTTTGATCATGATAACGTTGCAGGCATGTTGCCTTGGGTAACAAGTAGGCTCGGTTTCCAGCCGTGGTTTCGTCGCGCTCTCCTCCACCGTGGAATGGGGAGGATCGCGGGCGCACCGAAACCACCACGGCTGGATACCGAGCCTAGGTACCTAGAGGCTCTCTCGTTGCGTTTTTTTTTTATTTAGAGCGAGTGCCACAACTAAGATAATAGAGACTTTCACCGTCTCGCTTTCACTCGGGGCAAGAGCGAAGGGAATAAGTTTACAGGTCGTGGCATTGCCTGAGAGAAACGGAAACGCTTACTTCGTAGGCTTGGGGCGAAAGGCGAGCCACCCATACGTCCGTATTTTCCCAAATTGCGAAATCCGGGTTTTCACCGAATAAAAAACTCCGACGCCTACAAGTAGGCTATAAAGGACGGAATTTCAGCTTTTAGGAACGGTAACGGGATTTTTACTTCCAGGAACGGGATTTTAAAGTGCATCTGAAGGAATAAAAGCAATATCCTCCAAAACGGAGGATTCATCAAATATAATATCATCAATACTAGAAGAATCTTTATTTCCAAAAATCACCGATTTCCCATAAACCCCGAGTTTTTTTTACAGCCCTTTGAATATACCAGTCTGTAAAACACCTTCTTGCCCAGTCCCCTCACGGGTAAAGCGCCAGTTGGCGCGAAATAAACACCAAATAAGGAGTAAACAATTTTGGCTGCATGCGGCGTCTTTACCTTGCAACTTTATTCGACGTGGAAATAAAGTGCTTTTCCTCTTGTTAGAGGGCTTATAATGTAAATATAACCTTATACAAATATAAAACGTATATCTTGCTTGCACTTAAAGTAGCCACTTATTGATTATTCAAATGATTTTGCAATTTTGAAAGCATTTACTTTGCTTTACTGACCCAACATGGTACCATTGCAGTTATCATAGTTTACCAAAGTAGTTAGTACGAAATGCTGATTATCTCGCTAAAAGATGGGTCCTTTAGATATTGATATAGCTTACATATAATTCAAATGATGTATTACCCCTAAAACATGGATGAAATGCTAAAGGACCCACATTTTTTTGCACAAAAAGTGATATAATTTGCTTTCACATTTTTGCTGTGTATGTAAACATATTTTGTTCCGTCTCACTAGAGATGTAATAATAATAATAATAATAATAATTTGATATAGCATTATAAAAATCTCAATGCTTTACAAACATCCTACTCTATTCTACTTATATTTCTAATGGTTAAAAACTAATCAATTGTTGTAGTGCTTACAAAATAAGTACGTCTTTAAAGACGATTTAAATTTGCTGAGACAGTCGGTGTTTCTAATGTGTAGGGGGAGGGAGTTCCATAATTTAGCTGCAAAGTTTGAAAAAGATCTGTCCCCATAAGTTTTTGTTCGTGATTTAGGAATGACGAGAAGGTTCTTGTTAGCAGATCTAAGGGATCGAGATGGCGTATACGGTGTTAAGAGTTCAGTGATATATTCAGGAGCCTGGTTGTGGAGAGCTTTATGTGTGATTGTAAGAATTTTAAAGTCTATTCTAGAAGCAACAGGTAGCCAGTGAAGTTCCTTAAGAATGGGTGTAATGGCGTCCCTCTTCTTAGCACCAACGATTAGTCTTGCGGCAGAGTTCTGAACACGCTGTAGTTTGGCTATTTCTTTTTCTTGGAGTCCAGACAGAAGACTATTACAGGCATCTAGTTTTGAAGTTATGAAAGCATGAATGAGCTGCTCACAGTTATTGCGGTCAAGGTATTTCCGTATTCTGCCAATGTTCCTTATAGAATGGTAGGCTGATTTGCAGATGCTGTTGACATGTTTTGTCATAGATAAACTCGAATCGATGATTACTCCGAGGTCGCGTGCTGCCTGGGCTGGTTTGATGAAATGTCCATCAACGTCGATTTCAGGAATTATGTTGGTTGACGTGAATCGAGATGAGATATGTACAATTTCCGTTTTATCGGGGTTACAAGCGAGGCCATTTGACGTACACCAGATGAGGATATCCTTGACACAGACTTCAAGCCTTGATAGAACTGAAGACCGATCTTCAGACGGGCAAATGGACACATATAACTGCGTGTCATCAGCATACATCATCGCACCAAGACCATGTGCACGAACAACATCTTCGATAGGCGCGAAAAACAAAGAGAACAACAACGGGCCGAGTACAGAACTCTGAGGAACGCCATAACGCAGTGGTTGGCTGGAGGATAGAACACCGTCTATAAGGACTTGTTGAGTTCTGCCAGTTAGATATGATTTGAACCACTGGAGTGCTATCTCATTAATTCCATAACGATGTTGCATACGCGACAACAGAGCCGAGTGTTCTATAGTGTCAAACGCAGCCGACAGGTCAAATCCTTTTTGTCTTCTTTGTCTTCTCAGTGCTCTACCTTTTAGACTAGTCGTAGATAAAAATGAAGACCCTTTAAGCTGTTTTATTTTTTTTAACCATTTCATCTAATCGTACTGCGTTACAAAAAACACGGCGCCATTTTGGTGTGGGTAACAGCAATTCTACCTCGCACAAAATGCTTGATATCTTGCTCAAAGTTGGGTGGTCCTTTAGGTTTTCGTATAGATCACACATAATTTCAATGATACTCGACCCTCAAAACCTAGATGAAATGCTAAAGGACCCACATTTTTTCGCACAAACATTATTTTTTATCATATTTTCGTCTCGTGTAGGATCGTATATCTTGTGAGACGTGCTCTCTCTGCCTTTTAAAATGTAAACATTTGCTAAATAAATTTTCTTGAGTACACCTTTTGATTAAATAATGCATTAAAGCATTTGTTATATACAGTATGTATGTGATATAGTAGCCTTTCCAAGGGTACCATATTCTCAATCGGGATGGTTTGAGTATTTTTGTTGCCATTCTCATAGCATTTGCTTTACCCACAAAAAGTCGGCACAAATTTGTTGATGATTTCGGCAATTTCAACTCGCACAAAATGCCTGTTTTTTTTTCAAAGTGGGGTCATTTATGTATTTGTATAGATCACTGATAATTTCAATGATATACGATCCTCAAAACCTAGATGAAAAGCTAAAGAACCAACATTTTTTCGCACAAATGCGATTTGCTTTTAATTTTTTTATTTTTTATGTAATTAAGTGCTCATGAAAACATCTTATAAGTGCTTGCATTTCAAAATACTCATGTCAACATGAGTACGAAAACGGCAAACAGGTAAATCGTTTAATTTTATTTTATTTCAGGGTCGTATATCCAGCCGTTTTAGAGACAGTGTCTGAATGTAAAACTTGCGTGTTCAAACAAAAGTAGCGTAGAATCGAAGACAGAAGCGATGGAGTAATTTAAAGTAAAAATTTTTCAAAAACAACAAAATATGTAGCGAGCAGTTGTACTCGCGTGATATAACCATGAAGTAAGACAACAATAAACTTGTAAGATGTAAGATATAATTCCTTTTGTTCGTATCTACAGATATCACACTCACGATTCTACTGTTGTCAAACCATTTAGACGGCTGACAAGCTTCTTCTCCAGTTCCCTTTTCGCTTCCTGTATTTTTTGGTATTTCGCCAGCCATATATCATTTGTCTTCAAATGACTCGTCTTGGTATGGCAAAAATACGTTTCTGTAGCGTTGTTGAGTCGCTTTCTCTGGCTCGATGTCACTGGCATCGCTTTCTCACTCGGCAGTTTGTTGTTTTACATGGAGAAGCGCTCATTTTCGTGAATGAAGATGCAGACTGCGCGCGCGAGCTGACAAGTTTGATTTCCGCGCCACGCGCCCGCAATACGTTTGTCGGTCAGCGACAAAGGTGTTTTACAGACTGGTATATTCAAAGGGCAAATCGTGGATTATGGGAAATCGGGATTTTTGGTAATAAAGATTCTTCTAGCATATAGGAGATATTAGATATCGATGAATGAGCCGTTTTGTAGGATATCGGTTTTATTCCTTCAGATGCACTTTAACTCTCAGAAACGGAATTTTAATAGTTGATTTAAGGTAATTCCCTTGAAATAGTTCTACAACCCAGAATTTTTTAAAACTTGGCATTAAACAATATTGAAGTTAAGGGCTTTCAAAAAATGTAATAAAAAAATTGGGGTACCGACCTCGTTTTCACAACAGAGGGGAGTAGAGTTACCGCGTTTTAACTGATCGCGCAAGGAAAAATTCCAACTCTTAGTTTTCAAAAAGAGTGCCTATAGTCTTTAGAAAATTAAGTTTTGTTTGTCGAGCTGCCAAAATCCGATCTCCTAAACAATAACCCGTAGTAGCTAATGTTCAAAACAAATCACATTTTAAGAGATCGCACTAAAAGACATTGTTTTCGCCACTATTCATACGGTAAAAAGCGCAATTTTGAAGTATTTGTACGGCTTTTAAGAGAAATAACAAAACTTCTACAACCTAACTTTTTTTTCTTCTTTCAGTATATCATTTTTCCGTATATATTTAACTATTTGAGCAAATAAAAAATGGGGGTAACCGTTTTTCTGTCGAAGCGATTTTAAGTAAAAAACGCGCGCCTTTTGCTGTGTTTTCTTGTACAACTGTGGCGCGCTCGCGCATTTAATACCGGAAAATTCGAACAGCGCGCGCCACTATGCGCTAATGGGGTGCGCAGTACAATTCAAGGGAATTACCTTAAGATGAGAATGATTTTAATGACGACATGGTGGTCTTGATGATAGTGATGTCAGTCGGAGAAACGATGTTGGGGATGATGTTAGTGGAGATGGTAAAAATTATGTTAATGATGATGATGTTGATGTTAGTGGTGATGGTAAAAGCCAATTTAACGATGTTGGAGATGGTGTTGATGATTGGAGGGTGGAAGTAATGTTTACAATGATGATATTAATCGAAGGTAAAAGCCAATTACATGATGTTCGAGATGGTGTTGATGATTTTGGCGATCATGGGATTTAAACTTCCAGGGACGGCATTCTAGCTCCCAATAACGGGATTTGGGGGTAAACAGCGAGCAGGAAGGCGGGACTGGTGAACAAAAGCGTCCGGTAAAACGGTATTGACCCCCCTCCCCCTAGATCCTGTGAGTAGGGGAGATGAATAAACATGTTTGTGGTCATTTGGTTTTACTGTTTATAAAATTTACATGCTAGACCCACGGTATCGGTAGTGTACTGACAGGCTGGCCATGTAAACAATTTAGCTTTCAGCCGAGAAAGACAACAATGCATTATTACATTATTTTGTTAAAAGCTACAAAATTGGAATTTTTGATGAAAACAAACATGGGCCTTATATGGAGTACATCAACGGCGTAGCCAGGATTTTTAACAGGAGGGGGCCCAAAAGGCCCTTTCAAGCCATTTTCTCCTGTATTTTAGATAATGTCTCATACATTTACTGTATTTTTGGCTGCTAGAAGAGGGGGCCCGGGCCCCTGGGCCACCCCCCTGGCTACGACCCTGTACATACAAGAGCCCTTATGCTCCGAAGGATTCTTATGAAAAATGTTGTTTAACACGGTATAAACTTTTGTAAACATGTTTAGAAGAAATGGCCTGACTAATTATCTACCTTATAGGTCAATACAATACCGAGACCACTACATGTGACGTTAAAATTGTTAATTTAAGGTACACGCAATAAATACACATTCCGTATTGTCTAAATTGAACACAATCCGTATTTTCTAAATTGAAGGTATCCCCAACGCCGGTGTCAAAGCCTGCACTCCGATATGCAGGGTATCTGGGGGTAGATTTCAAGTTTGCCAATCATCATGGCCTGGCAAATATCGTCATTATTTTCTACACCCTTATTTACCAATAAGTCCTACTGTTTAGTCACCTCTTTAAAAAGAACTCCATGCAGTATCAAGCCCCCAAGCGAAACCCTTGGTATTTAGGGCCCCAACTATCTAACCTATTTCATCTTAACAGCAAGAACGACGTCCAACGCACTTTACCTTTTCGAGAAAACCTTGTTACCTGAATATTTACAGTTTTCTATAAAATTTTGACGGGGGCGACCTGACAAACGTATTCATCCTCGTGCGCAAAATAATTTGGGATCGAGCACTTTCTTTCCTCGTCAACGAAAACGCCGCGCAGGGAAAACTTATTTTTCTGCGGTAGAGACCTTTTGGGGATGCAAAGACCGCTGGGACGTTCAGTCGATTATCTAGAGAAGGCCTGGATCCCAGTAATAGCTCGGCCCAGGATTAGACCGTGAATGTCGTGTGTGCCTAGGAACAGGTACAAGCGAAAGTTAGAATTTATACCGAGATTGGAAATGTTACCGAAGTGTTAAATTCTTTTACCTTCATAAGTATTTACAGACTCCAAGTTCATGACGTGCCGAATGATGTGATACTCATCACATATGCCATTACCTGAAATATGACAAGGATTTTAATCGAGTGCTTCAATAAATAGATAATGTTGACATAAGTGGTGTTGGTGGAGGTATTTTAAGATGAGAATAATGATAATGACGACATCTTGATGATAGTGATGCTGGCAAAGTCGGATTGACGATGTTGGAGATAAAGATGATGATAGTGGAGTGGATAAAAGTACTGTTAATGATGATGACGTTGATGATGGTAAAAGCCAAATTGAAGATGTTGGAGATGGTGATAGTGGAGATGGTTAAAATTATGTTAATGATGATGATGCTGTTGATAGCGGTGAAGGTAAAAGCCAATTTGACGATGTCGGAGATGGTGATGATGATAGTGGAGATGGTAAAAGTAATGATAATCATAGTGTAAATGTTAGTGGTGATGGTAAAAGCCAATTTAACGATGTTGGAGATGATGATGATAATCGTGGAGTGGGTAAAACTACTGTTAATGATAATGACGTTGATGCTGGTAAAAGCCAATTTGACGATGTCGGAGATGGTGATGATGATAGTGGAGTGGATAAAAGTAGTGTTAATGATGATGACGTTGATGATGGTAAAAGTAATGTTGATGATGATAATGTGGATGTTAGTGGTGACGGTAAATGCCAAGTTGATGATGGTAGAAGTGATGTTGATTAATGTAATGTACCTCCCAGCATATCCCTTGATTGACGAGCAATATCAAGTGCTTTTCCACAGCTGTTCCTCTTGATCATCGATACCATATCAGGACAATGTCTGAAAAAAAAAATTACATTGGGTCAATAAATTTATGACATATATACCTACCAAAATCTATCAGCCTTAATCCTTATACTGTTACCGTGACCACTAATACAAAGCCACCTTTCAATGCTGTAAAGCATAAAAGCTGTTTGAATAGTGATTCAAATCCCTTCAGGAATTAAAATCTTCTGTAAGCCCTGTCAGGCAAACATTTGTTGAGAACCATGTTCACAATGTTACCACACCTTCCTTCGTCTTTCAAACGGCCGACTTGCAGGCAAGCTTGCAGTCCTATGGATATCTAAAATAAAGACATTGCTAATCAGGCATTAGTTATTTCAAATAAGAAAGTACCATAAGTACTTCTAACCTCTGTTGCCATGTCTGCGAGTTTCTTCTGGATAAGCTGGTTGGATGCCAGTGGTCGCCCAAACTGTACCCTAAAGGAGTAAAGTACTTGAGAATTTGCAGACAATACTCCAGTTTTGAACCTTTTTCCATAGAACACCAGAAACATCATGAAGATCCAAAAATTTGAATGTTACTGTTCTGCACATTCCAACACAAAAACAATGTTGAAGCATATTTGGCAAGAAACAATCACTATCTAAGTAAGTAAATGAACTATCTAAGAAATGTAAACAAAACAAAAAAAAAGAATTTGTAATTGATAGGATTACGTAATTACAATAAAATACAAAAATAACAAACGTCCGCAGTGCTAGATAAAGCTTAGTTCGAATAAATCGAGTTAGATCAGCAGTGCAAAAAAGGACTAACAGCAGACGATTGAAAGTAAACTAATTGTATTTCGCATATTTCAATTTATATGATATATGTAACTAATGCTCATTTCTGTATTCTATAGTTGACTATATATTATATGTATGTTATGGAATGGGCATGTTAAAAACAATGCAAAATCCAAGTTGATAAGTCTTCATAATGCCGCAATGGGCAAAATAGTAACACTCTTTTTGGTATGCATGAAATATTTGTGTTGAAATTACATATGTATTTGTGCACCCTAAGTACACCTACTGTATCAAGCAGCTAGCTGAATGTAAATTGGACTATCAGAGTATTTAATGGGCCAAAAATGCTCACCTATCCAGCACATATTGCCTTGCTGTCTCATAACAGAATTCTGCAGCTCCAAGCGCACCCCATGCTATTCCATATCGTGCACTATTAAGGCAACTGAATGGACCCTGGTGAATAACATTCATAGCCAACATTACATATGCAACCATGAAATTATTGAAGATACTGTATCTCAGCTGTTGTAACATAACAGTCTTATTTTAATGGTGAACTAATGTATATGTTTGATAAATCAATAGGGGAGTTGGCTGTGCCTCTCACCGCTGTGTTTTGGATGGGATTCCTGGTTTTGACATGAGGTGATTTAGTTGGTCTTGCCTTTTTTCAGATAGTTTTTCTCCGGGTTATCTGGTTCAACCTTTTTCACAAAACCAACAATTTCTACCTAAGCTGTGATCCATTGTCAGACATGAGTTGCATGATAGTTGCCTGAGGAGCCTTCCTTTGCCTTCAACTCGACTACCTGAATCTGGGCTCTCATAATTTATCATTCCAATGTGAATAGCTTCACAAATTTATATTTTATTCATTGATATACCATTCAATAACTGAACAAATGAATAAAATCAGACTTATTGCTCAAATAATCTTATGTGCACTGTAGTGTCTATGGTATAAAAGCCCATCCTTGCTAACAAATCTGTTCACCTGATTGGCAAAATCATCATTATATTGGATATACAGGTATTCTAAAAAAAGGGCTTATTTCTTCATTATTATTTATGTCATTATTTTTTGTAAAGCATACTTTTTTTCTGTATAAGTACTGTACTTTATAGGCAAAGCTTATATAAAATATGTGAAACATACCTTAAGCCCTTCAACGTTTGGAAGGAGGTTCTCAGCTGGTACCTCCACATCCTCCATTACGATCATTCCTGTGGCTGATGCACGTAGAGAGAATTTGCCATCGATCTTGGGTGCTGACAGACCAGCCATGCCCTACAGGTGCACAAAACACATAAAATAGTGTAACAAAGTACATTCACATCTCTCATCAACTTTGGTTTAATATCAATCATTTAGTAGAGCATGCAATTCTGCAGGGAAGGGGATCTCTGAAATGGGAAACAATTCTGGGGAGTTGGGAAAGACAAAAAACCTCAGTCTGCATAAAGTAGAGACATTTAGCCTTCAATTATTTAATTATTGCTCACATTGGATATACATTTTATCTTGGATTGAGGTAGTGACACCAGACAAGTACATACTGAACACATTTCAATTCACCTTTTCTAGAATGAATCCTCTTATAATGTTGTCCTCACACTTGGCCCAAACAACAAATATATCAGCAATCGGAGAGTTAGTAATCCTAAAAAAATAACACCATGAGACATTAGGTGGATCTCAATAACTCAATAACCTTCCTTTCTTTAGGCTGTTAAAACCTGAACATACTGTACACTGCATGTGAGACATCATATCTTTACAAACATAATGGCACAAAAAACATCTACTGCAGCTGTATTGAGCAAGAAGAATATTTTTTTTTCACCAACCAAATGTTACATATGTACAGTATTTGTATTTGTATATTTTTAATAAAAAAGATCGTACCATGTCTTGGCACCATTCAGTATGTATGTGTTGCTTGACTTGTTGTACTTTGCCTTGGTTTCCATACTGCCTGGGTCACTACCATGGTTTGGTTCAGTCAGACCAAATGAGCCAACTATTTCACCACGTCCTGTTGCGATAGTATGAATATCAATGTCTGATATTATGATATTGCATTGGTATGTTAGCAGCTCTGTTGCTAGGAGCTGATTAATTAAGAAAAGGTAAGGCATAGCTTATCAATGGCAAAAAAGGATTTTCAATTTTATGATTCCCTTTTAGCACCTGATATGCTTTAGTTGTTTGTATTAAACCTACTCAGCTTTTGAGAATATTATAAGGAAACTCAATTTGTAAAGATAGACGAGGCAGTATTCAAATCCTGAAGACAAACTCTTCTTTTTCAAATGGGTCATTTTTTTACTCCAATTGAAACAAACATTGAAGCATGAAATGCTGGCTAAAGGCTACCCAGGCCTTGGGTGGATTTTGCAAGACAAAACTTGATGTCTTTTAGCATTGTTCTGTCATGATAAGTAGTTTCCATACCCTGCCCCCTTAAAGCAAAGTACCTAGTCTAGGAAGATACTTCTGTCGCTGCTCCTCTGTACCAAACACATGAATAGGGTGCATTACAAGAGAGGACTGGACACTCATGGCTGAACGGTAAGCACTGTCAACCCTGACAAATAATAATGAACAAAATATTTTATTAGGTACTATACGATAAGAATCAATAAGCTTTCCCCTTTTTTTTTAATTCAGGTACACATCATATTATGTGTAAAATGAACATGATCACAACCAACCTTTCCACCTCCCTAGCTATGAGGCCATAAGCAACCGATGAGACACCAGCACAGCCATAACCTAATCAGTAATAAACCAAAAATGCATAAAATGAAAAAAATATAATAGATACCATTATTTAGTATTGGTTACACAGCCATAACCTAATCAGTAATAAACCAAAATAACATAAAATGAACAAATATAATAGATACCATTATTTAGTATTGGTTACAACTGTACACCCATCTAAATTAGAGACTCTTACCGTCAATGGTTGCTCCAAGAACACCAAGCTCACCCATCTCTGGGAAAATTTCTCTCTCAAAGACTGAAATCCAAAATATAGCAAATAATCTAATGTAAAATGAACAGACAGATGTAAAACACAATCCGAATTTAAGGTATAGTACAAGAATACATGCTAATACCAGAACAGGGGTAGCTTAATGTCAGTTTGAGGTTGATTTGAGTTGGGGTTCAAATGTGAACAGTAGGTTGCTTGCTTTGGCACAGACCTTCATTCATATTCCCAACAGGATCTGAGACATCAAAAAATGTATGTTGTTTAAAATGAAACTGTCAGGTCACTATCTTTGAGCCCTGTTTGCAAGCAAGGAGCACAGACCTTCATTCCTATTGCCCATCAAGATCCGGGGCATCAGTTTCTCTTGGCAATAGTCCCTAAACTGGTCCCTGTACAATAAACAATTATTAAATAATTTTATAAATAGATCATGATAATCAAGTCTTGGAAGTATGTTCAGAAAATTGATGTTTAATAAAATTTGAATAAGAGTAGTATTATAACAGACAATGAGAAAAATGTGCAAAATGTTCAGTAGTAGCACATTTGATAATGAAATATAAAAAAAAATGTTCAGTATAACCCTTTTACTCCTGGGTACTTTTGAGTAAAACAGACTGAAAACCAAAACCTCTTCCCCCCCCCCCCCCCCCCCCCCAATGTTTCCAACAATGCACTGCAGTGCCTTTTCTTTCTAGCGATGGCACTGCTACAGCCTGTTGCATACAACAGTTTTGCTTGTAATTTGCTTAAAAAATTACAGCTTTTTCACATCTGGAGAGTGCCTTAGGACATCATGAAGTCTATTTGGGCATAATTAATGCTGTGCTTATGGATATTTGCAGGCTGAGGTTGATTCAATGGGATAATTCCTTGTTTGGGCTTCACCCAGTGAGAAAGGGATTTTCTAGTGAATGGCCTCATACTCTCCAATGTGGACCATCTTTGCTACCCAAGAAATAAATTATTCATGACACTAGTAGAAAAGACGCTTGGTGAGCTAGGTGCATTGTTTTTTTTTAAGGGATCAGGTCTTACTGTAGCCACAGGTTGAGAAGGAATACAACCATTTTTTACTGAAATGTAGTTTTACCTACAATACACTAAATATTTAAGATTCAGAAAACAGCAACAAATATGCAAAATGGTCAGTTCTTTCCCAGAATACGAAGAAAATCTTCATACACACCTAACCATGATTTCCTCCTCAGTGAGCCGACAGTCAAGATTTAATGGGTCCTGGTAGTTGAATTTTGCTTTAAACAGAAGCAAAGTATATGTCTCATTAATAATATGCAATCAGGGTCTGGTTATTAATTTTATGTGACACACTGTGATGTAAACCATGGATTTTTAGAGGACCAATTCACAAAAAATAAGATATAACTTTAGGTTTAACTATTTGTTAAACCTAGTGTTCATTTGAATACTCACCAAAGCTTGACCTTTTTTTCTCTTGAACAGCTGTACAGTCGTTAAGGTGAAAAAGTCCTAACAACGGTCAGATACAGGAAATTTATAGTATAAACCCATGCAGGAAGCGAGAACTACTTTACAAATGTAAGGTACGTGTTGCAGGTACTAGCAAAGGCTACAAACAGGTTTACAAAGTACTGTACTTACATTATAACTTATATTTTGCTTTCCAAGACGTGAAGACTGTTTCACAAATATAGTATTGTGTCCAATATTTACTACAAAACATTGCAAACGAACATCCCTGGTTAAAGAAATTATATTTGTCGTACAAAAGAGTTTCGTGTTATTATGAGTGGTGACAAGAAAAACGTTGCATAACAACCAAGAGCCAAACGGTGCATGGATTTCGAAGAAGATAGCAATTCCCATGCATTTTGTTAATGGATACAATCTTGTTGGGATGCTTGAGTCGACTGCACACGATACAGAAGCGCTGGAGACGGTTTCGCTGATACCAGCGGGCGGATAACCCCACGGAACATTCGGATCGCCATCTTCGTTGAGAAATGTGACACTTTTTTACGATTCGACTTAAATTTTGAGCCCGCAAGATACCAGCGGTCATAAATAGTAACAGGAATACCATGCAATAATACTGGAAATTGACAACTTTGTAAATGAATATAGAATAGAAAACATACTAAGATGAAAAAAGATAATTCAAAATGAAAGTGAAGAAACTGCTTTTCTTTGGACTTACCTTTTAGATGTTTTTTACCCGATTTCGCAATAATTTTGGTGAGCGAGACACTAATGTAAAAACCCCCAGTCCCGCGCGACCTTGATTGCCGCCATTTTGTGCATGCGTTCTATGCGTTCTGCTTCGTCCAAGTTCTGCGAAAAAAAATATTGTGCAAACTTCTGTTCTCATGTAGATCGGAAAAGTTATTCTCTGTTAGATCGTCAAGACAAAGATGTAAAAATATAGAAATATGCCGAGAGGAAATCTTTTTGAGAACTATTAATTGTCTTGTGGATTTATGATTTCGATGTTGGATTGATGTAATACACGCGATCGAACTGACTACAAATACAAGATGGCGAGCGTAGCTCAACAGAAACCACCGTTCCCTCCGCCTGACGGTATGAATTAATTACCACACTTCTGAATGTAACTTCTTGGATTAACATATGAAGTAAATCAAACTATACAAAGTTCTTACTTCCACTATAAAGTTTCTATTGACCATTTTGTCACTCTTTCTAAATGCCATCATTTGATCATAATTCAGACGTTTAAAAGGCTATTTTTCATTTATTTATTGCTTAACTAGATAAAGTCAGACAAGCTCAACAAAGTAAATTCTACCTCAGTTATATCACATTGAATCTCTACAGAATTGGAAGGTTTTGATCCTTTCTAAAGGGATCAAGTAGAGTTTGACGACGGCAACAAGCATGTCACAACAAGCTGTTATAATCAAATAATCTCATGTTGATCTCTAATAATATGTTCTATTAATCAGACCAAGAGCTTAAGAACATCATTGACAAGTTAGCTAACTTTGTTGCGAGGAATGGCAGCAAGTTTGAGGACATGACCAAGGAAAAACAAAAGAACAACCCAAAGTTCAGTTTCCTTTATAGTGGTCAGAATTATCATAACTATTACAGATGGAGAGTTTCTGTGGAAATTGGTGAGTACCTTGTAACTCCAGATTATTTCTTGGTTGAATAAGAAAAGCAGGTGTCCAGTAGAATATCATATTCAGTCTAGGAACTCTTCCAAGGATAGAAGGGGGGGGGGGGGGGTAAATAAAGCATAATGCCATGAGAAGTAACTTTGTGCTTTCTAGTTCAAAAATCTGTCTTGGCATCCTCTTAGTCATGTCTTTGTATAGGCCAATGTATATCATACACAATAGTGAGGAACATTGCATTTTCTAGCATCAAATCAAACCCAGCAGCATCAGCAGCAAACACAAATGGTAGCAAACAGTCAATACAACAAACCTCAGAGCTCAGCCCTCGTACAGCAGGCTTTGGTCCAACAATCAATCAACTCAGCACCCTGGCAACAACAGCAACAGCAAACTCCCCCTCAACAGGTATGAGTATTGTTTTCACTAGAGTTGTTCAGGGGCATAGTCAGGAGGGTGGCTCCTAGCAACCAAATTTACAGTAAATGTTTGAGACATTATCCAAAATACAGGAGAAAATGCCTTGAAAGGCCTTTTGGGCCCCCTCCTGTTAAAAATCCTGGCTACGCCACTGTTGTTGATGTATTTGTTGTTGGTTGTAACGTATTGGAAGGCTGTAGCCAGTTTGAGGTGAATCAGGGTTATTGTGTCATGCATGATGTAGAAGAATAGTAGAACCCTACTAAGCATTATAGCAATCATTTTACTTATAGTAATAGGGGTTCCAGGTATTGGGATCAATATAAATGATCAAAGTTTCTGTGCTGTAATAGGGGTTCCAGGTATTGGGATCAATATAAATGATCAAAGTTTCTGTGCTGTAATAGGGGTTCCAGGTATTGGGATCAATATAAATGATCAAAGTTTCTGTGCTGTATGGTGAAGTGCTAAGACAAGACATCTAGTGGCTGTACAATGTAATATTACACCTTGTGGCTGCACATGTAATATAACACATTCATAGTGGCTGTATGTGTAGCAATAATGACCAACATAAATTTGGTTGTTTTGATTGACAGGTTGTGACAGCTGTGCCACCACCAGCTCAATATGCCGCTCCTCCACCCACTGTTTACCAGAATGCTCCTCAGCCCCCTAGTGACTTAGATTTTCAAGAGTTTGATGGCATGTTACAGAAGCTAATGGATTCATGTACTAAAGATGCTATTTCTGTAAGTAAACCTTATGATGAGAACTTTGCCTGTAAAGTCCTAGTTCTGATAATCAAGATCAAGGCTTCAAGCTTAGTCTCAAGATTTTGGAATAGTTTTTCGTTTTATCAACAACCCTCCACTTCTCAACAATACTAACAAGACATATTTTTGTTCTATCAACAGACTGGGCGTGGCTGGGTCTTAAATAATGCCAAGTCGCCTCAACACTGCCACCACATCATGGAGTATATCCTAAAAAAGTGAGATGGATATTAAGTTTTGCTTACTGTATTTACTCATGTATAAGGAACACTTGTGTATAATGCACAACCTGATTTTCGAGGTCATTTTCCAAAAAAATAAAAATTACCTAAATTTTGACAAAAATCTAAGGTTAAAAATATGTTGAAAGGGGCACGAAAAACATGTAAAAAGTCAAATAAAACACGAGCACTGCAAGCATTTTTAGAAGTAAAAACAAGGACAAGGTCTCTGAATGTGTTTTTTATTTACATTGCGTAAGTTTACGTAGTATGAAGTTACAGCATAATTTAGTTTTTCAAGAGTACCAATAATAAAAATCTATTAACATTCCATCTATTCATCATTTCTAATGACATATTTACATTGATGTTTTTTTTTATGTTTCTTTGAAAAAAACTAACTCTAAAATGTTTGAAGTTATGTTTTTTAATGTTCTCTCTCCGAGTGTTCATACCGTTAGTGTTCAGATGTTGAATCCCTCGAACTCTGAATCAGAGTCAGAGGCAAAAAGTTCTTGTGCAAATGCGTCGTTATCTACAGTGTCATCGAGATCCATGACCTGATAGACAAGATCGTCTTCCCTGCTGTCTAGATTGTTCAAAATGCGCCTCGAAGACTCCGTATAGAAGCAGGCTTTGTCTTGTCCGAGTCCTCCACAACACACTCTCCATACTTTTTCATTCCAGGTTTTCATTCCATTACCGTCCATCAAATGGCTTGAACTGCTTCAACAACTCTGTGAGAATTGTTGATTGAAATTAGGATTGAAATTCTGATCAAAATTGCAGCATTTTTTAAACATAAAACAGCAAATCATTGGCTTTCTATTGTTTTTATGATTATGCAAATTTTCGACCTCTCAAACAATCACCCTCACAAGCACCCCGATTGTAAAGGTCATTTAAAATGTAAAAAGTACACATTATACATGAGTAAATTCGGTAGCTTTTTCATGAAAGCTTATACCTGTTCCTGGACGTCAGATATGTAACTCTAACTCAATCAAAGTAGAAAAGACTTAAAGCATACATTGAAAGCATAGCCCAGCCTCCTACTTCTTGAGGTATCCTAAATTAGAAACATAAAATAAATAATTTTGGTTCTTTTTTTTTCACGTTTTTCTTTCTGTCAATAATATTTGATTGCCAATCTTTGATTGCCAAACTGCAATTAGTTTGCAGTGTAGAAACGGTCCATATTTTAGAGGTATTGTTACTCTGATCTGTAGAGTATGAAACAGGCTGAGCATTCAAAGAATTGCATGATTTACATGAACTTCAGTAGCCAACAAGTGTGGCAAAGTAGTACCTCAAAGCACATCAGACATGATGGAATCCTCATTATGCAGTTTGTGCCATTTAAAACTGCAATTCTTACAATACGGTATATGCTGCAGTAGTTGCCTAACTTTCTTACCATTTTCTTGGTGGTTATGTTAGGGCACATTGCACTATAAAAAGAATGCTATAAAATTACTTTCTCTTAAAGGCTTTTCTGTTCTGTTTCCCCTGCCAGATGCTTTGCCCCAGGCCTTACTTTCCCAAACAAACTGCACCTGGTCTACATCATAAATGACATTGTGCATCACGCTGCTCGAAAAAACTTGACTGACCTTAACAGTGCAGTCAAAGAGGTTGTTGTACCAGTGTTTTGTTATGCGAGGCAAGGAGACATTGGAGAAGGCATGCAGAAGCTCACCAAAGTACTAGGAATCTGGGAAACAAATGATTTCTTTGATGCAGCAACTTTACAGGTGTGATATGCTTCATGCTATGAAAACCTATAAATCCATTTAATTGCTGTACAGTGTTTGCTTGTTTATTTGATAACCATGAGGAAGAGTTGATCAATCTGGATTCTTATGCCTGGTGCATACTAGTGACATACAGTAACAACATAGGCACGAACACTCTTGTGTTTTTATGTTAAGCCTGACATACATAATGACATCAACATAATGTCATAATGGGAAAAACATGTTATATTTGGTTATGTCCATGTCATTATGTCGAACCATTCACAATTGAACATATGAACATAAGGGCGTGCACGCCTATGTTATTTCACTTGTGTGCACCAGTCACCAGTCATAATGCATCCTTATTTGAAACAGATGTGCAGTAAATGATTTGCTGGTCAGTTTAATTGTTTTTGTAGTTCCGTATATAAAGATTAACTCATGAACATGTTAAATATACCTTTTGTAGAAACTCAAAAACCCAGAGTCAGCTAAAGCAGAAGTTGAAGAAGTTCAGAAAAGGTTAAGCCAAGGTAAGTAAAATTAAGGAAATCCTCTCCACTGGAAAATTATTTGCTCTGAAATCATGTCACTAGCACATGTTGATTGATCTCATTTAATTTATTTTCCATTGTTTTCCCTCATATATATGTGGTCAATCCTAATTATGTGTTATAAATAATATTTGAAATATCTAATTCTGCTTAAAATGGCATACGGTGACCTCATATAAATATCCTGGCCATGAAGAATTGGTTCTTATAGGAATGATTGAATATTGATTGTCATAACCCTGGTGTGAAGACTGTGTGGTGATAGCAAAAACAAAAATATACTTCTCATAAATGTTTTGTGCATTTCATTCAGTACTTTAATTAAATACAGCATGGGTTTATATGTTGCATTCAGCATTGACTGTTATAGTCAGCAAGCATTATGACTAGAGACTGTTATTGTCTGGTGTAACTGAAAATATAACAACCAATTAAGAACCATATCAGCCTGAGTTGTCAAAAGGTACCCAGATTTATAACAACCTATTCATCATGATCTTGAAAACCCTATGTTTTTATATGCTAATAGAATGTAATAGAAAATAGAATGTTAATAGAAAATCACCCCTTTTTTGTGCCTATTTCTGTGAGGAGACAGCTCTACTACCACTGTCATAGACACTTGGTTGGTTTTGCTTTTCAGGTCAGTTTTCCAGCAACGCCAATTACCAACAACAACAAGCTTCCCCTATCCAAAATGAATTTCAAGCAAAACAAGCTTTCCAGCAATACCCAAATTACCAGCAATACCAACAACAGTACCAGCAATACTACCACCAGTATCCACCGTACCAACAGCAAAACCCTGGACAGTTCCCCCCAACTGCTCCACCAGGGTTTAACCAGCCACCTCCATCTTTTGGTATAGGCCAGGCAGTCCCTGGCCAGCCACAAGGATACCAACAAGAGGAAAATGTAGGCCACGCATCACATGACCAGCAAGGACAATCACAGGCAAAGGAGGAAAGGCCACAACAGGTCTTGTCAGGTTAGTGCTTTTAAAATTTGGGTTGGAGGATGACAAGATAAATGCATGAAATACTCTTTTGTACCGATTTTTGTTATGACTTTACATTGCTTATAGCATAAAATGATAAAATTATAGCATAAAGCGATAAAAAGTAATAAGAATACATATACAAAATAGTTGTTTCATAAGAACATGGTTGAAAACAAAGTTTGCTCTCAACATTTTTTGTATGTTTTTTTTTCTCCCTACATATTTCTTGTTGGTATAACCAATTACATAATTTGAATGACAGAAGCCGGAAATTGTTGTTGAGAGCTCAGAATATTGAAACCCACAGTAAAGCTATTTCTGAACAAATTTAAAGTTGGTACATATAATAATTTGAGTAAATATATTTACATTAGGTTTAATTACTCCTCCTGTACTTGAATTAATCCCATTGCAAACATTCACCATGACGTTATTTCTGACTCATCAAACTTATTCCTCATTAGAAGAGTCCAGTGAAGCTTCAGATGAACCCCCAGATGAGCAAAAGCAAAGTGATGGTATGAATGCTCAGGCATCCAACGAAGGGTGTGGCCAGAAAGGGGGTCCAACCGACCAAAGGCGTAACCACGAGGTGAGGTTTCCTAAGTTTCTCACTAATTAATACATCACATCAAATCAGTTATTCAGAATTTAATTTTTAATTTTGTGCCTTAGGGATTTAGATGATAAGTGAATTTCTAGTACTATTAGCATATTTCATTCAAATAAAATGATTGGTTGTAATGGAGCACCTAACATTACACAGAACAAATTGTTTAGGGTGTTTTGGTTTGTTTTATCAATGGGTGTCTGTTAAACATTTTTAAACAAAGGATATATGCTGTTATTGTAATCCAAATATATCTTTTATGCCTGCTGCTATACTTTACCAGGCTGGTAAGCTTCAGATAAACAAAATTAAACACTTGATAGAATACTACATATGTTTATCTAAATGTGACTGACTTTTTCTGTTTGATACCAGGGTGATCCCTATCATGGTGGACCTTTCAATCAGGCGCTGCCAGGATTTCCTCCACGATGGGGTCCCCCACCCCACATGCCTCCAGACTACAGGGGCTTCCCACCCCCAAACTTTCCTCCCCCTGACTTCAGCCGCCCCCCTCCAAACTTCAATGACCCAGCCTTCCAGGGCCGACCACCTCCCTTTGTGAGGCCCCCGCCTCAGCAATTTGATTACCAGCATGGCCGTGCCAACATGGATATACCTCCGCCCATTGATTATAACCATGGCCGACCCCCACATGATGACTTTGGTCATGAGGCCTATGGGCCAGATGACTATGGACCGGACAGCTATGGTCCAGAAGAGTTTGGGCCCCCACCTGTGCCCCCGCCACCACGCCCTATTATACCAGAGGCTATGTACTATGAGCTACCTGCTGGCCTCATGGCACCTATGGTCAAGGTGGGTTGAGTGATATTGTGTGAGCTTTAGAATTTGTGCTTATAAATTGTGTCTGTTTATTATATGTACCTTAAAATCTTTAATCCTTTTTTTTTTTTTTTAAATCCTATTGTGAGCTTGCTTTCATGCTTGGTTGGCTTCAAGGGTATAAAGGGAACAGTGAAAATAAGTATTATCTTAGCACATGAAGCTATTTATTCTTGCCATTTGATCCCCTTATAACTTTGTAGCAGAGTGACATCCTTCCCTCGAAATGCCAACCAAGCTTAACTATTTAACAGCATTGTTCTTCCCTAATTCATTAATGTTTTTTTTAGCTGTCTGATGTAGACTACGTCCCACTGAACCCTGCTGATATCCGCTTACCGGCACCTCAGCCACCCAGTGAGCGTCTGCTAGCAGCAGTAGAGGCTTTCTATAGCCCCCCTAGCCATGAGAGCCCTCGTAACGCTGATGGATGGGAGCAGAGTGGGCTGTTTGAGTTCTATAAGGCCAAGTTGCCATTCTTAAAACAGAGGGATCTTACAAAGAAGGACCGCCCTGTGCCGCCAAGTACCCCTCCCAAGAAAACTTCCCCTGACCAATCCAGGTAAACAAAGTCATTTTCTACAATTAAAGATGAGTTTATTGAGGGTTGTGATCTATACATGAAACTATGCTCAATTGTTTGTCACAAATATTGCCATCGTTGTTGCTTAAGGTTCCTAACAATTCGACACTTTCCCACTTGAACCTCTAGCACCTTATCTTACAGGTCTCGGTCCAGGTCTCCACGGTCACATAGGTCGACATCCCGGTCCCCAAGACGTCGACATTCCCCCTCGGTCAGCCCACCCTACAGGCGCCGCTCCCGGTCCCGCTCACCACAGAGGCAAAGGTACAGTCAGTTACGTATAGATTTCTTGGGAAAATAGTCCTTCTCTCCTGGCTTGCACTTGATTGGCCGAGCTTCCCTATAGTTTCCCTCATATAAAGTTTTATTTTTTATTTTTGGAGAAAAATATATAAAGTGTGTGCACCACATACAAATAGCTGTTTGGTGTTTGTATATACAAAATTGGAGTTGCCAACTAAAAGTCACCTATGTAGACATAACTTTAGACTATATGTGTCTGTGTTTGGTTCAGGTCCTGCTCCCGATCTCGGTCTAGATCCAAGTCTCGCTCCATTTCACCCATGTTTCGCTCATCTGACAGAAAAAGTCCAAGTCCACCTGCATTCAGGTAAGAGTGTTGATGTTGTTATAAGGATGATGGTTAATTATCCTGTTGACCCATCAACCGGCCCGTACTGGCCATGAGAACTTCCCACACACCAAAATATTCATGAGTACAAAATTAACTCAACAAGATAAGGCATTAGTCTTAAGGATAAATGTTCTTGAAGATGTGCATCCAACTAATGTCATTGGCAACTACCTATGACAGCTTGGGCTCTTGATAAATTTCAAATTGAACAAGGACAACAGCAGAATTGCCCCTCTTGACGCTCAAAAAAAAAGTGACACCTCAAGTCAAGTCTCCATCATTTAAAGAGCTTGGTTCACAGGTATTAGCATTTGTTAAGAACTGGAAAGCTTATGTTAGTTTTTTTTTTCAGCCCGTTTGTCACTAAAACCACAGAGACAAGATTAGATGAGACTAACGTTGGCCATCAAATGCTCAAGAAAATGGGTAAGGATGCGAGCTCACATGTCTTGTGGAATTGTTGACATAAGGTCCTGTCATGCCATTTCCATTTGAGAGAACCCTCGTGGACATTTGTCTTTCGTTTGTTTATTGTTTGTGTGTGCCTGTTTTCACCCCAGGCTGGGAGGGAGCTGGGCTTGGCAAGAACGAGAGAGGAATTCAAAATCCTATCCAGGCTGGGGAAGTACGGGAGAGACATAACATGTACAAGGTATGGTACCATCATCATCGTCATAACCACTGAAATGCCAATTGTCACCACTACCATCATCCATTATCATCATTGTCAGCATCATTATTTTCATCGCTTCCACATCACCACCACCACCATCATCATCTTTACCATCACCTCCACCTTCACTGCTATAATCATCATAACCTCCGTCACCACCATCATCATCAACACCTATGCCACCAATCATCATCACCCTTTAGCAAAAGAGGAGGTGTGAGGAAAATATGATGCCATTGCCCTTTATGTACATCTCCATCTCCATCTCGATTCAGTTATTCAAGTAATTTTATATACAATAACCAATATCACCTCCGTCACCAACATTATTCATCGTCCACCATCATCTCCTTTCTCTGCCATCATCATCATCATCACTTCCTCCACCAATCATCATCACCATTATCAACAGAGGAGGGTGTGAAGAAAATACGATTCCATTCTCAACTACTACAACCTTTTTGTAGAAGTAAACTGCTTTATTCCATCCCACCCACTTTATCTCTTGCCTTTAAAGGGAATTGGTGTGGAAGAGGATGACGTGTTCGACAAATTTAGATACAAGCGAAGTTATACATATAACAGACCAGGTAAGTGTGATTTGAATTTGATTTCTTCTTGATAGAGAACTTGTACAATACTTGATATTGACATTTCTTTTCCGTTTTTCTCTCTTGACAGAAGGAAAATAACCTGTTCCTGTAAAATTTTGTATCTCCTTAGTGGAACTTCCTCCCAAACCAGCACCCGAATAACACGTGTCCAGATTGATCGGTCTTCCTGTGTTTTGAGTGCAGGGCCCAAACTGGTTGGCCAGCGGTATAACTGTGCTTAGCCATGTGCGGCAACACGGGACCTTCGTTGAACCTCCTATCCCATGCAGTTCAACTCAATCCGGGTTCATCCTATTTCCATAAATTTATACCCAAACTGCATTCTTTCCTCATTTTGCGTAGTCACCCATTGTCCAAAACATATCTTGACGGTCTAGACCACCGTCCAAACCAATCTTGACCACCGTCTAGACCAATAATTAACCTGCATGGTTTTACTCCTTGTACTAGAAATATACTGCATACATGCAACAAGATGATTAATTGTCCAAGAGTTCTCACTAACAAGTCAGGAACCAATTCTACTGCAGAGGAGAAACGGTTGATTGGTCAATGAGGTTTGAGTGACAGTGCTAAAAATATTTGACCGTACAGAAGCAAGTCATTAATTAGACAAAGCGATTTGGTCCATTGCGTAGATTCTAGATATCGCTTGTCCTACATCTTGGCGGTGTTTGTTGTGCTATATGCCATACTGTAAATAAACATCAATACATTGGTCGAGTTGTATTACTTCTTTACTGGTTTTCCCCAGCTTGTTCTCACGCTCCCCATCCAATAGGTGAAATTAGTTTATATTACTCTCTCGAACTTGCTTGTATTGAGAGTTGAGGCGTTGAATCCATTTTTTAGTATGAATCAGGCCTTAAAGGCTCGTGCCAGGCACTTTTTTCGTTCCCTATGAAAAATAAAGTTCTATTTTTCCTCCCACTTTAGAAAAATAAAATCACTTGATAATCGGGCTAGAAGTGATGAATCGGAAAGTGAGCGATAGGCTAGTCGTCTATTGACATAAAGCCTGGAAAGGGAACAGTTTTTTGTAAGGATTAGGTTGTTCTTCCATAATCATAATTAGCTTTCCCCGCAGACGTTTTTAAGGTCAACACTCCCACAAACTAACTAACGACTCTGCAGGGAGAGGCGTGGCTGTGCCTAAAGACTGATTTAGACTGAACGATTTAGTGGTATGCGACACGTGAATCAGCTTACGACCCCGCTAACGATGCTCGACTACGAAAGTTGTAGTGAGACTAAACCGTGCTGTCTAAATCGCTAAGGGCGCTAGGAGATCACGTGACAGATCACGTGACTATTTGGGTAGCAAACTAGCGCGCGATCAGGCTAGCGGCAAAATAACAGCAACAAAAATTCAGCGCTTACGAATCAGCAAGAATTTTTCTTTGTCAGAAAAGGTTTATTTTTCTTTTAAGACTTTATTTTCAAGTTGTTCTCTGGTGTGACGGGCGCAGTCATCTCCGCTTTTTTGTTCGAATATTTTAGAAAGGGATCGTGATCTCTTAGCGCAAGTCTCATATTGCCTAAAAATCCCCTTTAATGCCTAGTGCACACTAGTGAGCGCGAACTCTTATCTTCGAAATAACGACATAAGAGAAAAAAAGTTTTTTTTTTTGTCCATGTCGTTGTCGGGCTAAACATAGTGCGCGCGCCCATGTCGTTATGTTGTTATGTTGCTAGTGTGCACTACGCATAAGTGTGGGAGGCATCAGACATGCGACATGGCAACAATAACACTACCACAGGAAGCCCACGCTTAAAAACCTAACCATCATGCTTTTCGGGTGTCCTGTTGTGAGGATACGAGAAGCAAAACAAAGATGGCGGAACAGTAGCGTGAAGTGCAGTGGTCACAGGTGTATCGAACGATGTCTTGTACATGGGTAAAACGTCAAGTTCACGGGCCAGTTCCAGCCACAAGGTGAAGCAAATGAATGCCTAGGTCTCTAGAAAAGATCACACATTTTGGGGCCGAACTATCGGTTCTAGAATTCCTTTTTATTATGCTTTTGAAATCTGATCTTGCAAGTGCACGGGAGAATATGATTAAGCCCGCACGCACTCATTATTGCTAGTATTGATTGTGGTCTGTTGACGGTGATAGCAGTCGAGGTGAGCGCGTTTCCTAGCTGTATACTTAGTAACACCAAATAGCCTGCTTCTTGTCAATATCAATGACAATAAAATTCAATAAAATTCAAAAGTCATGCAGAGTGCACAGTTTATCATATTTAAATTCTTATTTCTAAATTATTATTATTATTATCATTATTATTTTATTTTTTAAATATTTTTATCTATTTTCCTATTCAGTCTAGCTGTTTGTACTCTATGTTGGGGTGCTCAGAGTTTTGTGGTGAGCCTTGGGATTCTAGCTGCTGTTGCACTGGAAGATAAGGACCAATTCATATGTTGTGCTCCTGGCATGCCAAATCTACTTTGTTGGATTAGGCACATGAATGGTTTGGCTTCTGAATCAATTAAGTTCATTTTGGTAAAATTTAGTTTTAGTTAGAGTGACACAGATTCATATGTTGAGCTTTTGTCGTTCTAAATCAAATGCCTTATTTATTTTTTATTTGTGCAACAGAAACTTCACACCAAGTCAAACTGCTCGCAGCCTAGTAAGGGCAACTCTTTTAGTGCAAAAGACCAATGTATTCGTGTCACTACAAATTGGGCAATTAGATTCAGCACAGCAGAAACACAACATGTGAATCAGGCCTAATGTGTTACTATTATCTCTAACAGGCAAGGACATGCTGTGGCTGTTGTTGGCAAGAATGCTTATGTCTTTGGAGGTAGCAGTGGAAGTGGATATGGAGAAACTGAAAATTCTGATCCAGTTTACCTCAATGATTTATTCCTGCTAAAAGGTGATAATCTGACAGATAACAATTTTACTGTGTGTTACGATTAACTTGTGATTATTATTATTGTTGTTTTTTTTAAGTTGGACTTCAGGTGTCCTGGGAACGCATGAGACAACTTGGTGATGTTCCTTGTGGAAGAGATGGTCACTCCTTAAAGTAATTTCTTTGTTTTGTCATCAATCATTATATCATTATTAAGATATATTACTAAATATTCTTGTTGTTGTTAGTGCTGTAGGATCAGTGTTGTACTTATTTGGAGGATCTAATTTCCCTGAAGCAGAAGACTGTCTTGATGACCTGTATGCTTATGATATAGGTATGTAAATACTAACCTTTTGTTACTTGTAGGGATGACATTGTTAAAATCTGTGCATGGAATCTCTATTGAGATCAGGCGCATACCCAGGGTTGAAGGGGTGCACATTCATAGGTATCAATATTTTTTCCTGATCCTTCAATAAGAAAATGACCGACATTTTGGGGGCCAAAGTGGGTGCAATTTTTTTAAGGAATTGTATATTGTTACATGTTTGAGTCTTACCTTTTATTTAGTTCCACTGAAGTTTTGAACATCAGTCCATTGTGTCACCAAAAACTCAAAATGTCAACTACTTTGTTTTTACAGAGGCATTAATAACATAGCACTCCAACCTTTTGTCAATAATTCTTCAATAAAAAGTAACACCTCTTTTGGTACAGTACACCTGCACACACAGAGATTTGTGTGTGCAGGCTTCTTGTAAGCCCCAAACAAATTCTTAGGAAAAGTTGTTGTTGTTCTTCATTCTTTAATTCTGTCCACTGTCTCTCCAGGTACTTTGTCATGGGAACTGTGCCCCACCCAAGGGCGGCAGCCAAAAACGCTAGGACAGACGACTGTTGCTATCAGAGATACACTATATGTGTTTGGTGGTATTTATCGTGGAGAAGCCAACAATAAACTATACATGCTCAATACAGGTGACGAGCAAATACCAAGCAAGTTCACTTTGAATCCTTTGCCCATTTATTTCATTTCTGATAACAGGTAACCTCACATGGACACCTTTGGTAACTTCTGGACAAATACCACCTCCAAGGTATGGTATAATTACTTTGCTTTGTGCATATTGCGGTGATACAAATTGGAAACCTTCTTGTTGTAAGGATGAAGAAATTGCTATTCTCCATTCTAGATGTGACCATGCATGCACAGTGATAGGAGAAAAGTTTTACATATCCGGAGGAAGTGGCGGAGAGAAGACCTGGTTTAATGACCTGTACTGCTTTGATACTGGTACAGCATTTTGACTAAAACTATTTTGCATCCCATTTATGATATCTGTTATGTAGTCAGATGAGTGATACGGTGGCTGCCTGAGGCACCAGTGCCCTAACCTTGTTATTCAACATTTCACCTGCAAGGAGGGTGGCACTGTTTTTTCCTTGTTAATTTACTTCTTTATGGTTTCTATTTGTAGTAACTCTTATCTGGCACTATATCAATGCCCAAGGACATCTGCCATTTCCCCGAAGCCTTCACACCATTTGTGCTTACCATGACAAGGTACAGTAAGTAGCATGTATACATCAACAATGTATCATAACCATTTTGTTATAGCTGAGGATGATTTACTGAGAATGTGTGCAAAGCTTTGTTATGTAGGGGTAAGGGTTTTCACCATTATTATTTTCTGATTACAGGACATTTATTTGTTTGGAGGTACAAATGATAGTGCTAAGGGAAGATCACCTTTTAATGATGTCTTCAAGTTCAACCTGTGTAAGTACAGTATTAGCTCTATTAGACTCCTTTCCATAATTAATCACTTAGGAATCAGATAATGAGCACAAATACTTTAAAACCCCATTAGTACTTGGGCTACTGAGCTAAACTCTCACAAACACAAGAATAATTTCCAAGATCACTAAGTATATACAGCCATGACAATTTCCCCGGCATTAGAGAGACAAATTTGCAAAAAGCAGAAGATATTTTGTTTGGAACCATGTCTATTTGATTCATAATGAGGTGCTGTCTTGTCATAATGTGCTATATGATTCTTCTGGGAAGGTTTTTTTAAAAGTTTTATTCATCTTTGTAGCTGAGTATCCACCTGTGTGTAGTTATGTAACTTCTGGTTTTTTTAGCCAAGTCAAAGTGGAAAAAGCTTCACTGTGAAGGCCCTACACCAGACAGTCGCCTTGGGCATTGTGCCATCATCATCTATGGCCAGGTAAGTCCTCCACTTTGCTAATCATGCTCTAGGAGAGCTGCAGCTAGTTTGGATTTTAGCTTATTAACAGATATCCTGGACCCTCTTCAATGGCTGTTTTATACACTTGCCTTTTCAGATAAGCTTTTATTATCACTTTTTTTTAGTGACACTGTCTTATATTATGTACACTTCGTTATAATCTGTTAAACAAAAAGTACAAAAGTCTTTATGATTAAGAATCAGTGTTTGATTGTAAAAGTAAACATGATTTTTTTCAGATGATTGTATTTGGGGGTATGAATGACGAGAGGGATTTTAGTGATGTAGTTATCCTACAAACCAGAGCTGCTGCTAAGCAGTTACCACCAGCCATGACAGGTAAGTTTTCAGTATTTTACACTCGGGCTTAGCTGGGGGTTGACAGGGTAGTTGTATCCACCCCCCCCCCCCCCCCCAACAAACATATAATTATTATATAAACAGTTATAATTTCTTATTTATGACTTTGCATCTCCCCCTCGTCAAATTTGGGCTCCGCATAGGTGGGTCAAAGGAGTGTGAAGTGCAAAATGTGTCATATTTCAAGGATAACCCTATCAGAAATGTGCCGGATTAGACCCCTGTATTGGGAATGAGAAAAGATATTAGAAATGATTAAGAAATTTATAAGTCAAAATAGTTGGGTATTTTCAGATGTTAGATCTTGTTTCTCAAAAGCTAATGTTTTTATCACTTTTTCTTATGGCACTTCTACTGAAATAAAACAGCTGCAATGGCATCAGCTATTTAAAAAAAAACTGTGCTATGCAATAGCAGCTGTAATTCGTTGTGAATTGATACATTATTCCGTATTTTTTTCTCAGGCCTAAATGAGTCGACCTCTTCTGAACAAAGGTAAAATGAACAAAGATTTTAACGGTTGTGCACGAAAATAAATGTATCCCCATTCGTTTACGTTAACTACTCAAGATGTTTTTGTAACCTTGGTGTTTCGTTTTTTTTTTAGCATTGATAGCATTGATGGGCCACTGTCAAATAGCTACAACACAAATATTCCAATTCCCTCACGATACCAACTGATAACACCAACTCTCAACAAGGTACTTTTAAAAGAGAATTTGACCATTTTTTTTTTTTGATTGTCAGCAGGGAGAATAAATCACAGTCAGCTGTAAACTGGCTCTTTTGTAAGCGATAAAGCATGTAAAACGGTACCCAACGGCGTGAAACACTAATTCTTGCCTTACAGTCCTTATCCTTTAAAGGATATCTCGTTTTATAGCCGTTTTATTCGGACCCTCGCTATTACGGACACTAAGCTACGGTCCTAAGTGTGTCTGTAATAGCGAGAGCAGATTGTACTTAGACATCCTCACACCTTGACGTCCTGCAATCTCAGGGCGTGGTCATACCCCTTTTAGTGTTATGGGGCTGTGCTTAGGATCGACAGTCATCAAGATAGAGCTGACTGAGGATTGGATTAAGTAAAGGTCCTTTCTTTCTTTCTTTTCAGCCTATACAGATCCCTGATTTATCCGATACCAAGGCAGAATTCGTACAACGTATCGAGGATGTATTCCGAGATTTGACCGCCAAGTACACAGAGCTAGAAACGTATGTACTAAGAAACTTTAATAAGAGACCCGGAATTTCGTCGCATTTCTATTATCAGTATCGTGTGATTCCATAAAAGATCCCCTATCCCCTACAAAGGGATTTGGGTATTCCAGGGAGTGAGTAGGGTCTTTTAGTGCCGATCTGCGGGTTTAAAAAAGCCGTTAATTTCCATACAAACACTGTACTTTGGCCACTTTCAGGTAGTGGAAATCACTTGGGGCGGGGTATTGAGGGGTGGGGGGGGGGGGGGGGGTGGGGGGTTGTGGATCCTTTCTGAAATCACAATATTAGAAATGCTGGTTACGCAACAACTGGTTCAAGCCCATATGATGTTTGCGAATTACCGTTCGCTACTTAGCCATTGAATTATCAGCATAACTTCATTTCTAGACAACGAGAACTTTTGAAGAAATCTGTAGAGGCGTTTGAAGAAGAGAAAAATATCAATATCCAGAAATTTGAGCAACAACAAAAGGTGAGCATCAAATTGCCATGGTGACGGTCATAGCAAAATAAGGAAACGCAGCGGAGGAGGATTGGGTAACAAGGCAAAGGCATTTATGAAGGGGAGGCCTACTTGTGAAACGCTTTTTTTTTTCGTTAAATAGGCCTCTTTAATTCTTTTTTCAGGAATTAAAAGAACTTTTAGAAAAACACAAAACGGAAAACGAGGATTGGATTCAAACCAAGAAAGAGGAGCTAGAAGAGGAAAGAGCTGCGCTTCAACGTGATCGCGTAAGCACTTGTCACTGTCTGCACTGTTTGCACGAGACAGGGGGATGTCTGCATAAGACATGTGCTGTTTACAACAGACAGATGGGGGAAGTTTACAAAATAGACGGTCTATGCGAGGCATGTGCTGCGTCTGTACCTCTCGTCTGTACGAGAGGTTGTTTGTACGAGCACGAGGGAAGTTTGCACGAGACTACGATCTGTTGCAGACGATTCCAGTATCTATGCACCGTTTAGATGTGTGCCTTTGAGAGCCGAGGAGAAAATATTACACCCTCTTTGAGCTAACATTGGCTACCTCTTTTATAAAAAACTGCCCGTGCATGTTTCAGAGTACTTTTTAGTGCTCGCAAATATTTTTAACTAAAATAATCAAAACTTCATGCTCCACAGATGCAGCTACTGGAGGAACAGAAAAAACTGCGCAGAGATTCGGGGGCTTTCGAGAAAACGTAAACAGTTAGAAGCGATAGACAAAATCGGGGATATTCTTTCCGAAGCTAAAATGAACTAGCGTCAACTAGCTGTAACACTGCGATGTGTAACACTGCGACGGAGCACCCCCTGACTCCCCTACATTTCGGCTATGCCATGTAAACGTGAAATTGTTGGGAGAGAGAGGGGCTGTGATAATTCGGGCCTCACGCATAGGATGGGCGCATGTCTACATCGTACCCTACATAATTTGACGATGACCCAACAAATGGTGTTCACAAGGTTATTCTTAGTGTGTCTGTAGATCTTTATGAAGAAGATACTGCATACCGCGCTCGGGACGGGAGCGGGACGGGAGTCGGATGCTCGATGGGGCGCATGTTTTGTAATCCGCTCGCCCGCGGGACTACCCGTAGCCTCAATTCAAATCCATTAGACCATATTATTGCATATTGAAATAATACTAGAGTCACAACTCTTTACGTGTAAAATTCTTTGCGCAAATAAGGGTTACAGATAGCAGGACCCCTTTAAAATTACTTGAATATAGAGCTAAGTTATTTAACGTTTAGTGCACTAGTGTTTTACAAAAGGGTCATAGTGTTACTCCAAGTCTTGCAGCCTTACTGTAGAGGAGAATCTCTTATTTGTAATATACAGTGTGTGTTTCTTTGAGAGAGGGTGAATACAAGGTTTTGAACTTTCAGTCTTTTTTAGCTCGATTTTCTCGACAACAACAAACCTACAACAACGGTGCTTTTTTTCCGCGTTTTTATCTACCATTTAAAAACATCATTTAACAGGAGTTACCATAGCAGTCACAATTTCCACTGACATTCTTCTTAATTGCGTGTTTATGCGCACGTGAAAATGCCCAGAATAGCGCACATTGAAAGACTGATCCAACTGATCAAAACGCCTGAGCCCGCGTTGCAAAAGTCCCCCGTGCAGCACGCTGCATCACACACCACAGGGTTCCCGTCTACATCTATCCCATCACGGCAGATAGGCACATCTTTGGTATCACAAGTGCGTGCGCATCCTTTGAGAAAAACTTGACCAATTCGGCCCGAGTCTTTTTGCCGTACTTTTGCCTCAACTTTGATACAGTCCTTGGTAGCGCCTAGACAGAAAACCTTGTTTCTGATAGACTCGCATTCTTCCCATGACTTGTAGCTTTTACACTGGAAACAGTCGAGTCCTGTGACTTGAAAAAAAATGCACTGTTACTGTAATAAACAGGATGTAGCTTTTACACATTACACCTTGAGCAGGATGTTTGGTATACATAGAACTAGGGCGCGTTCTGCTTCAGGTATTTCAAAGGCCACCCATCTCATATTTACCAGTTCTATGTCAACACCATAGAATTTTGGCTCTTATTTGTATTGCTTTTCCTGCTGTTATCGGCTAAAAACAGCAATAAAACAAAGTTTTAGTTTTGCAATGAAAAACTATAAGTGTTTTACCAAATGTGTCCCCACGTTTCAAATAATTTGACCGAATATGACTGTGATCAGAATCCTGTAAGATAATAGCTTCTTTATTTTAGATCCTAAAAGCTACGACATGCATGTAACGTCGCATCCCTCATGCCCCCTGCACAGCCTTCCGGTCTCTCTTTCAAAGAACGTTTGAGAGAGTTTGAGACCAAAGTTAGAGACGGCTGCGCAGGGGACCACCCCCTCCCCCCTTTTTTGGGTCATTATCTTTAATGTCCTTCAGATATCACAGGTACCCCAAGCTCACTGTGTGTATAAATAAATTATAGTGGTTCACGTTTACAGTAAACATATGGGATTGAAATAAGCCGTTCACTTTTACTACGGAACAAAATCGTAAAACTCTAAAAAATATTCTGACCTGACAGTGGAGTCTTAAATGTGGTCTGGGTGAAGTTTGAAGCCAATTGGGCTTGCATTTCGAGAGTTACGTTGTTCTGTTCCCCCGTTTTGCACGTAAACGTTTTGCACTTTAACTTTTCCATACGAATATTATTAATTAGTCAGCGATGATCATGCCGTGTCATGATATAGGATCACTTGATCACTTTGGGTCACTCAAAGGAAATCTTCTACATCCCTCAGAGCAGTGTACATTTTTCAAAATGCGCATTCTTATCATCTGTAAGCATACAAGCAGCTATCGACATCGCGACAGACATCGCGACTATTAGGTGACGTACCTGAAACAGCGACACATCCGAGGAGAAGGAACAAGATTGCAGTGAAGCAACTCGTCATATTTCTGAACAGCTAGTGAGAATTGGGTATTTTTAGCCAGCAGTACACGTCCTGGGATGATTTACCAACAGAGATGCTACTGAGCCAAGGAATGAAAGATCATCGGCAGGAATTCCCAAGAGTTGGCAAACACGAAACTTGAGACTCTATGACGTCTAATTCTTGACTTGTGGAAAGAATATTTACCAATGGCGTATTGCCTGAATCACAGTGGTGTTCACCCGGGATGATGGGCCATATCATAGATATGCCAGAAATATTTTTACAGGAAAAATCTTAGAAGCGATCGGAAATGAGTGCTAAAGTGCCTCTACAATACGAGCATCTCTGACATCTGTACTTGTGAAGGTCGTAGTATTTGAAGTTCAGATTACATTTATAATTTGCGCGCGGGGTCGCTTTGCCCGGGATAATTTTAAGCATCGTTTTGTGGGCTCAAAATTGGTCGGGCCTCGTATTTTTAGGGTGTTTCTATTAAAATGGTATCTTTAGGGGTTTGCAAAAAGAACCACTACGAGCCAACATTTTGGATTATTTTTAAATAATAAGAAGTATTAAAATACTTCCGACATCTAAACAAAACACTTGGCAATTTTTCATTCGAAAACTTGAATGAGATACGTAAATCTGCGTTTTGGTATTATTTAGGGAATTTTTTTGCTTCTGGGTTATTTTTTATGGCTCGTTAATAAAGTTGTGAAATGAGGAGGAGCTCTTGCTTCTTTTTTTTTTATTCAGGGGGGGAAGTGAACAGGCTGCGCGCGCCCCTTTCCTTGTCCTGCTATAAATACTATTTCCACACGATGCCCATGACAGCGCACCCCTCCCCCCTCAACAATGTCTAAATTTCTCGTCACTATTCCTGTTATGACAGACACTTAATGCTAATGATGCGTTATGCAGCAGCTCGATAAACACAGCAAATAATAAGTTGACCATGTAAAATTCACCTATATTCGGTGCGCTAATCATATGTAAATAAATAGTCGATAAATCCCAGTCCTTCAGCTCGTATGCCCCGCCCCGACAGAGTGCAGGGTCTCATTGAAAGGCGACCTTTTCAACAGGCGCCACTTTGCGCCCTGTCGCACGCTTCTTCTTTTCTTTATCAGGACAGCTTGTGATTGGTCTGCTTTAACCACGTGACTAGAGTTGCTTTGCTTGATAAGCTGTGCGGCAATAGTGGTCGCCATTTAGGACTTGCCCTGGCAACAGCAAGCTCCTTGGTTTAGAAGGAAACTCCTTTTGACCGGTTTGGATACCTGTGGATGAGCTACCGGTCGGTATACCTGTGGATGACCTCAGAAGTGGTACCTGCCGAGGAAGTGATTTCCTTCGCTAATGGGTATCCAGTACATACCTTTGCCTTATCTTGTCCGCTTGACATTTGCTATCCTCCCCTTCACAGTGACACCCTCGCTAGCATTGCTATTCGCCCGAGATGCGCCGTGATTTCTCCAGGGCCCTCTAAGGTTAAGTAATCCCTTCCACCTGAAAACCTTGATCCTTTCTGTGTCATCATCAGCTAGCTGATTAGGGAAGACCCTCAAATTGCGTGATTATCAAAATAAAAGCGCGCGCTCTTAGCCAATCAGAATCGACATAATGAGCCCAAAGTATTATAATGATGTTTATGATTATTATTGGAGATGATGGTTATGGTGATCATGATGATCATTGTAGATGATGAAGATGAGTCATACACGCGATAAAGCAATGTGAGGTCAACTTCATTTATGCCGAATACGTGAGCTCGAAGGAGGAAGAACTTTTAAGGGTGACCGCGTCGAAATTATGTGCCATTCCCGTCCCGTAGAGCCGAAAATCTCCCGAATAGCACCATGTGTTATTCCCGTCCCTTGGAATGTACCGAATCCAGAAAAAAAAAAAATAAAAAAAAAAAAAATAATAATAATAATAATAATAATAATAATAATAATAATAATAATAATGATAATAATAATGATAATAATGATAATAATAATAATAATAATGGTTTATTCACAGTGTATCCACTAGGTGGCTCTAAATAAGTAACGATATATATATATATATAAAATGATGGTTGAAGGCTTTCATAGAAAGTGCTCAATACTCGAAAGTAGAGCGGTGTATAGTGTTAGTTTGAGAAAAATACAAACTACATAGGTTTCCCTACAGGTCTGTTTCGTGGTTGCCCACTCATCAGGGGATTTAATGAGAATATTCCTACCATCGTATATATACTATTAACATTGAAATTTACATAATAATAGACTGATAGTTTTAGCTAAGGCGGTAAGAGGAACAATAGCGAGTTACATTAAATATGCGGGGCGAAAACTAACAGTGCGGACTGTTAGTTAGTTAGACCTACTATCAAGAGCACTCGACTTCGCCTCCAACTATGACGAAATCACCCCTGATGAAAAAGAGATCATAACCCACTCCAAGAGCTCCTTCCTGGTCCACAACCAAACACCCTGGCAGAAGAAAGGCAACACGATATTTGATATTACGATGGGGAGCTTCGATGGCGCAGAAACCTGTGAACTTGTAGGCAACTTCCTCCTCTCCCAACTTCAGGACCTCAATATGAACGTAGGACTCTACCGCAAAGACGGACTAGCCATCACCAACGCCACACCCAGAGCCACCGAAAACCTAAAAAAGGAACTATGCCGCATCTTCAACAACAACGGTCTCCGAATCACCATTGAGGCAAACAAACAAGTTGTCAATTTCCTAGACGTCACCCTCGACCTAAAACGTAATGCACACCAGCCTTATACAAAGCCGAACTCCTCGCTACAATATGTCCACCGTGAGAGCAACCACCCGCCCTCCATCACCAAGAACATCCCTGCTGGTATCAACAAACGCCTATCTGCCCTATCTTCAGACCAAGCCTCCTTTGACCAGACCGCGCCACCTTACCAGAAAGCACTCGACGATAGCGGATACAACTACACGCTACGCTACGAACCCAACACCGTAACCAACCGTAAAACCCGCAAACGCAACAACATCCTATGGTACAACCCGCCCTTCAGCAAGAACACCAGCACCAACATCGGCCACAGATTCCTCACCCTGATAGACAAGCACTTCCCGAAAGACAACCACCTCCGTAAAATCTTCAACAGAAACACCATCAAAATCAGTTACAGCTGCATGAACAACACCAAACAGATCATCGACAACCACAACAAGCGCATCATCACCGCATCGTCGGCTACCGAGATCGCCAGCTCCGCCCCTACCACTACCAACAACAAGACATGCAACTGCCGACAGAAAGACACCTGCCCTCTAGACGGAAACTGCCTACAGACATCTGTTATCTACCAAGCTACCGTAACTCGAAAAGACAACAACACCTCGGAAACATACGTCGGACTCACTGAAAACAGCTTCAAGACCAGGTACAGAAACCACACCGCATCATTCCGACACGCCAAACACAGAAACTCCACCGAACTCAGCAAACACGTCTGGACTCTCAAGGACAACATGATTGAGTACTTTATTTCATGGCGCATTCTTTCTTCCCACTCCGCCTACAACAGTACCACTAAGCGTTGCAACCTCTGCCTCAAGGAAAAGCTGACGATCATCTGCCAACCCAAACTATCAACTCTAAATAAACGCAATGAACTCGTGTCCTCGTGCCGCCACAGAAACAAAGCCCTGCTACGAAACAATTAGAACTGTTAATCCCGTCACCGTTAAATTTTCGCGCTATCAATTTTTCACACGTTCCGCACTGTTAGTTTTCGCCCCGCATATTTAATGTAACTCGCTATTGTTCCTCTTACCGCTTTAGCTAAAACTATCAGTCTATTATTATGTAAATTTCAATGTTAATAGTATATATACGATGGTAGGAATATTCTCATTAAATCCCCTGATGAGTGGGCAACCACGAAACAGACCTGTAGGGAAACCTATGTAGTTTGTATTTTTCTCAAACCAGCACTATACACCGCTCTACTTTCGAGTATTGAGCACTTTCTATGAAAGCCTTCAACCATCATTCTATATATATATATATATATATATATATATATATATATATATATATATATATATATATATATATATATATATATATATATATATATAAAATGATGGTTGAAGGCTTATATATATATATATATATATATATATATATATATATATATATATATATATATATATATATATATATATATATATATATATATATAGTGTTGGTTTGAGTTGGTTTGAGTCCCGTCCCTTGGAATGTACCGAATCCTGAGAAGATGTGGGGATCTCCCGAATAGCACCATGTGTTATTCCCGTCCCTTGAAATGCTACCATGTCAATCCCAACTAGAGCCGAAGATATCCCGAATAGAACCCTGTGCAAAATGTTACCATCACTATTTTAATCGGCGCCAATATGAATACTGTAAAGTACACTGTATAGATGGGACCTATCAACTGCATACACAGGGGAGGCGTAAGAAATAGGGGATGTGGAGGGGGAAGAGGGAGTAAGTGAGGAGGTCACGTCCGAAGAAGACATGAAAAAGAAGGGAAGGAAAGGCGTCAAATTTCCATTTTCCCGGTCTTTCGTTTTTCGCTGATCATGATTCCTGGTGATATCCCTACACCCTACTCGTGACAATAGGGCCAGGGCCGTAGTGAATCGCACCTTTTTGTTGTCTTCATTCCATATTAGAAGACAAATTGAGAAAATCTTATATCTAATACGCTAAGTAAAAAAGTATTAGGCATAAAAAAGGAGGACCTAGAAAACTAAAAACAACACACGAATCACAATCCCTAGCTAATAGGATGTATCGGGAAAGGTTTCCACTTTCAAATGATCGGGCAAAGAGAAGCTCCAATTCAACCATTTTTCTTAGCGAGAGAAAGCACTCGCAAACGCACCATTTTGGAGCCCTCCACAGAGACCCAAGAAGTGTTTCTAACTCACAGCCAAAAGCACCATTGACGTCCAGAACTTCGTGGTTTTCAAGAAAATTACAGTTAATGTTCAGGCGAAAAAAATAATATAAAGCACAATGTTGTCAGGATATCACTTTTTGAAGACTTTTGTTTGCGTCTTGCACGACACCAAGCGCACGCATTTTGTAAACAATCATTTCAAAGAGGTTTTAAAACACAGCAGGTCCTTCTTTAAAACAGCCACAATAATATCGATTAAATAAGTACTTAAATATTAGATTAAACTATAGAATAAAAAATGATTAAGTATAAACCACTTTCAACTTCCATTTATTGTTAGATTCAGTTCTGATGTCCTGTCGGTCCATGTTTTCTTCGTAAATATGACAAATCTTATCCGACATAAAGCCACATACCTTCGTTTCACATTTCACAGAAAATAGAATGGAACCCACCACCAAAAATTCCACCAAGACCGGGCCGATGAAGCAAGGATTGGATTCGTGCTTTTCAATGCCAATACAAACCGGTGTTTGAAAAACTTGCATTTGACTGTCGACGTGCTTACTCGCACGAATTTCCCGCCAAACACACAGAACAAAGGGCACCCAATAAGGCAGAGAGAAAAGTGAAGGAAATATTTTGGACGTAGTTTTTTTTATAGCTAGCATGTTTAATGTCTTTAATTTATAATTTAAGATAATTTATAATGAAACTTGATATATTGAAATTCGGTAGCACTGTTATATTGGTTTATTTCCAATATGATAAAATATCCTATGCTTAAGTTTTGGTAAAACATTTTTTAAATCGATTTTATATGATTATGATGTAACGTTTTTTTTTCATATCAAATAGTGGCTCTAATGTCTTTTATGAATTATAAACGTGAATGTTTCACGGGTACCCACTAGTATTGAAATATTGGGATAACCATCTAAATACAAAGTTTCCAACTTTATTTTGAAAAATCAATGAAAATATCGCAGTATCATGTGCAAATCAGCTGATGGAATAATGGATGCTTAAAGCGCACTAGAAATTTTGGCTGGTATAACAAAATGGCGGCCTAGACTTTTTATCTGTTTATCAAGCTTTTTTCCTTGTTTTGGATTGCCAATGCAAAGCACATCCAGAAGACTTAGTCTTAGTTAATTCAACATTTGGTCAACATATAGAAAAAGTAACTCTCTTAACAATATGAACGTTTTTGTTTCTATGGAAAAACATTGTGTACTACAAAAAATTTTACCATGAGAACTTAGAACCCCCTGAGATTGATTTTCGTGTGGGGCTTTTTCATGATAACTACGGAAAAAGCTAAGATAGAAAATAATATATTTGATATCAAGTTTTGATAAATAAAACTCTGTTTATATCTCACTAATTTACCGAGAACACCAAGAAATCATTTTGTCTGATGTTGTAGACATGATGGCTGGGTCATGCTAGGAGAGAAACGCGCATCTTGGTGCGACACAGTGAGACACAGCGGGTACTCGCGACAATAAGACTCGCTCGGCCTGTTACTAGCCACTTAGGGCTCACGAGGAGGCAAACCAGCGCCGCAGGGGGAGGTCCACAAGGGCCGCGCGCTGCTATCTCGATGACCGCGAATAATTAGTCCCTCCTTCACCTATTTCCGCAGATATGCGCCCCGCTTGGTGAACTATGTAAAATCTGGATTACATTATTGTCAATTATTGTCAGTGAATAATCAAAGTTTTCGAAAAATAAAACTTGGTAAGCACGATGTATAGATAGAATTATGAGTTGCGCACGTCAGTTTTCATTATTTAGTAGCTGCTTTATAACATGAGTTTGTTTGGCAGTCACTTGTATCGATGTGAGATGTTGAACATAAATTGGGGTGTTTCATCATAACTGATTGTTTGGTTTTCATCCTGTAGTTTTGACGCCTAAACACAGAGCTGATGTTTTGCGTGGATTAGGACGTGTTTCTCTAACAGGCCTCCTAGGGATCTCAGCACATGCATGATTCATCGCGCATAAGCTGCTCCACGGGTCGGCGGACTGAGGTAGCCGTGTCCCGCCTGGTTGTGTTTTGTAAATAAATCCGGTAAACTAAATATGGCGGCCACCAACACAAGATTTCCCTAAATCGAAATTGAATTGCATTCCCTTGATCTATGCAGCAATCTAATAAAATGTCAAAAAAAGTCTCTCTTCCTTAAAAAATAGAAAAAAAGCCATCCACAGACAATGTACTGGCGCTAAAAAAAAGGAATAATGGTAACGTTGATTTTTCAACAAGCTCTTTCCTATTTTCCAGAAGGGAGAATAGTAGTATTTTAATTGCGAACAGTTAAAGAGAAAATGGAGCTCTTAAAAGCCATAAGGCTAAAAACAGTTTACGCGAAACCTAAGCAAAAGTAACAGGCTTAGTAACATGTTTTTGATGAGAAATAAGGATACCGTTATACAATCCACTAGCGACAATTCCGAAAAGCATTTTTGATTGAATGGTTTTTCCCAAATTTACTGTTATGCTTCACATCAAAGGCTGAGAGAAGGAGCTCCCGCACATCTGCCTGGAAGAGAAGACATTTTCTTTTGAATTTTTGTTTTTAACCTTTTTTTTATTTTGCAAGATTTGTTAAAATCAAAAGCCGCTACTAAAGATGTTTTACTTGATCATTTCCTAATTAAATGCACTACAATACGTGACAAGAAGTGTTAAACAAACAACAGAAGGTTTGGAGGCATTGTGATAGAAAAGCTGAGTGTTCAGTGGGAGGCTTTGGAGATGGCGCTGCATCCCGCTGACTTGACGCTAATGCATGCTGGGAACGGACGTTAATCTTTTTAACAGATATACTTCGGTTCGCGCATAAATGGCCCATTTAATTGTCTGCTTGATCTCAAATTTGCCTAAAATCCCAATGACTCTTTGCTGTAGGGCGGTTCCCACCATTGTGAAAAAACAATGACAAAGAGTCTTCAGATTCGCCATCTGTTAGTGTTATATATCCCTTGAGGCTATGAGTACTCTCTAAATATTAATACGTTGGCTGTAAACGGATCAAGTACTGTTCTTGGGGGTAACAGCAACTTAGGGATAATTTAGCAATACCTTTAAAGACCCCTATATGATAGTGGTCACCAAGGCATCAAACTATTCGGATTCTGTTTGCATTAGAAGAACTACAAGCCCCTCCCACTGTTTGAAAGTGACTTGCTACGTGATTTAATTAAGGATTCCCTCACCGGAGTCCAGGGAACAAGCCCAACGGCCACTGGGCGCCTGTACCCGCAACTCAGTAGAAACAGCGCGCTAGAAACAGCCCATATAAACCATACAAAGCACCACAGGGTTCCCAAAGAACTGTCAGTTGGTCTTTCCACCCGGTAAATGGATTGAATAAAGCAAAAGTGTAAACTAAGCATATTAAATCTAAGGTGGGGAATACGATCAACATTCACACCCTGTTGCGTTTTATTTATTTGAACATGAAATACTGGAGTTTAAAATTGGCATGGGGTCAACTTTAATATGATTTTTCCCATTCTTTTGATATCCGCCTAACCCTCCTGTTGCTCTAGGTAGGGTTTCTCAGTCCATTTGTTTGTCCTTGTTTTAACTAAGCCATACGCTGCAGCTGGCAGCTCTAACCAATTCGGTTTGCAGTGCCGTGCGTGCTAGTGGACCCAGCGCTTTCTTTTTTACCGCCAAACTGTCACGCCCGGCCGGAGAGTGCCCGCAAATTCTTCAAGCATGAAGCCCGCACGTTCGAAGTGAGAAGTCGACTAAGTACAAGTCTATTTCTTTAGCGTTTGATATGCCCTTTCCTTTTAAACGCACGGGAGCATTTTAGCCCGCAAAGCTGCAAACCATGCCTTGGATGTGTCCAGAAAAGAAAAACTGACTGAAACACAGGCTGATATTTCTGCAAACCATGCCATGGATGTGTCCAGAAAAGAAAAACTGACTGAAACACAGGCTGATATTTCTGCAAACCATGTGTCCAGAAAAGAAAAACTGACTGAAACACAGGCTGATATTTCTGCAAACCATACCTTGGATGTGTCCAGAAAAGAAAAACTGACTGAAACACAGGCTGATATTTCTGATATTTTGTGTTCAGGTGCACGGGAACCCCTTTTGGAACCGCTTCCTTTACAGAGACCCGACTTCTGGTCCCTAGGGAGGGAGGGGTAGGGAAGTACGGTAAGGTACTAGGGGACAGGTTTGGGAGAAACAGATGAGCAACCAAAATTCAAAATGATTTAATATTTTAATTATATATATCTATTAAAATTATTTTCTCTTTGAACCACATCAATTTACACTTAAAACGACCAAGAGGACAGGTGATGAAATAATATAAAAAAGGTACACCGTTTTGACATAGAAAAAAACATAACAAATAAAGCATTATTTGTAATAATAATAATATTATAATAATGTATCATTTTAGTTCCCGACATCAGGAAATTGAAATAAATAAATAATATGAGACCTATTTAATTTAACCAAACTTTAGCTTGACAAGTTGCATGAGTTTCTTTTTTCCTTTGTAGAGCACTTTCATGTTGTTGATAAGCGCGCGGAAACGGTGCGGACCGTCCACTGCAAGTTCAAATACGTCCTGTGCTTTGCAAAGGAAGTCCACAAAGTCCCCATAGTGTCGTGGACTTATGTGATTCAGTCTACTATGCACAGTGTTAACATAAGCACTGATCGTGGACTCAAGAAGTTGAGTCAGCGGTTCTTTGTCGCAGAGCGCGAGCTTGCCAAAGCTTCCCCCACAGGCTGGTGAGGTCTGTGCAAAGGCGCATCGGAACAGAATGTCTGAAAGCACAGAGGGACACTGTACGGCCTTGATAATCAAAGGTATGACTTTCCCCAGTTCCTCACGGCCGAGAGAGTGGGCTAGTGCGCATGTCCACTGGATGTCCCCTATTGAGGGGTGTGTGTCTTGATTGTACGCCAGCGTGAAGTGCTTTATAGCAAGAATAGCGAGCTTGAAGGAACGGCGACCGAAGTTCTTGTGCTCCATGTAGCGAGCGATAGCGAATAGCTGCGTTGGCGAGATGCTGGACGCAGCTTCGAGGACCAAGTGATAGGCTGCCTCGAATGCAGCAGGCTCCTTTTCACACAGAGTCAGCGCCGTGAGACAACACAACTGGGGCTCCCTGCTAGCGCACTGCAGCGCAAGGGCCCTTGCGCAGCACTGTAGGGCTTCCTTTTCGACCATCGTGAGCTTGAGACGGATAGCGGTAGTGGGTGACATAACAGTGGCGGCGACTAGGGAAGTAGCCTCGGTGGGAGTGAACAGAGTGCTCCAGTTCTTCATGATAATACTAAGCGCAGCAGTACCGAGCTCTACAGCACACTCAATCGACCACTGAACCATCTCCCGGCGGCGCCAGTTCTGAGAGTTAAGGGTCATCCTCAGAACCTGAAGTCCTAGATCCATTGCGACCTGTAACATGCAGTAGTCATGGCAATCGCCCACTGAGTTAAAGCCTGCTAACTTCAGCGCATCTTGAGCGAGCCGAAAGAGCTGTGACGCGGAGTGAATGTGCTTTTGGGAAGACTCTAACACACTCTGCATCCGGGACTTGTTGCCCTTGGCCCCACTGAGCATGCGCAGTGCAAGCTCACATTGCTGCGATTCTAAGTGTCCGAGAGTGTACCATCGCGTTAGGCTTGTGCGCATGGCGTCGAGCCCTTGATCATTAGCGTCAGCAGTCTCATCTAGTACCAGGAACCTCATGGCTCTAAGGCCCACTCGGTAAGCAAGTTCTGGGTCCTTAGATAAAAACAAGCTGAATAGGAATCTCGCGAAAGTGTGCATTGGAACGGAACGGTGATAAATCCCAAGTCCTAGTCCGCTGAACGGTCCTCCTCCGTACAGGAGTTCCGTCTGATCTCGAAGTACGTCCATTAATTGCTTATCAAAGCTGAGTAGATTTAGCTGGGCGATGAGGTGCTCCTCCTGGCGGCACGCCTTGTCCTGTGCGTAAAACCCGTCCGGCATGGACCGTTGCTGTCCGAGACCCATCAACGCCGTCTCCACCGCTAGTGTCAAGTACGATTCCGTATCATTAAGTCTCCCGGGAGCGCAAATGTGCGTGTAACTTTTAACGTCCTGTTGAGTGCACTTATAGGAGTCCAGCTCCTCAATGTCTGATTGGTCCTCCGTGGACGCCTCAAGTAGGGTGTCATATAATACTACAATGGGGTCAAGGGCGTGGCCTATCCACCCCTCTACGGTTTCCTCGCCAGGTGACTCCTCGTACAGTCGGGTCTCTAGTTCTTCCTCCCCATAACGCTCTTCGAGTTCTTCCATCTTGTGGAACTTGTGCGCCTGCTCTTCTTTCATTCCTCTGGCGACAGCAACAGCGAGGCGAAGAGCTTCGGTGGGATAACCGTGAGCCCTCAGTGCATCAACACGAGCAGCGGCGACAGGGACATCCTCTGTTGGGAGAAGGATACATGAGAGTTTAATTTCATTCTGAGTTCTTTGACTTTTTATATCTAGAGGAAAACTGACTATTTTTGTTTCAGATAGAAAAAAATAATCATGCATTGATCTTTCTCAAAATTCTCCCATTCTCTATCAAAGGAGACATGTTATAGTAATGAGAACTTACCTGTCCATGTCAGATATTGTTCATCGCAGCCATCGCCAATGATCCGCCGCAATAGTCCATCCTCCCAGTTCAACTCGCAGGTCGCGATCGCCCGCGAGAATACCGTCCGTCGGGACGACTCATCCCTAACCCTCTGATTATTGTTCGCTTCTTCACGCACATCCGGGTTCTCCAGAGGACAAACGTCCATTTGGCTCCACGCTTCTAAGGACTTCTTCCACACGGTCTTTTCTGACAGAGTTGCATCTGGGTTGAGCACGACACAGACCCACAGGGATCCCAGTTGGTCCCAGAGCTGTCTGCATTTGTCGTTCATCGAGGTGCCTTGTTGCTTCCATATTTGGAGACGCGGGTCAGCGAGAAATTGTTCGGTGATCAGACTGAGCATGCGCGAGCCATTTTTGTCATGGACACGAAGCATTTCACGAACCTAAACACAGAAACACGAAATTTTAATGTCGTAGTCGTAGTGTCGTAGACTTAGAAAACCTAAAAGCTAAGTCGAATCTCTAATTACTTGACCAAAAAGCCTTTTGCGGTTACTCAGACTTTACTTAGTGAAATTCGAGTCAAGAGACTTTGGGCAATTAAGGAAGTACTTACGATGATATGACGATAAACAAGTTAAGAGTTCAAAAGCTATTAATTAACCTGACGTGCAGGTAACTACACGCGGAGATAAACGAGGCGAACGTAAGCTCGCTGATACGACTATCATGCAAGACGTAAGATACTACAAACAGGCTGATGGAGATGGAAAGAAAGGGGAAAGGGCCTAGTCAACATATTAAAAACAAACTTCACATACTTTGTAAAGTATAGCAAGTTCATAGTAATAAGGCGCGAAGCTAGGAGTGAATGCATGGTGGCGCAACATCCCCCTCGACAGCTAAAAATAGCAGTCTTTCCGTATTGAAGAATCGCGAAATTCAAACTTTTAAATGCCTGCGCAATCCGCTTTGGCAAGCCCTGGCCAGGCGCCTGACTTGCAAGCCTCACCTTAGCAAACATGGAAAGAAGGTGTCTTCCACTATTAGAGTGCCCCCCAGGCGACAAGTAACTCCTGACCTGGTCCCGGACCTGCCCAGCGTCCAGATGCCAACAGTTCTCATCGTTGACACTCGCACCAGCGGTGGGATCAGGCGCGCCCGACAACCGATTGATTTCAGAGCTCTTTTTCAAGATTTCATCCGCGAGACGCTGCGCTGTGGGCAAAACTTCCGTATGATGTTCCGTTAATAAATATTGTACTAATTTCTGTAGTTGGTCTCTGTTCATTTGTGAGAGAGTCTCTGATATCGGTACCCGTAGGGTGACTTTAGACGGGTGACGAATACGAAATAGGGAAAGTGCGACGACATGGGCGCACCAGAGAATGTCTTTGGTCCCGCACGAGCATGACACAGACGTGATTTTACACCTATCGAAACCGATGGATACTTTGAACTCCTCTGTCTGTCGGCCATAACGCGTTTCTTCTTCCTCGATGACAAATCCAGTCAGAGTGAACCCTGAGGATGAATCGGAAAAGAATGATCACTAAAGCGCTATCAACACAATTGGGTGATATTGTAGATCTAAAAACCTGAGATACGCCTAAACTTCCTTCCTTTTCCCATATCGATTGACCAGAGGCATCAACACATTTTAGCTAGATAAAGAGGAAACCAAAAACAAACCAATTCATACAAAAATATAAACCCACCACACTCAAGGCAAACCTCTAAGCTCCGTACAGACTCCGTACATTGTTGCACAATAAAACTAATATGACTCGGAGTATTTGAAGTGTTAGATTGTTACATGTTTTTTAACACTGTGGGTACAAGACACCACGTTTTTTGTCTTTGGATTAATTTCCAAACATCACTTGCGGTCACTGTAGCGTGACAAGCACTCAAAATAAACTATTTTCGTTGGCCTTCAACTGCTCGACACATCACACCCCCTTTGGTTAAACCACAATCTATCAACCCCTTGAGAATTGTAAACCAAGGGAAAGACGGAGCCAGCCAGTCTGGCGCGCGCTACACACAGCCCACCTAGACCGAACGTCGTTAGCTGCCTGTCAATCACTAGCAATCAACACGCGCGTGGCCACTTCGCCTCAGGGCTCAGTCGTAAACCGCATATTCATTTTACAACGCAAAACAAGACAGGAGTACTAGTGATAAAGTCGAAAAACAAAATGCCTTTAAAGAAATAAGTTCTTTCGAACACTTTCTGCTTTCCCTAAAAGCTTTTATCAATATCGGTACGTTTTACAATAGTGGTATTTGAAAAGGGCAGCCTTGTCCTGTGTTATTTCTCTGTTATTGCGGAGATTGAATATACTGGGAGTGACCTTTCAAGACAAGTATTCGTATGCTCTTTGGAAGAATTCTAAATGCCGGACTAGGTGGCTTGTGTGTGTCGAAAAGCACTGTCATCTAAATCTCCCAACACTTAAAATCAAAGGATTACCCTTATGCCTCACGCACCGAGTTATGCGAATTACGCGGCCAATGCCCACACTTGGGCCGCATCTCGAAAAAAAACACTGACTAGTTTTACGCTTTCTCGCGTCAAAACGCGTCAAATCTGACTCGCTAATACGAGCAAATGAATTCTATTTACACTCTTGAGTATAAAAAGATCCGTCCATTAGGATTGTTTTTCTTTTCTTTTGAATTCCTTTCAGCCGATTTTGATTTTGGGGGTAATGGGCGGATCCTGTGAAGCTGATACAAACAGATAAAGTCTACCGAAACACCAGAAAACCCTCGCTTTCAGACTATGTTTATTCCCTAGAACTATTTATGATCTTATGGAAGCCTTTGTTTTGTCCGGTGTTGGTGGAATTGTTAACTTCTGGTGTTTTGCGGCCCCCATTTGGGTGTAAACGGTGAGATTTCGTGCGCAGCAACACTTGAAAAAGACAGACAAGCAGGCTACTTAGTCGGTTTAAAGAACTCTCTTTTCATCGGCGTGTTTTACGTTGTAGCAACCATAGCCTTAAGGGACTACCCTGCCTTTCACTGCTTTAAGTGGTAGACACCATACCGTAATAGCTTAGAAAAGAACAGACTCCTAATTGCCTTGAATAAAGTACCCCCATCGAATTATCCGTGTTTTTTCTTTGAACTGCTTTACATGCAAATGAAGGTTTTTGTTGGGCGAAAACAGTTAAAGCTCTTTGAGCTTTAGTGAGCTTAGCTATCATTAAACAACGTGTGTACTGGTTTGCAAAGGTATAATCGTCCCCAGGGACGGGGAAACAGAGGCCGAGCCAATTTCGCCCTAATCACCCTGCTTTTAATAGTAGCTTAGTGTTTCAACAAACTGTGGCTTAAGAACTATAGTGAAGTTAGCTTTCAACGAAGATTGAAAGCGTTTTTAACAATAACTCAGCCAGTGCAGCTATGATACAACCAGTTCAAAACATAATTTAGGATGCAGTTTCATTTAATCTTACAAGGCGCTCTTGTCTTATCGGCAGTTTAATTTTCACGAATGCGAACTAGTAGAAAATAAAAACTAAAAAAGGCCCTGAATGTAAAAAGACTGCAGATTTACCCTACGCAGAATTCAATGTGGATTAAATTTGCGGGAGAGCGCATAGTATAGTAAAGCGTGGATAACACGTAATACTCTCTGTTCAGCGAACTGCGCTTCTCGCCGGGGCGACTGCCAGATTTATGCATGTCAAGCTGAGACACTAGTTTCACCTACAAGCCTCTACGAAAGCGCCCAGGGAGACATAGTTTGAATTCAGCAGGCGTTGACATCTTAAACACTTTTGCTAGAATTCCGAAGAAACAGTTTCCAAGCAAACTCACTTCGATTTTTATTAGGATTATACAAACGTGCTATTTTCATTAACACTAATACTTGGATACCCAAACATTTCCAGTTTCTGGGTTTGATTTTTTATTTTTATTTTTTTTGGAAGCGGTTTAATCAGGAGAAGTGATCGGAGCTGAAGTTTGTTTCTTTAAGGAAATCTCAGGCTCTCTAGGAGCTAAAGCGGTAAAGCATTTGAACAAAGGGAAAGCGCTCCCTAATCGAGAGGGCTATTGCGGGGGGGCAAGCAAGCCAGACTTTCTGTCGCCAGCCAGCAAAGCCTCGTGAAATTTAACAACCGCAAGGCGCGCGCGTACGAAAAAGACAGAAAATTTTTTTTTATAATTTCGCCGCCTTTGGTTTTTTCCTTGAACTACTAAAAAAAATAAAAAAATCAAAGAAAAATAGCTCCACCTGTTAATAGTACGGGTTTAAACTCTTTTGATAAAAAAGCCGAAAGCTGGTAGTAGTTCTTTGTATGAGAAATTTCGACCTCCGGTACTGGTTCAGTTGTCAACTTTGTTCGGTCCACAGGTTCGCACTCAGCCAGTAAATTGCAGTTGTCATTTTTCCATAAATATCTTGCCGATGTGTCATTTTTAGGCTTTTCCGATGCAGATTCTGAGTTTTTATTAAACCATAGTTTTAGTTTAAATCTTTTGAACTTTGTTTTAGTTTAAAGGCAAGTTTAGAATGCGCTTAAAATTAGCAAGGGTCTACAATTATTACCGAGCCAATTAGAATTCTGTGCGCTTTTATATCGCTTAATCTTCCGTCAAGGAATTTTGGTGTTATGTAGAAAGGCAGAAGCGACGACTGTAATTCAAAAGGAAGAAAATTAAAATGTGAAAAGTGGCGATAGAGAGAGAAAAATGTAATTAACAATTAGAGTAGGCGATTTCTCTTTAACCTATGATCAGAAACCGTAGGTAGAGCTGCATTACCAGTTGCTACCTGCAGTAAAAATATAATTTAAGTTTTCCAAAAAGCAGAGCAAATAATCTGACAGTTCTGCTTGTCATCTGAACTTAAAAACATGAACTAGACCTTGGCACAGTGCACATAAAAAGTAAAAATGAAAGTACTACTATTTCTAGTGACTGACGCCTCACCGACAATTGGCTTCCCAGTGATGGAAGCACTTAAAAATGTTCCCAGTAAATAAATATTTATTGAAAACGAGAAAAAAGTTTTTTTAGGATTTCTGAAAAAAAATAATCGCCATTATTTCCTGTCGGTAGAGCGCGAGACAAATTTTGTGGAGTTTGTCAGATTGTGAGATCCGCCTTTATGTGAGTTGATTACCTAGGAGCTACTATGGGGTAGACATGCTGGCGCTGGATATCACTTGGGGTTTGCACCGACCGACTACAATCACAAATGCACCGAAATTCTTTACCAAACGCCGAGAAAAAAACATTCTGGTTCTTAACTCGAGCCAAAAACCAACTCCTATATCCAAATAAGATCAAAATCGAAATTTCTACTTGGGCCCTTTGAATGTAAACATTGAGTTAAGGGGACAGGGTGAGGGGGGATGGCAGCGTGATTTTTTTTTTACTCACCAACTTGGAGTACGTCTTTCACGGCGTTTTCTTCCAATAAATGAAGTCCCTTCTGAAACGGCAGTCTTTTTAATTCCGCGTGGCATACGGACGTGTGCAGAGACGAATACATACATATATCTTTTTCATTTCGAGGGAAAGACCAGTGTACCACTCGTAGTTGAACAGGCTCGGGAACTCTTTGAATTTGCTCTTCCACGCGCTCAAACGGAATATTCGAGGCGACGCACTTCGCGGCTAGGTCTAGGAGAGTCAATGGTTCGTGTTTCTTGGTTTCTTGATGCAATTTCTTGTGTTTTGGACATTTTTTCCACGGAGAACTACTCCGGCGACGCTTCCTCTGGCCGTCCATAGCTTGTACTGATCGACTCTAGCGCATGCGTGTTAACACTGTAAACATATCAGTCGTTACGAGTACTATCACCCCGGGAGGTGAGAATCGTGCGACGTAGGGGGATCCAAATCCAACCAACCAGTCAAAATATCTCTACAGCTACACGCTTCACAGAATACTTTTACTCTGAGTCAAGAGCAGAGCTGCTCGAGGCCCTAGAAAGAGTAGAGAAACATAAAAAAGTCAAAGAAACTTGCACTGCACGCGTTTCTGTTGAGAGTATTGTTTCGACAGCGGGTTTGACCAACACATGGATTCTCCCTACCTAAAATGACAGCTGGAGGTCAGTTGAAGCTCTCCGGGGAATAAAGCAGTCTCCGCTCTTATTGCCGTTTGGAAATCAGCTGGGACTCGCAGATCTCGGCAATGCGTTCAAATTTCGGACCTTCAGCCAAAATCTCCTTAAATCCGACTCGAGTATTTAAGACCACGGCAAGTAATCTGACAGTGAACGAAAAATAGTAAGATTTACTTAAAGATTGGTTAGGCTTTGTGATGGGATTGAGCTGACATGGTAGCAAAGATAAACTAGTCGCACTGGCGACATCATGTCTGGCTCCTACGGCACACGGGGTTCTTCGGTTTCTTGATTGACGGGTCGCTATTATAAACGCTATAATTAAATTACTAGAAAATACACGGAGATGCTTACGTCACTCAATAGGCGGGCAGTGACGAGTCATCGCACCACTCGGAAGTCGGTATCACGACTCGCTCTTTCGAAACGTTCCGAATTTCCCTGCTTTGGAGGCCTATAGATATAGTTACAGGGCAGGAAAAAGTTTTTAGATCTGTTGGGCATATGTTGTTGGACTAGATTAGTTTTTCTTTTAGACAACAACAAGCTGGTGTAGATTTTTCATTCCATATTCACGCTCCGGGAGATAGTTCACGCACTCGTGTTGCCGACATTCTGGCGCCAGTCTCACAATGGACCATCGCCATATGCATTTCAAATTTTAATAACACAGCGAGAACAGTGTTGTGAGTCAGTGTTTGTTTATTAGCTGTTTTACCCCCTCAGACAAGCCAAATTGAACTCCTACGGTTCACCAAAGCTAATTCTTAATAGATATCGTAAGCGAATGTGGCGCTCTTTCTCGGCCAAAATAGCCAAATTACGAACCGGAAGTAGGGAATATTCACAGGCCCAGTCCCCAGCGAATTCAGCGGCCACGCGGGGAGCCCAGTGTTATTGTCCGTCGCAGACATGCTGTCGCCAAACACAATAGCGTGTACTCATGGCGAGTGAGTGTCCCCTAGATAGCTTTCTACCGATTTAGAGGTGTTTTGCGTATTTGTGGAGGCATGATAGTGGTGGTTTGGCTACCCCGCGATGCCGACTAGGACCAAGTCATTTGTACCGAAAACAGAGCAGCGAATTACAAGAGGCAGCGTTTAGTCGGGCGCCAGTCTGACTGGGTTTGCATCGCGATGGTCGAATCGACAAACGCTGGTTTGTGTACACGGCAGATAAGAACCACTCGAACCCGACAACTCGTGTTTATTCACAGCTTCTGAAAGCCATCAGCGAAAGAAGTACACCTTCAATCTTTCAAAGAACACTCCAAATCTTCCGAGTTTCAAAAAAATTCTAACCAAGAGTGCTTTGAGATGTGAATTATTGAACAAAACTGTTTAAGCTTTTTTAAAGTATCAAAGAAGTTGTGTCTAAGCTACGTTATTTTCCTTAAAATTACTCAAAATTTTAAAAATACGTTCAAATTTCTATCTTTGAATAAAAACTGTGAATTAAATAGGAAGCATTCCTCATCTCGCATATTCAACTTTTAACATGCATAACTATCAGACGAGTGTTTCTAGCAAATCTTTCTTGGCAAACTTATATTGACATAGGGCATACTAGGCAGCTGGTGGGCTTTTTCATAAAACTCTCAATTTACAAGCGAATTCATTTGTTTGCTGTATTGGTGTCAAAACCTTGTGAAATTACGAAAATGGGTTGGCTAAGTTTCCGCCAATATAAAGTGTTCGTCAGCTCGAGATTTTACCCTAAATGGATGCCAATATGCAAGGCAAACATTAAAAAATTATTGCTCTTGTTATTCCTCGTAGGCTTCCTTTTCTCGGCTTGTGATTGTAAAAAAAGCCATTAGTATTTTTTTCTTTCTTTGACACAACAAACAACATGAACTTTTTTCGATTAATATCTCGCATTTAAAAGTCACAATAAAATTGGCCTTTATTCTTACTTTGTAATCGCCTTAACGGGCACTTCAGCTGGCCCTGGTCCGCTTGAAGTCCCCCGGATTGAAAATTAAATACTTTCTAGCGGCGAGCATCACAAAACAAACGCAATATATTCTTATATACGTACCAATATAATCCACACGCTAGCAGAAGTGGTCAAGCGGAGATCTAGAGAAACACCAAGTAATTTGTGAATCCGGTACAGAATGAAGCGCAAAACCAGTGTTTCATACAATTGTAAAGGCTTAAAAAAGCTCTTAGAAACAGCTCGTTTGCACTTGTTCAAATCCCTTTCCGGGCTAGATTACATTTTGTGCAAATTACATTCAACATTTGAGAAGTCAAACCATAATGAAATTGGAAACGATAGAGGGTGAGGCTTGGGATTATTTACCTAAACCTTTTTGACACGAGGCTCTCTTGCTTGCCTTTCGGAAGTCTGAAAGTCAAGCTCACACAAGGGAAACTGTAGCGGATTTTTTTCCACCGAAAAGTCGACTGATTGTGCTATAACAAAGAACAACATCAATAGACGGTCACTCAAGGTTGCGAACCTTTCCATAGCGAAAGTAAAAACCTATGCATTATTCGGTCACGAGTCTGACACTGGCAAGTATGATGGGGGACTCAATTCTGAATAGAAAAGTATATACACTTTTAACTTTTGCATCTATCTAGGTTTCTCTTCGACGCATCAACACCCCCAAATGTATAACTTCTATTAAAATACAACCGTCCTGGTATGCATTTTCTGAATTGTCCCATATATTAATATACTCCAATACAGTAATCCGGAGATATCAGTTATGCCTGATTTAAAATCATACTTGTCTGAACAAAAAATCATATCTTATCTTTTTCATATACGAATACAAATATACAATAAAAACCTTTTCCTTAAGATAAACGATTTCTGTAACTCAGAATTTCAAAACTCAGAATTTTTTTCTTAAAGAGGGGGCGTCGTAGGAATGTTAAACAACGAAAAAACTCCTGCGGTTACAATGAATTTGAATCCACAACACCGCCTTGTAATACTTCAATTGTTCATTTTATTTCCAAACGTTATCTTATGTAGTTTTGCGCGTGCTTTATTTTGGTATAACCCAACCTTGAAATTTTTCAGGCTAGGAATATTTACCAGCCTTTTTGAAACTTTGGGAATGGAATTAGTACCTTTTTCCTGAGCTATGCAACGAGTGTGGTAAAAACCTGGATCAAACAGGAAAGTATGTATGGAAATATGGCACTTCTGCCATATCTCGTGTAAATATTAATAACAAGTGAACAGGAAGGTCCCATGTGAGGATAGGGGAAAAACAAATGGCAAAGTGAACGCCATATTCAAGAGCATGATCTCTTTTTGAGCCGATGACATATCCCTAGAAAAAAGACTCACTGTAATTGCGTTTATCATCAAGGCTGGGGCAACTACACCAACCATCAGCTCTTAAACCAACACAAAGCTTTATTACAGGGATGGATTTGCCCAAACAAAGATTGCTCTATACATCCTGAAATGAAACATGGATAGACATCCATCCAGCAGTTTTTAAAACCTGACGGTTAAAGGAGCCCAGGAACATTTTATTTCTATATTTTTTATATTTTAAAGGCAAATTTCTCCTGCGCAAAAGACTAAGTCGTCAGATAGTAAACCAATATTTATAGACAGGAAAAAGAATGCGATAATTATTTTCCGTCGATTTAGCACAACTTACCTTTTTTACAAAAAGATTATTTGTTATGGCCTTTTTGGCATGTTTTATGTACTTCCTTTCATCTAATGTATAAAACAAGATCGGGATTTCGTACGTATGTGCTCTGCAGGCGTTTTTCTATAAGATGCAAATGTATTCCACCAAGGGTCAACGATATAACAATTATCGTCTAACATTAGTGACAGACCTGTCGCCTGATTAATGTCTTCTTGTGCTTTTTAGCATGATTAAACGGCCCCTCGGCACACGCCCCCCAACTTAGAAAAAGGCGCGAAAAACTTCACACATTCACAGCTACGTGACAATAATGCTAGGATGGATTGAGTGTTTGTTGATTATACCACTGCAAAGATTTGGAATGGAATTCGGGAGGAAAGCCATTATTCTTGTCATTTTCCTTTCGAATAGATATTTAAATATTTATTTATGCCATTTAATCAGCAAGTCCACACAACACCCCACGCGGTTGTTATTATTTGCTTAACTTCTATGTCCAACACGTCCCCAGCGAACCACTTGAGCCTTTCCTTTTGTTCCGTGCGGTGAAAACATGGGGGCCTGTTTGCTGGTGATTTATAAAAGATTTCCTTAAGGCTCCTGTGAGACTTTGAATGAGCGCAGGAGCCCGACATGTTGTCAAATTTCATTCACGATGTCCACTGTGCGTCCTTTGGCAGCGATAGATCTACTGACTCAGCACCGAGAACGTGTGACACATCGCGTAGGGCACTCACACAGCGAAAAGGAAATGTTTACATTTAAGCTAAGCCAATAAATGATTTTAAGGGTGTGTTACTATTAAATTGTGTTTTAAAAGTTTCTCCCTGGGAGCGAGAAAGTGGTCGCGCAGGACAGCGAGAGCCCAGACATTATGGCGGCTGGGAAATCGCACAGCGACGCCAAAATAGCGCAGAGCTGTGAGAAGATTGGACAAGAAGAAAGATCAAGGATAAACTATTTTCAATATTTCCGGAGCAGTAGACTATAGGTCTGCTTCACGTACTTAGCAAGAACCCTCCGGAGCGAAATGGAAAAATCTCTTCTGATCAAGAGTTTATTTATATTCAGATAAAAATAAGCAAATAGTTCTGTTATTTTATCGACCAACGCGAGTCTGGGAGCTTTTCCTATGTGTGTAATTTGTATGTTTATCCTGTCTATGGTTTAGGGCTAGCCCAAAATTTACTAAACTATTAGTCAACTGAAACTGAATTGGCCAGCTTACCGAACAAACCAAGTTAGTAAGATCACGTATGATTTTGAAAATTAAATAAAATTTCATTCCACCCACGTTTATTTGAGCCCTGATATTGAATTTTTCAAATCCCAAATTAAATAGTTTAGTCACTTGAAATGAAAAAGATTCGATTTGGAACTATTTAACGTTTCAAACACTACCGCACCGGAAAGACCACTCGCGGAATGATACCTTACACGGTTACACTGAAAATGACTGAAATAGCAAAAATTCAGCAATTCAAGATAAACAATCTATAAATGGATACTATATATTTAGTTAAGAGAAATCTGAATAGTCGTATATAATACCTCCGGTTTTAAATGGGATAACTGATCTCTTTTTAGACTTTTTACGTACAAAAAAAAGCATTAGTGACCTAAAGTATGTTTGGAATTCTCGAATAACTTAAACAGAATTCTTAACGTTATTGTTCAATGATGCTTCTATTCTATATACCTTACAACACGATGGAGGGATTATTACAGTTGTTACCCCCCTGTGATATACATTAAATCGAAGCACGTCCACTGCTCTAATAACGTATTGCAGGTCCACTGGGGGCACGTCCCCCCTACCCTCCCCCCTCCCAACTCAATATTCAACAAAAATATTAGGAAATGATTAGGGCTTGGCTTTCTCCAATATTTTCTTGATGTTCCGGTGATCTCCCCACCCCCACCCCCAGGCTACAGGCTTATACAGAGGCTATGTTTACACGGTACCGTCCGCTCAATAATTCGTACGGTTACGCGTACGGTTTACACGGGACAACCCTAACCGTACGAAAAAAGAGGCGGCTTCCGTACGAAAATTCGTACGGCAAATTCGAGGACGAATTTTCGACCGGATGAATTATCGAACCGCCTTGAGCCGTGTAAACACCACAAACGGACGAATTTTCGTACGCTATCGATGATTTTTGGCGCGGTGGCATAGCTGCCTGGCTGCTCAGTAGATAAACAACCTCGGTGGGGGCCGCAGTTTTTTGTGTTATTTTCATCTCCAAATGATACCAATACTGCTTGGAATGCTACTAAATGTTGTTGCAATGATGAGCAACATTATCGTGTCGTTGTTGCAGAGAATGTGGCTTATCAGGCCAATAAACGAAGGGTTTTCAGGCAGTTTTCATGCAACAACACCGAAAAAACACCGCGGTGAAAAAGAAGAAACAAACAAAAAAAAGTTTTGGGTAAGACCTATCATGGTTTCTCTTTGGTGGAAAAACTTGGTAAAGAGTAGCTGCTGTTTGGAGAAACCGCTGACCAAATGTGAACTTAGGCCGGTTCAACTGGCACCGTGTAGACGGTGCGAAAAATTCGTACGGTTCCGTATTAACACCACGCACGGTACGAATTATTAAGCGGATGGGAACTTGTCCGGTACCGTGTAAACATAGCCAGAGATCGACTAATTCGAACCTGTATATGATCAGGTAGCCCAGGCTCTTGTTACTTTATGCAAGTATTCTCCCATAAAAAGTAATAAATTCCATCCAACGTGATGTAGTACTTCTAGCCGTCTATTATTTTCACGTTAAAGCGATTTAGAGGGCACCTGGGGCCGCTTTAGCGCTGTTCGGTGAAATTTGAGGAAATCAAAATTCTGCGGTAATCGAAGAAAAAATTATAGCGGCGAGCATCACAAAACATTTAAGCTAAAAAATAAAAATAAAAACATACATGAAAGGCACTGTTAACTAAACTATATTTGTTCGTTTAGTGAGAATTTCACGAAATGTGCGCACATATAAGAACCTGCGCACATAAAAAGAAACTACGCAAACATTTACAGGAACAAGGACAAATAGGACCGACTTGAAAATTAGTCCTAGGTAACAACAGAATACTGTTTATTAATCAAACAAGGCTTGGCGCATTCGCATAGCAAATATCACGTACAGAAACATGAACATAGATCAAGGCAGAATGAAGATATATAAAATCAAATTTACTATTTCATAAAATCATTTAGATCATGTCTCCAGGTCAACACGGCCAATATCACACATACTTCCCAATATTTCAATTCTGTCAAGTCTTCCCGTCCTGCACTTATCCAACATATCTTTCCGTGATTTACGGTTTTCAGATAGTCTTCATAAAACAAGGAACACATCCAAAGAAGGAATATTGGTCAACCTGTGTAGATCAGTGACCGCGCTATCCTGGACCGAGTATATCTATTCGTCTCTAGTCTAACATCGGGACAGAATTCAAACATGGACTACCTATTTTGCACTTTGTTATAACAGCTCCTCGATGTCCTTGGCAATGTCCTGTAAAAGAGTTGGTAAGGACAGAAGAAGAGTTACCACAAGAAGGTCTTATACCGTAATGATTTGAATTAACGCCCTTCTTCAAATAAGGGCCCCCTCCCCAATAAGCACCCCCCTTGACCTCGAATTTTAGAATAAGCGCCCCTCCCCTAAAAAGAGCCCCCACTCCCATCTCCTATAAACACATCTCAACAAATGCACCACTTAAACATTACCCTAGGCCTATTTATAACTCCTTCAACTTTTATATCTGTATTATAACTAAGTCCAATCAGAAGCTGGTATCTTTTGGCGAAATGAGGTAAGTGCGCCCCCCCCAATAAGCGCCCTGCACCCCCCTAAAGGCCAAAAAAATTAAACAAGCCCCCCCCCCAGGTGCTTATTCGAATCATTACTGTATTTGTGGGCAATGTGTAGGGGAATGTGATGTGCAAAAGTAGAGTGCCAGACACACCACACACCCAGACCACTCCCCCCATCCTGCATTATAGCACTCACCAAAGGGGCTGTAGTGGGAGCATAACGCTTGATAGGTTTACCATCTTTGTTACACAAAAACTGAAAAAAAAAGAAAGAAAGATCATAGATGATGACAGTAATTGTCATAAAGGATGCCTATGACATGCCGAAATAACTGGGTTAGTTTAAAATAGTTGTTATAGTGATAGTGATGATGACAACGATGGAGATTTACTATGATTCTGAGGGTGCTCATGAGAAATATAATGAAGATGAGGATGTGGCAGCTGATGATGATAATGAAGACGATGTGTGGTGCTGACAATGAATATGTGAAAACTGGTGATTGTGAACATATAATGAAGATGAAAATGATTCTGATGATGCTGATGGTAGTCATTATGTGTGCTTCTGATTATGAATATGATTATATGGTTATGATCATGATGGCAATGATATTGCTGATGATGGTTAATTGGTAGCTACAGAAGTGAAGACTTACTTTGGCAAAGTTCCACTTGATAAAACTGTGGAGGAAAATAAACAAACATTATGCAGCCAAATGCAAATCCTTTTCTTGTTATGTTAGCTTAACTGACACAATCTTTGTAGTATCTGAGACCAAACTATAGAAGAGTGTCATCAGGATCGATTAAAGAATGATCAATGGGGGGGACTCTCCATAAAAGTAGACTGGGCTGATCTATCCATCTTTCTGGGTTTAAAATTTCGAATAATTGCCATCCCTTTTTTTCTAATTTTGCTATCTCTTTGGGTATAAAATTCGACCAACTGCTGTTATCTCTTAGGGAATAAAATTCGACGAATTGCTATTCCTAGGGAGGTGTTTAATGTTTTTTTTTTCGATTCTGCTATCTATTACGGAAAAAAATTCCTTCGACCACACCCAATTTGCTATCTCCTAGGGGTAAAAATTTCTGTTGACCACGCACAGAGTGCCATTCCATGGGGTTAAAATTGTTTTTGCCAACAATCACTCCCATCTTTTTTTATCGTCGACAATTGTCGTGGGCAATTGTCTCAAGGAATTACAAAAATAACCAAAACCAATTGATAGCATAGCATGTACTCGCTAGAGGAGATGAGAATTTGCTTTGTATGCAGTATTGTGCAGGATATTAAAATGTGACATTGTGCCATTTAAAATAGAATTGAGCAGTGTGAGAAGTCTTGTTTTTTTTTTTTCATACTAAAGTCTAATTCTGGACTCACTCCGGGGCACTCCCTAAAGTGACAATTCTATAAAAGATGCAGGAGACACTATCTATTCTTACATACCTTCCTAGCGTCCCTTTGAGCTCGTTTTTCAGGTATTTGTAGAGAGGCAAGGCAGATGACCCGTTGACATTGACCTTGGCAAACATGTCAAACTTGACCCCATAACCTGCCGCAAACTGCTTAATTACAGGCTCAGGGTCTGGCTCCTAGAACAAAGAAATATGATGTCACTTGCAGCCTCTACCAACACTGCTGGTACAACAGAGCTGGAAAAATGTTCTGCAATGCATTGCAACTGTATCAAGCAACACAGTGTGCAAACAGCAAAACGTTTTTTAGCCAAATAATGGACCCATTTTCCAATCCGTGCAAGATGACTTAATAAATCCATGTAATATATTTTACAGTAGGTATTATTACTTACTTGAGATGTCTTTAGGTATTGGAGCCTTTTAGGTGGTATTGGGATGGGAATTTCCACTAATAGTGGGGACAGGTATGCTCTTGACTAACCTGTTTGCCAAACTGGTTGCAAGGGAATGCAAGTATACGCAGTCCCTTCTCAGCATACTGGGAGTGCAGTTCCACCAGCTGAGAGTAGTTCTTCTGGGTCAGACCTCAGAAGGAAGCAACATTTACAATCAGCGTCACCAAACCCCTGGAACAAAAATTTATATTGTAACTTAACGCTTGAAGGAAAGAGAGGGAAGAGCCCACAAAAATAGCCCCTGAATAATAAAATTTGGATTTGCTTGCTCACTTGATTACAGATTGCTTGTATCTTAATGCAAAATTTATAATTGCAGTATTTTTTTGGCTGGTGCTCACATACTTACAAGTACTACACAATAATACGCAATAATTGAGATTTTTTCAGTTCTCAAGGTCTGGTTTAGATCAAATTTAATCAAATTCTGTGAATACCCAGTCCTTCTTCCTACAGAGGTGAAATTTGTGCCACATCAGAAGACAATGGTATCCCCCTAGGCAGAGACTGCGAGCATGTTGATAAGTGGGTGGGCTGACAATTGAAAAAAATTATCATATTGAAAAATGAATAGTTAAGTATTTGACTTGTTTCTGTCACAAAAAGTGGTGGGGGCCGCAGCTCCTCCTTCTCTGTGGTGCCTGCCTAGTTAAAAAGCTTATGCAAATCAATAAACTGTGATTCTCACATGTTAATTAGCTAACTTATTCTTGTCACCAATGTGGCGTTTTTGCAAGGTTAAGAGTGGGAAAAACAATTACACAGAGACTGAGTTACGTCAACTTGTTTTACTCACTTGCACACAACTGCAAGTGTCATGGGGGCAAGAAACTTGGGGGCCTACCAAATATGGAATAATCGAGACATTGCCATGGTGACATTACACCACCAAGGCACAAAAATGTCTGTTTTCATGTCTTACATGTATTTGGAGAGTTCAACTAGGGCCCCATCAATATCTTTTGCTTTGAATTCAAATATCGACTTTGCTTCTGCCACCTGCTCCTCTATGTCCTGCAAAAAGACATACAAACAAGCCTTCAAGTTTTTTTGTAATTCATTCTGTGCACGCTGTGTGTAAGTCATAAACTAGTACAATTGTTTTAAAGCGTGTCCGTACAGGACCAAAAAAGATCTTCACCATGAATATGCAGATTTTAAAGATATTTCCATTAACAAAAGCGACGTTTGATTGTTGGTAATTGGATTCAATATTTTCAAAGGCAAGAAGAATACTAACAAGGCCTATAACCTTATAAAAAAGTTTAAATAATTTGAAAATCTAGGAGAATTTGGAGGTAAGGCCTGACTCTTTAATGACATTTTTACCTCCTCTAGTTCAGAAGTGTTGGCTCCAGATCCAGCAAAGGCCTTCACCCAAGAGAGCTGTTCATCATCGGATTGAAAAGAGAGTCTGAGATCTAAAGAGAATCGTTATTTCAAATTAATGCACACCATGATGTTGACCATTCACTCACATAATTGTAAAAGACAGCTAACCCCTTTGTATAAGCAGGGGAGTGTCTAGAGAAAAATGCAGGGTGTGGTCCAGAATAGTAAGTCACTGAACACTGATCAATTAAGGTCAAATTTACATTCTTATCTATGGTAGCAGGTCACTAGATCTATCTAGAAACTTTTTCTATCCAAAGCAATTACAGTTGAAGCTCTCGTAAGCGACCACCTTGGGAACTGAAAATTGTGGTCGTTAACGGAGCTGGTCTTTTACGAGAGCTTGCTCTCATAAGCGACCACTGGGCGCCAAAAACTTGAACAATAGGTGTTGATCGCTAACGGGAGCTTAATTAAAATGGAATCTAACATTTATCGTGATAATAACAAAGCTGTAATATTTTGGTTTATTGCTTGATTTTAAAAATAGGTATTTGACTTATCATGAGAGTGAGATGTTTTATTCAATAGCAATCAATTATACGCAAAGTAGCTTGTTATGCTCGTTTATATAGACGACTTAAGCTTTTCGTCATGAGAATATCTTCTGCATCTACGACGATCGCATGGCGTCATTTGTTAGCCAATTTCTAAAGCGTGCAACAAACAAGTGGATGGCTATTGTAACTGGAAAAAGGATAAATCGTGGTGCTGGCAATGGACTAGAGATTCCTTGCATTTACACATTTTCTGGAGACAAAGAAATGTCAAACCATATGGTTGAAATTGAAGTTAGAAAACTAGGGGTGGGTGTAGGGTTCACATAGCTAGGGGTGGGTGTAGGGTTCACATAGCTAGGGGTGGGTGTAGGGCTCACATAGCTAGGGGTGGGTGTAGGGTTCACATAGCTAGGGGTGGGTGTAGGGTTCACATAGCTAGGGGTGGGTGTAGGGGGCACATAGCTAGGGGTGGGTGTAGGGGGCACATAGCTAGGGATGGGTGTAGGGGGCACATAGCTAGGGGTGGGTGTAGGGTTCACATAGCTAGGGGTGGGTGTAGGGTTCACATAGCTAGGGATGGGTGTAGGGGGCACATAGCTAGGGGTGGGTGTAGGGGGCACATAGCTAGGGATGGGTGTAGGGGGCACATAGCTAGGGGTGGGTGTAGGGTTCACATAGCTAGGGGTGGATGTAGGGGGCACATAGCTAGGGATGGGTGTAGGGTTCACATAGCTAGGGATGGGTGTAGGGTTCACATAGCTAGGGGTGGATGTAAAGGGCACATAGCTAGGGATGGGTGTAGGGGGCACATAGCTAGGGGTGGGTGTAGGGTTAACATAGCTAGGGATGGGTGTAGGGGGCACATAGCTAGGGATGGGTGTAGGGGGCACATAGCTAGGGGTGGGTGTAGGGGGCACATAGCTAGGGATGGGTGTAGGGGGCACATAGCTAGGGGTGGGTGTAGGGTTCACATAGCTAGGGATGGGTGTAGGGGGCACATAGCTAGGGGTGGGTGTAGGGTTCACATAGCTAGGGATGGGTGTAGGGTTCACATAGCTAGGGATGGGTGTAGGGTTCACATAGCTAGGGGTGGGTGTAGGGGGCACATAGCTAGGGGTGGGTGTAGGGTTCACATAGCTAGGGATGGGTGTAGGGTTCACATAGCTAGGGGTGGGTGTGGGGTTCACATAGCTAGGGATGGGTGTAGGGGGCACATAGCTAGGGATGGGTGTAGGGGGCACATAGCTAGGGGTGGGTGTAGGGTTCACATAGCTAGGGGTGGGTGTAGGGTTCACATAGCTAGGGGTGGGTGTAGGGTTCACATAGCTAGGGGTGGGTGTAGGGTTCACATAGCTAGGGATGGGTGTAGGGTTCACATAGCTAGGGGTGGGTGTAGGGGGCACATAGCTAGGGGTGGGTGTAGGGTGCACATAGCTAGGGATGGGTGTAGGGGCACATAGCTAGGGGTGGGTGTAGGGTTCACATAGCTAGGGGTGGGTGTAGGGGGCACATAGCTAGGGATGGGTGTAGGGTTCACATAGCTAGGGGTGGGTGTAGGGTTCACATAGCTAGGGGTGGGTGTAGGGTTCACATAGCTAGGGATGGGTGTAGGGGGCACATAGCTAGGGGTGGGTGTAGGGGGCACATAGCTAGGGATGGGTGTAGGGGGCACATAGCTAGGGGTGGGTGTAGGGTTAACATAGCTAGGGGTGGATGTAAAGGGCACATAGCTAGGGATGGGTGTAGGGGGCACATAGCTAGGGGTGGGTGTAGGGTTAACATAGCTAGGGATGGGTGTAGGGGGCACATAGCTAGGGATGGGTGTAGGGGGCACATAGCTAGGGGTGGGTGTAGGGGGCACATAGCTAGGGATGGGTGTAGGGGGCACATAGCTAGGGGTGGGTGTAGGGTTCACATAGCTAGGGGTGGGTGTAGGGTTCACATAGCTAGGGGTGGGTGTAGGGTTCACATAGCTAGGGGTGGGTGTAGGGTTCACATAGCTAGGGGTGGGTGTAGGGTTCACATAGCTAGGGGTGGGTGTAGGGTTCACATAGCTAGGGGTGGGTGTAGGGTTCACATAGCTAGGGGTGGGTGTAGGGGGCACATAGCTAGGGGTGGGTGTAGGGTTCACATAGCTAGGGATGGGTGTAGGGTTCACATAGCTAGGGATGGGTGTAGGGGGCACATAGCTAGGGATGGGTGTAGGGGGCACATAGCTAGGGGTGGGTGTAGGGGGCACATAGTTAGGGATGGGTGTAGGGTTCACATAGCTAGGGGTGGGTGTAGGGGGCACATAGCTAGGGATGGGTGTAGGGGGCACATAGCTAGGGGTGGGTGTAGGGGGCACATAGCTAGGGGTGGGTGTAGGGTTCACATAGCTAGGGGTGGGTGTAGGGTTCACATAGCTAGGGGTGGGTGTAGGGGGCACATAGCTAGGGGTGGGTGTAGGGTTCACATAGCTAGGGGTGGGTGTAGGGTTCACATAGCTAGGGGTGGGTGTAGGGTTCACATAGCTAGGGGTGGGTGTAGGGTTCACATAGCTAGGGGTGGGTGTAGGGTTCACATAGCTAGGGGTGGGTGTAGGGGCACATAGCTAGGGGTGGGTGTAGGGTTCACATAGCTAGGGGTGGGTGTAGGGGGCACATAGCTAGGGGTGGGTGTAGGGGGCACATAGCTAGGGGTGGGTGTAGGGTTCACATAGCTAGGGGTGGGTGTAGGGTTCACATAGCTAGGGGTGGGTGTAGGGTTCACATAGCTAGGGGTGGGTGTAGGGTTCACATAGCTAGGGGTGGGTGTAGGGGGCACATAGCTAGGGGTGGGTGTAGGGTTCACATAGCTAGGGGTGGGTGTAGGGTTCACATAGCTAGGGGTGGGTGTAGGGCTCACATAGCTAGGGGTGGGTGTAGGGTTCACATAGCTAGGGGTGGGTGTAGGGTTCACATAGCTAGGGGTGGGTGTAGGGGGCACATAGCTAGGGGTGGGTGTAGGGGGCACATAGCTAGGGATGGGTGTAGGGGGCACATAGCTAGGGGTGGGTGTAGGGTTCACATAGCTAGGGGTGGGTGTAGGGTTCACATAGCTAGGGATGGGTGTAGGGGGCACATAGCTAGTGGTGGGTGTAGGGGGCACATAGCTAGGGATGGGTGTAGGGGGCACATAGCTAGGGGTGGGTGAAGGGTTCACATAGCTAGGGGTGGATGTAGGGGGCACATAGCTAGGGATGGGTGTAGGGTTCACATAGCTAGGGATGGGTGTAGGGTTCACATAGCTAGGGGTGGATGTAAAGGGCACATAGCTAGGGATGGGTGTAGGGGGCACATAGCTAGGGGTGGGTGTAGGGGGCACATAGCTAGGGGTGGGTGTAGGGTTAACATAGCTAGGGATGGGTGTAGGGGGCACATAGCTAGGGATGGGTGTAGGGGGCACATAGCTAGGGGTGGGTGTAGGGGGCACATAGCTAGGGATGGGTGTAGGGGGCACATAGCTAGGGGTGGGTGTAGGGTTCACATAGCTAGGGATGGGTGTAGGGGGCACATAGCTAGGGGTGGGTGTAGGGTTCACATAGCTAGGGATGGGTGTAGGGTTCACATAGCTAGGGATGGGTGTAGGGTTCACATAGCTAGGGGTGGGTGTAGGGGGCACATAGCTAGGGGTGGGTGTAGGGTTCACATAGCTAGGGATGGGTGTAGGGGGCACATAGCTAGGGGTGGGTGTAGGGTTCACATAGCTAGGGATGGGTGTAGGGGGCACATAGCTAGGGGTGGGTGTAGGGTTCACATAGCTAGGGATGGGTGTAGGGGGCACATAGCTAGGGGTGGGTGTAGGGTTCACATAGCTAGGGGTGGGTGTAGGGTTCACATAGCTAGGGATGGGTGTAGGGGGCACATAGCTAGGGGTGGGTCTAGGGTTCACATAGCTAGGGATGGGTGTAGGGTTCACATAGCTAGGGGTGGGTGTAGGGGGCACATAGCTAGGGATGGGTGTAGGGTTCACATAGCTAGGGATGGGTGTAGGGCTCACATAGCTAGGGGTGGGTGTAGGGTTCACATAGCTAGGGATGGGTGTAGGGGGCACATAGCTAGGGGTGGGTGTAGGGTTCACAAAGCTAGGGGTGGGTGTAGGGTTCACATAGCTAGGGGTGGGTGTAGGGCTCACATAGCTAGGGGTGGGTGCAGGGTTCACATAGCTAGGGGTGGGTGTAGGGTTCACATAGCTAGGGGTGGGTGTAGGGGGCACATAGCTAGGGGTGGGTGTAGGGGGCACATAGCTAGGGATGGGAGTAGGGGGCACATAGCTAGGGGTGGGTGTAGGGTTCACATAGCTAGGGATGGGTGTAGGGGGCACATAGCTAGGGGTGGGTGTAGGGTTCACATAGCTAGGGGTGGGTGTAGGGTTCACATAGCTAGGGATGGGTGAAGGGGGCACATAGCTAGGGATGGGTGCAGGGTTCACATAGCTAGGGATGGGTGTAGGGGGCACATAGCTAGGGGTGGGTGTAGGGGGCACATAGCTAGGGGTGGGTGTAGGGGCACATAGCTAGGGGTGGGTGTAGGGTTCACATAGCTAGGGGTGGGTGTAGGGTTCACATAGCTAGGGATGGGTGTAGGGTTCACATAGCTAGGGGTGGGTGTAGGGTTCACATAGCTAGGGGTGGTTGTAGGGTTCACATAGCTAGGGGTGGGTGTAGGGTTCACATAGCTAGGGGCGGGTGTAGGGTTCACATAGCTAGGGGTGGGTGTAGGGGGCACATAGCTAGGGGTGGGTGTAGGGTTCACATAGCTAGGGGTGGGTGTAGGGTTCACATAGCTAGGGGTGGGTGTAGGGTTCACATAGCTAGGGGTGGGTGTAGGGTTCACATAGCTAGGGGTGGGTGTAGGGTTCACATAGCTAGGGGTGGGTGTAGGGGGCACATAGCTAGGGGTGGGTGTAGGGTTCACATAGCTAGGGGTGGGTGTAGGGTTCACATAGCTAGGGGTGGGTGTAGGGTTCACATAGCTAGGGGTGGGTGTAGGGTTCACATAGCTAGGGGTGGGTGTAGGGTTCACATAGCTAGGGGTGGGTGTAGGGGGCACATAGCTAGGGGTGGGTGTAGGGTTCACATAGCTAGGGGTGGGTGTAGGGTTCACATAGCTAGGGGTGGGTGTAGGGTTCACATAGCTAGGGATGGGTGTAGGGGGCACATAGCTAGGGGTGGGTGTAGGGTTCACATAGCTAGGGGTGGGTGTAGGGTTCACATAGCTAGGGGTGGGTGTAGGGTTCACATAGCTAGGGGTGGGTGTAGGGTTCACATAGCTAGGGGTGGGTGTAGGGTTCACATAGCTAGGGGTGGGTGTAGGGGGCACATAGCTATGGATGGGTGTAGGGGGCACATAGCTAGGGGTGGGTGTAGGGTTCACATAGCTAGGGATGGGTGTAGGGTTCACATAGCTAGGGGTGGGTGTAGGGTTCACATAGCTAGGGATGGGTGTAGGGGCACATAGCTAGGGGTGGGTGTAGGGGGCACATAGCTAGGGGTGGTTGTAGGGTTCACATAGCTAGGGGTGGGTGTAGGGTTCACATAGCTAGGGGTGGGTGTAGGGTTCACATAGCTAGGGGTGGGTGTAGGGGGCACATAGCTAGGGGTGGGTGTAGGGTTCACATAGCTAGGGGTGGGTGTAGGGTTCACATAGCTAAGGGTGGGTGTAGGGTTCACATAGCTAGGGATGGGTGTAGGGTTCACATAGCTAGGGGTGGGTGTAGGGTTCACATAGCTAGGGGTGGGTGTAGGGTTCCCATAGCTAGGGGTGGGTGTAGGGTTCACATAGCTAGGGATGGGTGTAGGGGGCACAAAGCTAGGGGTGGGTGTAGGGTTCACATAGCTAGGGATGGGTGTAGGGGGCACATAGCTAGGGATGGGTGTAGGGGGCACATAGCTAGGGGTGGGTGTAGGGTTCACATAGCTAGGGGTGGGTGTAGGGGGCACATAGCTAGGGATGGGTGCACAGGCATGCACTCCCTTTGAATAATGTCAGGTCTTTTCTCATCAAAGAATCTAGAAAACTTAGAACTTTTGTAACTATGAAATCTAGCCTGCGCATCCCTAATAGTGCATCTCCTCCGCCAAGCAAATCCTGGTTATGTACCTGTAATAAGTATTCAACAGTTAACAAAATTAGTATTAAATTTATTTATGTACAGTATGATATTAAGACATTGAAGAAACATCATCCTTTTCTTGTACCGTTCCAAATGCAAATAAACACAGAACAATCAAATTGGTTCATTTACATGCATTTTCATCTGGAACGGCAAAAGAAAAGAATGGCATCTAAACTAGGCCTAAGAGTATTTGAGACAAGATAAGTGCTCAGCAGACCCTGTGCATAAGTTTACCTGATATTTGGATGTCTGGAAAGGACACCAGTAAGCAGTACTTGGCAGATTTGTCATACTTGACAGAAGCGTCTTTCAGAAGATATGTCTTTGCTGGGCTTGAATCCTAAAAAAAGGGAGTTATCTAGGATATAAGCTTATAATATTGCAATACAGTAAGCTCATTTAGTAGTATAGGGCTTAATACCTACCAATTCTGTTTTAAACTCATAAAGAGTCTCATCGCCCTGTTTCAATACAAGAACAACAGTGCCCCACATCACCCATCCCTTTTTCTGAGCAGGACCAACTTTTGTACCACACTCTGCCTTTAAAGAGGCAACTGAAGGGCCAACTTGGACAAGCCTGGGTGGGTCTGTTACAAAAAACACAGTCAGTTTTTTGGGATGGAGAAAGGGTGGAACCAAATTAACAAAAGAAGACAGCAATATCTGAGCACTCAACACTCAAAAGATAACTTAATTTATCTGGGGTGTAGGAAAATCAATGCCGAAAAATGCTGGATCACTCGGATTTGTAACAACAGGATTTGTAACAACATTTGGATTTATAACAATCAACAGGATATGTAACAATCAACAGGATATGTAACAAACAACAGGATATGTAACAACAATTGGATTTGTAACAATCAACAGGATATGTAACAACAATTGGATTTGTAACAATCAACAGGATATGTAACAACAATTGGATTTGTAACAAAAATCAACCAGACATGAAAACAACAACCGGATTTGTAACAAAAATCAAATGGAGTTTGTATTAAAACAATTTGACAAAATCCTTAGGCTGTTACAACTCTGGTTGATTGTCGGTTTTTAAACGTTGTCACAAATCCATTTGATTTAATGTTACAAATCCGGTTGACTAGTTTGTTATACATATCCGGTTGATTTTCGTTACAAATCCTGTTGCTTACATATCTGGTTGATTGTTGTTACAAATCTGGTTGTTGTTACATATCCCATTGATATCCAGGTGATACAAATGCAACATGGGTAGAATGAATCACTTTCTTTAAAAATCCTATGGTTAGTAGCCTTAGCTTACCATCTTGTCTGAAACGATAGAACAAGGCTCTGTCCTCAAAATTATGGTCATCTAAAACATGATGAGCCAAGTCAGCATCTATCAACGTCTGCAATGAATGAAATATGATTTATTATAGCGGGTCAGAATCAACAAAAAAGCAAATCAACAAAAAGCGGAAATTTGAATGGAATGAAATACAGCTTATGCATTTTCCCTAAATACTAGGCATGACTTGGGCCTCCCTCACCTCTCCCAAAGCAAAAACATTCTGACAACAACCATCATGGTATACCTGTCCTACTTTAACAGCCTCTGTTCTATCTTTTGCCAAACCATTAGCAATAAACCAATCAACAGCTTCAGAACCTGCAAACAAATGGGTATATGATTTAATAAAGAGGGGTTGAAAAAAACAACAAGTTCCTTCCCACCAAATAGTGTTGTAAACGGGTTTATACACCTGTAGAAGCAGTTATGACAATTATAAAATAACCACATACCTGTGAAACAAATAGGGTATTTGCGCAGATGATAGGTTCTATCCTTTATGACAAGGTCTTTCGACTCTCTCATTTTTGCCACTAGAGAGGCGGCCTGCAAAATAGGCAGAATATGTTAGGGTTGGCAACACGCAGTAATGCTTTTGCTGTACCCATAAAACCATCATGAAAATGACCTCCTATTGTTTGATTCAATAGTTTAATAGTGTTAGTCAGCCTTGTTATCCTACAAAAATGTTAAGTAGGAGAAAGCATTCATCAACATCAGCTGATATGGGAAAGCTTTTATTGATTTTGATTAAATTCAGTAAATGAATTGTAAAACTTTGTTTTCACATATCTGTTTCGAAACTTCTTAACATAATTTGTCTGATAAAAACAATAACAAAGTGTGGCTGATTGAAGCCTCTTAAAAGCGATGAAAGTAAAGTAAAATGTGATATAGGTCCCAGCGGTGGAGCAGGGCCATTCAATAGCTCTTGGCAACCACTAATAAGCACGCATTTTTTTATGTGACACAGATGAAATCAGAATTGAAATCAAAGTGCATTGATAACAGCAACCATGATTTATTTCCAGAGCATACAAGTGTTTTAGACTTCTGGAAAAAAAACAGCCAAATTTATGCTTACTTAAAACAAACTCTGATAAGTCTAGTAGTTTAAGGTTGACTGTGTGTAGGTTGATAAGCTTTCCATAAAAAAAGGATTCTTATTGAGATATAACTCTGCATAATATACCAATCCCTCATACAATTAGTAATTAACCAATTACTCACAATTGAAATCACTAGAGGGTGAAAATAATAAAGAGGTTTCTTTTACAAAAGAAGCATTCCGATATCTAGGTGATAAATTTTAGTAAGATGCAAAACAAACCAAAAATAATTAAAAGCTTAATGATTGAAAGGACTTGGAGGCATAAGTACAATAACCAAGCGCCGTGTCCACGAACGGGGAAATTATTTTTTTGCGACACCAAATTAAAACTATGATGACCGTCAATTTGATTTTGTTGCTTGCATAATTTGTTTTAATTTTCAGCGAGATTAAGTAAACTTCTTGTGGCTGTTCATCAGTTAGTTTAGACGGTATGCTTATACTTAAGGAGATCAAAACTGCGTGATAATTTTTTTTCAAAAGGAAGCAAGCCCGAAATATAAATGATAAATCTTTTCAAAAGGAAATAAATACCGCTGCTAAATGAATCGATTACAGTACGGTATATTGGCTGTGGTTGATGATTCATGGTTGAGAAATGTTAAATCAGGCATGCAGTAAGGGACAGTCACCGGATGATGACCTTTTAGAATCTTTGATCGCAGAGATTTCACTAATTCACATGCACCTGAATCACGTAAATTGATATGTCTGCGAATCTAACTTCCTGTATTTGTCATAAAAACCTTCAAGGAGATACCTTTTTCTTGTCAACTTCGCACATTCCGGCTCGAAAATCTTGCCTTGTCGCGAAAGTTGGAGCAGCCTCTCGAACAAGTGATGTTTGATAGGAAGGGAGAGGGGACTGGATGTGGTGATGTTCGACTCTGGGGAGAGGAGAGAGGAGTATGGTGGCCGATCGCTGCCGTTCGATTTCTTTATTTTCTTGGAGGAAAAATCACATTTTTTTTTCATTCTAAAGCAAAATAAATTGTAAAACAAAAATAATTTAAAAGCGAAATCGATGTTAAATGCAAACTAAATTGTAAAACCAAAACAAATTTGGTTTTACAATTTAGTTTGCATTTAACATCGATTTCGCTTTTAAATTATTTTTATTTTACCTTTTTTTTTGCTTTTGAATGAAAAAAATGTGATTTTTTCTCAAATAAAATGAAGAAATCGAACGGCAGCGATCGGCCACCATAGAGGAGGTTACCCGGCCACGGCAAGGGTTGCTCAGTTGCTAAGGGGAAAAGTAAAAGGTTAAAAGTAAAAGAGCCCCTTCCCCTCCCATAAATAGATTTGGCAAAAATACAGTCGAAAATTTAGTATAAAAATTTAGCGAAGCCGTTTTAATGTTTCCGCTGTTTTTACGGGTTCTTAGTGTCAGTCCACCAATCGCACAGGACAGCAGTGCTACAAGGAGACAATTTTTGTGCCACGAAAAAAAAAACATTAAGTATTTCACTAAATCTCAAATTGCGCATAAATCTCCATGAAATACAATAGCACGAACTGTTTTTAATCGCGCTCTCAGTCGCTGTCATTCCATTGGTAGTGAATTTTTCTTTGGAGCCTCTGCCCCAGGGTTTGCTTTTTACGGTCGCTGTGCATCCACATGCTTGCCACACTGTAGAGATATCGGCGATTGCGGAGAATCGGAATTCGTTCGCCGATGGGGCGAATAAATGGAAACGAGCCTAAATGATAGAAAGTAGAATACATAAGATCTTATGTATGGGTCGATATGGTATAGACAAAAATTACTTAGGAAACAATTTACTAAAGGCCAAGTACCATGCTTAACTGATAATCTGTTCAGAAAAACTTAGTTTTATGAGCGTAGCGCATGATTTATTCTTCATATAATACATTAGTAGAAACGCATCAATGCGTCTTCATCAATAAAGAAGAATTAGAAGAGACTTGACCTGTAGTTGTTTTTGAATCATAGCAATATACTGAACCGGAAATACCTTTGCTATTCAAAAATTGTTATAGTGAAGCAATAATTTTAAACGACCTGTTTGAAGGCTATTTTTAGCCACTGAAGCTATAAAAGGAAGTCATGATCACAGGGTAACACGAAAGGGCAAATTATGTAACGACTCCACCGGCTGGTTACGATATTTTATGCCGTAAGTTCACAAAAATTTATTGGATTTGAAATAAAGATTGAGGTATAGTATGGGAAAAGATACCACGAAATCTTAAATTGCTCATTTTAGAAAAATATAAGCTCTCGCTAGATGTGCTACTGTAATTCTGTTAACTCTCACGGCTAAAATAGGACGTTACTTCCGATTGTCATTTTCTTAAGTTCTCGGAACGCACGGCGATTTCTTCCTGTGTCTTCATTGAGGAGGGGAATCTATTAAAAGAATAATACGTAGAAGGGGAAAAAGAAGCATGGACGTTTTGATGTTATATAAAGCGCAAATTCGTACAGAATTTTATCTAACGGGTAAAATATCGATTATCAGAGGATATAACAACAAGAGAAGATAGACAAAATATTTCAAAATGCAAGCTGGTAAAACATTCTTTAGTACTGATGTCCCCAGCTTGGTTCTTCGAAGCTTGTTTAACAAATATGATGTGAACGGTAGCGGCTATCTAGAGGAGAAGGAAGTGAGATATTTGCTCCAAGTTGATTTAGGGATGAACCCCGACCAAACAGAGCTCTACTCGTTGCTGCTTGACGAAGATGGGGATAATTTGATCAGCTTTGAAGAATTCGTGAAATGGCTGAGAAGTGAAGAAAAGTTTAAAAACATCGATGATTCGTCCAGGTATGTCATACTTTGCGAAGCTGTTGGGTTTTTCAAGAGATTTGATGTGAGCGCGACAAATTCGTTGGACAGAAGTGAATTCAAGATGATGATGGACTCGATGGGCCATAAAAACCAAGATGATATCGACAGAACATTCAAACTCATCGACACTCATGTGAATGGACGTATATCATTCAGGGAGTTTTTGCAATGGTTGAACTGGCTGCCAGTGATGTGACGCAAGCGCAGCTACAAGCTACAGCATAACCCTGAGTACTAGAGTCATCCAGTGTCGAGTCCCCAGAGTGTGAGACTGAGAGACGTAGGGTGCTACACCATGGAACACAGATATTATTACCACAGGTAGCCCAAGCTCTTTCTTTGTCCCTATCGACTTTACGGTAAACATAGGGCGAAAATCAAAATTAGTGAAAAATAAAAAAAAACAACTTGCTGAAAAGACATGTGTAGTCTAGTGTTGTGTTTATGTTTACATTTTGCGAAGTTCGTTTAAAATTTAAAATCGTGAATCTTGAAAAAGGCGCTTTAATACGACCAAAGAACACGCAAAATGTTGGGCTACCTGTGTTATTACTAGTGTCGTGGTGACTAGCTTTAAAAAATGTTTATCAATCATGCTTTGTTACTATTTATACGGTCTATTTGCAACAAAACAAATATAAAATCTGAAAATAAAGTCTAGTATCTATTTATTTCGAAATAGTCTAACAAATTATCTCAGTTACTCGATGGAAAAAACGCTATGTACTTACTTACGTACTTGCTTACTACCTTACTTATTTACTTACTTACATACTTACTAATATTCAACGTAACTTACTAACTAACTGAATGACTGACTGACTGACTAACTAACGTACTTGCTTACATACTCACGTACATACATACGACTTACTACTTTACTTATTTATTTACTTACTTAAGTACAACGTAAGCGCAGCTTGTAGCTGTCGGCTCGGCAGGCTTGTCAGCCGGCTTGTTAGGCTAATTTCGTCTATTCTAAAAAGGCATTGAGGACTTAAGCAACTGCGAGTGCAAGCTATGAAAATACCTCTCGCGGCTAAATAAAAACTTGGTTTCTATTGACCACAGAGTATATTTTGACTTTTAATGAGGACACCCAGCCAACAGCCAGCCTACGATAATGAGAAAGGAAAGATTTCGATAAGGCGCTACCGCAAATAAAATGACAACAAAATTGTTTAGTGTCCATTAAAACAAAGTTTATTTGGCTAGCGAGGTAAACAGTTTTTGGAATCTACTCATCTGCCAAAGCTATATACACCTATTTCAAAAATCGTTGTCAGTGCGAAACGGCAAATGGCGATTTGCAAATGGCAATTCTAGGACCGAAAGAAACCATGGGTCTCATTAAATTTCTACTAAATGCTGAAGAATATGGATAAATCAAACAATTACCCATTAAAGATCATCAATGTATGTCTCTGACATTGCTAGACTTTATTTAACACCTTTAATTTTACGAATGATTAGTACCCAGAAGCACCGTTCGGGCTTAGAACTGCCATTTACTATTTGAAATTCGCCATTTGCACTGACAACCTTTTTTGAAATAGGTTATGTCATTCTTCTACAAAGAAGGGCTCCAAGCCAACTATTATGGGAAGCGGACCATACAAGCAAACATTTCCTCTAAATTCTAGTCTATTTACCTCATTTTTAGACCATGCTTGACGATTAAACAAATTGCAGGTTGATATGGTCACCACCATGACTGATGCAAATGTAAGACTAAGGAGCTAGCTAGGGTTGTTCGCATACAGTAGCTTTGTTAGTATGGTAAAGTTGGCTTGAACCACATCCGGTTTCATCATCCGCCCCATGTGGGAGGTAAAATGGTGGGACGTTAAAGCGGAAGCTTACGCTGGATTAGAAATTATCAGGGTTGTATGGGAAGATGGGTACTCGTGCGGGCGTACAAATCTCTTGCGAAATCTTAGAGTTTCACTGTGGTTGACGTCAGGGATATTATGGGCATAATACATCCGGATCAGCGGAACCACACTGAAATACCGTTCAACCATAATGGGAAAAAATTGTAGCATTCCAAGGGAGAAGGAGCCGATAGCGATTTCACACAAGTGAAGGAGATGTACAGATAGAGCCTTGTCGAGTTTAAACGTAGAAAATATAGAGAGTAGGATGCCTCTTACCGGTTCGCCATAAAGCGGTCATTTGTTACGTAGCAACCAGAGATCATTATGTTTTTTTTGGTAGCAAGGATACTGTGTGCATTGGCTTAGGGGGCCTGGGGACTAAGAGGAAGTCCCGCGTAAAAAAATTGGTATGGTATATCCGGTATGCTTTGTATATTGAGTAAAACTGGCTTTGGTTGCAGGCTACAATGAAAATTTTAGAGGTGTTTTTAATGTGTGTGTGTAGTAGGTAGGGTTCACTTTCAGGCTCTGAAGCAAACGATACGTGCAAGCTACCACAAAACAATTTGAACACTTTTCCCACTCCTATGTATAACGATGTGCACGGGAATAAAATGGGTCGATAAATGAGCTCAGAAGAGTTTATGATATTTTTGTCATCCCTTGCTGTAGCTTTGTAACAGGTTATAGCTCGGGTACCTCGACTTGGTCGTATTTCTTTGACTTGCGCCTGTACACACGCGCTGTTTACACGAAATAGAGGACAGGGTCGTCAATAACTGATACGATGCCAAATCATTTCTGTATTTTGGCGTGAAGTAGGGAATGGCCTATAACGCATGAGCAAATTGATTATTTTTTGTGTGTATAGCTGTGAACATTACGCGCTGTTAATGATGTTGTAGTTTGTTGAATTATTGTAACAAATATTTATAAAGAAGCTAAAACCAAGTATACAAAACTACCTGCATGTCGATACGCCACGAGGCACTCGTATTAATATCTAGGTTCGCAATAGCTTGTTCTCTCAAAGATCACTGCCTTCTTTGTTTAATAACCGTTTAGCCTATAGTTCTAAAAAGACAACTAAAGCAACTCGAACCCAACATTATTGGCAATTACTGCACTGAGCGCATTGAAGAGAGTGTTATAAGCCACTTGCACTGAGAAACCGCATGACGTTGTGGATGGCAAACTCGTGCCTGTTCCGGCATTTGGCGGCAAAATAACAAAAAGGAATACTCAGTGCTTATGATGAGCCAGAAGGTTTCTTTGTCATTGCAAGATTTTATTTTTCCGACTCTCTCTAGCGTGACGGCCGTAGCCATTTCTGTCTTTGTTTCGGCGTGAGTTTGCAACCAAAAATCACTTGTAGTGCAGGTCGCCTACTGGGCGTCCATGGTCTTTACATAGGTTTTAGAATAGCAACATATGATACTGTATTGTAATTGTTATTCTATCGTTGAACAGGGTGGATGCGCAATTCAGTAAGAAAGAGGGCTTTATGCCATCAGTCTTTTCTTACATGCCTTGCTGGTCATTGTTTCTTACATGTGAGAATAAGCTTGATCTTGTCCTGGAGCAGGAGTCTTGCTGACCTGTAGAATTCCACTGTTGCCTTCTCTCGTGTATTGTTCTTGCGCCGTAAGCCTGCGCCGTAGGCACTTTCATAAGTGAAGAGTGATTTTAGCGTTATTTCGGACAGCTCAAAAACATTCTCCTTCTATCTAATCAAATTCCCTTTGATCGTGCAAGTATAAAAAGTCTGCATGTTGTAATTTGCTTTGACCCATACGGCTGCCTTTCCTGATCTGGCGGCCTTGACTTTCATACGTGCCATAGTTTGTCTTATTAAACGTCTACAGATTCTATTGACCTGTTGTATTGTTTTCTACACCTTCCTTCCCCTTTTCGTTCTGAATGCCCTTCTATGAAGTAGAAGAAACAACGCCGTCATGGAAACAGGTCATGGTGAACGTTCATATGTCCAATATCGATCACGTATCGCAACGAGACCATAACAATAAAGGTTGAACAACTGGTTTAAACCACAATGTGCCAAACATGATAAAAGCTAGAAAAAAATTAGAGTTGATTGACTGTATCTTGTGAAGAGCTCACTGCTTCACCACCCTCCGGTGTGCTCGACTGTAACACATTGGAGCAAAATCACCATAAAAACCGCAATCATAAAATAATCCCTAGGAAAAATCACAACAGGATAATGCTCTGCAACCAAAAATATAAAAATATCGATGAATACGCCTATCACGGCAGGGTTACCGGCAAAATACGGGAGATACCTGATTCATACGCCTATTTTCAAAAACATCTTCCGGAAGACTAGTCTCCTGCGCAGCCGTACCGGGAGACCCGTATAATCTAGAATATAACCTGTTAGTTTAAAATTACGCTTTAATCACGTAATATACAATCGTAAAGGTATAGAACCCTAAAACAGGATATAGAATGTAGAATCAATTCTTCCAAAAACTTTGTTGCCTAAAAAGTGAAACCGTACCTAACTTCAAGGCTTTCAATTCGATTAGATATAGAGTTTTTAAAGTACTTCTCCGGTCGAGTATCGATCAATTACGTTTTGATAACTAATCTAGACTGCAGATTCTATGCCATCTGAAGCGATGCTTTGCCGAGTACTGCTGTCAATTGATTTTTCTATTCTGTTTCCAATAATAAAAGGCCGCGTTTTCTCTTTGCAAATGCCGCGTCCAAATTTAAACGGTGGGTGGGATGTAGGTCCGGAGTAGAAACCTTTTGGACGCGGAAATCCACCCCGCGACAGGAAATACTAATAAAGAGACTAAGAATAAGACCGTAAATCAACAGGAATATGCAACACGACTAACACGACTTTATGTACAGTCCTTGAAGTACGGTTTGACCTTGAAACATTAGTTCTAATCCGGTGAAACCCTTTACATCTATAAAGTCGACGAAGCTTCGAATTCGATTCAGTAATCGCATTGTTTAATCAAACAGCTACTGTAACAGAAGCGCTTCCCTAAGGTAGGTCACTTGGCAGGTACTCAATATCCCTAGTCTTACTCTTGGTGTAAGTCATATGAAACTCTATTCTTTACAGGGTAGTAATTTTAGTATATATTTGATAGTAGCAAGAAAGCAGGATGAAGAATAACAGGCGCGTATCTTTTGAGAATTGCGCAATGTTTTGCCTTCTTGCACAAACTATCTATTTTGTGTGTCATGGTTGCGCGCCTGAAGAGAACCTGAACTTATATCTTGAATAGATTTAAGTTATGCCCACACTGTTCGCACGTGTGCGGAGAGAGCTAGCCGTGTGAGAGCAGGTTTTTTTTTTCACAGCGGGTGGGGTCAAGAGGCGCGGTAACATTGCCTTGGTAGTTCGGCCAATCAGAGCACGCTCGCGTTTAATAAAGTGTGACCGGTCATGAAGAGCGGCCTTTTTAGAATTTCCCCTCTCTTGGAGCGGTTTTGCAGTGTCAGGCTTCTGTGCACAATCATGGGAGCGGGCGGAGATAGCAAAGGTAAATTTTCCTTGCCTTTTTGAAGACGTGAACATTTTATTTCTTGCTTAGGATCTCTACCGACCTCTGGACCCCGCGCACCGCGGCGAACTACTAGAGAACACGTTATTGTAGCGTGCGCGCATTCGTGTTCGCATGCAAGTAATGTTTATTTGCGCCTAGCCGTGCCATATACTCTAAAATGGACTGGTCGAAAATCTCTTTTCCTTAGAAAATGTCTTGCTCTTTTATCAAATGAAAAGATTCTTAATAGGATTTGTATGACCTTCGTTGCAACATTGGTTATTGCCTCCCGCTGATTTAACAACTTTTTTTATGTGCGAGCGTAAAATCACAAGACTCGAAGAAGATCTTTACACACGCTATGTAAAATTGAGTAATCTCCTCTAAGTTTTCGCAAGACTTACACGAGAAATACGTAGTTATTTGCACAACCCCCAAAGTTTAGTACTTAGTAACCAATTGCATCCGGTCCAAATAATGCTAAATGCCATGGGTTATTTTGAGTATTATATCGCTGTCATCGGTGGATATCTTTAGTAAGAGGATTAGCGTCCCCTGTCTGACGAATAAACGTATTCGAAAGGAAATTATACAATTGATAACCGTTCGTTTTCAACTGATAGATAAAAAAACGTTTACTGTGTAAGTGAAAACATTTTTGTAAGTGCTGGTTTTCTACCAGAAGAAAATATATTAATATGAGTGATGTGTAGATTTACCTAACCACTTAGTTGGGGTCTTAAACTCGTTGCTCTTTAAGTAAAACGTTTCTTCAGCTTTAAACATTCTGCTAATGACCCTTTACTTTTGCTTAACTTAGAAGGACATTACTCGCGATGCCCTTACTCAAATCTGTTAGACTGATAGTCTTATTGCGCAAGGAAACAATCGTGAAAACAAAATATGGTCGCTTTTTGAAATTTCAACTCTAGGAATTTAGAACTGACAGCACCTTTCATTACAAGCTAATGCGCGAACAAGTTTTGCTCAAAAATCTATAGAATCTATTTGACCCTTTAAGTACAGATACCACCAAAGGCCACATTCCGATTGGTTGATCTGTTCTAGAAAGCGCGGCTTGTCCCTTTGAAGCCGACCATGTGAAACTTAGGCTTTTGTGTAGTCCCTTATAGATTCCATTCCAATTTAGAGCTTCTATTTACCAGCCTCTGATTTGAATCTTTGCTATTAACTATCACTTACATTAAAGCTTAATTAATAGAACAAAGAACTTATTTCTGACCACTTGTTGAACAAAGGTTACTTGTTGAGTATTTTCTTTATGTGCAAAACAAAAATGGTATCCATAAGGTCTGGTATGTAATTCAGCTTTTACAGCTCATTTTACAGGAAATAAACACTTGATTATATCAGCAGGGGTAAGGTAGAGATATTTAGTAAATTAGTTTTTTTTAATTTTGCTTTGATTATCTGCGATAAGGAAATTACTTCCTCAGACACCCCAGTGCAGGTGCACAGAACACTTCTACCATCTCTGCACCCTCCCTTTACCCCAAACATACTCTGACGGCCACAACGTCCCCTTATCTCATACAATCTCCTGATGCGATCACAATCTGGTGTCCCAAAATAGACGCTGTAAATAACTAATTTGGGAAAGGAAGGATTTAAAAAGATGGAAACAATAACTATCACTGACTAAAACCATATCTGTAACATACGTTGTTTTTATCAATGTTTCAGTTTTGATAACTTCAGTTTTGATAACTTGAAACCTATAAATGACTTGAACGCGGTCAAGTAATTAATGTTGCCTCCATGTGCTTGTAACATTTGCCTACCCGTAATTAATAACTCCCATTTTCCTTGTATGTTCGAATTATCGGAATTCAACGGTAGCTAGGAAACTCATGGTTAGATACTTTGGTTCATATTCATAAGACAGACAATCCGGAAACGGATCTGACCTAATTTTGCAGAGGCAACAAAAATTAATTGCAGACTACATAACGTCAATTTATTTTCCGATTGAAGGGTTAAAGATTTTGACGAGACCTAAAACTGTTTTAATTTAAAAGTTGAAAATTTCTGTCTGTAGAATGTTAAGGTGGAGAAATTTGTTTGCCCATCCAAGCCTTTTTTTTTCGTAGTGGCATCGATAACTTCAAGCTCTTTAACGTTGTTTTAACAAGGTACTGAAACATAAAAAAAACGTAATTATGAAGAACATGACGCTTTGAAGAAAAAAAAAGAAAATTGTATTTTCATTGGTATCTTTTCTAGATTTTTTCCTATTTCTAGATTTTTTTTTTACCATAGAGAATATAGGACAGAGGGTACCCTAATAAGGACCCTAGGCTCATCACGCTAGTGGCTAGAAAACCTGACAGGCAAACTCCACCTTGTCCTCGTGAGAAGGCCACAAAGCATCAGAATTCACACAAACAGTGCTTATATCAGTTTATCAAACAGCGTTGTTTAAAAAGTCTTAAGCGAGCATTTTACAAGTTTACGGTAAGGGAAAACCTATGAAGACATACCTGGATGAAAACAAAACGCACTTGATCATATAATTGACAGATTGCTATCTGATAAAATATTATTAAGGATATTATTTTCAATTTTAAAGTTCCCAAAGAAAGCTAATTTCTCTAAGTGCGCTTGTCAGCCACACCTTTGTTATTTAAAATTGGAAGGCAAATAATGTGTAAAATTCTTACGATAACCATCAAAAACAAATATTAATACTTTATTTACCAAACTCAATCGAAAATATCGCATTGGCTTCTCAAAATCAGCCGATGGAAATGATGCTTTTTCACACTTAGTACTTTGCTAGGATGACAGAAATGGCGGCTAACAGAGGCGCCGAACAACGGTTTTTGAGAAAGTCTACCCAAGCCCTAAGAATTATAATAATTATGGTAGCTTGGGGGATGGTAGGACAAAAGAAGAGTTTTGCTGCAGTACAGTGCCCTAACAAGAGCCTACTGCGAACGATCGCAGTATCGATCAAAAACAAACTGGAATGCGGACATTTCTGTTTTTCTATAACCTCTCTAATTCAATTTTGGATGCCATTGAAGGGAACTTCAATTTCATTGGATGCAAGAGGTTGTTAAAAAAATTATCTTTGATATTAAGATATGGAAGATTTTTATTTGAGAATTTATCAAGTGACAATTTAGACCCTCAAACCCCGAGCAGCCTCTTCGATGAGAGAAAATCAAAGCGGTGATGGACTTTCACACTACGCTGTCGTTGCCACTTTCAAGAAGGTATTGTTCATTTGATGGGAAGCTATTGTTTCTAGAATCCATGGGAAAATATCCCCTACTTGCACCAGTAGATTGACTTTTAATGGTTAATTGGCAAATAGACTCAATAGGTAGTTCATACTTTGTGACAGCAGTCGCTTATTATCCACTTTGGAGAACAGTATGATATACAAATCCGGAAATGTTTAGGAATTTCTAGATTTTGGAATGTCTCACTTGAATTGTTATAGCTTCACGCGATAACGGCAGTTCAAGAAGGAAAGGTACTTACTGCATATTTGTACTTACTTGGTCTTTATCTTATCTACTTACTTACTCACTTACGAACTCACTTAAAAGACTGTTACTATAATCTTTTAACTTATTTGTCTACTTGAAGTCCATTAATGGAAATTGACCAAAAGAGCCGTAGCCAGCATGGGGCAAATGAAGCATTCGCCTCGGAAAAAAATTTGATGTTTGCTGTTTCACAATTGAAAATTGAAAACACCTGCTTTTGTTGGATTTATCATCCAGTAGCTAGCTTTGCCTCGGTAAACTTTTGATGGCTTAAGTCTTGTCACTGTTGTTGATCATTCTGTTGGAACTTTTCTTAATTCCTTACTAATAACTTGTTTACTAACTTATTCTATTCTACCCTCTGTGCAGAGCTTTCTGTGTCGCTCCGACACAGAAAGCTCTGCGCAGGAGGGTAACTTTTGTAGTCAAATTCAAAGTCAAAATAATGCCAAACTATATATTTATCTGTGTTATTAGAGAATATTTAAGGGTGAGCTCACAGGTGTTCTGTATCTCTGTTGACTTTCATTAAATATTTGACTGACCATTAAAATAAATGAATCATAATTTTTAGACCTCAAATAGACTTGAACTCATAAATAATTGGAATCTCGCCGAACTTCGCAAAAACGACAACAGCTTGAATGAAAATTAAGATCCCTTTCATATATATCAACATAGATGGTTTTAAAAGGTGTCAAAAGGCGACCTGGCTATCGACGGTGTATTAGTTATCCACAAAAAAAAAATGTAAGCCAGCATTTTCTACAGCGTTCCCTGCTAGAAGAGGCCTCTTATCTTTGTATTTCGCTGGGCCTCTGTTCTCTGTTAGGAGGGAATCTACAGCGGTGCGAGCTCTTCCTTTATTGACAACACAGTTTGCTTGGGGGGGGGGGGGGGGGGGGGGGGGGGGGGGGGGGGGGGGGGCGAACCCCTCCACAAGGGCCGAAGGTCCACTTTCGGTTATCAATAAACGTGCTATTTGTAGACATAAAGCATAAGTCACAGGTAGCCCAAGGGGTCAGTACGCAGCTCTTACCAGCTGCAATTTGATTGGGCAAATGAACAATATCCGCACCTCCACACAAAAAACGAGAAGCAGCTGCGTACTTACTCAGCCCAAGTTCTTACCAGAAGTTCTTACACATCCAACGAAAGTATCGATAATAGCTTAGAAGCAAGAACACTTTTCTATTACTGTAAGACTGACTTTTAAAAGGGGCAACGTGTTGGTTTTGTTTCAATATCCTGGTCCTGTTTCATTTGTTGGTTACTTCATTTTTGCTTAAACGAAAAAAAGTAACTTGAACTTCAAATTCGCGAAATTAAATCCCCTGCAAACAAAACTTTTCTCCGCGTTCGCGAAATTAAAGACTCGCGAAACGTGCAAAAACATATTCGCGAAAATTAAGATGCGAGAAAATAAAGAAGAATAAGGTTGTTTTGTGGGACAAGGGGTACATTGAGGGTAAGCAAAACAATAACAAAATGATAGAACGAATCAAGGAAATAGATACTTGATTCCGATAACTAGCCCATACAAGGGAAATAAATAATAATAAAAAGTTTCAGTTATCAAGATATATAGAGAAAAATTAATGGTGTTCTTAGTACCGGGTTTACACAGTACATAATAATTAATCAAGAGTACATTTTATGTAAGTTGGCAGGCGTATTATAAACAAATTGAACAGCATTGCGTACTCGCATTCACGAGCAAATCGTTTAATATAGAACCTTATTTTCTTATATTTTGCTCGATATTGGCTGACCGACAATCTCATAATTGCAGGATGTTCACAACAGAATCGCTAGAAAAGGTTGTATCGCATCTGAAAGGAACTTGTTTTGCAGCATGTATCAACTTCCTGTCTTGAACCTTCTTGGTCCCTGGGTGGTAAAATTGCGAATGTTTTGAGAACAGTATTCCTTTTTTCGCAGCTGATATAGATAACGTTAAATCAAATAGGCTCAAGAACTGGCAGAAGAGACTCTAGACATAATCTACAGACAATGTTTAAAACAAATGCGCGTGGTTTCAAAACGCTATAAAAGCAAGCCTTGCGATGCAGAGTGTAGCATTCTATGCGCGTCTTTCGCCGAGGGCTTATTCATATACCTTATTTATTTTCCCGCTACTTTTTCAGGAATTATGCAGCCTGTGTGTTTCCAATTGACAGCCTCGACCCTCTCAAAGCTCCTGAGTGTAGCTCTAATTTGTGCCATTTTGTTGAACTCTGTAGAGGGCAGGGTAAGTGTCAATAATTCTATATATTTCTTATATAGCGTTTGAAAAAAAAAAATTTGTTGATATGCCACATTTTCAATGGCCTTTTTATTCATCAAAGACCATGGTTGTTACGCCGGAAAATGTAATCTTATCATGAAATGAAATAACTTTCAACGCAAATGTTCTTTCAATCATATGTATGATGGTAAATCCTGTGTTCGGAAGAACGAAGAGGGAAAGAAGGAAGAGGGAAGAAGCACCTTCTGAGCCATAACGGGGCAACTGCGCCTTCGCCCGGCCGCTACTCTGATAAATTCTATTTTTCTTTTAGCCGTCAATGAAGTCTGCGAGCACTAGCAGGAAGCACAAGTCATTTTCTATGATAATGTGTGGAAAACTTGGCGATCTTTGCAGAGTACACTCCAGAAAGGTAACGAACCAATCTCGAAGAAGTAATTATTGATATGGACTAAAACTACTCAAAAGTGGGTCCTAAATACAGATCAAAATGCTCAAGTATAATATCAGTAACGTCTTGCTTAGGCTCGTTTTCCCCCTTTTAATAAGCTACCTGCTTTACCAAAACTCCAACAATACCAAGGATAAATACTTTGTTACACTTTTTTTAAAAGGACCTTTTTTATAAGAACGTCCAGCCTGAGATTTCGCCAAATTTTAAGAACATGCTAAGAACATTTTGAGGCTTGAGGCTCAGATATATATAAAAAAATATTTTTCAGTTCTTTTCAGTTCAGTGCGTTCTAAAATACAGAATCAAATCGTGCTCATAGTAACAACCTTATTATTGCTATTGATCATTAGTGTAATTTTCTTCCTAATAATTCATTGAGTATTATATTCTTTATACACATATATACAATTTTAGTGGAATTTTAGCACACTAGCATACACACATTTGTGCTTTTAATGTCCTCTTAAAAATTAAGAACGACGTTAAGAAAGAACGGCCTAGCCTCAATTGAAAATTAGACGTTCTTATAAAAAAAGAGTGTTACACTTTACTACTTATAGTCTTATCGTTCTGTTAACATTTTATCATTTCGTTTTGATCCTCAGCATTGCTGTGCCGAAGGATTCACGTGTGTACAAAAGTTAAAGATAAAGAAAAACAGAATCCACTATAGCAAGTTTGGGCGATGTCAACCGGTGCCGACTTTAGCTCCAAATGATATGGAACTTTTGGAGGAACACAGCCTGCGGGAAACGAGATAGTAAAACAGCACTTTAGCATACTGAAGAACATGGAAAGGACATATCGGATGAGACCTAAAAATGTAACATTGTTTTAAGACTTAGATGAGGAAATGTTGTTTATAAGGCATAAAAATCATTTCTAATCACCGTACAAGCAGGGCCGTAGCAGGCCACGTATGATTGGGAAGGGGGGGGGGGGGTCTTTGGTTAAAAAAAATCTAAAACAATAACAAATAAAGCTAGCAGAGGTTTCAGACAATCGCTTTCCTACGCGAAATAAAGAAGAAAAAAACATGGGAGTATCTTTCTCATATTCTGGGACAAAAAAAAAGTATATTTAGATTTTCAGATGAACCAACATTGACAAACGGTCTATATTAGATCATAGCAAACAACAGCTATTAGCATTAGCATAGTTAACTTAAGTTCTTAGATTTTTGGCGAGAAAAATTCGATGCTCATCTTTTCTAAAAACTCCCGCAAATATTTATGACATATTTCGATAAAATGGCGTATTTATATTGGCAACTCTCTGTCCTAATTCTTTACTCACTCGATAATTATTTTGCTTGTGAATTGTTTGCCTCGACTTCGAAGTTGTAATAAAAGCTTCCTCGATATTAGAGTTCCGAGTATTATTTTATAACAACGCCAGGACTTACGGCCTGCTTTTTGACGCAAGAAAAAAGCAAAAAAGCTCATACTTCAAGGAGTAGAAGTGCATCGGGCGAAAACAAAGAAGCGGGGGGAGGGGGTTAGGAAAAGCTGTTTACTTGCTTTATTGATTTTAAAAAGGCCTTCGATACAATCCCTAGAGAGAGGCTGTTTGACAAAGCCACGGGACACTCTCTGGCTGGTCGAAAATCAATGTACAGCAAAGACCTGGCAGTTGTCAAAGCCAACGGGGTAATATCGGAGTCCTTTCATTGTAATATAGGAGCGAGGCAAGGATGCGTCCTTTCAACTACACTTTTCAATTGATACTTCAGCGATCTCTCTGAAAAGCTGTGCAATTTAACTCAGGAAATTAAAGAAACTCTGGAAATTATATCCTTGAAAGTAAGTCACCTACTCAAGCAAGTCACCTTCACAAGCAAGTCACCTTCACAACCTCAACCACCGAAAAGCCCTCACCTGCCTAAGGATTAGTAGTCGAGACTGGGCCTTCTTTTTCATAACCTAATAAATCCTACTATAACAGCGCAGAGGGTGTTTCAAGATGTCGGTTAACAGTAGATAATCTCACGAGAAGACCAGAGAAAGACAACAACACCAGTGTTTAGCTCTGTAGCCAAGATGGAGGGCTGCATTCGGGACTTTATTGTTCTTACCACAGGGAACCCACATATTGTAACATCCTTTCTCTTTTGAGGAAGTGAAACAGATACTTATAACTAACAATTGTCCTTGCGTATAGCAACGTGCTGATAAACATTGTTCTCAGTTCTAGACAACATGTAAACAATGAGAATAAAAGATACAATCAACTATTTAACATCAGATTAGTCTCTTGTTTTAACTCGTGATATAATCCCTAAGGTAGCTTGGTTGCGTAGTTGTCCGTGAGGATCTCCGTATGGGTATTATAGGTGGTGTCTGTTCCTCAGCAACCGCATTAGGTGTTTCCACTTGCACTGGTGTTTCTAGTGATTGGGAGGTAGTACTAGATTCCATTTCCACGGGTGGTGGTACTACTTCTGGTTTCCTTGACGACGATTCAGGTTGAGTTTCCCAAGTTTTCCTTAGATCGATTCGGTTTCTTCTATACTTCCCAGAAGGCGTTTCGATGTCATACGACCTTTCATCGAGTCTCCTAACAACCACACCCTTTTCCCATTTTTTGTTGCCTTTTCTAAAAGGTTTCAGTCTGATAGTATCCCCCTCTTGCAAAATTCCAAGATCCTTAGCATTCTTGTTATAGTTCTTACACTGTCGTTGTTGTTCCAACTTGAGCCGACACCGGTCCTCCTTCAGAAAATCCATTCCCCTAGGTTGGAGTTGTACATCAGCCATGGGTAATATAGATTTAGTTCGAGGATTGAGAAGGCGTTGGGCTGGGCTGCTTCCTGCTCCTTGAGTTGGTGTGTTTCTTATCTCAAGGAGTGCTAGCTGGGGGTCTGTTTTGTCTTGAGCACATTTTGAGAGCATAGCCTTTGCTGCTTTTACCCCAGACTCAATTTTTCCATTTGCATTTGGATGCACAGGTGAAGATAGATTATGCTCAAAGTCCCATTCATAAGCAAAGTCCTCAAACTCTTTGGCATCAAACTGAGGTCCTCCATCACTGACTAGTTGTACAGGAACACCATATCTTGAGAAGTGTTGTTTCAGTTTCCTAATCACTGCAGGGGAGTCAGTTTTCTTAAGAAGGTCAACTTCCCAGTATCCAGTAAAATAGTCAACTGTTAGTAGGTAGTCTTTGTTGTTCCATGAGAATAAATCAACACCAACAATTTCCCATGGTGCTTTAGCTTCTATAGTTATGAGTGTTTCTTTCTTATGAGCTTTAGCAAATGTTTGACAGGCATCACAAACACTTGCTAGCTGTTTGATTTCTGCAGACATACCAGGCCAAAATATGCATTCACGTGCACATCTTAACATACTCTCACCTCCAAGATGTGATATGTGGAGATGGTCTTTGATCTACTTACGCATGCTCTCAGGAACGATGACTCGTTCTCCCTTAAAGATCAATCCATCATGTAAGGTCAGTTCATCTCTATAGGAAAAGTATGGTGTAACCTGAGTAGGCAGTTCCTGCCTTGAGTCTGGCCATCCTTTAAGAATGACTGATTTCAGAGTTTGCAGAGTATCATCCGTTTCAGTGGCTTTCTTTAGCTGTCTAAGCCTTTCTTCTCTAATTCTTAGGTGACCAACAGCATTAATCTTAGCAAAACTATCCTTGTGTTCAGTATCATCAGGCAGGTATGCACGAGATAAAGTATCAGCTATGTACATCTCCTTGCCCTTCTTATATACAACTTCAATGTCATACTGTATAAGTCTAAGCATCATACCTTGAAGACGCTTTGGGGACTTGTGCAGTGGCTTGCGTACAATCATTTACAGTGATTTATGATCACTATGCACAATGGTTTTCCGTCCAAACGTATATTGGTGGAAACGTTCCAGCGAGAACACAATTGCCAGGCACTCTTTCTCAATTTGCACGTACCCGCATTCCGTAGTTGTAAGGGCACGACTGGCATAACACAGCAGCTTTCCTTCTTGTAGTAAAACAGTGCCTAAACCAGTGCTCGAGGCATCACATTGAATCACAAGTTCTTTGTCAGGATCATAATAAGCAAGTACAGGAGCTGTAGTCACTAGTCTCTTTATTTCTTTCATCGCATGATCCTGTTCCTCACTCCATTCCCATTCCACATCTTGTCTAGTGAGTAGACGAATAGGATCCATTACCGTGGAGAGTTGTGGAAGGAACTTTGCGAGATAAGTTACCATTCCCTGGACACGTCGAGCTCCCTCAACATCGGTGGGGTTTTCCATTTTAAGAATGGCTTCGACTTTCTTCATATCAGGTTTTAGACCCTCACTTGTCACGACGTGACCAAGGAACTCAACTTCAGTGGTCTTGAACACACTCTTCTGGTGATTCAGCTTAATGTTATTTCTAGCACAAACATCAAGTAGATTTCTCAATTTCTCATCATGATCACCCTCAGAATGTCCATAAACTAGAATGTCATCAGCCACACTGACCACTCCACGAAGACCTGATAGACTCTCCATGAGCTTACACTGGAATATCTCAGAACTGACTTTGAGACCAAATGGGAGACGACACCAACGAAATCTGCCATTCACAGTGATGAATGTGGTCATGTAACTACTCTCTTCATCAAGTTCACAGTGCCAGTAACCATGAGCAAGATCAAACTTACTGAACAGCTTAGCATTGGCGAGCTCAGGCAGGATATCATCAATTGTCGGGAGAGGGTATATTTCCCTCTGAAGAGCTTCATTCAAGACTCTTGGGTCAAGACAGATCCTGAGCTGGTCATTCTTCTTCTTCTGTATAGAGATCTGTGAGCACCATTGAGTTGGCTCAGTTACAGGCTTCAGGACTCCAAGCTTGACAAGGTTGTCTAACTCTTTCTCAAGTGCAGGTTTAACACTGATAGGTACTCGTCGTGGTGGACTTTGAGTAGGCACGGCATTGCCATCAACCTTGAGATTTACTTTTCCTGAGAAACATCCTACAGCAGTGTCATCAAATACAGCTTTGTATTCAGTCACTAATTCTGTGAATCCATCAGCGACTACATGGACCTGCTTGAAGTTAATCATAGTTGACTGTGATGAGCTTCATCTGTTCCGCTGCTTTTCTGCTAAGCAAGGGTGTTAAATCCTCTTTCACAACTTCAAACATGACATTATACTTCTTCTTCGTAATCAGATTTATAGTGATAATCTGACACTTTCCCACTGGTTTAAGAGTAGCTTTGTTGTACATGCTCAGTGTATTTTTCGATTCTTGGAGCTGAGTGTTTTGCGGCACATATTTCTGATTTATAACATTGACTGTGGCACCGCAATCAACCTGGAATTTGACTCTCCGTCCATCTTTTAGACACATCTCAGCATATAAGGGACCACTAGAGACAGAGTTAATTGATTCAGATATGACTGGGCATACCATTTCAGCAGAGGAATCGGAGTCAGATCCGTCACCAACAGTATGGGCTTGTTTCTTGCCACCCAATCTTGGACAGCAACTCAAGAAATGGTTGGGAGCCTTGCGATTATTGCATCTCTTCCCCCAAGCTTTGCAGAATTCCTTCTTTAGAGTGTGAGAATAGCCACAAAATTTGTATTTAGCAGCTTGGCGAGGATTCGTGCCTCCAGGTTTACCATTACCGGCTGGCTTGTTCCTTTGACCATGTGAAGCTCCTTTTGTTTTTTGCTTGTTTATATTCAATCGGTGTACCTCCTCTTCCTTTCCAGAAATAATATTCAGTTGATCAGACGTTTTCTCATAACTGTGACAAATGTCAAGTGCTTTCTGTAGAGTGAGTTTTCCTTCTTGCAGCAGACGCTTTCTGGTATGATCATCTTTCACACCAAGTACCACTCTATCCCTCAGTAAGGAAGTTTTCAAGCACTCACAGAAATTGCAAGTCTCGGCCAATGTCTTCAGTCTTGCAACATAGCTGTCAATACTCTCATCAGGTTTCTGGACTCGAGTGTTGAACTTGTACCTCTCGTAGGTCTCGTTGGTTTCACCAAGTATGTGAGCATCAAGTTTGGTTAGGATATCTTTAGCAGTGTCAGTTTCTGCAGGGTCACAGCCATTGTAGATTTGTAAAGCTTCTATTCCCATGGTAGAGATCAAGAAGAGATTTCTTGAATTGAGGCGAGTGTGAATCGGCGTTAGAGACGATACAATAATGCTGCCACAGCTGTTTCCATATTTTCCAACTTTCAACTCCATTTGACCCCTTAAAATACAGGCATCCCTATATCAGGGCGAAATTAAAAAAATACCTCTCCATCTTCCCTCCGTCCCAACTTCCCCGCCCGGGCCTTAGTTCTCGAAGAAACCCAATTCATGCACCTCTCCCCTCCCCCAACAGTCACCGATTGTCTTTCGTTTCAAGGAAACGCTCAAGTTGATTAGAAGTCTTTCCAGCTTCTTTCATGCCTTTGCGATGGCGTTCCTGCGAAAGAAAACCCTTTATTGCATCTCAAACGATGATATGGACGAAGAATTCCGTTTGGCTTTTAGTGTAACCTGTATTGTGACTGCAAGTTTATCTTCGTATGGGGCACTCGTCCAACTTAAAAGTTGGTACAGACAGCTCAAAGACTACCAATCTAGGCGACTTCCGTCGTCCAACCCTCCTGTGGTTTTCTCGCTAGCCTTGGCAGATCTCTTTGCCTGCATAGGTACGTTTTGTTATACCTTTTAAAGCTGTTCGGTGGCTAATTTACAGGTTGTACTTGCGAAATACTCCGTCTGTAGTAGAAAAGGCTAACCTTTACTAATCATAGAATTCACTGTATGTTTAGGAGTGATAGCAATGGCAGGATTGTTCCTTTGGATGGAGCCCCCTAACAGGGATTCAATCAAAGTATGTACTCTTGTATTTCAGTATTTGCTAATCAAGTTCGTTTGCATTGCTATCTCCCCACCAATACCTCTTTCACCAACGCACAACCCCGTCCCTTTCCATTCCTACTCAACAAGAAATAGGCAAACTTATGAGAGGTCTTGATGGGATTATACTCTGAGGAGTGAACCTGGATTCTGTCAGGTTTTTAGGATTTTCTTGGAGAGGAGTATGCTGTTATTTTGGTTAGCAAAGAATAGGTGGGGTGTGTGCATAACCCTATTTACCCGAGGTTTACATTTATTCCTGGTATGCATTGTTTACTGTTGGTCATCACCTCTGGCCACTTCATGGTACCCCCCCACCAACATGCACAAAGCCAAGATTTGCTGAGGGGGGGAGGGGAGGTATAAAAATTTAATATTTGACCATCGTTCACAATTAAGATAGACAGCTTGATGGATAGTGGATCTTTTTATTCTTTATAGAATGTTGATATACCAGCTAAAGCATGGTACTGGAAGATAGGAGTGCCAACTGAGGTACTGCTTTTAATAAATATCCTAGGTACTGTCTAGTATCTTATGCTTATTTGTATATATCAACATTGAACTGTTTCCTTATTACCGACACTCATTTGCCATGCATATATGTGGGTTAGAAAGGGCACATTTTATCATCTTTATCAAGCCCTCCCCCACCTATTACAACTAGCAAGCTCAGAATGAACAGGAGGTCAAAAGGAAACTCCACAAACATATAAAGAATATAGTTATGTATTCTCATAGTCATTTTAGACTAATTTTACAATTAGTGATACTAACTAGTTCAATAAGTGAAATGGGAGACTCAACTGTAACTTTGTTTATTGTGTTGATACAGCTCCTGTGAAAATTCAGAAACAAAAATGCTTGCAATGCTGATTTATTGGCAAAGACTGAAAATTCTTGTTACTGTCAAGTGTGATACTACCCTGGCTAGTGTAATACATGTTATTTCTGATTTGAATCAGTTTTTGTTAACAACTCCTGTTACAACATTGTCCCTTTCAATCAAGTATTCTTTTGAAAGCGATGATATTATATTTAATGAATCATCTCATTGCACCTGGTCTCATAGGCATTTAAAAAAAAACTCAAAATTTTGGAAGCAGCGCATCTAGTGTAAGGTGTTTTCTCAATTTGGCTTCTAATTGAAAGTAAATGGCCTGGCAAATAGTGTCAGATTCTGATAGATTCTTTTCTCTTCCTTTGCTTTACTGCTTTAATGAATTATTTATATTTATTGATTCCAACAGGCATTCACCATGTTTTCCTATGTAGCTTCCTACTTCTGGACGCTGGCTTACTCTATAGACATCTGTTTGCAAGTTTATGGCAAAGATAAATGGTGAGTACAGTATTTCCACTTTGACCAGCAGGTAGCATAACTGGGAGGGATTTGGGGGCTTCATGGGAGGAGAAATTAAATAATGCTTAAAGAAGCCTTGTTTAAATTTAGTTTTATTGCTTCTTTAAGTTTTATTCTTTTAATGTATGAAGCAGACACATGCTGTGCACCTTAGCCAGCGACTGATCCAGGAGAAGTGTGGTTTTATTTATGAAATTTAAATCAAAGTCTTCCAATATATGTACATGTATATGTCTTTTATATGTACATGTCTTTCTTGCTAGCATCAATATGTGGACATACTCTGTGATTTGCTGGCTCTCTCCCCTTTGGCTGGTCATTTGGGGTGAATATGGATTCCTGGAAAACACCATTAACCCACGATAGTAAGAAAAAAAACTGCATGTGCTAGACTGAAGTTCTGGGGGAAATGGAAGGGGGGGGGGGGGGGGTGGAGGGAGAGGAAGACAAACCAGACAGTCATACTTCTTTCCAGGTTAAAGCTCTGACATTACATTTCTGCATGTTTTATGCTAGGGGTTTCTGTTTATCTACAAGTCAGCGGCACAAATTATAAGAAGGAAAGATGGGTTGCCATGGATGCTCAGCACCATTGTAATACTCTTAATAAGAGATAGGGTGGTTAATTAATGGTAGAGATAGTTTGTTCCATATACTGTTTGATCTGTTGATAAAAGATTGATAGAAAATTATTTTGTTCCATGCACTATTTATTATGGACTGCTAGTCTAGTTTCTAGTGGATTGTGCACTTTGATACTTGATTGATCGGTTTATTATTATTATTCATTTTCTATCGTTCAGTTGTTCGTATGGGGAAAAAGGTCTTCTCCACTACATGGTGTGCTTTGGACCACTCCTTATTGTTACAGTGCTACTACCTATAGTCTACTTTATTGCCTTCAGAAAAAGTAAGTTGTAGACAGAGGGCATATGGGAGTATTCATCAATGACTGAGGGTTTTGTTTTATAAAATATATGAGCAAGGAAGTCGAATGAGCAATATTTTCAATATAGTGATATACGGCCTTCTAATAGACCAATTGGTGGAAGGAGGTATCCACCAAAGTCACTAAAAGGCTCCATTCAATAATTTTCATGAACGGCCAATTGTATCGGGAGGCACCATCTTGTAAAGGCACCCAGGTCCATACCCAAGATTTTTTTTGGGGTGGTGCGAAATCTGAAAAAGTGGGTCTAATTTTTTTGGGGGGAGTAGGTGATGAAAGCACCCCCCTTCCCTGAGTACGGGCCTTGCACCAGTGTTTCAGCATTACTTTTTATTAGGCACTAAATAACTTAACTTCTTTTTATTAGGCACTAAATAACTTTATTATTTTATGCACTAATTAGCTCAACTTGTCCAAACAGGCTGTTGTTACTTCAGGGTTATAAGACAAAAATAAATAAAATGAAATTCATTAAAGCGGCTGACCCGTTTGTCATGCTACAATACAACCCCAATACGGTGGTCATGCTACAAAATCGATTGTTCGATTTACATGTCCAATTGAAAGCAACCGATTGATTTGATCCGACTGTATTCAATGACGAGAAAAATGAATTGCGATTTCAAGCCACAACCAAATGGTGTGGTAGCACATTATGTTTTTAGATTTTGCTCAATAACCAAATGAAATTGCATCGAATCGTTTCATTGCATTATGACTCACCTGTTATCGTTCTATTTTACAGTACAACGCAACATACGCGGAGCGTTCGCAACCTACACTAACGCCGAAAGACAGATTCTCACAGCTGTTAAGTGGAAATTCTCCTTTATCATTCTCGTTTTCATGTTTTGGTAAGTGGAAAGTGCGAATGGATGTTTAGTTTAGAGGAAAAATCGGAAAAGGCGGGTCACATGTAAAACAACACTCATGCGTACATGTGACAGGGCGTTTACATAGTAAACAGTAGATAATTTAGGTATCCATGGTTTGTTTATGGTAAAACCCTTTCCATCAGAATCACCTCTCCTTATGGTCACTAAGTGAACAGGACCTTTTGCAATCACAGGTTGTTCGCAGGTGCTGATGAGGTAGCCAGGTATAGGGCGTGTTTCACTTTAAGATAAACCCGATTATCATGGTAATGCTATTTCATGGTTGTTAATAAGTCTTGTCTTTATTTCAAGTTGGCTGCTAAATGTAGGGGATGGTATTCATGATGGTTTCAATACGGAAAATGATGACTTTGGCGTGCACAAGAATTTGTGGATTGTCGAGGTGTGCATTAAAACCCATGCCTAATGAATATAGCTTTTTCTTAGAAATTATGAGTTGTCAGGGGAAGAAAAAAAAGGGGGGATTGTGGAGTAAGTAAAGAATATGTAATGCTGTCCGGTGTCGTTGTAGCTTTTTTTCTTGGAATTTGTCTTAGTGTGTCTTATTTAAAAAAAAAAAAAAAAAAAAAAAAAAAAAAAAAAAAAAAAACTGGAATCCTGACACTCCCAAAAAAGGAATTTCCGAATTCACTGGAGATCCGGCCAGCAGGCTATCGAAATACAAAAAAATGTGGGTCCCTTGAAAAATTAAGGGTAAAAAATATATATATAAAAAGGTATGTTATTATAGTTATTCTAGAAATATGATATGAACCAATCAAAACTATTTCTTCCCTGAATCAATAAACAATGTGTGTGATTGTCATTAAACATGCCAAAAATAAATAAAAGGTATGTGTAAATCTCGGTAACTTGTATATTTCCTAAATCAATCGCTGTTCTTTCTTTACAAAGTTATGTACAGCCTGAACATCAAATCCGTTGTACTGGTCGAAATGTGATGCAGACTTATGACCCATCATTAAATGGGTGTGTTTTTGTGCTTTTGCAGGCGGTGGTAAATCCGTTACAAGGCTTCTTCAACTGTATTGTGTATGGCCATGGAAGAGAGATGCTATGCTGCTACAGACAGAACCACGTGGAAGAGTCTCAATGCCTTCCATGGAATGCCAACACACGAACATCTGACACCAGTGAGAGTTTCCTCGTGAACAGCCAAGATATCTTGGAATACAGTAAATCTGCGTGTGTAAGACCACTGTTGGGCGGTGAACAGAGACGTAGTTATGGATACATGGGCAATGCCTCACCAATGGCAAACATAGACTTTGTGCCCAAATTATTGGGAGAACCGCGAAGGACATAGCAACTTTAAGAGTTGTGGCAATGAATGTGTGAATATGCTTACCAAGCTTGTTCTTCTGATTTTTGATGCCCTGTGCAGTTTTTAGGTGGCGAAGGCGGTCTTAAAACCTCCAAAGAATAGTATTAATCTGTCTCTTTATGCATGAAAGAGCCAAGTTTGTGTCGCACCTGGTCACAGCTCAGTAGGTGTTTGTTATTACACCCACATCATTTGATTTTAGAGAAACCCATGGTTTTACTTTCTGAAGTCAGTTTGTTTCCATTTTATTCAGAATGTATACATATTTTATTAAAAAAAATACATTTAAGTCAAAACAGCAATTTAACAGCAATTTAGTTACAATCATGTATTTTCATTAAGAGAGCTATGTAATGTACATAGGTAACCCTATATTGTGTATTCTCACGCGCAGCTGTTCTTTCTGAGAGCGTTGCGTGATCGACTATATGCAGGAGACTATATATTGTGAGTAAGCATAGGGGCGGATCTAGCTTTTTGCTAAAGGGGGGGTTTGGCTCAGTAACAAAGGGGGGAGAGTGTAATTTATATGGTTACATATGGCTTTCTAACAGCCCAAAAGGGGGGGGGGGGTTAAACCCCCTAAACCCTCCCCCTAGATCCGCTACTGATACATGCCTTATAACCTCATCTATGTATAGAAAATCCCTATAAAAATTATTTGATTTTGAAAGATTGGTTATTAGCTATTCTTAGTTTAATGGGACTATTTTTTAGCACAAGGAAAATAAGTACAACATCTTTAAAAAAATATATTCCTTTTCTTTGTTTTACTGAAAACTACAAAATCGTTAAAAATTGTAGGTATGACACTGATAAATTGTTTCTATGTCCCCTTGTCTCTATGTTCACTGGCTTCTTGGCAGGTTACACACAGTAATAACACTAGTTTATCATCTGTTTAAAAATGTACAATTATGTGTACTCATAAAGACAAACTAAGCTACTTTAGATTCTTTGCAATCACCCATCACTTGTGAAGCATACTCTGACCTGGAGTGAAGAAAGGAACCCAATTCAGTGGTCGACAAGTGAATTGTGTTCCTCTCATTTTCCCTATGAATGGGATGCAGAATTCCATACAACCAAGTGCAATACATAACCATACCAATGACTAAATACTGTAGCAATACAACTCTGTTATATGCAAGTGCCTGAAAGGGTACATACAGTATATTGATTGGGAGCATGACATTCCAAATGTTGATCTAGAATTTTTTAAAGGGTGGTTTAATTATAAAACTATACCTAAGCCCGAATGACCCTTCATTGTCTGCTCCTAAGCATACACTGATAAACAAACAGAAATAACCCAGGATCCGCCATGAGATTTTATTTATAGCCATGAAAAATCACATTTAGAGGTAGAAAAGGGGTATGCTTCGGACTTCCACCACCACTTCCTTTCCGCTTTATATTTAGATCCAGGAACTAGTAAACAACTGACTTCCCTGGAGTCATGGTACTTACATATGGCCTTCAATATTATCCCTCCCAATTGTAGCGTCAGTCTCACTAAAGTTCTCAAGTGATCTTCTTCTTTGCAGTCTTACTCTCAAAATTGCACGAATTTTATCCTTGCGATGATATCCCACATAAATAGCAATGTACACCAGATAAACAAGGGGTACATAGGCTAGCACTTTGATGATGGTCACATAGATTTCTGATTGATCTTTGTTAACCTGGGTAAGGGCTGAGCTCAAGATAGTGATGAGGCTTAGGTTGGTAAGGAGAGTAGCATCAAGCTTATTTATCCACTTGTTTTCCTCCTTATATGGCTTCAGATAGACAAACACAACCAAAATTATCATGCACGACGCTTGCAGGATAAGGCTTTTGGTAGGCCCTGGCTGGACATAGGTGGCAATTGATAGCAGAAAAAGTCTACAGACAAAATAGAAGGCAGAACACCAGCGGTATTCATCCTTGAAGCATCCCTGGTAGGAATCATAGATAGGCTTTACTTGGTTGAGGTTGAAAAAGGGTCGGCAGCACTTTGTGAAGAAAGGAGTGAACATCAGTGTCAATGGAAATGGGATGACCACAACAGCTAGGAAGAAGATAGCAATAAGGGAATATGCAATATGCTTGCCCTGGAAGAATTCAACCTCTCCATCTTGGTACAGAACAGTTCTGTTTCCAATTCTTGCAGGGAATAGGATTTTGAGAGAAATGCTTGTGATGTTGGTATAGCACAGTACAAACAAGGTACAAAAAGCTCTGAATGGGGCCTTCACATGCTTACTGTAACAGCAATCAGGCTTTTTTTGCACACATTTGGATAAAATGACAACACTGACCAGCACCCAGGTGGGTAACAAGTACATGATGACCAGTTTATCAGCATCATCAATTCCTTTCAATAGACATGTCCCTTCTTGCTGAAATTTAAGCTGTGTGTTAGCAAGTCCAATTATAAACTGCATAAATGAATCAAGGGAGAAGCCTTCATTGAGCAGAAGTGTCAGTACTTGATATGAGTACAACCAGGCATTCAGGTATCCAGTAAAGAAATCCAGGTTGATAGCCATGATTGCCATAACAATCAAAAACAGTACAATCGCATAGGGAATAAGGGTCAGCAGATATAAATCACTACATGAATCCGAACAATGTTCACCTCCAATCAGAACAGTATAACCAGTTTTACATTTACCACACAACAAGCTGCTGATATTTCGATATCCTTTGCACATTGTACTGGTATTATAGAGGTAGGCTATTTCCTCAGTCCCATAAGATTTATACCCTTCTGTGCAATAATTCTCGGGGCATAAGTGGGTCGTGAATGTTTTTCCTACCATTCCAGCCCAGTACCCTTTCTTGATGAAAACCTCTTTTCCATCATCACTGCAATTATGTATGCCATCATTTTCTGAATTGGAGCATACACAATTGAAACCTTTTTGCTTGAATCCTGGGAAACATTTTTGCAGCATCAGCCCTTTAATAGTCTTAAATACTAGTGTTCCACTCACTGTCCTGAGCTCAACTGAAAAACTGCTTCCAACATATCCTGTTATCCTGAGATTTTCCACCATATCATGAGATAAAAACAAAGAGGAGCCAGTTTTAAGCTTAACCTCTGGATCTGTATCTCCTATGACATCGATATGAACAATTCCATAGACCTGATTCATTTTCTCATCAATCAACTTCACAGTTGCATTAAAGAATTGTGAGGGTGCAACAATCCAGTCATTCCTGTTGTAAACTATGTCAATTGGTTCTGTAGCTACTTCATCCTTTATTTCAATTCTCTGGCCATACTTATCCAAATACCTTATAATATTCCACTCTAATGCACTGTTGTTAGCCCTTAATTCTCCAGTGCGCCGACAGTCTCTCAATGATGATGCAAACACTGCCTTTCCTAAGGGATTAGTGTCTTTGACAGTAAAACCGTTGCCTTGAAATGTTATGTTAACATTCCAGTCATCATAGTCAATTTCCTCATCTTCATAAGTGAAAAAGCACTTGTGTGTTTTAAATCCTGTAGCATTAAAGCTAACAAAAGGTGGTCCCTGGCTGGAAACAAACAATGCCCCTCCCTTCTCCTCACATCTGTTTTCAAGGAACAAAATACTTGAGCCACTTTTGAATTCAACTTTGGCAGTAGAGTACAATGCTAAGGCTCCTCCACGATAACCCACATTTTGGACAAATTCAACATGACCAGAGACCTCCAGGGTAGAGGCATCAAGTAAAACTGCTGTTCCAGTATTGTTATTAATGAACACTTTATTTTTTAGTTGGAGAGGGACTTCATCTACATATATTGTCCCCTGACCAACAAGGACATTGTTCTTCAGCATAACAACTAAGTTGTTTGCTATAGTACAATTATCCAGAATCAGTTTGTAAGGGACAGCAGGGCCAATTTCATCCTCATTAAGGTTTGCCAGGAAGGCACCAATAGCGGCCCCTACAGTTCCACGATTCCTAGCAAGAATAGAACCCTTTATAAGGACTATACCATCTTTATCACCATTTTGAAGATAGGTGGATCCAAACATCACCAGTCCACCACCCCATGTAGCATTGTTCTCAATAATCTCGCTGTCAACAATGTAGTATTGGTTAGGAACCAAGTTTGGATTTTCCTCTACAATAGTGCTCATCCTCAAAGCACCACCTGCAGTCAGTGCCATATTTTTCTCAAAGATGCTATTGGATATTTTGACTGTGTTGTTTTGGCATTGTTTTTGAAATTCCACAAGCATTCCACCACCCCATACTGCTTTATTTCCTGTGAACAAACATGAATCTACAAGAACAGAGTTATTCCCAGATGTCCCTGTTGCAAATATTGCCAGGCCTCCACCTCGGCTGAAGGGGATGGATGGGACGTCATTCACTTCAAAATCAGGCAAAGGGGCTTCATTGCTTAAAAAGGTACAGTCTCTTATTGTGTATAGACTGTTTCCTTTGACAAATTTCTGGACTTCATCTGTGCTTATCTTGAAAGTGCTATAATTAGCTTTTCCAATAAGTAGGAAAAGTCCCCCTCCAGACTTCGCATATTCCCCTGTTGGACTAATTGGTGAGGTGCTGCTATTATCTTGTTGCAAAGGAACATTTTGTGTAAAATTGACATTAATAAACCCAACATTTCCGGCAATAGAGTACCCAGTAAAACCAACTCCCGGAGTGCTTTTGATTTCCACCTCTTTAACTAAAAGGTTTTTGCAGTAAAGAATGAAGACTGCAGTCATAAATTTAGGGTTGTCAACAATCCAGTCCTTCTTGGACACACTGCTAGCGTGCCAGTCCCCACAGTTAGTTAGAGTAAACCCTTGTAAGATAATATCCTCGGCAACGAAGAATGATAAACTTGTGTTTGATCTTGGACAGTTGATTGTCACATCTCCATCTCCAGATAGTGCAAATTTGTTAACTCGAAGAAAGCTAACACTGGACGTTAGATTGTAAGAGCCAGATTCGAGAACCAAGCGTGTGGAGTTACTTCCGCCTTGTTCTACTTGACGAAATGCGAAGTCGAGCGACTTACACGGCTTGATACTTGTACCACAGTCGGCTGCCATACTCCCGTTTAAAGCTGATACATAGATAGTTCTTTTCCACACTCCATGCGCAGTTTGGCAGTGGCAGAAAAGCAAAACTACCGCGAGTAGTGTCTGCATTTTACCTGACGAGATTCCACAGCGCATGCAACAATGAACTAACGAAGGGGTGCAGCTCTTCCAAGAAATTATTAATATTTAACATATTTGTAAATGATTAACGAATGACTGAAAAGCCTAAACCGTCACAGGTAGCCCAAGTGTAGTAAACTTTATGTACTATACGGCTTACTGTATAAGGGCATCGATGGGTATAATTCCGAGACCCGCGTTTCAGAATCCGAGCCCGAGACTTTTGTCCAATTTCGGAATCCTAGCCCGAGACTTTTGTCAAATTTCGGAATCCTAGCTCGAGACTTTTGTCCAATTTCGGAATCCTAGCCCGAGACTCTTGTCAAATTTCGGAATCCTAGCCCGAGATTCTTGTCAAATTTTAGAATCCTAGCCCGAGACTCTTGTCAAATTTCGGAATACGCGGAATACAAGCCCGAGCTTTTCGCTGTTTTCGGGTAACTTGCTCAATGTATATGTCATAAAACAACGAGACTTCGAGACTTGCGTAAAAAACGCCGAGATTCTGAGACTTTGCGAAGTTTTTGAAGACTTTTGAAATTTCGAGCTACCCATCGGGGGTTTTTATACCTCAAAATTTATAAGAAATCCTCAATGAAATTATCTGAAACTCACCGTGTGGTTAGTCCGTGGTGTCCCTGATACTCATGGGAAGTTTGAAAATCTACCTTCAATCCACCCACTTTGTTCAAACAAAAGTAGCGTAAAATGGAAGACCGAAGCGAAGGAGTTCGTAAAAATAATTCACAAACACAACAACAAAATATGTGGCGAGCAGTCGCACTGATGTGGCCAAGAAATTAGTCAACAATAAACTTTATGATGTAACTAACCTCATATAGTTCCTTTTGTACAAATATACTTTGATACATTGTTTTACAAGAAAGCCGTGTTACATGGCAAGTACAGAACATATAGTACAGAACTGTAGTTACATTAAATTAACAAATAAAAATATTTTTATAATATTTTATAAAATCATATGGATTAATACAAATGTTTTTTTATAGTACTATATAAGGGGAGGGGGAGAGCACAGTCAATTACCAATCAATCAATTAGTTGGTCTAATTGGTAGATCTCACAAATAGGTGTTAGTTGTTTTGTGTTAAGATCTGGATGCTGAGCGCGAAAATTACAATTTAGGTCACCCATAATGAAAATATCTCTATTATTCTTATCAATTTTCGCAAGAAGGTCCTCAAATTTATTGTAAAAATGAGAATCAGAGTTGCGAGGAACAAAGTTTGTTGACGAATGGCACTGTATATGCTGCAAGTACCTCATAAAATCGCGCATTTTAGGTAAAAAAAAGCTCATTCTTTAGGTATTAAGGACGTACAATGTCAATAACCTACTAAATATGAAATTTTGTCTCGATTTTAAATTTATTTCTTCCAAATCTGCGATTAATCGCAATATCGGGTATTTTGACGTTGGCTAAATAAAAAGAGGTAGAGATGGATTTAATAAGGGGGCTTTGTAAGTGTCTGTCAACTAGACACCAAAGACCAATAAGATGCTTTAGATATGCCTACTTAATCAAAGTTATTAGGTTGTGATTCTTTTCTAGAGAATATTAGAGATTTGGATGTTCTGCAGAAGAAACATCTATAGAAACTCTGTCGCGCAAATAGCGCAAAATGGCACAGGAATTGTCACAAATTTGCGGTATTAATGCTCGAAAGCGCTTTTAAAAAAGCTGACCAGCAGAGGCACTACGAAAAAAAAACAGTGCTTATTGCTCCCTACGTGTGCATCATAGTGATGAGGTTGAACGCATCGCATGCTTTTAACAGGAGAGCAAACAACCTCCAACGAATTGCCTCACCAATAGAGGACTATGTTATTATCCTAAAGATGTCTTAATGATGACCTCAGGGATGGAAAGGGCCGTGGAACATAAGAAAAGGAAAGGTCTCCAGGAAGCGAGAAAGGATGATAAAAAAGTATAGAGCTTTTGTCAGGCTTATAGAATATATTAACAGAATATATAAGTGGAGGGCTGTTGAAAATGGTACGTTCCTTTTTCTGATGTCCGAGCTCCACCATGTACGTACAGGAGACACGCTTGGGAGATTTTGGGAATGAAAAATCCTTTAACCGTTTTCTACTAAAGGACAGACTTTTCGAAGGTGCGGATCAGTGATCGGCGGACCGTTATTGTAATAAAGGGGAGAAAGTTATTCTGAAACAAACTGAAAGAGACTTTTCAGAATGATGCGCGTACGCTAGCATGTACCCAGAGTCCGCGGGGATTTCTTTTCCAAACAGGATTTTTTCCTTCTCAGGGACGTTTTCTTCGAGGTGCCGAAGAAACGACGGTGCTATAAACAAGTGTTCAAAAACTCTAGTGTTGACGATACTAGCGACAACAAGAGAGGACACGTTTAGCCCAAAGCCTGACGTAAGCCAGAATTATTCTATTATTCTAACGATCAGAAGGTTTTGAGCGCTATATCTCTGTAGACGCCAGCCACCGCTGCCGATCGATATTAGTTCGATGAAAATATAAATCATGGAACGCTATTAGCTAGGGTTTTCGGCTTCATACGACCGAGTGGTTGGAAGTCAAGGGCGTCTGCCGGCTCCCCCGCTTTGGCCCATAACTAGCATGGGGTAGAGCGAGGCTCTCGCCTCGGAAACAATTGTGAAACTTTGATTTTTAAATAACATAGGGCCGTAACGAAAAGATAAACAAATGATCCGAGTTGTCATGGTATAATTTATCAACGCACAATAGGCTATGAAAAATCTCCCTCATCGGTAGCATATTTTTTCCTGCTGACGGGCCTATCAATTACAGCCGCGCTGGTTAAATTAAAGCTTATAGCCCTTAATATAATACTTAGAGAACTCATTGAAAGAAAATTTCTGGGAAAAATTCATGTGCACCACATTTGTGCTTATTTAATGAATAAAAATCAGTCATATTTGCATGTTAGCAAAAGCGATGTAAATAAAGCCGCGTGGAGCCTGGGTTCCAGTAAGTTTTCCTTCTTCTTCAAATGTAGCTTTTTATAGCTATTTATATGTTTCTTGGCTCGGAATTCGATAGAATACAGCAGAAATAATAGAAATCGTTTTCAAATATGTGTATTTTGATCTTTTCTGTGTCTTGAAAAGGTATGAAAATCTTACCACAGGGTACCCGCAACACCAGATTTCTAAAAAAAATAATTGCTCTTTATTTATGGATCCGCAAATGGTACCGGTGGGCACCGGTCTCAATATTGATAACAATCCTCTAGGCTATATTTATACCAATTTTGGTGCTTTTGTCCACTCTGTATAGATTGAGCTTTTTTTGTGCGCTAAGCGACCCGACTATAGGGGTCCCAGGGCCCTCTCCCTTTCCTGTCATTTGGGTCGGCAGGAAATGGCCCTGGGATTGGCCACTGCGTTCTACGTGTTAATTGGTCTGCGGCTAAAAGGCTAATTTATAAAATTTTGCAGCGCAAACTTCAAAATAAACATCGAAAAAGTGTTTTGCACAACAGAATAAAGAGAATTGCTTGGGATTTGCTTTCTACAACAACAACGCCAAAAAGGGTGATTGAAAAAAAAAAATTCAAAAACTCGTTGTGACGCTATTCTCTTGCCCGCGCGAGTAAAAACGAAACCTGAAAAATATTTTGCCTCAAAATCTTTCAAATTTCAGGCGCGTCCTTGTTTAACTTTAAATTCAAAGATGAAAAATCGTAGCAATTCTTAGCTATCCTAAATCGAGTGAAAACGGCCGGTACTTCCGACTTTGCCGCCATCTTATTTTGATAAGATGGATACTTATTTTTTACACCCAGAAATCCTAGGTGTAAAAGGAGTCACGTGACCAGCCGATCCCAGGGCCATTTTCCATCAACCCAAATGACAGGAAAGGGAGAGGGCCCTGGGAACGGGGTCGGGGGAAGGGGGGAAGGGGGGGGGGGGGGTGTGAAAGCGCAGATATAGCATATCAGATTTGGCGAGTCTTCAATTCCCTAGTATCAGGCATATACTTCAAAGGGATAGATAGATAGATAGATAGATAGATAGATAGATAGATAGATAGATAGATAGATAGATAGATAGATAGATAGATAGATAGATAGGTTTATTAAAAAACTTTGCAACCCGAAGGTTGAATTACGTTATGTTACAATAGTCAAATAATTAAAAATTCTAAAAATCTAAAATATGAATCTAAAATTTCAGGCTTGATCATTATGTTACAATAGTCAAGTACTTAAAAATTCTAAAAATCTAAAATATGAATCTAAAATTTCAGGCTTGATCAAATCTATACTGCGTTGATTTAAAAACCTAGTCGTAAAATTTAGTGGAGGCATTGAGCACTAAAAAACTTTTTGCAAAACGTTGCGTGTTGGCTTTGATGGCAAAGACCCGCCTCTCCCTAATGTTAATTCTAGAGTTCTGCTGAGGGAGCAGCCTATGTAGTTTGTGGTTTGGATTGGCCATGATATCGCTAAAGAGTTTGTTTGTTTGTTGCAACCTCACGTCTTTCATGTAGTGTTGTGATATTAGAGACAAGTAATGCCTGTGCATAAGAGTCGTCTGGAAATATTATTCTAAGCGCACGCTTCTGACATGACTCCAAATCTGCTGCTAAGTAATTGGTCAAACTATTATGAAATAGCGCGCATGCGTACTCTGTACATGGTCTAATGCAAGTTAGATAAAATAGAATGAGCTCCTTTGGCTTTACGTGTGCGCGCTTAAGCTGGCGTAGAAAGTAAAAACGCTTATTTACCTTTTTGATAACTTCATCTACATGGGCGTTTCACTTTAGGTCACTCGAAAAGGTTACGCCTAAGATCTTAGCTTGTGAAACGCATTCCAGCTCAGTATTGTTAACCATTATTGGGTCGAATACGGGCGAAGATCGCGCAGGAGATTCGGATCTCTTTGCATTTAGCTTCGTTTAACTCGAACTTATCTGAGGCTACCTGATTGCCTAAGTCGTCCACCAGGTGTTGTAGATTGCTGCTGGTCTGGCCCTTGTGGATTGCTTCTTTGATGGTGGTGTCGTCTGTATATTTCCACAAGTCCACCTCAGTAATGGATAAGTCATTTATCATTATCGTGAACAGCCACGGACCCAGCTTCGTTCCTTGTGGGACACCAGATGGGATGGTGCCCCACTCTGAATAACAATCTTGGCAGAGTTTGACGCGCTGTCTCCGTGACGTGAGGAAGTCAACGATCCAGGCTGTTATAGTACTAGGTAGGTCGTACGTCATCAGCTTTCGCACAAGGATGTGATGATCTATCAGATCAAAGGCCTTGCGGAAATCAAACAGGATGGTCCTGGCTGTAGCCCCGTTTCCGTCCGTCGCACTTAGCCAAAGATGATGCATGCTAATAAGCGCGTGAGTCGTTTTCGACCCCGGTACAGTCCCGAAATGATTTACATCGATCTTTTTCAGGACGGCAGGCTTGAGGTGCTGCTCGATTACGTAATCTTCTGCGAGCTTAGACAGCACAGGCGTCAGAGAAATTGGCCGGAGATGTTTGTTTATGTCAAGGACGGGTTTCTGCTTGGGGACTGGGGCGATGTCTGCATCTTTCCACGACTGAGGCAGCCTTGCCTCTTTAAAGGAGCAGTTAAGAACGTCGGTAACTGGCTCCGCTAGCAAGTCGGCGTTTTCCTTGAGAATCCAGCCTGGCATCCCGTCAGGTCCGCAAGCTTTGGAGGGGAACAATAAAAAGCCCTGACACTGGCTAGAAAGACTGCTTTTTTGCAGTCAAGGGGAAGGCAGGCAGAACCTTCCTCCCCATATAAGAACCCCAACACTACCAATTTATTCCCTTTTCTATACCTCAAAGACTTCAATAGCACATTTTGTAAATCTTTTTTAAGTGTATGGGATTGCATAGGATGTTATTTCGCAAAGTTTTGTTTTAAAGTTACGTGTTTTCATTTTTACAAAAAATTGTACATCAATCAAAAGACAGCTTGATGACTGTAAGTAGGATATTTTGGTTGAAATTTATGAAGATGAACAGAAAAATCCATTTCCTGCTCCTTTACACGGCTGCATTGAATCAATCATGGGAGTTTTAGAAAAACATCAACAGAGGTGTGGAAAGCCCTCCTTTACTCTCATTGTCCTTGAAGGAACTACTGCTTGCCGTCTGCAGGCGCGGCGTTAGGGGCTGATTACATGATGAATTCCAGCCAGGGCTGAGTTTTCATTAGCCGCTGACCGACACTAGGTCGGCATGTTGAATTGTCTCAAACTCTTTGACTTTATTCATTTTGAACAGCTTTTTGTGTCTATTATTTAGCAAATCGTACTGCATTGTATCCTGTAGGTGTATCCTGTAGGTGTATCCTGTAGGTGTATCCTGTAGGTGTATCCTGTAGGTGTATCCTGTAGGTCAGTTACATCGTTGTACAGTAAGTCACTGTTGACAACCAAGGAGTTTTCTTCAGTCCAAAAGCCAAATGAAACATTTCCAGGTCCAAGGAACCCAGAGTAAGCCTCAAAACAATTTTGAAACAAGGCTGGGTGACAAAAATGTTCCATATTTGAGAGTATGAGGCCTTTCATTAGAAAAGTTATTTCTCACTCGGTGTAGCCTGAACAAGGAATTATCCCATTGGATCAACCTCAGCATGCAAACATCCATAAGCACTGCATTAATTATGCTCCAATAGACTTGGTGTTTTAGGGCAATCTCCTGTTGTCAAAAAGCTGTACTTTTTAAGCAAATTACTGTTGTCAGGAACACCCTGTCACTGGAAAGGCCTGTACATTGTGGAAAACTTCAGGTTGGTACTTCATTTAGCCAGTGATATATTGTGTCACTGTGCTCCATGTTATCCCCCTATATGTATTCCCCTGTATTTCCCTATTCTAAACACTAAAACAAAAGTTCCAAAGACAGATTTAGTGTCATTTCCTGCATTTCTTATATTATACCTTATTTATGTCCTTCTTAGATATATAATTATTACTTTTAGTTAGTACAAACAGGCCTGCATTCTAAGTCCAGTACTAAGTGGTCAATGTGTGGTGCATATGATTTCACATGCTCTATATGCTGAGCATCAACTGTCCAATTGAAGATAGCCAAATGCTCATGTTGTAATAATATCTTTATCTTGCTAGCTACTGTATTACTCCAATCCAACCATGCTTTCCTTATTCTCTTGTTGCATGTGGGAGGAAATGGTAAACCATCCAAATGTGAGTTCTTGCTATCAGCTGAAGATATGTTGCCATGAATGTGAAGCCAGCCTCCAACATCACTCCGCAGCGAACGGCAGGCTACAGGCCAAGCAAACTCACTAGATGGAATCAACCCCAGGTTTACATGGTCTGCAATCCCTTTGTATGGAAACTGTGATTACAAAAAAAAATAAATGCAATACTGAGCATTACCAAAAAAAATAGCTGAGAAGTGATACCTTCCTCTCAAAAAGGGAGGTGGGGTGTCTTGTTGCCCTCCTTCCTGAACCATATAAAAAGATGTATTATTGAAGGTTGTTCTTTATAAATGCAATTAATAAATAGTGAAAAACATTTAAAAAAAATTATGAATAACATGAAAACAAAGATCTGGTTAATCATGTTGATTGTTAGGAAGAGTTACCTTTCTGTTGTCTCCAAAATGTACCTCACACTTCTCATTAACTTTATTTTGAACAAGGTTTCTTCTAAGGGCTTCAACAGCATGAGGATTCCATTCGCAAGCATGAACAAAAGCAGCATTAGCATGGACAAGAAAGGGCAGTACAAAGTACCCTATCCCAGCAAAAAGATCGACAATCACTTGACCGAAGCAGTCCATTTTGGCAACCCTCATCTTCTCAGTGATATTTCCAGATGAAAACATGCACTTTGTTACATCAAACATGTATGTTATCCCATTGTCTATGTGGGAAACCCAACTGTTTGTGCCTACAAGTAAAGTGACTCTAGGACTGCGGAAATTGTTATTCTCTACACAGGATGCCTTTGCAAGTCTTTTTGTCCCCAGAGCGCTAGCCACGGAGACCCAGAATCCACTACCAAGCGCCGAAAGCCAAACATCAGATATAAAACAATTCTCAGGGATAATGATAAGATCGCCATGTTGTTCCCAGCGATAGGGAATATCCTTCTCCAGCTCTTTGCTCCAATCTACACCAGCCACTACCAGGAGAGCTTTTAGTTTTGATAGCATGAGTTTTCTAGGAGAAAGTTTTTCATCTGGAAATCGAGAATGGTCGAATTGCATCATTCTTGCTGATGTTTCACCCAAAAGGCTTTGTAAGGACTTCAAAGAATTGTTTACATTGTTAATTGGAATAGCTATTTCATCATTTTCCAATTTTAATATCTTTCTTTTCTTGTTATAAAAACCTGCCTCTTCTAAAGCAAGTCTACAAAGAAAAAAAATCAAAAAAGACCAGTCAATATTTCGGAGATTACTGCAAATAACTACGTCTTAAACAGTATCTAAGCACCTTTTCGAGTAAAAGACAACTTACTTTATCTTTTTAGCATTCCTTGACTTAGTGATAATACATAAAACATCGTTTTCGGTGAAGTTCTGATTCCCAGCAAGACAATCCATGTTTGTCTCGGATCTGACAAAAGACTCCATGTTTTGATGGGTTTCCTGTGTGGCTAAAGTATCCGGATATTTGGGTTACCTGTGGAAATGCTTAGAGATAGTTATACTGGCAACATATATATATATATATATATATATATATATATATATATATATATATATATATATATATATATATATATATATATATATATACATGCATACCCCATACATTTTAGAATTTAAACCTTTTAATATTAATGCGAAACAAATAAGCCTTAAGACTTATTTAGAACAAAAAAAAAATGCTGAATAACAGAATTCAATTATAATATTGGGCTTCCTGTGCTATTAGCACCAGTCTCACTCTTACGTAATGGGACGAAACGGAAACGAACGTAAAAAAAATCAAAATCCCGTAAATTTCTCACTAAAATGAAGAGAAGACCCTTAAATTCAGGATTTGTAGGGAGACAGTCTGCACAAGAGGAGAAGGGCTCAATCTCGGACGCTGTACTGAAACAAGGTCGTAAGAGCGGGCAGTTGAATCTGTCAAACAGAGGGCTCACTGAGGTGCCTGAAAAAGTATGGAGAATAAACCTCGACGTACCAGAGGAAGCGAAAAGTGTGTCGTTAGACTGTGAGGATAGATGGTGGGACCAAGTGGATCTCACAAAACTTATTCTAGCGTCAAACAGCTTGACTGAGATATCTGGAGACGTCTTCAACTTGCCGGCTCTTGTTTTACTAGATGTAAGTTCCGTTGGTTTTGTTCAATTGATGGCAGAAGTGTTGGGTAAACATGGATACTGGTCCTGCTGTCAAATGCCTTGCGCTGATCTGACCGTGTGGCATTGCCAATTATTTGATACTCATGTCAGTCACCAGGGTAGCATTTGATTAAATATGAATTGTATGACCATTTTCCCTTGCTCAGCAAAAAAAAAAAAAAAAAAAAAATGGCTTGATGAATGCATAAGGCATTTCTAGGAGTTTTTACTGCCTTTCCATGTTTAGCTTGCATATATCAAGCCCAAAGGGTTGAGGAAGAATAAAGATGAAGACGAGGGGTGCATGGTAGGGAAAGGGAAAGATGAGAGAGGCGATCCCTTGTTTTTTTGTATAAAAGTTCATTCATTGAAAGAAAAACTAGTGTAAAACAAAGTGTAGTACTGAATAATTTTTAACTTATAAAGATGGTTTGTGATTTTTAGTGTTCCTTCAACAGATTCATGACAATAGCCTCACAACACTACCTGAAGAGATAGGCAGCCTAAGCTGTCTGCAAAAATTAAATCTTGGGTACTGTGCAGTATCTGATTTTTTAAATTTCTTTTTTGTTGTTGTTATATTTCTTTCATAATAGTTGTGTCTTGATTTTACTTGTTTGTTTTCTTCTGATTAGCCATAACAAGATCTCATCACTACCAATGTCAATGGCACAGCTTGAAAGTTTGTGTTCTTTAAAGCTGGAGCATAATTCCTTTAAGAGCCTTGAATGTTGGCTTGGAAGTCTAAGGAATCTGGAAGAATTGGTATGGTACTAGCTTTTATTGCTATTTATTTTATTGCTATTTATTTATTGTTATTTATTTAAGTGCTACCATACCAATCTGGAAGAATTGGTATGGTACTAGCTTTTATTGCTATTTATTTTATTGCTATTCATTTATTGTTATTTATTTAAGTGCTATTTTGAGTAGCCATTGTTTTAACCATTTTTTAAAAAAGCTTATTGTTTCATGTTGGTCAGGATGTCTCTTATAATATGGTTTCAAGCTTACCATCTCTGGCTGGTTTGAAGCATCTAAGGACATTGAATCTGTCCAATAATGCTTTAGAGACGCTACCTCCAGAATTTGACCATCTTCAAGGTATGAATAATATTAGAGTAATAAGTACATAGTACGAAATATGATGTATATGTTGTGGTTTGAAATGCTTCTTGGTTTGAAATTGTTAAAACCAGTTTGAAAAAAATTCAAACCATGCCACATTTGTTGTGGTTTGAAATGCTTCTTGGTTTGAAATTGTTAAAACCAGTTAGAAAAAAATTCAAACCATGCCACATTTGAAACCACAACATATATCAGAATGGCTTTTTGATTTGTTGTCTGGTAATTGATAAAACATTATAAACAAGCCACTGCAAGTAGCACAAACAAAAATAAAGTAATAATGTACAGCACATATAGACTGAGGCATGGTAACCTCTCATACTGTAGCAATTTGTTATTTGCAGCCTTGGATGATTTGAATATAAGCAGCAACAAAATTTGTAACTTTCCAGGTAAGTTATATGTAACTGTGGTAGAGTACTATCTCATTCAAGCTTAGTATTTTATCAAATAGAACTCAGTTATAAAAAAATGTTTTTGTTTTAATTTGTAAAGAGTTAAAGAACATGAAAAGTCTTCGAAGATTAGACTGTCGTCAAAATCATCTGACCAGTGTGCCATCTGTTGGGCAGTGCCCCTCTCTCAAGGTATATACTGCATGAGCAATGTGATATGGAAAATATAAATTTGATAACTTACTAATGATGATGTGTTTTCATTAATATATTAGGAACTTTACCTGGCTTATAACAAAATAGCGGAATTGGATAGCAAAGTATTTGCTGGTTACTCTGGTCTTACAGTACTTGACCTGCATGACAACTTACTAACAAGGTGATTATTTAAGTCCAGGTTTATATCCATCAGAGGATAGTGGTATGCAAATTGTCACAAGGCTCTTGAAAGGAACAAATACATAGCTCTGTAAAAGTGCCAAAGCTGCTGCAAAGCTTTTTTGGCACAAGCTGAGCTCATAAGCCATTGTAAAAACACAAAATCACTAACCATTAACCTTAGAGATATTTCTCTGTCTGCTCAACCCAGTTCTCTCTTGACATATCAAGCCTGGAAGTTTATCCTCTAGCTACTCTATGGTTGCAGTGATGTTTTCATTAGACTATCTAACTTACATTCTTATCATCAAAGTCTTAGAAGGAAACTTTATCCTAGAACTAAAAAGAATACTTTTGAACTTATACAGTATAATCAGGATGCAAACATTGCCTGAATATGTTTTCCCTCTCTTAGATGGACTTATTTTCTGTTTTTTACACTCCTATTTATTAGCATCCCTGAGGATATCATTATTTTACGAGACTTAGAGAGGTTGGATCTAACAAACAATGATATTTCAGGGTAAGTACTCTATCTTCCTTTTTTGTAGTCATACATCGATTTGAATTTAATCAGATTGAGGCAAAATCTGAAGACGTTAAAATTTTTAAATGTTTTAATTCTATAGCTTGCCATACAAAATAGGAAATATGTCAAATTTGAAGTCCCTGGTGTTAAATGGAAACCCCTTGCGGGAGTTACGAAGAGACATTGTAATGGTAAGTACGACTTTACCCTGGCTCTAAAAAAAGACATATTGTATGTTACCTTTGATGTATCATATTAAAGGCTTCTACCATTTTAGAGTTATTTCATATTACATGTATCCCTCTCAAAATTATAACAATTGTTTTATTCTTTTTTATTAGCGTGGTACTCAAGCAATCATGAAGCATCTAAAAAGCAGAATTCCTGGTACTCAATTTACCATACCGTTTGTGATACTATAGTATAAACCTGCCCATTGACTAAAGTTCTGCTTTTCTCAAAAGATGATGATGGTGCAACAGATCAGCCAGATGCATCAGTTGCTCCCCTTCCTTCTGTATCAATGGGTTCCTCAGGTGCCGTTGTTGATATGCACACTCTTGGTCACACAAAAACATTGAATTACAGGTATCATGCTTGACTGCTTTAGTTTATGTTAAACAAATTGCTTTGGAATAATGTTTTTTATATTGCATTTGATCAGTGGTAAGAAGTCAGCAAGCATTCCAGTTGAGGTGCTGGAGGCTGCTGTGACATCAGAGGTCAAAACTGTAGACTTCAGTAAAAACATGTTGACAGATCTACCTGAAAGGTAAATAATTATCATCACTTGCTACCATTGTTTTAAATTATACCACTGCTATCACTCTAATCTCCACTATCCTCCATCCACCTTCTATGTAATACAAATGATTAACAATTAACCACAGTGAATAATTTATTTTATCTCTATCATACCACCATCACAACCAAAATGTCTAGGACATTTTGTTTTATATGTTTGTCATTACCCTTTAGGGTGTTGGGACATTTCTCTGAGGGCTGTTGCTAGGCAAACTTCAGGAATTTATAAATCTACCAAATATAGGTGAAATTGTATTTAGGCATGTCATCATTGTTTATGAATCTCTAAATTTTGATGACTTCATCAGGCGATAACCTCATCACATGACATCACAACAGAAAAATTCTATAATCTTAGCTGTTGAAGTATCTGCAATGATAAATGTAGCTTTATAACATTATTCGGGAAGGTGCCTGCATTTTCAATTCTTCCAAATAATAAAATTTTCGCACAATTTTTATTTTTCCACTCTTATTTGAATTACTTCTTCAATTTTTAAAATATCAGGAAATCGATAAGTAGTTTTGTAGAGGGCAACTAGGTGAACATTCTCTGCCTAAAAACATCCTGGAGCATCCGTTCTTCACAAAGATTATAGGGTTTTAATCAAAAACCAGAAGTAGAATTATCTACGCATGGGCAATTGAATATTGTTATAAAGCCTGGTTACTAATGCGAATGTTTAGATACAATATTGATATCAAAATATTGCCTTTTCTCTTTTCTTGCTCAAATCCGCACTTCAAGTGGCTAAGAAGGTGCCCTAGGTAAAAAAATCATGCTTACCCATTTTTATTTTACAAATAAAAAAAAATTATATTTACTGTTTATTAGGTTTTTCTCACCAGTTTCGGGCGTTTGTGTTTGAAAAATGTAGCGCAATTAAATTGTTGTCCCGCCAATTTTTTTTCCCGCCTGAAAGTGTCAAGTTTGCAGATAATCGTGCGCAACAACCGAATGGCCATGTAATGAGAAATGTCCCAACACTATTGGACTTGGCTTCATCAGAACTGTAGATTGTACAAGTATTTGAAGGGACTTTTAAAAAAAAGCCTATAGGTGTTACAGCACTTATAAGCCATAAACACCACTGCCATTATCACTACTCTATATCTAATATCATGTATCAAGTTTGTCATATTTGTATAATCCTCTCGTTTTTAGAATCACAGCCTTGAGTTCCTCAGTCAGTGATCTCAACCTTGGGTTTAATAAAATCACCTCACTCCCATCAGGAATTTGCTCCTTTACGCAGCTTGAGTTTCTTGACCTAAGGTAGGTATTGTAACAATTAAAAAAAAAGTGGGCAGTTTGCTATTGCATATGGGGTTTCAACACTGCTGGTTCAACACTGTAAGATGGAAATACCAAGGATGTATTTATGTTGCTTTTTTCCATTACTAGTTGGATACTGCATAATAATTAAAGTTATTATATTTTGCTTATGTCTTATCCTGAAGGAACAATCAGCTGTCCTCTCTTCCTGATGGTTTTGCATCCTTGAGATCTCTCAGAGAAATCATCATTTCTTATAACAGGTATTTAAACAATCATGGTGTGTTTTGGGTTTGTGTGTATTAAGAAACTGTTTGTGCCAAGAAAACTTTGCCTATCAGATGGTATGGAAACTTCTTTCAAAGTTATCTGCATATGACTGGTTGTGTATTTCTGGTTGTCTGTATATGACAGGTTATGAATTTTTCTGGTTGTCAATATATGATTTATTATGTATTTCTGGTTGTATGTATATGACTGGTTATGTATTGTTGGTTGACGTCATATGGCTGGTTATGTGTTTCTGCTTGTTTGTATATGAATGCTTATGTATTCCTGGTTGTATGTATATGATTAGTTATGTTATGCTTGTTGATTGTATATGAATGGTTATGTATTGCTGGCAATTTGTATAGGACTGGTTATTTTTCAGGTTCTCATGCTTACCACCAGTGCTCTACTCAATGATTTCACTCAGAACTCTTCTTGCTTGTGACAACCAGGTTGGTACATGTCATGCCACTGTATATGAGTCATTAGGATTATTTGCTCTACTCAATGACTATACTCAGAACTTTTCTTGCTAGTGACAACCAGGTTGGTATAATGTCATACCACTGTATATGAGTCATAACCATATTAGGGGCACACTAATTATTTCCCCATCAGGAGGAGGAGTGAAATTAGGATTCCAAAAAAGGTGGGCTGTGTTCCTTATCCATGCCAAGGTTCTGTATACACCTATCTCAAATAAGCTTGCACTCAAGAGTCCATGTGTTGTGAACCCACAGTGGCTCATGATAAATAGGCACATAAACAAGAATGTGACAACTTTTCAAACCTGGCCATTTTTTATTATTTATGTCTATTTAATACCTATGAAGCCAGGCCCGTACCCAGGGGGGAGGGGGGTTTGCAAAAAGTGGACGGCCAAAAGTCCACTTTCAGTTTTCAATAGACATGCTTTTTGTAGACACAATTATAAAGCATAAGCTAGATTACTCTGGTTTGTCATTAATCTATAAGTCAGACTTTTTTGTAGCCAAATCTGACAATAAACGTCCGGTGGAGATACTGCAATGGCATAAGAAAAATCCCTTTTTATTCTTTTGGGGTTAGTCAGATTTTTATCAGAAAACTAACTCCCCCCCCTTCCCCCTGGAAAAATTAGGTCCACTTTTTCAGATTTCACACCCCCCAAGAAAAATCCTGGGTATCGGCCTGGAAGCATTGCTGGCTATGACACAACCCGAGTGCAACCTTAGAAATGAAATAGGTGTATTTAACAATAACAGGATCCCTAGATGATTTTTAAGTGTTTGCATTGCCAAAGTCTTGACTAAGCTTTGCTGTATTGTTCTTAGATAGCCGTCATCGATGTAGATGGCTTACTGCGCATGTCAGTTCTAGAGACACTTGATCTTCAAAACAACAATATATCACAAGTCCCCCCTGAGCTAGGCAATGTCAGGGGACTGAAGGCTCTTCAGCTTGGAGGGAACCCCTTCAGGACTCCACGGGCTGCCATTCTAGCCAAAGGAACTCAAGCGCTGTTAGAGTACTTACGTGACAGGATTCCAAGATAGTTTGCTTGATTTCGTGTTTGAATTATCTGTTAGATTGGACAAAGATACTGAGCTTGAATCTGGTTCTTTGTGTCATATTTCTTCTTGTATATGTAAGGGTAAGAATATATGATGTTCTGGTCCAAACAAATCTGGGTTGTTCAACTATAATTTTCACAATTTTCACGTGATGTCCCATAAGAACCCTGCATCCTGGAAAAAACAATCACAAATCTATTAATATATCATGGCTTCTTATTTTTTCTCCTATTATAATTTATGCCATTTGTAAATTTACAAAGCAAAGTAAAACAATCAATCTGTACAGGCTACAAGTTTATCATTTATGCACTCAACATTTGGATTGAACTTTTTTTCTCTTAGCTCTCTTCATCTTTTAGGCGATACACTTATTTAGTGGAGGTGCTTATTTGGGGAGGCGCTTATTCAAGCAGTGAACTTATGATTCACCTTCACGGCCGTGTCGGGTTAGAAATAAAATGCACACATACTTTGATTCGTAATATAACTGAGGGTCTACTCACGGCTTTTTTTTATGAGGAGTTTTTTTTTTACTGTTTTACGGTGTGTTTACTGTTTTCAGCGAAAATGTTGGTACCATTACTGCGCGCCTATGTTCAAGCAATTAGTCTTATTTCCATCAACACATGTCAGTCTTCAAAAGGGGTTCTCATTTTATCCATATCGTTTTCCATCGAAGAGCTTTTATTTTGAGATTGTAATTTGAAGTTGCCGTATGCAAATTTTGGTTATTTCCGGCCTTTTGACGAAAATAACTTGATTAGAGTATAATATTAAAAATTAAATAAGATCCCCTTTTGAAGCAAGGCTGTCGTTCTACATGTCCAGGGGGGTGACCAAGGGGGCCTGGGCCCCCCTTCTAGCAGCCAAAAATACAGTAAATGTATGAGACATTATCTAAAATACAGAAGAAACTGCCTTGAAAGGGCCTGTTGGGACCCCTCCTGTTAAAAATCCTGGCTACGCCGCTGATGTCTGTCAAATCAAAAGAAAATCGGACGAATTCTAGGGTACCAATATTTTAGCGTTTTTTTGCATTTTAGTGCATTTTAGTTTCCTTGCAATGCGCCTCTAAAGGTCATGGTCCCATTAACTTTACCTTCAACACTTTCGCACCTAATAACATCATGGGCGTCAATCAAAACAAATCGTTTTTTGCAGATAACATTTCTCGACATGTTTTTAGTGTGAACGTGTGGACTTGTTAACGCCTCCCATAAACCGTAGCCGTATCTGTAGTGGGGATGTCAAGCCTTTAGCCAGGGAGGGGGGGGGGGGTGCAGGCCCCCCCACACACACACACAACGGCCGAAGGTCCACTTTCGGTTCTCAATAAACGTTTGTAGTATGTAGCCAAATCCGGCAATAAACGTCCAGTGAAGATACTGCAAAGGCTTGAAAAAAACTTTTTTTTGTTTTTCGGAGGTGGTCAGATTTTTATCAGAGAACTCCCTCCACCCCTCCGGAAAAATTAGATCCACTTTGTCGGATTTCGCTCCCCCCCCCCCCCCCCTCCCAAGAAAAATCCTGGGTACAGGCCTGGATGTGGACATTTATACGACTTATAGCGAAGAACACAGGGCCATGTCAAGAGAAAAATAAGGTTGGGTCTACACCTTTTGCTGTAAATAACGAGAAAATGCGTCTTTATTTGCGCCAATAGTCAATTAATAAAACGAAAATACATTCATTTGAGCGGGGCGACATTCATTTGCGCAAAACGCATATTCAATTTGTAATTTTGCATAGGTGGGCAAAAAAAACACATTTATTTGCACCTTTTACCAAGATTGACAATCACTAGCGTAAACAGACAATCATTACAGGACCAAAAACATCTCGACGCAGATCACAGGAGGACAACAAAGTATTGCGGACGTACCAGATCACAGGAGGACAACAAAGTATTGCGGACGTACCAGATCACAGGAGGACAACAAAGTATTGCGGACGTACCAGATCACACAAGGACAACAAAGTATTGCGGACGTACCAGATCACAGGAGGACAACAAAGTATTGAGGTCGTACCAGATCACAGGAGGACAACAAAGTATTGCGGACGTAATACCAGATCACTGGAGGACAACAAAGTTTTGCGGACGTACCAGATCACAGGAGGACAACAAAGTATTGCGAACGTAATACCAGATCACAGGAGGACAACAAAGTATTGCGGACGTACCAGATCACAGGAGGACAACAAAGTATTGCGGAAGTACCAGATCACACAAGGACAACAAAGTATTGCGGACGTACCAGATTACAGGAGGACAACAAAGTATTGCTGACGTACCAGATCACAGGAGGACAACAAAGTATTGCGGACGTACAAAAGGAAAAGAAAAGGGGAGCAATAAGAACAATCCCGCAAACGAGATGGATGCAGAAGCTGAACAATTGTCTCTGCAAGGAGAAAGGATGGGTGTCAAAGAGAGGAAGAAATAGAAGAGAAAGAAAAGAAAAGAAAAGAAAAGAAAAGAAAAGAAAAGAAAAGAAAAGAAAAGGAAAGGAAAGCTTGTCCATCACGAAGCTAGTTCCAAGAAGACAAAAAGATGTGTCGCATCAAATGAAGTCACAGGATGAGGTGCGTGTACACAAAATCTAGCACCGCCATTTGGATTAAATACAAGTGGTCTGAGTACAAACGATGCAGCAAAAATGAGTCATTATTATGAATAACGTTTACCGATAATCTACTTTAAACACATTTTAATTATAGGATCAACCAAAAAAGGAAAACACCTAAGCTAACAACCCTGTAGATGATTACCCCAGAAAAGGCCACGTGGAGAAATGAGTAGACCTTCCATGCCTTTCACGCAAGATAATATGAATCCCCCCTCCCCCCAAAAAATAAAAAATAGGGGACAAAAACATCCCCTAGCCTTTGACGCGGGCTCACAGAAATGAGCTGGAAATGGAGCCTAATACGAGTTGAGCTTTTTCAAAATACAAATATAATAAATAGTGTTTATTGTTTAGTATGAGGCGCTGTGTACATCAGGCCCGTACCCATTCTTTGGGGGGGGGGGGGGGGGGGTGACATCCGAAAAAAAATATACCTATTTTTTCTGGGGAGGGGGGGGGGGGTTGGAGGGAGGGAGTTTTCTGATAAAAATCTGACCATCCCCGAAAGAACAAAAGTGATTTTTCCACGAGACGTTTACTGTCGGATTTGGCTGCAGGGGGGGGGGGGGGGGGGGGAGTGCTCCCCCCTGGGTACGGGCCTGTACATAGCTTTTTATTGCATTAAAAACTCAGCTTTAGAAGCTAAGTGTCAAGTGTTACCCTACTTATTTGATTGTTGCAAAAATATATTTTATTATCATCCTGCAATTCCTTTGGTAGTTTCTTAATAATGTAAATGGTCTAAAGTTCCTATTCTTAATTTTTTTTTCTTTCGAGGGACACATGTAATTTATCTAAAGATATTAATAGTGCATAATAATAATAATAATAATAATAATAATAATAATAATAATAATAATAATAATAATAATAATAATAATAAAAAAAAACGTCATAAGTACTAAAGTACGTTCATCGAAGCATCACCTGCGCGGGGGGGTTATGCTTTGGGTGCCCTGTGGAAGTACCACAGGTGTCCCAGCTACGGACACAATAAAGATGGCGGCGTCAAGACGGTAAAGGCTGCGTTGTTCAGATGGAAGGGATTAGCTTTTGCTTAGTGGCGCTTGTGCCTTGAAACTGAACAAAACGCTGCCGTTAATTTACCACTTGAAAGCTCAGTCCACAATATCATGGATTCCTGCGAGCAGGAGATACAGAACTTGGTTTCACAATGCGAGAAGGTGAGCTTGCGTTCAAATCGCGACTTTGGATCATAAGTTTATGAATGTGTTCCTTCTTTTGGTGCTCTTTACGAAACGTCATGAGTTTATCTCTCTTGTTGTAATGTTCAAGTAGTGAAGAGTTATCTGGAACGCCGCCTCCTCATTAGCGCGTTTTGTGATAGTGGAAATGAGATATTTTGAGATAAAGGAAATGCCACGGGGAGTGACTTGGTGCATTACTCTTCAATTATAGTGGATGTGTTTGAGGTAGTTCTTAGCAGCTTTTAAAAAGGGAACGATTTTCCCTCCAATTCATTTTTAATATCTGTTTGCTGTATTCGTACTTTTAATTATATGTCTCGTATATGACCGTTTTTACGCTAAATCATCAATTTTATCGCTAAAATGCTAGTACCATAAAATGTTCTGTTTCTGAAATTGTTACTACTGTACACACAGAAGGAATAAATTCTCGCGATATACACATTGTGAATGTGTTCTGTCTTAATTGCTACAAAAGTTGCAAAAATATTATTGTAAAACAACCAACTTAATAATGATGATATGAGATGTGCTCTGACTTGTCATAATATATAGCCTAAGCACATGTTATGCTCCCAGGCCCTATATAGTCTATATAATGACACAGACCAAGCCAACAGGAGCAGCGCACATACTTGGTTATTAGCAACACAGAAATCACAGGTGGCATGGCAACTGTGCTGGCATCTGCTTCAGAAAGACAAGGTACTAAAGACAGTGACCATTCAACCTATTCAGTCAACTGAGAGCTGAACCAAATGTTCAAGTGCAATGCTTTTTTTAGTCCCAGGAAGTGCAGTTCTTTGGAGCATCAATGTTACATTTTAAGATCTCTAGAAACTGGTATGTATTAACATGTAATTTAGAGATCAAATTATCCAACATCAATATTGGAACTGCGATACAATTTCTGCCAACTTATGCTAACCTCCAACTTTTGGGGGTATTTCCCCCAGATTTCTTGGAATTGACCAATCTTTAATCTGGAGCCTCCTAATTTTTCCAAGGCCATTATCTTTGGACGTCTGAAAACAATTTGTTGACAATTCACCACTTATGTTTTGTGTGGATAAATGTAGAAAAAATTATCACATGGAAGCAAAACCTCCTTCTTATTCCTACTAAAAAATGTCATTGGTGTTTAGGTCTGAACTGATAGAAGAACACTATGGCGCCCTCCGCACAGAGATCTTGAACCATATCCTGCTCTTTGCAAGAGGGCCAAAGATCGTCTCCACCAGGCTTTGTGTTGCTGTAAGTGATACAAGTATAGCCATGCTTGCCAATATGACTGTAGAGTCTGTATGTAATGTATCAGCAACATAATGAGTTAAAATGTTAATTGATATGTCAACATATCAATCAATGTCGTTTTTCTAAATGGTCTAAAAGAGCCTGGGACGAGCGCGCAGGAGACCTGTGATATTCTAAAACTTTAGGAACTATGCTCCATTTCCAAGATGTCTGCCAGCATAATCTTAGTAAACACCTGAATTCCAGGTTTATGTGGAAATTCTCGACTTACAAAGCTCTAGAGCAATAAAAAAGGGAAAAAAGGATTGACGCGAACTCCTAAATAAGGAAATGACTGAGCAAGCTAGAAAAATGACAGTTTTTCAAACAAGAGTGACTTTTATGAGATTTGTTATACATTGGTTAAAAACAATACAACTAGTGAGAAGGCCTGAGGCCTTTGATAAAATGTGGTGCCATTTTTGTTGCAGCTTGGGGCATTTGCCTTGCAAATGATGCCTGAACATTGGACCAATGCTGTTAGTGATATCATCAGTTCATTGCAAAATGTAGCAGAAACACAAGTAAGAATTATAACAATCTGCAGAGCACAGTATGCCAGAAAGCTTTTACTAACTTTTCATTTTTTTGCATATTGCAGGACAATGCCATGTATAATGTTCTACTGGAAGTTCTCACAGTTCTTCCTGAGGAGGTTGGTTAATTGGTGCTTTCTCTGAATGCCATGGTTGATGGTTTATTTTGGTGTATCATTTAAGAGTAGAAAATGCTACCAGATACTCATAATACTTTGTTATTGTTTTGTTAAAGTTCATGTCAGCACAACTGAATGCCACCCGAAAAATGGAACTAAGAGGGGAGCTACAAACGGCAATGAAGCAAGGTATAGGAGCATTAGCCGTGTAAAGTTATTGTCAGGAATCACACACCAGATTTATCAACATCAGAAATTGGTATGTCTTAATGTGATGGCTGTACCAGACAAGTTACTGTATATAGCTTGTAAGCTGTTATAATATATGCACCCCAACTTAACTTTGACCATTTTCATTTTAGTATTAAAGATTACGGAGAAAGGAGTTTCTTCACATTCAACACCCCATAATAGGTTACAGGTATGTACTTATATAAACTTATTATTACTTATATTAGTTCTGGTGTTGAAAAGTTATGCAATAGCTTAGAATTGCATGTTTTACCTCTCAAGACAAGGGTTCAAACTTTTTTGGGGGAGGGGGTGGGTCGAATGGTTAGCTTTTGACTAATTTAACATAACATACTAGTACTGCCTTATTCATGCAAACTACATGGCTGCGCATTGTGCTTTTTTGATGGTGGAAATAAATTCAACACAAGATAACAGTGGTCTGTTTTTGCCCTCTGTGGAAAAGTAGATTCTGAGGTGACTTTTTGAGATTCCCTTTGTCAAAGCCAAATTTTTTGCTTCAACAAAGGGCTTGCAATGCTTGAAATGTGAGCTAAAATAGCCTGTCTCTAGTCGTTCTAGTCACACCATAATAATAATGCATAATAATTGTGCTTTTTTGATGGTGGAAATGAATTCAACACAAGATAACAGTGGTCTGTTTTTGCCCTCTGTGGAAAAGTAGATTCTGAGGTGACTTTTTGAGATTCCCTTTGTCAAAGCCAATTTTTTTGCTTCAACAAAGGGCTTGCAATGCTTGAAATGTGAGCTAAAATAGCCTGTCTCTAGTCATTCCAGTCACACCATAATAATGATGGCAGTAGTGATGAAGGTGATGATGGAGGTGATAGTTATTGCAATAAGAGTGGTAGTGGTGATGATGATGATAATGATTGGTTTGTGGTGATGGTATTTTTGATTAAGGTAAGGTAAGAATATCAGTGAGGATGATAATGATAGTGACGATGGTGATAATAATGATAAGGGTGATATTATAAAGACAACGACAAGATATAATAATAACTAGTCATTTGCGATATTTGTGGTAACTATGGTGGTAATAACAATATCATAATGTGCGATATGACCTATAAGTCATCGCCCAAGAGTCATAATACCAGAAGTCAACAAGGGACTGGTAATCTGAATGGTACTTAAACCTTGCTTTTCTTATGGTGGATTGGTGAGTTCTTTGGTACAAGGTCATGGCTACTTCTATAGGGCTGTCAAGATGAGGATGATATGATAGTGGTGATGATTATAATGACTTGTAATACAGTGACAGTGATTAGATTACCATGTAGACGGTGAAGGTGTTAGAGATAAAAGATGGACTATATTATATTTTCTCCTAGTAACTTTACTTTCTTCAACTGTCTTTTTTTATAGACACTGCGCTGCCTTTGTAGCTGGATACAGTTTGGTTGTTCCATAGCTGACGTAGTGAACCACCTCCCAAGTGTGTTTGAGGCTCTTTCTAACCCAGAGTTGTTTGATTGTGCAGTGGATTTGCTGGTGGATGTGGTTACACACCCAACAAGCCACAGGTATGTATTTAACTTGACATTGAAATATATTTCAGCTTTACTTATAGCATGCTGCTACATATATGAAAATGTCTATAGTTTATTATATGTTTTTTTTTGTTGCAGTTAGAGAAAATAAAATAAAATATTTTTGGTGGTTCTAGGGGTGGCCCTGCCCCTATTTTCAACAATTTTGCTTAGAAATACATTGCTTCCTCCCCCTCTAATGGGAACTCCTGGATCTGCCCTATGCATGTTGACTGTACAGGCCCGAACCCAGGGGGGGGGGGGGGGGTGCCGGGGCTGTGAATGCACCACCCCCCACCCCCACAATGGCCGAAAGTCCACTTACAGTTCTCAATAGACGTGCTATTTGTAGACAAAGCTATAAAGCATAAGCTAGATCACTCAGGTATGTAGTCAAATCCGACAATAAATGTCCCGTGGAGATACTACAAAGGCATATTTTTTTTTGCTGGTGGTCAGATTTTTATAAGCATGAGCTAGATCACTCTGGTATGTAATTAACCATATATCACATAAAGAATGGTGGTGGTCAGATTTTTATCAGAAAACTCCCTCCCCCCCCCCTCCTCCAGAAGAATTTAGTGCACTTTTCGGATTTCGCACCCCCCCTCCCAAAAAAAAACCTGGGTACGGACCTGCTATAGAGTCTTTTTTTGCTAATATTTGTTGTATATGCTTTATCTTGATTTGGCTGTTAAAACGGTAATAACAGTGACAAGTTTATTAAATGCCTCTCATCAGTTATCGTTTTTATTATTATTGATTATGGCTGTCATGTTTGTATTACAGATATCCTAGCTATTTATGGAACTTTATATCTAGCCTAGTGCAGTACCACTCAACTCTGCATGAAGCACTACAAAGTGGAGATATGGTAAGATCACATACCATTCATCTTCAGCATCCAAGTATCCAACAAATATTCTTGGAATCGCCCAAAATATTATGTGCATTACTAAAAAAAGAATCGACCTTCTTTCACAGCATGGATGAGGTCAAAACTGTATGCAGAGAATCAAATTTGCTTTGTTCTGTTTTATATGACAAAATGCGGCATTACTAAAGAGGAACCGGCGGAACCAGTATATTTCGTTTATGGGTAGGGATGTCATACTAGGGTCACCATTTATTTCCTTTCTAATCTGCACAAAATGCAAGGCGATTAAACATTCTGTTGTGAAATGCTAAGACAACATCACTAACCGCAAACGTGCTACGTTATTTCACGCATATTTGACATTCTGTCATATGCAATTTGTATCCAACTTCCGTTGAACGTTCCCAGTATCCAGATAAGTAACAAAAACCCTCGTTTAGAAGAACGTCCTGTTACAGGTTACACAAAATACCATACTGTAATACTGCAAGCATTTGTAGTTGTAGCGTGCAGAGGGCTTCATTTGTACCTTTGCAGACAAAGAAAAATACAAAAAACAAAGTATTCTACAACTTTTTTTATTTGTTATAACATACAACAAACGTATTACCTTATTTATCGATTTGTTTTATGTACCACTTATCTATTTTATAGGACACTGCATTGTGTTGATTTGTTTCATGTACCACTGTTATCTATTTTGTAGGACACTGCATCTGGTCTGTGTCGATTTGTTTTATGTACCACTGTTATCTTTTTTGAAGGACACTGCATCTGGTGTGTGTCGATTTGTTTCATGTACCACTGTTATCTGTTTTGTAGGACACTGCTTCTGGTCCTGTGTCGATTTGTTTCATGTACCACTGTTATCTATTTTGTAGGACACTGCCTTGTGTCAAGTTGTTTAATGTACCACTGTTATCTATTTTGTAAGAGACTGCCTCTGGTCCTGTGTCGATTTGTTTCATGTACCACTGTTATCTATTTTGTAGGACACTGCCTTGTGTCAAGTTGTTTAATGTACCACTGTTATCTATTTTGTAAGAGACTGCCTCTGGTCTTTGTCGATTTGTTTCATGTACCACTGCTATCTATTTTGTAGGACACTGCATCTGGTCTGTGTCGATTTGTTTTATGTACCACTGTTATCTTTTTTGAAGGACACTGCATCTGGTGTGTGTCGATTTGTTTCATGTACCACTGTTATCTGTTTTGTAGGACACTGCTTCTGGTCCTGTGTTGATTTGTTTCATGTACCACTGTTATCTATTTTGTAGGACACTGCCTTGTGTCAAGTTGTTTAATGTACCACTGTTATCTATTTTGTAAGAGACTGCCTCTGGTCTTTGTCGATTTGTTTCATGTACCACTGCTATCTATTTTGTAGGAGACTGCCTCTGGTCTGTGTCAATTTGTTTCATGTACCACTGTTATCTTTTTTGTAGGAGACTGCCTCTGGTCTGTGTCGATTTGTATTATGTACCACTGTTATCTATTTTGGTAGGACACTGCCTCTGGTCTGTGTCGATTCGTTTCATGTACCACTGTTATCTGTTTTGTAGGACACTGCCTCTGGTCTTTGTCGAGTTGTCACAAGTGTTGTTGAGACCCACACTAACTTATTGTTGGAGCCTGATACAGAAGAGAGACAACAGCTGGCCATGCAAGTAGTGCAGATTACTTTGGTAAGAACATATATACTGATTCATATCAACTGCCTTCTCTCTAAGAAAATTTCTTGTCAAGCCCTGTCAAGCTACTTCAATTTTATAAAACTATAAGATACAGATTTTAATATTCTTCACTTGATGCTAACATGACTTCCGAATGCTTGGATATTGATTATTCAATGTTGACCAGTAGCTCAAGCCCTCACTTCAACATTATTGGCACACACATGAGTCTGCCAGGCACTCTTCTAAATCTACATATTTTTTTTGTATTTCCTGGTTCCGCTCAAGCAGTGGCATTGCAGCTCTCAGCATTTAGCCTAAGGAAACTTCAGTCTTGCTATCAGTTATCTGCAGAAGTCAATTACAAGGTTCTTTCGCCGATTTAAATATTGTCAATATAGCAAAGCAGTTATCAGGCAGTTATGATATCAAAAACACAAACAGCATACCTGCTGAATGCTGTGAATATTTACCTTATTTTATTACCAGGAATGCACCAATGCGCCTGGCTGGTACCCCGTGGATGATCAGTGCAGTGAGATGACCTTCAGCTTTTGGTACACCCTGCAGGTATTGTGACTATTCACTGTAATGGTCTCCCTTTGTTATGCACCCAGAGTAACATGTTGGTTATACCGCTATTGTGATGAAGACAGGTCTTAGAAGCATGGCCCAATATACTGTACTTTAGTTTGTTATATTTCGCACTGGGTAAGGTGTGTTAAGTTTTTCTTATGCCGCGGCAAATAAATATGCTGGCAGAAGTGGGATCACTCTTCAGTAGTAAAGTATCAAGTGTGACAAATTTTGGAAAAATAAAAAAAATATTATAGAGTTTATTTGTTTGTTTGTTTGTTTATAAGGATCACATATTGAAAATAGAGGTACGGTTGACACAACATAGCACACCTCCACCAACTCAAGTGTAACCCTTTACAACAAATTCTGAAATTGCCAAAAATATTATAGAGTTTTTTTATTTATTTGTTTGCTTGTTTTTTAAAATTTATTTATAAGAATCCCATATATTGAAAATAGCGGTAAGGTTGAAACAACAGAGCGCGGCTCCACCAACCCTTAACAATAAAAGAAAAAAAATGGATATAAACATAAAGAAAAAGCAATTATTAAAAAAACTACTCTAAATGGCTAATGGCAACAGGATGGTTGCACAAGAATACTTCTAGCGTGGCAGCACATATTTTCGCGTAATTGCATTTTCGGTATTGAAAGTAGTTTGGAGCGCCCGGCTATATCTGACTGCTAGTTTGTTTTTAAAAGAAGTTTCCCAGAAACATAGTTCATGGTATGTTTGTTTTATGATAAGTAGGGAGACTTTTATTGGAAATAATTCAGACTATGTGTTGCTCTGTAGGATGAAATCTGCAGTAAGGATCCAGAACCCATGATGCAGCTACGCGCAGCCTACATGCCTGTCTTCTCTACCTTAACTCAAGTAAGGCTCCATATGCTTAACAAATTTGACCATGAAATCTTTTGAGTCATTACCATAAATGTCAACTACTTTATGAGGGTTTTTCCACAAAGGCTCTTGTGGTGACAGGGTTGATGTATTAACAACAGGAAACACAATTGCTGTTTTCTTTGACATTCAGGTATTCCTCAGAAAAGTACAGTACCCCCCAGAGACAGAATGGGCTCAGTTCTCTTCAGGTAAGACGATGTTTTAGCCACACCCACGAGGCATTGCTAGGGTTGGGTGTAGGTCGCATGTCCACCACCCTTGACCCCCTGAAAGTGTGTCATTTCTTATGTGGTATATATTAAAGCAGCCTCTTTCATCTTATCCTGGCTTTTATCTACCCAGTTGTACAGCAGAAATGGGGGTTATTTGACGGGCGGGAGGTCAGTATTGTGAAATACCGTGACCGAGGTCATGGAAATACTGACCGAGGCCAGAGGCCTTTTTTATTCAGTTTAACCTAATCTCCGGACCACTCTATTAGCCAATCAGAATGCGGGATTCGTTACCGTGACCGCTAAAAGAAAATAAGCATTATTCTGTCTGTTTGTGTGAGGCGCAATCCATCTTAATGTTATATCATTATTTGATAGATGAGAAAGACCAGTTCCGATACTACAGACAAGATGTTGCAGATACTATGGTAAGTACTTAGTTTATAGAAATGGTGCAGAGCACCATTTTTGGTTGTCGTGCCCTATAGTCCGTTTTCTGTTTTCTGTAGATCTCATGTCTTCTGTAGATTAAACATCAGTTTGATGTTACTTTGAGTACCTTTGCCAGTTCTGTGAGTGTAACAAATCTCCTATTAGTCTCAAATTTTCACATTTTAGATATTTCAAGCGCTAGAGTGCTTACATTATGTCCATGAAATGAAATTTGAATAGTGACTAATAAATAGTTATTATTTAGTGACTTACCTATACAATAAAAGTTCTAACGATGCATTGTTACCTTTGAATGTGCCTTTTCTTAAACTAATCTGGTTAAGTGATAGCGCCTGAATATATACTGTAAACAAGTAGTAACTGTTTAGGTTTTATTTCATCGACATTGTGAAAGCACTCTTTAAAAAAAGCGACTTGCAACTTGAAGACGCTTTTTAATTCTCATAATACTCATAATAATCATTAAACTTCACTTGCAGATGTACATTTATTGTATTATGCGGGACCACCTTCTTCACCAGCTTTACTCTACACTGTACTCGCTACTTACAAATGAAACGCCATCCTCCTGGCAGGTAGCTCTCACCTTATTCATGTAAAGTCGGATACACTTTATGATAACTTATGGTAGACTTGTTGCCAACCAAGGATGTCTCGTTGCTTTAAGCAATTGTACAGGAATTCAATCTAGATGCTGGATTTCCTGTTCAGAAAATACTAAAATGATTGCACCTGGGTCTTCTGGTCAGTCTGTAATTCTTACATGTTAATAAACTGACTAGGGTTCCAGTTGCTAAGGAGAAGTACCCTTGAAGATTAGAATCGATAGTGGCTCGCATGTCTTGTATACAATATAACTGTGTTTAGGCTTTGATCTTTAAGTTCCTTCCTGCTTTTCTTCAGTCAGTGGAAGCGACACTCTACTTGGTACAGTCCATCTCTGAGAATGTGGAACCGGAAGAGGAGTCCTACATGCCAGCCATCTTTAGCTTGCTATCCCAACTACCGCCGCAAGCAGACATATCCCAAACGGCTCTGCTTATGGTTGGTGAGTTGTAATAGTATGTCGTGTTTTATAGTATGTTTTGTAAGTCAGTTGCCATCTATTTGTCTGGGCCAACATGCCTTCGGCTCCAGCCCAACCCTTGCACATGGGTAGAAGTTAGCCTATTGTACGTGGCTAAGAACAAAACCCCTCCATTATGGCCTTGGTCGATTAATTAAAAAAAAAAAATAGCGGCGATTTTTAAATAACAGCTATTCAAAGTGAAAGGCTGCCGCATTTTTTTTAACCAAAGGACAGGACATCAGTAAATGAAGGTGGGCCAGAGAACGAAAATAAGAAAAAAAAAAACGCTTCCACAAGAAAGTTGCTCAATAAAATCAAAAATGCAAAAAAATAAAAAGAAACTATGAGAAAGGAAAAAACATCACGTACATCCCACAAGCCAGAAAAAAAGGCAACCACAAGTAGAACATCCTCTATCACATTTTTATAGGTCCCAATTCGACCTTGAAGACCCTTGAAACGAGGATAAGGCACGTGCAATAGGCTGCCTGTACCCTGGTGATGTACATGGCAAATACCGCGAAGTTAATGCCGGATGTGCTTTGTACAGGTTCATACTCTGAATGGCTCAAGTGTCATCCGGATCAGCTACGGACGGTACTTCCGGTTCTGCTCGGCGGTCTCTCACAAGCAGACCTAGCTTCCGCTTCGACCCAGGCCCTGCGCGGTATTTGTGAGGAGTGCGTCCAGGACCTGGACACAGACGTACAACAGACTATCCTGACGCACTGCCAGGTGAGTCACGTGACGCTGAACGCATGCGCAGGTCCATGAGATCGATCTTGACCCGATTCTTGGGCACTGTTATGTTTTCTTGCTGGCTAACCATTTATAATGTATTCAAGTGGAATTCTGATAGCTCAAATCTAACGCTAACTTAAAGTGTTTTAATTTTCCCTCCAAGTAGTTTTCTAAATATTCTTACCCTTGATAACTCAAATTAAAATAACTCTTGTAATATAACTCAATGATAATTTCTATTTAACATTCCAGTTACCAAGATTCTATTGAATCTGCACCGCTGTGTATTTTATGCTGTAGTTTATAAAAAACCGCTGTGTATTTCATGCTGTTGTTGATAATTGTCAGTATGTACCCTTGTTGCTTTTACACTGTTATCAAAACTCCTTTATTTTGTTGTTGGTAGGCAGCTCTTGCGGGAAAAGTAATAAAGGTAAGCTTTATTTTTAGTTTCATTTCGGACGATTCTTAGCCAAGTTAATAATGATTATTACGGTTTTGTCTGCTAGGAGAGGGAGCGGATAAGGTGTATGGAGTGCATCGGTTACACGCTCTCTTATAACCCTCTCGACAGGCTTGTGGAGAGATTGCAGTCCTCGGTGGGTCCCTATGTCCACCTTCTGGCTCAGGTAGTGACGCAACAGGTAGGTAACGTCACAAGTAAAATGGAACTAAACTTGTACTTTAAACCCCCTGAAGTAGACTATACTAATACACGAAATAGCAAAGACCTTGTCGACGAAGAACCGCTTTTAAGTATTCAGTTCAACTAAGGTTTAACATGCAGCCCTTAGATTGGATCGTCTTCGTCTGTCAGTAAATGACTTTTTTATCGTCAGCCTTCACAAGACTCAAAGCAAAGGCTTCAGTTCTACCTGAAGATGTTCGCTGTACTGTTCAAATGCCTGGATCCTGAGATCAAGCCTTCTGAAGTACACCCGGTAGGCATGCATGCCACATCCTGCTGCTACTTTGTCCTACAGGCCTTATTGTTGGACCTTGCGCCAAGCGTGGAGCTCCATCCACTTACACATTGACTGGTTGAAATTTAATGCATTTGAATATAAATTGTATTATATAAAAGAAATTGTTTTTCCACAGTCGGCTGTTGTCTTGAAGGAAATTATGCCATCTCTAAAGTCCCTGCAGCCGTGGATCGGTGATAATGATGTCATACAGGTATCTCGCCTACCCCTTCCTCAAAATTATCAGTTAAACAAGGACCCGCGCCATTTAAGGGCCTGGACCAGGTCCACGAAAGGCGAGTTGTCAGTAAACTGCTATGCGGTGCAGGGCTCCGGAGTTCCGTCAAGCGTGTCTTGTTTACCCACGAGGAGCGAAACCTAAGCTCAACTTTTGAAGCGCTTTTCTTCTCGTTTGCTCGGTTTTATTTTCTCTTTGCTACTTACATTGAATAACCCACCAAAAGAGCAGGAATTTGCAGTAAAAATTAGTTCAAATTATTAACGAAAACAGAACTAAAAAGTCTCACTACCGACGCAATGTTACGGCGTGTTGTCATCTTTAAATTTGAATTTTATTCAGCCGAAAGGAGGCGGAGCTAACCCCTTTTATAGTGCGGGTCCTTGTTTAAACGCCCTTTGAACAGGTCATACTTCATAGTTACCCCTGTATTGTAATGTATTTTGATATGCACTTTCATTTGGAAGCACTTGAGGGGTCCTCTACCAGTTTTCTCTATACTGAAATGCACCAGCAAAAAGGAAATTGGCACTCACCGTTACCATTCTTAGCCCACTCTACTAACAAAGACTTTAGTGTGCATGCCCTGGTTGCAAAAAAGTACAGAACTTGTCAAGGTAGAGTTTTGTTTGTCAGGCTCTGAACACAGCTAAAAGTGAGCGTAACGCTTGGGACAGTCATTTCCTTTTTACGCCACGCGCACGGTGGCGTAAAAAGCGAACTCACAAATTTACAACTTGTTTTCATATTTCAGTCGTAGTTTTAAAATCTTTAGAGGTAAAAAAAGGTAAAGCCTTTGTATGGCACTATATCGGTTAAAACATTTCTCCAATTTCTGTCGTAAAATGACTGAATCTCATTACGCGCTCATGCTGTTGTCTTTCCAAGGATCTGTGCCTCTGTCTGGAGCGCGCGATCGACACCATTAGGGACCACATGGACGAACTCGTAGCGATCGTTGGTGAGATCTTTGTGCTGTTCTTCACCGACTCATCCAGCCCCGCCCTTCTGGATTCTGCTGCCATGGTAACACCACTGACTTAACTACTTCTACGTTACGCATTGTGTGCGTAGTTGTGGTTTGCCATTGATTGTTGTTTGTTTTTGTGTTTCATTAAAAGTCATTGAAATGTTTAGTTCCCGTGGACGAAGCTCTGTTTTATGTTACTTTATGTTATTCCTACTTTCAGATTTTCTACACTACATTCGACCTTCTGATGACTGCATAATATAGATTATCTTAGCTTGTTTTATCATCACATATAACGTTTCCGTTTCTAGTGATACTGTTTTTGTATTTATGTGGTCACAACTTTTTTGCAGAAAGGTGGTGCGATCACTTGCTTGTCATTTGTGTTTCTCTTTTAGTTCGTCGGCATGTACGGTTGTGAAGAAAAGCACTTTGGTACGGTCGCCGAGGTGTTCCAAAAGCTTATCTCACACTCGCTATGTCTGCTACAAACCAGTGAGTAAATGACTCATCCCCCAATAATCAGGAATAAAAATAATCCTAATTTCGTTGCTGGAACTCGTGCAGGTATTGGTATATCCTCCTTATTACCAGGTTTATAAAGTCCAACTTGCAATAGGTATATCATTTATTACGGGACATATAGTTGGTAGAACTGTAGTTCTTTTCTGTATTTATTTCTGTAAGACTTTCATATAACTGCAGATGTTTTGTAAGACTTTTGCAAAACTGTAGATGTTTTCTGTAAGATTTTTATATCAGGTCCGTACCCGGGGGGGGGGGGGGGGGGGGGGGGGGGAGGTGCAGGGGTGCAACGGCCGAAGGTCCACCACTTTCGGTTGTCAATAGACGTGCTATTTGTAGACAAAATTATAAAGCATAAGCTAGATCACTCAGGTATGTAGTCAAATCCGACAATAAACGTCCGGTGGAGATACTGCAAAGGCATACAAAATATATATTTTTTCGCTGGTGGTCAGATTTTTATAAGTGAACTCCCTCCATCCCCCCTTCCACCGGAAAAATTATGTCCACTTTTTCGGATTTCGCACCCCCCCCCCCCCCCCCCCCAAGAAAAATCCTGGGTACGGTCATGTATATAACTGTATATGTTTTCTCTAAGACTTTTATCTAACTGTAGATGTTTTCGATGACAGGTGTGAGAGACCATGGCGATATCCTACAGAATTTCATGCAGCTAGTGATGAGAGTAAGTCATTTTGTGCCCGGTGAAACATAGCGGCGCTCCAAATCATGGCCGAAGAATGGAAGCGCTGGATCCATGTCTGTCTGTCGATGACTGTCGATGCTATAAATATTTTTTTTGGCGACTTTAGCCAACTTCAATAAAGCTCACATTCCAAGATGAATTATTTACTCTGATTTGCGTGCGTTAAAGACAAGAACAAAAATCTCCCGGAGTTCCTCATCATTAGTGCCTTTAGCTATTCCTTGGGCGCATTAAACCTGCCGGTACTGATAACGCTATTCCTTGTTTTTATGTTTTTTGTTTTATTCATATGCAATGGTGATTTGATTTGTAGGGGCTCAAGGCGAATGCAAAAATGGTGTTTAATTGTGAAGATATGGCGATCCAGATCGTTCAATGTGGTAGGTTTATCTCATACATTCCAAACATTTGGCTGGTTTAATTCTTCCTTGGTTCTTTCAAACACGATAACATGCTTATAAGCTTAACTTTTCTCGTTTAAGGTTTGACAGCAATCGAGCTACCAGAGACATACGCAGTTAGGGCAGCATGCCGTTTCTGGGTAAGTGTCTGCAATCACTACAATAGGGTTTTTCGGGTGGCAAACTATCGAGTTTTGGTGGGTATTATAATCAACAATGAATGTACCAGCTTCCGGCATATCGCCGGTGATAGTAGTTTTCCCCTAGTATATATTTTACTTGTCTGGAGGGAGTGAGTTTTACACCCAAAGACTCACGTGAACAGTTGATTACGTATTTATTTTGCCGCAGTCAATATACAGTCCATTCACGGTTAGGTTATCCTCATGACAGTTATGACTTGCGGAGATACTACTATGACTGATATTATTGTATTTAGTTTACGCTATGCTAGCCTGTTCCCATCTTCTGGTAAAGTTTACACTATGCTAGCCTGTTAACATCTTCTGGTAAAGTTTACACTATGCTAGCCTGTTAACATCTTCTGGTAAAGTTTACACTATGCTAGCCTGTTAACATCTTCTGGTAAAGTTTACGCTATTCTAGCATGTTTCCTTCTCCTGGTAAATTTTACGCTATGCTAGCCTGTTAACATCTTGTAAAGTTTACGCCATGCTAGCCTGCTAACATCTTCTGGTAAAGGTTACGCTAAGCTAGCCTGTTAACATCTTATGGTAAAGGTTACGCTATGCTAGCATGTTACCTTCTCCTGGTAAATCTACGCTATGCTAACCTGTTCCCATCTTCTGGTAAAGTTTACGCTATGCTAGCCTGTTAACATCTTCTGGTAAAGTTTACGCTATGCTAGCATGTTACCTTCTCTTGGTAAATTTTAGGCTATGCAAGCCTGTTCCCATCTTCTGTTAAAGTTTACGCTATGCTAGCCTGTGAACATCTTGTAAAGTTTACGCCATGCTAGCCTGTGAACATCTTCTGGTAAAGGTTACGCTTTGCTAGCATGTTAACATCTTCTGGTAAAGGTTACGCTTTGCTAGCCTGTTAACATCTTCTGGTAAAGGTTACGCTATGCTAGTCTCTTAACATCTTCTGGTAAAGGCTTCGCTATGCTAGCCTGTTAACATCTTCTGGTAAAGGTTACGCTATGCTAGCCTGTTAACATCTTCTGGTAAAAGTTACGCTTTGCTAGCCTGTTAACATCTTCTGGTAAAGGTTACGCTATGCTAGCCTGTTAACATCTTCTGGTAAAGGTTACGCTATGCTAGCCTGTTAACATCTTCTGGTAAAGGTTACGCTATGCTAGCCTGTTAACATCTTCTGGTAAAGTTTACGCTATGCTAGCCTGTTAACATCTTCTGGTAAAGTTTACGCTATGCTAGCCTGTTCCCATCTTCTGGTAAAGGTTACGCTTTGCTAGCATGTTAACATCTTCTGGTAAAGGTTACGCTTTGCTAGCCTGTTAACATCTTCTGGTAAAGGTTACGCTATGCTAGCCTGTTAACATCTTCTGGTAAAGATTACGCTATGCTAGCCTGTTAACATCTTCTGGTAAAGGTTACGCTTTGCTAGCATGTTAACATCTTCTGGTAAAGGTTACGCTATGCTAGCCTGTTAACATCTTCTGGTAAGGGTTACGCTATGCTAGCCTATTCCCGTCTTGCCTGTGGCAATCATCGTCTGTTCATCACGCTCGTCTTGTTGTTTAAGGTGGAGTTCGTCAATACATGTGAGGCGTCAGACTTCACCAGGCGCACGCTCGACGCTTACGGACAGCACCTCGTGGACCGAGTTATCAAGGTTAGACGTTACGTGTGGGGGCGCACAACAGTGGTTGTTGATGATGATGATGATGATGATGATGATAGCGAATGATGGTAGCGAAGGTGGTGGTCATGATGACGCTTGATTGCAGTAGAGATGATTTCTGGTGATGGTGATGAGTTCGTTGAAAATCATAACCGGCCTACTTCCTCATTATCATTATATATGGTGAGAAACCCCGACGAGCAAGCCCGAAATGGTAGTTAAATATGACGTAAGAGGGTGGGGTGGTCGAGCTGTAGGAAAAAGAACGCGAAATGACCACCAGTACGCCAGTTTTGCAGGAATTATGCTGAAAGTACATTTGTTCTGTATTTTATTTTCTAGGGTATAGGTGGCGGGGTGCCGCGACCGTGTGCAGAGCTCCTTGCTGAGATACTGGTAGCTCTCAACAAGCATTGCAAAGACTCCATAGCTAGGTGGATGCAGGTACCCACCCCTCCCCCCATGCGTAGAGCTTTGTTCTTCCTCCTCCCACATACACACCCTCAATTCTAATTAGTATTCCGGGGAATTTCAAAAAGAAATTCTTACGTTAGATTTACGGAATTCGATTGGGAAAAAGGTAACTTGACAAGAGAATGCGAGCCCTCGACTATGATAGACGCGTTATTCACCTATTTTCCTTTGAAGATTTTGCAAATTTTAGCGTGACAAAGTGGTGGTCGTTTGAGCCTTTTGTATATTAATATATCTAACGTGTTTGTTTTCAGCCCTTTATCGCCGTCGAGGGCTTTCCTTCGACTCTAGTAAATACTCAACAAAAACAGAATTTCTACAGCTCCGTGATGAGGTCAGTAAACCCGGATATCTTATTTCACTAGATTCCTGGGACATCAACTACTTTATTAGCTTGTTATCATATGTTCTGAGAGGGGAATCGATGATTAGCCTCGTATACATGGTGCTTTTAGCGAGGAGCGCACGCGTAAACTAGAGACTACGTAAAGCTGACATCAGATGTTGCCTTTCTTAACCCCTAAGGGACAGTGCCCCTCCCCCCTCCCCCTCTATAGGGGGGGGGGGGGGGGGTGTGGATTCAGATTATGGATTCTCGCATGTCTCCTTTCTTACCTCAATCTAAGACTTAAACTGCATGTTTTTATACCGCTGATCGCAGCATGTACTGATGTCTCTTTCTGCGTCATCTCTGTCTCAGGGGTCATAGCAACAAAAAGCGAGTGAAGGACGCCGTCAAAGAGTTCTCACTATTGTGTCGAGGGCTCTATGGGACCGAGTACGCGGCTGCGTATAGCTGACACGAGACAGGCTTCGCGGAATCTTTAAACTGAATACACCCCACCCACCTCTATCCGTTAATTGTTATAGCTCGACAGGGGCTCTTTTTACACATCTGGGTGTCTCACCCTGTTGCCTCACTATTTTCATCGCGTTCAACGTGTTCGAGGACAGTCTTTGTGGCGCCCCTAAATGACTCTGCGTGCGTGACTTTCGCGGCTGAAGAACGAAAGCGCTGGGCCCTTGATTATACGCTTTCAGTGGCGCTATAGTTTGAAAATATATAAAAGATGGAAAGATTGAACAAAGAACACACAAAGAAATGTATACACAGTAGTTTTTTTTATTGTTTTTTTTTCCTCTCCCCCTTCGGAAAGCCTGTCCCTAAAACGTGTGTAACGTGCATAAAACGTCTATACTATCTACCTTCCCCCGGAGATGATCACTTATCAGAAATCGCTAATAACATTGTAAAGTATATATGAGGTTTATAACAATAAGAGGATGTTATAAAAAGCCATGTATTGTAAGGAGGATCCATGACATATTAATGGCTGTGTAAAAAATAAAGGGTCATCTCCTAGAATTTTTAGAAAACATTTTTAATTTAGTTATAATAGAGATATTTTGCATTAATGATTATTTATAGACTTATGTTCTGAACATTTTGACAAATTTATTTTTTAGGCGCGGTGTGAAAATAAAGAATTTCTAGTTCCAATAAGTCTACGGGATTGTTTGAGCAAAACCGCGAAATGATGTCGATGAGGTTGCCGGAATTAATCTTGTTGAAAGGGGAACGGTATCCAAATGAGAAAATTAGTATTTCCCATGATAACTATTAACCGCTTTTGTTAATAATAATCAGTGTAATATATAATAGATTTAGATCACCACGAATGTAAAAATAAAATACTTCAAATTGATAAAATTGATAACAAGAAACGTTTGATCTCCCTTATTTATCGTCTCTTGGTTTTAAAGGAACACTTGATGATTATTTTTTTTACATCTTTATTTGATAAATTACCAAACTGCTAATTAATTACAACACTACCATGAATTACTGATTTAACGAAAAAGGGGTAATGTTGCAGCGGCGTAGCCAGGATTTTCAACTGAGGGGGCCCAAAAGGTCCTTTCAAGGCATTTTCTCCTGTATTTTAGATAATGTATTATGCATTTACTGTAATTTTGGCTGCTAGCAGGGGAGGGGGGAGGGTGGGGGTGGGCTACACCTGTTGCCCAAAAGAGTCAGCGCGGGCGGCGAGGACAAGAAATATGGACAAAAAAACTGAGATTTTATTTTCGTCCACTCTGAGACTTTCTGAATTCATTTGATCTTTATTGTTGTCTTTGTAGGTGCTCATAAGTCACCGCCTTTTTATTCTAAAGTACCCTGGGTCCAGTAAGAGAGAGAAGTCTGGAGGCTCTGGTATTGGTACCCATGGCAGGCCCGTACCCAGGATTTTTCTTTGTGGTTGGAGGGTGCGAAATCCCGAAAGAAAAAAAATGGATTGTCGGATTCGGCTACATACCAGAAAAAAGCTTATGCTTTTTAAAAAAGTTTTGTCCCTTACTTTTAAAAAAGTTTTGTCCCTTCCCTCATGCGCCACAGGACTCCCATGTATAAAAAGATATGATGTAAGAGACGGTTATTCCACAATTCTCCCATTTGAGTCGGTAAAACTTATACTTCACTTACCCCAGCCTTTATGCGTATTTCGTTTTAAGCCGTTGCGAAAATAACTCTCTATCTGAATGCTTTTGTTATAATGCAAATAAAGCTAGAGGAAATGGCGCCTTATCACTCCCCCAAAACAATTACCAAAACACACAGTCTGGGTATTATACCTTGTGGATAAACGCCTTTGTCGCTATATTCATAGACGATGTGCGAGATTGAAACGCTTCAGTTGCCCTAAAAACATTCACAGCGATTTCGGTTCCACGGAAAGCTTAGTATCTCGAATTGTTACGTCTGCTAGCAAAAAAATTGAGCAAATGAATATTCTCGCAGACCGCAAGACAAATAAGCTATATTGTCGACGGAAAAGAGAAAATAAAAGCAGCAAATTAGATTAGGTAAGCGGAGCTTGCTCAGACCGCCCTATCTGTCATTCAAGAACCTGACACCTGATCTCTTTGTCTCGAACTCGTAATCCCATAATAATCTTTGCTCACTCCCAGAGCGGACGAACAACAAGAGAAACGCAAGTGCGATCGAATCGTGTAGTCCGCGCCATTTACCCCAGAGCCGATCGCTCCATGAAGCTTCACAATGTGTGAACGAGTCGGCATTTTTGCGGGATTTTGGTGTATTCTTTTAGGTTTTCAGGTGCAATTTTTGCCAGGTATGTGAGAGCTCCTTGCGTAACATGGTTGTTTGAATTACTTGTTGTCAATTTACAATACAATTATGGCGGCTATGAATATTTCACCACCTTGTGGAAAACGAGCCGTTTCAGGGCTGAAAGTCACAACTGTGAGTTGTGTTTCACGAAAGGCAGCTGATTTACAGTAGCTAGGTACATAGTTATTGTAACATTGGGCTTAGCTTACAGGTTTGAGTAGTGTATTTGGTAGTTTTTTGTGGCATCTGTAAAAGCGTTCAGATGGGTTTGTTTTAGTTGTTAATCGCCCTTGTTCGATCTGTGTGCTCATTATAGGGCTTTACTCGCTGCATACACAGGCCAAGCGCTCCCTCGACGATTTAAAGTGAGTATTTTGCTGTGTTAGTCTATGTTTTGTTTTCAAATTAAGTTTCTCACCGCCTTTATTTACTCGCATAAGTTTGATGTATGAAATAATTGGGGTTGACGGCCCGAATAGCAAGCTGTAATTGCGACACGCAGAACTTGTATTTACAGCGCCAATAATTGCTTTAAAGCCTGTACGCCCCTTCAACGAGATAATCTTTACTAATATCTCGTAAAATATAGAATAAAAAAGGCTAGCGTTCGAGCGTTTCGCTTCGCGTGTTTCACTTAGCGTATTGCTGTTTATTATAATACACCTTTTAGCGGAAGAAGCCGTCTTTGTAATATGATCCCTTTCACAGCGAGATCTGGCAAAATAGGGGTTTTATTCGAGTTTGAGTACATCAAATGAAAACATTATTCCATTAAAAGCCTTCCGATATTTTGTTGAAGTTTTGTCTTAAAAGAAATACATAATAGTTTGTGTGTTGGAAATCGCAAACAAGCATAACGGAGGTGTAAAGGAAGACTTATCACTCTCTAAACTCTGTATTTTACTTAATTATTAATAAACTGCTAATACAGAGAGATTTAGGCTTTTTAGTGAGAAAGAAGGTAGGCAGGTGATTGTCTGTCCAAATCCGATTCACCAATTAGTGGCAAATATGATACAATCAAAGTACTTTTACAAGAACAAACCAAGGATCTAGAACAATAAATCGGCGAACAAAAGAGCCTCGCTTTAGTAATGACTTTCGAAGGAAAGCCATTATAGTGTCATAGAGAACCCAATTTAGTGCCTGTGTCACTTTGTTCTCTATGACCTTCTTTGAGGAATTGCTCGTCGCTTTTTTGCGTTTTGTCTGAGTGCGATGTTTATTTCAACACATATTACCCATTGGTAACAGTTATTTCTATTTTAAGAAAATAGGGAAGCACTTTTAGAACGCGTCTTTTTTATTTTTCATATTTTTTGGCTTTCATGAGTTGGGTAAACCATAGATAATTTAATTAGATAGTTGGGTTTGAGTGACATTTTACAGTCATTTGACAGTCTTTTTGATTTATGTCAATGATATATGTAGCATTTCAACCGCCTTAGACATACTTTTATTTGCTGATGATACAAGTATATTTTTCTCCCATAAAAACTTAGACTCATTATGTCTCACAATCAATAATGAACTTAACAAATTAACAGATTGGTTTTGTGCAAACATGTTATCTATAAATATAAAAAAATCAAACTATATTATCTTTAGGCCACAGCAAAAAAGGCAAAACCTTGATATAAAGGTCACCTTAGGTGATCAGAATATAAAGCGAGTCAAAGAAACAGTATTTTTAGATGTTATTCTTGACGAACACTTGACATGGTTACCACATATTACCAATGTCGCGCGTAAGGTTTCAAAAGCTGCAGGAATTATGTATAAAGCAAGTTTTTGCCTTTCAAAGCAATCACTATTGACGTTGTATTATTCTTTGTTATATCCATACTTGCAATACTGTGTTAGTGTTTGGGGATCCACTTATCCATCTAATTTAAATCGTATTCTCATGCTCCAAAAACGAGCAATACATATAATTGTTGATGCACACACTGATCCGATATATAGGAATCTAAACATATTGAAATTCAATTATTTATTTTTATTTCAAATAGGTAAGTTAATGTATCAATTTAAAAATAGGTTACTTCCCCAAACATTTAACAGGATATTTCAATTGAACTCTCAAATTCACGATTATTACACGAGAAGCTCTAACTTGTTCCATATTTCAAAGTTTAGAACAAATATACATAAGTTTGCGTTAAGACATCAGGGACCTAAATATTTCAATTCATTGTCTTCTGATATTCAGTCTGCCAAAACGCTTAACTCTTTTTGTAATAAATTAAAGACTTCTCTTATTAACTCTTAATTTTTTTTCTTTCTCGATTTGTGTTTGTGTGTGTGTGTTTTTTATATAAGTATGAAAAAAATATGAAAGCTCTCCTAACAAATATTTATATAAATAATCTGACTGTCCGAACTATCAAATATGTATTTTCTGTTAAGATTTAGGGGGTCCATCTCATATAAGCCTTGCGGTTTCTTACGGTCCTCCTTGTCACACTATGTAAATTATTATATTATTATCTTTATTTAAAAAAATGTATTAAGTGACAAAAACAATAAACTGAAACTGAACTTTGTCATCAGCTGTAGTTCTTTTTGCAAATTTTGTGTACACTATTCCCTCTCTGAAAATAAATCCTAAAATGATTGTCACACCTATAATTTAATTCTTTCCAAACAATCTAATGAGGGAATGTACATATTGTATTGAACAGCATTCTAAAAAAAATCCGAAAATATGTCTGCATGATTTTAACATGCAACAATTTTACTGATACCATTGTCATCGAAGTAATGGTGCCATTATCTCTCTTAGTAATATTTACACTACTTAAACTATCATTCTGTCATAACTTTCCCAAATCTGTAAAAGAGCTTTAGATCTGATTGACAAGCAGGGCAATATGTCTTTCAGAAATCACAATAACACTCGACTGGTTGATGTGTCAGCAAGAATTGACAATGAGACTGGTATCATTGGCAGGAAAATATCACTGAAGTGTGTGGTATCTGGCATTGTCCAGGCAAATATCACATGGTACAAAAATGGTATTGCCTTGGACAGTGACAAGAAGGGAAGAGTATCAATAAAAAGGTAAAAAAAAATGTCATTCTATTTTCTTACCCAATGGTAAAATGTTTTTGGTTAGGGAGTTACATGGATAGCATTTCACCCAGATCTTTACTCCTTGCTTGATCATTCTTATTCTATAATTGATAACTAAGTTAGCTTAATATTTATTATATTTTATACAAATCAGTCTTTTACAGTATGAGTTGGACCTGGTATAACAACTTTCCTGCTTGAAAATGTTTATAGTCTTTAGAATAAAGCTTCCTAACAGCTTTTTTTCTTCGTACTAAAAGCATTTGTGATCAATGTTAATCATATTCAGAAAAAAATCACATTTTTCCCTCAATGAATAAAAAATATTAGCAGTTGGGAAGGTGGCAGACTAGAAGCTGTTTGAATTATGATTTAATTTTGGCTGTAATCCCTACTTAGTTGAAGGAAAAAAATGTAGCCATCATTTTTTAACCAGATCATTTCATACTTTTCCTCATTTTTTTCAGTTTGGATAAAGAGAAAGAAGGCTCACGTTTGAAGATTAAATCATTAAGGTTGTCAGATGCCGGAATTTATAAATGTACAGCCTGGAGTGGACTTCTCCTTGCAGTTAGCAATAATGCCTTTTTAGTTGTTAAAGGTACATTATATTTTATTATTTATTTAGCTTAAAGAGTGGTGGGTTGTTTATTTGGATTACTTATGTGATGTGATTGTTGGGTTTAAGTTCTTTAAAATGAAAATGATGCAGACCTTTTAACACCTATTTCAAATGAGATTGCACTCTGGGAATCCATGTATCGTGACCCGTCCTGCTTCATTGGTATCAAATAAATAAGCAAATAAATGTAGATAGAAACACATTTACTGTTGCAAATCTGAACAGTTTTTTTATATGTTTGTTAACATTCATATGGCTTTCAGAGATGAGGGTTTAGTCATTTCATACTTCGCATGAACCAACTTGGGTTACGACACATAGATTCTCCAGTACAACCTGGAAATAGGTGTAAATGAATGGCATATACCTTATAAAACATTTTTAGTAATTATAGGTTTTTACCTTGCATTGAACACAAATAATCATATTGATGTTATTGTATTTTCTACAACAGCTCCAGAACTTCCAACAAGACAACTTATAGATACTGAAGGTATAAATCATTTACTAATGTGATGTATATGAAACCTCTAATTAACTTTCAAAACTAATTCCCTCTTGTAACATTAGACGTAAATGAGCAACAAAATTAATGTCATCACTCTTCTTGTAATTCTATATTAATTTTTTTATCAGATCCTGTGACAAACTTCACCCTCTTCAAGTCTTCTGATGAAGCATTTACAGATGATATGTGAGTATTTACTTCTAATTTTGATGTTTTTATTACTATTGTTGTTGTTGTTGCTGCTGTTGTTGTTATTATGGTGAGTCTAATCAGGGGCGTAGCCAGAGGGGTGGCCTAGGGGGCCCGGGGCTTCCTTTTAGCAGCCAAAAATACAGTAAATGTATGAGACATTTTTTAAAATACAGAAGAAAATGCCTTGAAAGAGCCTTTTGGGCCCCCTCCTGTTAAAAATCCTGGCTACTCCGCTGCTAATTGAAGAAAAGTAGCCACAGTTCCTAAAGGAGGATTCCATAAAATTCTCACCTCTTTCTGCAGTAGGCACCTTATTTGTCTCCCTAAACTATTTTCAATAACACCAATAAATTTTATGAAATTTTGTAGCCCATGTGACCTGTGCCTGCATTTTGCTGTTTTTACATCTGGATATGAATAATGCAGGGCAGTTCACCACTTAGTGGTTAACTGTCAGAGCTATTGGCATGTACTTTCAATTTAACTAAAAATACAATTCAATGATCTTCATTGGATGTTTTCTTCTCTGTTATAGCAACTACCCTGGCCCCACTACAAGGCCAGGATACTGTGTGAGGTACACCGGACACATCTGCTCCAAGTCCATCAATCATAAAAAGAGTGTTTTCATCAGCGCTGTCAATCAGCAAGGGTCCATTGAGAAGAAGCTAGAGATTGCCTTCAATACTATATCCCGTTCTAAAAAACTCAGTGATAGCTGCCAGCCTTATGTCCTCCCCCTCCTGTGCCACTACTTGTTCCCCTATTGTGATGATGCTGCATCTCAGCCCCAGCCCCGCCCTCTTTGCTATGACGAGTGTGATCTCTTGAGGAAAGACGTTTGCTCAGAGGAGTATAAAGAAGTGCAGAAGGAGTCTCTATCTGTGGTATTGTTTCCTGATTGTGAGCGTCTCCCAAGTCGGGATAGTGTTCAGGGAAAGAAATGCATTCGGTTAGGGATACAGACTAGAAGAGCCTGGCCAAAAGAGAGCAAAGGTATGGTTACAATGAATATTTTCTTGTTTGAAAAGTTAGAAGCAACTGCTAGTCGGACACTGTTATAAGGACACCACTCTCGGAAAAGAGAAGTCCTGTTAAACTTTTAATTATTAAAAAAAATGACTAAAATACGCCCCTACTGTTAGAGACTTTTGCTTCCCTTCCAGAATATCCTCAATTACAGTAGTCGGTTGTAGTCTCGTCCCTTGGCTTCTATTGGCTGAGCGGCTTGTCGGTTAATGACATCACTTTTAATTTGCCGCTCGCCATATATCGCAGAAAATGTTTGACAACAGACTGCTGTCACAAGACCCCCTGGGGACGAGTCGAAGTCATTTGTTTGATAAAAACAAGAGATGGTTTGCTTTCTTTCCCTCCGTTGGTGTTGTGAAATGAATCCTTTTAAATATGTAACATCGAGACACAAGCAATGAAAGCTAAATAGATGTACTTGATATAGTCAGCGCGAGAAATGCACCAAGCCCTGCCAATAAGCCCCACTCTTTTCCGCGAAATCAGATAGATGGCGAAAACGACCAGGGCTCTTTTTGTACATCATTTTCTTTATCTTGTGGCCAGCCAGGAATGCTAGTTGATGTTGGCGCTGTTTGCATGGGGTTGAGAATTTTCGAAACTCGCTTTGCCATTATTAGTGCAGGGGCGTAGCCAGGGGGGTGGCCTAGGTGGCCCGGGTCCCCCTTTAGCAGCCAAAAATACAGTAAATGTATGAGACATTATCTAAAACAAAAGAGAAAATGCCTTGAAAGTCCTTTTTGGGCCCCCTTCTGTTAAAAATCCTGGCTACACCGCTGTAGTGTGGCTTTACAAACTAATCCGTCTGCTGTATTATAGGAGATCTATGCTTTAATGGCACTGGAGAACATTATAATGGAAACATCAGCGTCACCGAAAAAGGCTTTGGGTGTCAGAGATGGAACGTGACAACGCCACACTTTCACCTCATGTCGCCCGCAACTTACCACGAGTTGCGTGGAGGGCATAACTATTGCCGCAACCCTGGTGGCAAGAAGCAGCGCCCTTGGTGCTTTACTACTGATCCTCGCCAGAGATATGATTACTGTGACATAGCGAAATGTGGTAAGCCAAATTGTAGACACTACATGCGCTGACAATATGATGTGTTTAGTGCCCCTGTATGTACGAGTAAACAACTAGCTTACGACTAATAAGTTCTTTTGTTTGGACAGAATTTGGAATTTGCGTATGAAAAGATATTGTGTATTAGTGGAACCTTGCCGAATTTAAAGAACCATTAGTAAGATTGGCCATAAAAGTCTGTATGTAGACCGTTAATTTTTACTTGTCTTTCGTAAACTAGAAATAAGTGATTTTGTGTGGACAGAATTTGGAATTTGCAAAAGATGAGATAGTGTTAGTGGAATCGTTCTGAATTTAGCGAACCATAAGCATGGTGGACCATAGAAGTGTGTAGACATTTATTTTTTACTTGTCTTTCGTAAACAAAACTTTAGCGTTAAATACAATTTAAAATACCAACGCTAATGTTTAACGAAAACCGACAAAAACGTTGAATGTGTTTAGACAGAATTATCTTCTAAAAGGAACCGCCGTCTGTCCGCGGTGCCCTGAAGCGAAATACTTCAAAACAAATGACGCACTCACAAATCCAAGAAGTTTGTTTTGAGCGACATGACTTTATCTCGCTCAAATCATTTCTTACTTTGCGAATAAAAGTTCGAGAATGGTTCATAAAACATTTGATTTTATCACAATATTAATAGAAATCTCACATTTTCTATCAGCAGCTCGACGAATTCATCGCTAACCAGGAAATAGCCTGCTAGCCGGCGTATTCGGGCGTATTCGGAATTGTTTTGTTTTCACCAAGCGCACCTTGCCTTCACGCGCGCCGCATAAATCCAAAAATCGAAAAACGAAACATTTCCGAATAAGCCCGAATAAAAGCCGGCTAGCAGGCTAACCATTAATAGTCCGTAGCCCACGGTAGATAAAAAAATATACTGTTGGCAATCACATATTAATGTAGTACTTCCACGTGCATAACATAAAAGCGCATGTGCAACCACAAACTATGGTGCAACCACGTGTTCAAGAAAGGATATTCACGTGCTTTTCACATATCTTCTCTTGCATTCTCCGCACGCAAATTAATTTAGCCCCTTGTTTAAATATTGACTCTACAGCGCGTTCTCCAATTTCTTCTCTTATAGAAGACGAGCTGCCCGTGATCCACGTGGTCAGCATCCTGTATACCGTGATCCCTTGCCTGCTCATAGCCGTCATCTTCTTTTCTGTGGTGATTTTCTTCTGCTGGCGATGCGACAAGCAGATTATCTACCAGGCGGATGAGAGCGCCGCGCCCATGCCTCTCATGCCGGTCATAGTGAAGACGACATCCAAGGTAAACACCCAGATGCTGCCGTTTTTTGTGTTGTCAATAATCTGCGCGCGCACTACAGCTAAGTGCCGACCGCTGACATTAAACTTCCAGGAGGGAGTCTTTTTCGAGTTCGCACGATTAACGATAGTTACACGTCTCTGTAATACACACTCGACTTCTTGAAATGATTGATTTGAACATGGACGTGAGGTTTCGATGCCTTGTGAGGGATGGCTAGTTTTTGAACTAGCACCCTTGTTAATTCTTGCTTAACGGGGGAGGGGGGCACTAGTTCAGCTGTAAATCTTGTTTTGTAAGCTTGACGGAGCGATTTCCCCTTTCTACAGATTCGCGAAATCAAGGAATCTCTGAGGTTACTTAAAGAGCTCGGAGAAGGTGATTACGGCAAAGTCTACTTCGGAGAAATAACGACCAAATCCGAGGGCCGTCTGATGGCCACAAGCGTCCTTGTCGTGTCGTTACGAGAATCGCACGAAGTCGACGTCAGAGACGAGTTCTTTGAGAAGGCGGAAGCATGGTCGAAACTGCAACATCCGAACATTATAACAATAGTCGGCATGTGCAACAAAAGCGTGCCTACGTGTGTGCTCTACGAGTACCTCGAATATGGGACCTTGCACGAGTACCTCGTCCGAAACGCTCCTATCGACGATCCGGAGGCCGAGGAGGAGATTGCGGACCCCCTGTGGTGTGACGGTTTAATATCGATCGCATATCAGGTGGCGGCAGGAATGAACTACTTATCGAGTAATAACATTGTTCATGGCGATTTGGCCACTCGGAACTGTATGGTCGGACCGGGCCGGACGGTCAAGATTACGGACGTTGCTTTAACGCGATTGGGTTACTCACATGACTATTATCGACAGCTGCATAGGCGGCCCCTCCCCGTTAGGTGGATGGCGCCTGAAGCTATCCTCAGCTATCGCTTTACTCCGGAGACGGACATATGGTCGTTTGGAGTCCTTCTATGGGAACTATTCTCTTACGGTGCTCAGCCACATTTCGGATTTTCTAACGAGGATGTAATGTTCCGATTACGAGAATGCATACTGCTGCCTTGTCCGGTAGACTGTCCGGCCTCTGTGTACCGACTTATGAAAGAATGCTGGGACATTTTACCGCCCAGTCGACCACGGTTCAGTACAATACACACGCATCTTGGCGTGCTGAGATGCAATGCGCAATGAAATAAATATCCAGCATTTCTTGCGGTAATTATCCTTCACAGCATCCATTGCGACCGTCACACTACCCAACGTTCCTTGCAGCCATAACCCTACCCAGCATTCCTTGCGGACATCATTGCTTTTCCAGCATAGCTCTACCCAGAAATCCCCGAGTCTCATGCACATAGCTTTACACAATGCCCTGCGACGTCAAAGTGAAACCCTAGTTTTAAAGTGATGTAACAGTTGACCACGCAAAGTTAGCGACTGTAAAACCATTGTTTTTATTCGTCTCTAACAACGCTTCGCCAATGGCGCAAGGTGCTGTCGAAAAGGAGTATTAAATAGATTTGCCGTTCAATTTTATCATTCTGCCGGCAGGTTATCACGGGTGGGCATGTCTTGGCTGCAAGGCATTCTGGTTACAGTATACAGGAGCGCAGGCTGGTCGCTGGCTGTCTGAAAAGCCTGGGTCGAGAGGCAATGCCTTCTGGGTTTTTGTTTTGAGCTTCTAAGAATTACAAAATCACTTGTTGCTGATGCAATAAATTGCAAAATCTTAAATGCTGCTCGGAAAATGAATAAGGTTATGTTTATTAATCAAGAATACAAATATAGAGATATATATTATAATAAATTTCCTACCGCTTTGTAATATTGTGTTGTATTAAATTGTGTGCGACTCGCTTGTAGATTATTACAAAATTCCTCTACTCCCCCATAACATCCGCCCATATGGGGAGAAACCCTGACGGGTGAGCCCATTAGGATCCAGAGGTGGTATGGGCGAGGCGAACTACAGCAAGACAATAATACTAGCTGACGAGTAATTATCAAATGTTACTAGAGTCACGGGGATCATGTGTATTCCGCGAGTTCGTTGTTCGAGGAGGGGGAAGGGGGCTGGGTTAGTGGCGTACATTTGACAAACATTATTTATCTATTATTTTTCATTCTTGCTTTGGTACAAAATTGGCTTGAATTATAGTAGTAATTTATTTACAAAAAATACTTAGTAATTCAGTCCAGCGCGTCATAAATTATATTTTTCGTTGCTGCATCTTCGACGGCGCTAGTTTCGTACAGCGGGTTGTCGGTTTCTTTATCCATTTCCTGATAGATCTCTTCTGAATGGTTAAAAAGATCAGATGCCGGTGGAGGGAGCTTGTTGTGAGCGACCGATTCCTCTTCTGGGTCTTGCATCGTAATAATGCTGTTTCTGTGGTAACATAAAGTTGGGTTTAGACTAAGGATTTTCAAAAAAGTGTAACGTTTTAGTCTTACCTCTCATATGCCGGGTTCTGGACGCATCCGCTGTGGTACCTGAGTTTAAGGGTCCATCGATTAGGTAAATTTTCCAATCTTCTTGTTGGGAAGGGGCGCCATTGATGAATTTGAAAAAGCAAAGGCTCTTTTTTTTTCTGTCAATTATTTAGTGTTTTAAAATTGACAGACTTCCTTAGGGAAGAAAACCCTTTAAGTCACGCCCCGTACCCCCTCCCACCCCCCCTGTCTTCATAGCTGTCTTGAGGCCCCAATTTTTAGGCCAGCATTGCCGTGCCTGAATGTTAGAAAAGGGTGGAGAAGGAAAATGAAAATCTTAGGTATGCTTAGGGTAAGCTAGGGACCTGGCAGCATATGCCTAGAGCCACCATTGGATACTCACTCCACTGTTACGCTTGGCTTTGCTTTTCCCTGGTTCCTAATAATTGAAAAAAATAGCTTTACTGTACACGATAGTGGACGATCGTCCAATCGACAAAAAAGGGACTGTTTCAAGGCTTGGAAATTCTAGGAAGTCCCAAAGTCGACTTCTTACTAAGGGATGTTGTATATAATGAATGTTCTCCAACAAAAACTGGAATTCGATACTGGACTCAACATCAATGAAGGGCCGCTCGCGATAAAAAGCACGCTACAATTGTAACTAGCGAAAGTAATATCAATACAATACCTCCAACGATACAACAGAAATCCCGCGACTCCAATCGTCCCAACCAAACACACTAAAGGCACTAGTATAGCGACCAAGGAAACTCGCTCTGAGCCCTCGGCACAATTCTTTTGCGGTGCAGCGGAAGCCTGCTTATTAGCAGTCGTGTAGACTTCTGTCGTAATTTCGAGTGACGTAGTTGGAACGTCAGTCGCGACGACCTTAGTTGTTGTAGGTGTTGTTGGTGATGCAATTTCACTAGTTGTCGGTGATGATGAAGTTGCTGTCTGTACTGGATTTATAAAAAATATGTTGATAAAAGATATGTTGACGGCTGGAAATAGAGCCTAGACGAGAATGAATATACAGTGACATAAACAACACTATCCTATCCTATGTGGCCGCCAGCTCATTCGTGTGCTCAGACTCGAGAGTTCCATTAGTCGAGTAATTCTGGCGGCTGCAAAAGGGGCTGCGCAAACCCTCCTCCCCCCTCCCCCGTACACACATACACACAACAGTGTCGCTGTCCTGATCTAGTGACTTTGGTAGACTTGGTACGGTTTTGAATCCAGGGGCACACATCTCATTTGGGATGATTAGGGCGAGAAGGCTTGCCCTAATCATCCCAGGTACATTTTTTCATTTTCAATAGCTGGTTCGGCAAAGGGTCTTATATTCTCGGTATTTGGCTTTATTACTCTTTAACCTTTTCAACACCCATTTGACAGAATTCATATTTTATATTTATTTGAAAATTGCACTTCAAGCCTCATATCATATCTCGAGGACTAATCCATTGAAAAAAAAAAAACAATTTTCGATATGTTGGTTTACTTAACATAAGGAAATCTATGCAAAAATCCAAGCTTACCGAAGTTAACCAGACCTTATTTTGGGAAAACTTGCCATTTTTTTTCATTTTTTTGCTCTGTACACCCATCTTAATTTTAAGCATTTTGTATGCGCCATTCTGTCCCTAATATAATCTGGTCCATGGTACCTTCTACAGGATCCACTGCTTTGTACTCCGCTCGAAAACCTCCACCACTCCACGCGTTATCAGAGCTGAACACTGCAAACAGCTCATTACTTGTTGACCTCACGTCACCCGGTATCACATTGCCATAGAGACTTGTCATCAGTTTTGCTCTATCGCTTCCGCCGTCAAATAATTTGAGCACGTCGCTGCTGGAGCCTCCAGTTAGCGAGAAATTAGTAAAGTGGACATTAACCACGTGGCCAGGATTAACAATGATCCTCCACGAGCACAACTGTCCATCCGGGTATTTCTGAGGAAAGCGAGGGGACTGGAAAGTACCTGTTGAGTCCATCAGATTGTACTTGCAGCCTGTAAAAGATGGAAAGCAATAATAAGTTCACACCTATTTGAAAAAAGACAAGCAGGAGAAGCCTCACCCAGGCAAAATCAGACATACTTGCTGGTGCTATTTGCATGCAAGGGTGAGTGTATGGCAAACTTTTAAGGGGGTATGATACCCAAGACAACAAAAGTTTTAAGCAAAAGACTTAGCAGTTTTATTATTTCACATATCATTAACCTCATTGAGACTAATCATTCGATACCAATTTTGGCAGTTACTGTTGCTATGGTAACCAAGCCACACCCAAAATACATGATTTTAATGCTCTTACGGTTACAGCTCTAGCTCTGAAACTATAATTGGAACACAAACCAAACTAAGGATATTCATTGCTAATACCTCAAACTATGTAATGAACCTAAAATTGCTATATAGTTGACATAAATGGAAAATTATCAAGTAAACAAACAAAAAGCTTATAATTTTAACCAGCATTCTTTGGTAAAAAGCCTTCATATTACTAAGCATTGTAAAAATTTCAAGGTTTTTGAGGTTCATTACACTACTACACTATCAATAATTATTCCTGCCAAATTTCATGCAATAATATTAAAAACACAGGAACTAGTGAGTGTTACGCTGAGTGTTACTTCAAACTTGTAGTTTTTTTAGTATCACACCGCCTTAAGAACTTTACTCGTCTATTAGCAGTAGTACTTACTTGTGTAGTAGCAGTAGTGTATAGTATGTCCCACCACGTTTGCGCCATATGGATAGGGTGCTCGCACTTCATTATGGATACCGTTGGAGTCAAAATAAATCCACTCTAATTCCCCCACTGCCCACTCGACCTGTTGACACTCTTTCGATCCATACGGCATCAAATAAAACGGTGAGTCCACGGGGAGGGAAAGTGGTACAGAGGGATCCCCCATTACACTACAGCAGAACTGTAGAGCGGTGATGGGTGGATCAACACCGTCATTATAGCTGCCTTTGGGTAGGACCCCACCCTTGGAGTTTAGATTGTTGGTCTCCTCGTCTCCCCAAGTGACCGAGCCGGCACGGAGCCCTGTAGGACAGCTTAAGTCTGACTGGTAGATGCAGTACTTGCCTAATAAAGTGTAACACGTAACAGTTAGACAGTTGTTGAGGTGTAAATATATAAACGTTTCTGAGCTATTGATGAAAGACACGCTTCATACAAAGCCATATACAGTGCCGTATACAGTGCCATATACAGTGCCGTATCGAAACATTGGGGGGGGGGGGGGCACAATACAGGAACATTAATTTTTTTGGGTGGGGACGGCCACGCCCCTACTGTTTATGGTGGGAGGGGGGGAGGGGCACATGCCCCCAGTGCCCCACCCCCTACTACGGCCCTGATATAACAAGCAGAACATGTAGGCAAACTTATATTATGCATACCATCAGGCCAAATGGGCCTAGTGGTAGTGGCATCATCATCCCGTTGATTTTTGATACAGAATGACCTGTTTACACTACTCTCCCGCACCAGGCCCTCCATGTGGAAATTGGTTGAGCGAGAATTGGACGGATTCTTGTCCTTCGTGTCCTGGAAACGCCATCCTGTTGCCCAGGCTACACCGGACGGACAACCAGAGAGAGGTTTGGGAAGCCCATACAAGCCAGCAGGCCACTTAGAATCATCTGAAATGAACTAGATGTTATTCATTTTTATCAAATGAGATGTGCTACCTATCACACTCTGTCAGGCAACAACTCGCACCGCGTATGCTTCGACACCGTTTGGTGATGTTCTACTCCAAATAAATATTATTATTTTTTGGGGGTCCGGTATCCATCAAATCGCGCCCTCTGATTGGCTCTCCTGAGGTCTGGTATCCTACGATCCGGACCCCGCGACTACCGTACCGCTCACCTCCTCCAAAGCTCAAAATAGTTGATTTGTAAAATGACCACCGAAAACTGGATTTTTACCCCCGAGGTTATATATTCACACTAAAACGGCAGTTTATTTGTCATCTCATCTAGAATCATTGACTTTACGGAAAATCGGCTTCAAACTCCCTGTGTTTTGACAATTTCCCGTCATGATTTTGCAACGCGCGCGACAATTTCAAGTTTGCTGAAAGTTTATTTGGGATAAAAAAGGCAGCAAATCGTCTCTTCATACGAAGAAAAACGACAAATCACTCTAGGAATTTACCTACATAACCAGCTTAACGTATACACATTCAAGAGAAGTTCTTTGGTGAATATATTTTATCGTCTGTGGAGGATTTAAAGCGAAAGAAGACATTTCTACGATCAATTCGAGTTGAGAACGACGTTTCAATTTGGACTAAATTATTTTACAAAACTGTTGGTCAAAACTCAGAGAATTTCTTCTTTGGAAGTTCTGTATTTCTGGAGGATTAAAAGCGTTGTGTGCAAATACAAAATGGAGTTTATTGAATGATCATGAGCGAACAAAATCTTCACGAACATCGGCGCAAGTCAGAAGAGAAACCTCGCCTCGTGCAACCATAAGCCCGTAAGGTAAACAAAGTTGAAAAATCGGCCTTCGGCCTCGGTCATCAATTTCAATACCTCGGTCATGGTATTTCAGGATACGGACCTCCCAGCTGGTAAATTATATATTGTTTTTTTTGGCACAAGAACTGGCTTTCTGACTCATTTTCCCAGCACCAGAGTGCACTCCTCGCATAGCTACTTTGGTATATGAGCTGACATGCGACGATGTTTCTGACCAAGAGATGAGCACAGCAGATGTATTGTGGTAAGTCCCAAGCTCTGTCCTTTAGTAGTAGGGTTTTGGCGCAGCTGGCGCAACTTTTTGATCTCCCCAAATTTCATTCCAAAAATGGCGCAAAAGTCTCCGCGCACCTCCGCCAAGCCTCGCGACCTGCGCATGCGCGAGTTTGCCAGAGATCTCTTGCACGACCAAGCCCACCTGTCAATCATTTTGTAAAAAACCTGTCAATCATTTTGTCACGTGATAGCCACGCCCACCTGTCAATCACTTTGTCACGTGACGACCACGCCCACCTGTCAATCATTTTGTAAAAAACCTGTCAATCACTTTGTCACGTGACGACCACGCCCACCTGTCAATCACTTTGTCAAAAACCTGTCAATCATTTTGCCACGTGGTAGCCACGCCCACCTGTCGATCATTTTGTCAAAAACCTGTCAATCACTTTGTCACGTGTCGCACCTAGGGGGAGCTCGGGAGGCTATTCTGGTCTAAAGACGTATGGGGTCCTAGATAAAATGACATCAAATACGGAGGTGAAGATTAAAAACGATGCGGCTACAGTCGGCGGTTGCTCGGTGCTGGAGGTGAATGTGAGTAACACTGCGGATGTGGGACCTGAACACTGCTGTTGTGACGCTGATTACTATGAAGACTCAGAATACGGAAGCTTCGACCCCGTTGGGTTTGTGGCCGGGGCGGCGACAATTGTCCTCGGTGTTTTAGCAATGTTAGTCTCCATGCCACGGTATGGTGAAAAAAGATGGGTGAGATACTAGTCCACAGATGTGGTGTGGAGACTTTAGACCCCACCTAGGGGGAGCTCGAGGGGATAGCCTCTCAGCTTCACATCTGAAAAGCCTTTGAAAAGTGGTTTAAAGACATGAACAGTTTGATAAAATGGAGGAACGAACAGTTGAACGCACGGTTGAAGATCGGTCACCACCACCATATAATATCCCCGGCGGACCGGTGCCTGAGATTGACGTCCCCACCCTCATGCCGGAATTTGCACTGTTTGACCGAGCCCTCACCGAATACGAGACTAGTAGAGCCTCCTTGGGAGACGAGGATAGTAGTAACACCCTTTGCAATCATGACGACCTGGTCACAGAAGACGGGGTCACTAGTTGCTTAGAGTGCGGGGAACAGATGCAGCGCGTGATCGCGCACGAAAGGGAATGGGGTTTTTACGGACATTCCGACGGCAAACGGTCTTCGAATCCAAGTCGGGTCCAGATACGTAGGTCTGAGGATAGAAATATTGACAAGGATGTGGAGAATATGGGTTTTAGTGGGGTAATTGTAGCCAAAGCTAACGAGATATACACTCAGGTGACGAAAGGCCAGATTTTTCGCGGCGACCCACGGAAGGCGATCGTCTTTGCATGCATTTACTACGCCTGCAAGATGTCCGGTAAGTGTCAGACACCGAAAACCTTAATGAAGACTTTTGGATTGAGCAGGAAGAGTTGTCTTAAGGGTCTAAAAATCTTTAGTGTTAACATGCCTAAAGATTACTTACTACACGGAACGTCTCCCACCGTCGTGGACCACATTCGCGATGTGATGGATAGATTCTCGGCGTCCCCCGCACAGAAGGGAGAGGTGGTCCAGCTCTACTACAGATCTAAGAATCGCTCGTCTGAGTTGAATCGCGCTCGCCCGCAATCCTTTGCGGCTGCTTTAACCTATTATTGGGTACGGCTAAAGGGGGTCGATATTACACTTAAAAAATTCTCCGAGAGAACGGGCGTCTCCGAGTTAACCATCAGTAGGAAAGCGAGAGAAGTGGCCACAGTCCTAGGTACGCCCGGTGTGGTATGATGTTTCCTGATTTCCAGAGAAATCAGGATTTCCAGAAAACTGTCGGTTCGGAGTAGATGTGAATTAACACGTCTAAAAAAATTCGAAAAAAGTGGTTTAAAGATTTGCGTGGATTGTATAAATGGTTGGAACAAGATTACTGGTGGGGCGTGAGACCACCCCAATGTCCGTGGTTGATGATGACATGAGTGATATATACTCCTGGGGAGACTCGTGGGGGGACCCCACTGACGACTACGATGGACGACCTCAATGGTTCGATGCGTTCTGTGGTGTGTCTGATGACTACGATCAAACCGTCTTTGAGTCAGTGGTCAACGCCGCCAGCGGTGGTGGTGTGGGGGAGATGGAGGAGTACTTCAGCGGTCCAGGCGACCGCCTCTGTGATGAGCTGGAGAAAGTCATGTTAGCCGCAGTGAGCTATAACAATCTTGAGGTCATGGAGGCGTGCCGCCGCTATGGGGTGGTCAACCTCGATGAGGCTTTGGCGTGCGCTTCCTCCCATGGTCATGTTGGTGCGGTGGGGAAGTGTCTGGAGTGGGGCGCTGGTGGGTTGGGGCGGGCGCTGCGCTGCGCGGTGTCTGGTCGTCACCTGGAGACTGTGAGGATGCTGCGTGGCGCCGGTGCTAAGATATCTGATGTGGAGTATGACATCGAGGACCCTGATGGTGATCACTGGGAGTGGTTAGAATACCTAGACTCAGAAATGGAGAGGGCCGGCAAGTACGGTGACGTCAGGGCCGTTAGAATGTGTTGTGAGTTGGGGGCCTGTTCGTTCTTTGAGCCGGCCACCGAGGCGGTCAGGTACGGTTATATAGGGGTTTTAGAGGTGCTGGGTGACTACTGCGACGATGTGTTTGTCTGGGAGGAGGCCATGATTGAGGCCGCGGCGTGGAACCGGGTGGAGGTCGCCAAGTGGTTGGTGGATAAGGGTGTTGGTGACAATGTCTCTGGTTACACCATTGCGGCGGTGTCCAATAGGTGCTATGAGTTTCTAAGTCTGCTGAGGGAGAGCTTTGAGGATTTCAGTCCAGACTTCGCCCTGTTAGAGGCCACTGAATGTGATAGTCTTGATATTATGAGGCTGTGCCTTGAGTGGGGTGCGGTTGACCTCGTTAGGCCTATGGTCTACGCGATCTACTGGTGGATGCGTGAGGCCCTAGATATACTACGCGAGGCGCAGGGATGGGTGTCCCTACATGAGGAGCTGTTTAGACACCACCACAAGCGAACGTTTCAGAAGCGCATTGAGGAGGAGTTAATGCCAGTAGCTTGGCATCCTGACAGGTTTATGGATTGGTGCATTGATGAGGACCAGAGGAAGGAGTTGGGGAAGCTGTTCCGGATGAAGTGAGAGCGTGGGGCTGAGGAGACGTTCCTAAATCTTTGAGAATTGATTTAAGAACATGGGGGCACCAATTGAAACGCGATGTCGTACTCGTGGAGCATATTCGACGGTTCCTTTGCGGAGCCGCCTGAGAAAGATCGTGGTGGGATATGCGGGGTTTGTGGGTCGGAGTGCGGGCCGGGCCAGGCGCTGGGTGAGATCGGGGATCTGGGCGAGAACGGCCTGCTGAGGCTAGATGCCGGCAGGCTCAAGTATTTGGCTCATAATATAGGTCTCAAAAACTTTGGTAGACTAGGAAAGACCAGACTCGTCGAACGTATAATAGAGGGCCTGGGCAGATCCAGGGACGCGCACGTATTGGCCTCGTTCGGGCCGGCCGGGTCGTGCGTTAGGGATATCGTTAATGACTGGAGGACCGATGACTTCAACCGGTGTCTCCTCCAAGCTGTCGTCTACCAGAGATCTGACGTCGCGAAGGTGTGTGTCAGACTAGGGGCGACCAATCTAGACAGTTTATCACGGTTGGCGGTCCGGGCTGGTACGCCCGGTGTGGCGAGGGTGCCCCACGAGTTGAGGTTCAAGGAGTTGGAGGGTGAATTGCTCCGGGTGGCCTGGCACCCAGACAGGTTCTGGGACTGGTGTCTGGATGAAGATGAGAAGAAGACCCTGGAGGAGTGCTTCGGCCGGGAGGCGTGAGAGGCATGCTTTGGTGTGTGGTGTCAAAAAAAAAAAATTTTTTTGAAAAGTGATTTAAGGACATGACCGGTTTGATAGAAATGGAGAACCAAACGGTGAAAGACTCGAAAGTATCCCCCGTAAAGCGAACAACGGATTATAAGTGTCTTCATGGCAGAGTGAAATATTATTGCAAAGATTGTCACGGATCGCAAATCTGCCCTCACAACCGGAGAAAAACGCGGTGCAGAGAATGTAACGGCGGTAGCATTTGTGAGCACAGACGAGCAAGATATGTCTGTAAAGACTGCAAGGGGAAAGGGATGTGTGAACACGGCAAACAGAGACCCTTTTGTAAGTTATGCGGAGGGTCTCAAATATGCGAACACGATAGACAAAAGCACCATTGCAGAACGTGTAACGGAAATTAACATTGACCCACTCAGTTTTGTAACGCGCCTCACGTTACAAAACACATACATTCCTAATCACCCTAACAACGAGCGATTCTGAAAATAGGTTTTGTATTTACATTGGGAGTTCGCGGTCGCCAGGGTGGTCTGGTATGCACACGTGAACAGGTATTGTCTTCTTGCGGTACATCACATCCGTCCACATGCATCCCGCATGTTACCGGAATAGATACCAAGCTAAACCAGCCGTAAAGGCTGTGATCGTGACAAGGTTATTTTCGTGCTGCGTGTTCGTGGGTTTAATCACGTCCGGCTTTGGGTTAGTTTTCGCCTCCGGTTCCGGTTTGTGAGCCGTGACTGACTCGGTATGAGGTAACACAATCTTTGAATGACCCATATTATGTTTTGGGATCGTTTTTATCTCGTTATTTATTGGATTCAGCCCCAGTTTCATATCAGTGGTGGCTTTTTGTAACTTGTTATTATAGCCAGCGATCGAAGTGTTGTTATTTATCACAAGATACGATGGACTCAACCAACAGCCGAGGGCGAAAGCCAGGTCTAGTTTTTGTCTCGCCTGTTGTAAAGCAAACTGATACCGTTGTATACTTTTCGATATACTGTTTTCCACCACCGCGCTTTCAAAGAGTTTCGTGAAGACCTGTTTCGTTTCCTGAGCTGAACCGCTATCACCAACGATTGACGACCGGGTCTGAACTTGCGCGCCTAGAATACAGTAAACAAAGGCTTCGATGCTCTGGTTTATCCTAGACAACCCAGCTTTGGTTAACCCCAGTGATTTTTCCGGAAAGAACCACTCATACTGAAACCCAGTTCTAAGGTCTTTCAGGTACTCGATCTCAAAGTGATTCATGTGTTCGTGGTCGCTTTTGGCAGCGTCCCATTCGTCGTGTAATTGATCAATGGTGCTATAAGGCTTATACTTGTCGTTAGAAGATGACAAGCCGTGATAATCACAATTATAAACGTTCCCTAACCCATGATTTATCGGTCCGAGGAACCGGAAATCGTCACCAGTTCGGAATTCTGTCCTTAATTTTTGGTAAGCTGCTTCGCTGTAGAAGTTTTTATTCCAACTAAAGAGCCTATCTTTTGGAAGAGGGCATTGTAGCTCGTTTAATATTCGTCTGATAGTGAAAATGATGTGAAATCTGTAGAATGACCCCACTTGAGAGTCGTCAATCATGTCACGCGTCACACCACATCCAGCAGTCGCGCAAAACATAGCAAAATTTAAGGCTTGACTCCAATAACTGAGGTTTGGGGCGTCGAGCCACCTACTAGCCTCCTTTGCTGTTCTGAATACTAGCAAGCTGTCGGTGAATATGTCCCTAAAAACAAAGTGTCTTCACCTTTGGTGTTATAAAAACATTAAAAGAGACGTAATTATTTCTCGTAGGGTTTTCGTCCCACGGCAATATCTTGTACTCTGCACGCGCGTCTAGTCTGTATTGTTTTGGGAACCCAAACAGTTGCTGGATCGTTTCCTTGTATGCTTGTGTGTCGTCGGCGACTAGAAAATCCTGGATATTCTCGGGTTTCCAGCTGTCACCGGGGAAGTGGTATAACGTCTTGACTAGATTCCCATTCTTGTCGAATGGATCGTATTCGTCCCCATTGAAAACGAATTGCACATCGCCATGCTCGTCGGCAGAGAACCTAAAGCGTGAATAGTAAGGGTACCTTTTCACAAATTCTGTAAACTTCATCTTATATGACATATAAGATGTTTTTAAATCAGTCCTTTACGCATCTCAATTCATAGATCCATCCGACGGGAGTTCTCTCGTACAGAAATTTCACCGAGCGGGTCGACTCGCCAGGTCTTTCAAAATCTCTTCTCTTACTGTTTCCCTCAGCTTGGTAATGTTTACGTTTTTTTCGTCCTCCCTTACCGACTTTTGACGGATCTGGAGCTTTAGAGCCTCAAACTTATCCACCTCGTTCAAGATTAAAGAGAACTCTTCGTCTGATATTTTGTTGTCTTTTAAAGCTTTAGAGACCAGGTCGCGTATGCTATTTACTTTTGCCTTTGCCATCGCCGCTGTTTGGTCGTGCTTGGAGACTTTTTGCGACAGCCGTTTAGAAACCGCCGCACAGCCTACAGACGTAAGACCGAAAACACCGGCCAAAGCACCCAACGGAACTCCGACGACGATACCAAAACCCGACAGAGAAGTCCCCAAACCACTAGACCCAAGAATGACGGATAAGAGTCCTAAGACCACACTTAACTTTGAAAACACGCTCTGCCCTCGTTTATACTTTTTCCTCACGTTCTCGTAATGTTTAACTTCTTGCTCCAAACTTCCCAAAACATCGTGGGTCTTTTGGAGTCTGAAGTTATCACCCGAGGGGCTGACCCCTCGGGGTACGTTCGGGTAGATTGAGTTGTACTCTTCCATAGCTTTATTATGGGGAGAGTTTATTCTTTAAGTGATTTCTAAAATTAGACGTATCGGGTAGAGACCGCGCTCTATTGTGTTTCCGTCACCGCCCTTTATACTAAGACGGAGACTACTCACGTAACCGACTGATGTGGTGCTAACCCGTACCGGATCGCTTGGATTGAGGTATATCTTTCCTTCATCAAGCTCTACACTTGCTAGGATTTGTGAGGGCGCCCCTTGTTGGAGGGAGTCAGACGCGTTCACAAGATCGCAGTGGATAAAAATAGCCTCGTGACCTATCATCTTTATCTCGTGGCGAGTGTTTGCTTCCAGCTCCCTGGTCTTGAGTCCTAACAGGCAGGCGAGCGGCTCATTCAACACGACGTTCCGATGAACTTCGAGTGACGAGTCTCTAATAGAGACTGACTTTTCACCAAGACGCATACCCCCATCTATTTGACGTTTTAGCGTCTCGATCGTATACTGCCCCGCGGGGATCCTAAGGATAGTGTTCTCACCGTCGGAGACCGTTCCCTCGCTTGAGAGACTGTTACAACGATTATGAAACGCACATCCTCGCAGCGCGATAAACCGCGGCTTTTCAATAGGTTGTTCTAAATAGACAGTAAAGTCACCAACGTTTCCTTCAATGTAGAGTAATACCATTTGTTATGATTTCCGTCTCCTTTTAAATCGTTCTACGGAATACAGGACGACAGCGACGATGAGAAGCCATGCGTTTTTAGCTAAAAAGCCAACAACTTCACCTGCCGTTCTAAATATGAAACTAGCTATAGCACCAACCATTCCTGGGAGTATTTCTCCTAATTTTTTGCCTATTGTTTTCAGACCGTCTCCAACGCCTTTTGCGACATTTGTCAAACCCGTCTTCAGGTTAGAGACGATAACACCGATAACAACACCCACAGCGGTAACGACAGCAGCGACTGTAAATCCGTATTTCTTAAAAATCGCTTTAACACGATCTTTCAACGACATTCTCTCTTCGAGATTTTCTCTCTCCAATTGATTCTCTTCCAAAGTCTCATCTATGACAGAATTTCTTTCGCTGAGCTCTTCATTTTTACGATCTATAGCTCTTAGTCTTTCTTGGTTAGTTGTTTCACTTCGTTCCTCATTATTTTTTCTCATTTGCTCGGTGTTTCTCTCTTCTTCTTCTCTGAGTGTATTACCTGTAGCGTCTAGTTCATCGAGTTGAATCTGAATTTGCTTGTACTTTCCGGATCTGATTTTGTCGTCAACACTCTTCCGCACCGTTCCATCCTCATTATACAACCTTTCTGGTCTAGTCCAACCACCTTTTCTCGCAGAATAGAAGGAAATGAATTGTTTTCCTCTCTCATCCGTTGAAATCTGAACTAAATTTTCATCAAGATCTGGATATTTCGATAACAAAAGGTCTACCCTAAGTGTGTCCGTTGAAGGAGAACCTCCCATATTCTGTAACTCCATGTACTCGGGGACAGCCCTCCCGGGGTTTCGTGTTTTCCATAAGTCGGCCAACCTCCTACTCACATAGCTTGCACCTCTACCAAATCTGTTTGAAATCCTTTCATTCCATGATTCTCTTCCCTCACCATCGTTTGGAATAAGAGAGTCATAATCTTCGTCTACAGTAGTATTCAAATCTTCTCTACCTTCTTCTGTTGTGGGATCAAAATCTATATCCATTTCTTATTTTGTTTGAAAATAAGAAATCTTTAAGTCGTGCCGGCTCATATCCACCTGCTCGCTACATAGCCAAGGGCTAACATTCCACCTCCAACGTACGCCATCTCTCCCATCTTTTGGTTGCTACTTGGTCTGTAGTAATCTGAGAGCTCAGGCTCTTTCAAATCAAAATCTGGATGTGTTTGAGCGTATAGTTTGAAAGCCTGATCGGTCTCCTTATCATTCTGGTCTGCACGAAGTTTATTATTATATTCTTCCTCCAACCAATCCTGGTATTCCTGTCTTTTTTTCTGCCAATCACCCATTGCTTGTTGATACTTTTCAAGCGCTTTATCGTGTCTTATTTTTTCTTTATCAACATGAGTAGCGTCAGAAGATAAGTATCTCGCTAGGTAACTCCCTCCAACAAATGCCGTCGCATTAAGAATAGCCCCGCCAATCATAAATGCTATAGTCGCCATTTATTAATCAATCTGCGAGATCTTTAGACCGCCTACAGCGCTTTCGGCAAAATCTTTTGTGTTTCCAGATAATCTTTCAGATACATACTACCGGACAGGACAGCAACCCATTTAGCGTAGTTTGTAACACTTGACGAAGGGTCGTTGATGAATGACTCTTTCATAGCCTTTTTAGCAACATAACCCATACCGGCGGCTAATCCGATGATGACTGCTGAGTCGGTGATCGTTTTCACAAGTTTGTTTTCAGTTGACATGATTTTATTTATTACAGATTCAGATAATCTTTAAATCACAACATTCCTATTTTTGGCGTCGCGTTCGGGAGGCTAGCCCCTCGAGCGGCAGGCCTCTCGAAAGTTTCAGTCTCGTTGGCGTTGATCTTGGGCGTCTTTTTGTAAAAACGCATATACATATCCAATGCGGTGAGCCCTATTCCAACTAGAGCCAGTACAGTTGTAAACGATAGCTCTGGAATCCAAGCGTCCGAGAGGCTATCCCCTCGAGCTCCCTCTTGGTGGGGTGTCTCTGCCCGTGCAGCGTCTTCTGAACTCGCCTCCGCCTCGCGTTTCATCTCCCTAGCGAGCGCTTCTCTACACCTCCTATTATATTCGGCAACTCTCTTACCAGAAGCGACTTTTATAGGATCTTTCTCCTTAGCGGCACTCTTCTTCCTGGGGGGAGGGTCCTTTGTGATTTGCTCAACCTCTTGATTTTCGTCAGACATGATTCTTTACTCACTGAATAAAGAATCTTTAAATCACATCATGCTTAAGAGGTTGCTCAGGTGTGCTCAAGAGCTTGCTTAGGTGTGCTCAAGAGCTTGCTCAGGTGTGCTCAGGTGTGCTCAAGAGTTTGCTCAGTTGTGCTTGGAACTTCTTGAAGTTTGTTGGAAGTCTCCTGTGAAGAAGGTGTTAGTTTAACATGCTTAGCGACCCGAAAGAGGGCACTAGCAAGTGCTACCATCCTTCCTCCCTTCAATACCAAGAGACCTGCAAAGTTCGACAGTTCGCGTTTAACCAACTCGTCGTTCTGTAAGTCTTTGCTAAGCGCTTCGGTGTCATCTACAGGAACCACGTAGGAAATGACTTGAGACACCACTTGAAGTGCTGATTCTACTAATCCATCAGTAACTTGCTTGCCTAAGACAGTCTGGTAGCGGACAAAGTATTTCTCGACGTCTTTCGCCGAGAGCTTCTTGATATCCCCTAAACTCATGTCCACACCAAGAAATTCCTTCGTAGTCCCAAGAGATGCGAGAATAGCCAGCGATTCTCGTTTGACTTCAACATCGTCTTCGAGAGGCGCACCCCCCGAACTCCCCTTAGACTCAGGCTCCTCTTCCATATAATCCTCAATGCTTGCCATCTTATTTTGTAAGTAGACCAAGATGTTTTTAAACCACTTCGAGGGGCTAGCCCTAGAGCTCACCGCGTCGCAGGAATCTCTAAATAATTTTGGAATGGATGTCGTAGACAGAAACAGAGTCTGGAATACTTTTCAGTTTTCAGCAGTTCTACGAACTTTTTACGAGTCTCGACGTCTAAATCACCTCCATAATCTTCAAACAGTGTTTTGGTGCCAATTTGAGATGGATTATGGAATGTGACCACACAGGCGACGTTATCACGGAAGGGTTTTGCTATGGATGTTAATTGTTGCGTCAATACCCACACTGATAATCCTTCGTGTCTACCTGAGAACGCTAGATTGATAAACTTGTTCGAGCGTTGCTTTAGATCTTTCGATACAGCACAGTCATCCAAAACGAGTAGCGTATTTGTACCAGAAAATAGCACCGCACAATCTGTTAGTAACTCGTTAATCTCATCGGTGTTACTAGCATCCGGCGATAATACCAAGAAACGTTTATCTCCGTGAGCAAATCTACGATAGGACTTGTTTTTCGCATAAGTCGGACAAATCAACACAATGTATTCAAACACATGCCGGAACGGCCCTCGGAGCTGTTCCGTGAGGTACTTTGTCTTCCCACAATTAGTAGGTCCTGTGATAATACAATGAAAAGGAACTTTTTCCCGTAATTCTTCCATTTTTTTTGTATTATCACACAAGTCCTTTTTAATACATGATTGCTCTCAAATTCGAGTTCATAACCTCCATCAACGCGTCGGCTACTACAAACATGTAGCAGGTGATGTTTCCCGTTCCTCCAACTTTTCGTTTCATCTCGAGTTTTACTCCGTCCCGCGTGTTGTTCAAGACCAGACCTCCTCCGTGAATGCTGTTATCCGGGTGTGCCCTCAAGTCGACCCACAGAGCAAACTTGTTATTAGCGTAAAAATCCTTTTGCTTAACACCCTCTCTACCGAAACGTTTCTTTACCGACTCCCAGAGGTCCGGCGGTGTCATTCCCTTGGAGTAGAGACGGTTTGGCATGCCATCCACATTAATGTTGATCGATGTGATGCTTGGATTGACAAACTTTTCGGAATCCCTTGCTCCTCCGGTGTAGCTCTCTGTGAACAGGCACAATATCCCTGTCATTGACCTCCTCGGCAGATTAATGTGCTCGTTTATGACACCATCATTAGGTTTGGAGATGGTGAACGTCTTGTGGAGAATGACGTTCTCGTAAAAGAATCCTCTACCAACCTGATAAGCCGACAACGCCTCACGGGCCAAGTATTCACTTGAGATGCAAGCATATTCCAACTCGAGGTTTGTGATTGTGTACGTTGGAGTCTTGACCGTGTCAGCATAAACAACGACGTCGGAAACTGGGGCTAGAGTAATTTCAAAGATTAGCGGATGAGGTAACGCCTTTGGATAAAAGACCCCATGCTCGCCGAGAATAGGATGGTCGAGTGGAATGCAGTACTTGGTGTTGTGAACTGCTGCAAGAGCTACTTCCTTAGCATCTGATGTTGCTTTGTCACCTGCATTTGTCCTGAGCTTCCTCATGTTTTCAGAGGAGATACCTTGTTTTATTCTATCCTCACGATCTTCAGCTTGTAAGTATAAGTCGTGATAGGTTTGGAAGAGATCGTATCTTTGAGTATCCTGTAGTGTTTCTCCACCGAAAAGAATCTTGAGCCTTGACACTAGGTTCCGGCCAACGTTGTTGACGAGAGTATTATTCGCGTGTCCTGTGACGTTTAAGTCAAATAGTAAGGATACACTACCTGGAACAATCACTACATTTTCAGCAAGTTTTGGAATATTTATATAGAGGGTTTCTCCAGGACTTGCCGATGAGGGATTGAATGTAATCCGATTCAGCGACGATTCCGCTTTCAGGCCGAAGGGTTCCCGTGGGATCCTGTTTGGGTTAATTTTTTCTGATATCGCTTGTGCCATCTTTTATTTTAAGAAAAGAGAGATAATCTTTAAATGAGTAACGAAAGCAGGTTATCAAAAATATACTATTCCACCGATGGATACTGGAAAGGGTATTCAGCTATTTCTAAGTTAGCTAGTGTCGCTAAAGTCAGTGAAGCTGAGGCTAAGAGGTGGCTTGAAAAACAGGCGTTGTGGCAGATCTATCTCCCAGCTCCAAAGTATGTCCCCAGACCGCATTGGACTGTGAATAAACCTAATCAGATTCACCAAGCCGATCTGTTGTTTATGCCCCACGATAACGTAGGCAGAAAAACCTACCGTTACGCGTTGGTCGTGATTGATATTGCCTCGAGATATAAAGATGCAGAAGCACTGACTACCAAGGATTCGAGTGGAATTGCTAAAGGGTTTGAAAAGATATACTCCAGAAAACTTAAATGGCCTCATACGGTGATTGTCGATCCGGGGACAGAATTTAGGGGAGAGGTAACGAAGATTATGAAAAAGAAGGGTGTCACCATCCAGCGAAGCGAGGCTGGGAACCATCGCGCACAGGCTTTTGTCGAACGCGCCAATAGAACACTGGCGGAGAGGTTGTTTTCTCATCAGTATGCTCAAGAAATGATTAGCGATGATCGGTCCAGAGTTTGGGTGAAACGATTGCCAGGTGTTTTGAAAACTCTGAATAGTCAACCCATAAGAATCACTGGCAAAGAGCCTGCAAAATCTATTGGTTTGAAAGAGGTTGATATTGATCCTCCAACGTATAAGCGGCCTGTTGGACTTGATGAAGTTAGACTACCACCAGGGGTTAGAGTTAGATATCTGTTAGCTCCTGGAGAAGAGGAAGGAGGTGAACGCAGACGAGCCACAGATCCTATTTGGAGTTTAAAAGTGTTTGATCTATCACGCAGTGTTGTTTCAGTTGGACAGCCTGTGTTGTACTACCTCTCCGAAGGCGCTCCAAGGAGGTCGTTCGTTAGGGAAGAACTTCAAGTCGTCCCTGAAGATACTGAGCCACCACCTAATAGCGTTCTGAAATGACCGTGAGCGAAGGTGTGAATACCATCATCACAGATGACCCGTTTATCATCCTCATGAGATAGAGCGACCTTGTTCACCGTTTCAGTGTAAACATCATGCTTATGACTTCTGATGACATTCATAAGTCTCATCTGAGGTTTCTTACCAAATAAGCAATCCTTGTAGTCATCGAAACCGATGCTCTTCTTGACGACTGCTCTCTTGACGCCCTTGCATTTCTTTTCTTCTTTACCTTCATCCATCTTGTACGAGTAAAGTTTGGCCCTCAGTCCTACAAATTCTGTGATTTGCTGGCCCCCAGCCTCATCTTTAAACATTCCGATGACTTTCTTGTTCACACCCACCTCAATACCAGATGGGTGACCCTTCGGAAAGTTGCTGGTGTCGAACATGGACCTCACATCCCCGCTGATGTCCTCGTAAAAGTCTTTCGTCTCGATCTCATACATCAGGCTGTCAGTATCAGTGAATAAGAGCTTTGCATCCTCACCGTACTTGGGCTTGACGAAGTTGTAGTGGAAATCGTACATGAGCGTCTTACTCAGGTCCAGAATGGACATGCCCAAGTAGACAGGCTTGTTGAAGATCAGCTTTGTCTTCTTCATGTGGATGGCGGCTAGATTCTCGCAAAAGATGGTGCGATGTTGATAGTTCGGCTTTGATATGAGCTTCTTGGCCTGCTTCTCGTCCGTCACCAACCGAATGTCCACCCTGTTCCTAATGTTCTCCATAGTCTTACCAAAGACGGAGTTGTTCATTAACTTGAAAAAATCTTTCTCAAAATCGTTTGTCGCCTTGGCTCTCAGATCGGTGTTCAAGTCAATGTAGGGCTCCAGCCAAGCAGACTCCTCAAAAGTGACACCCCTGTGAATCTTGGTGACTTTTAGCCCAAAACTCACATAAAGTCTCAGAGTCTCATGGTGGATAACGTACTTCGTCTTGTCGTTAAGGTTTGGGACCAACTTGTCCACATTGCCTAGCCCGATAGATTCCGGGGCTAGTGGGTAATCGTTGTGTAAGTCATGTAGGTGGTGAGGGTACTCCAAGTCAACCTCCAGAATGCATGGGCGGTCTCTCCAACCTGACAGCTCTTGGTCACCCATCCACCTGAAACCGTGAGTCGGTAAAGGGTTGCTCATCGCCCAGCCATACAAATTGTTAGCATCAAGGTAGGTGATATATTTTGTGGGTAGGTCAGGGTCATACTCCTTCATGTAAGGGTTATTTGCCTCCCCATGTCTGTTGCTTATCATGGAGACACCCCCACGGATGCCCTTCTCAATCATGAGCAACATGTCGTAGTCCGTCAGAAGCTCTAGCCTCACCTTGGTGGTCTTCAACGCTGCATCCCAAGCCAACCCTGGCGCTGTGTAGTACCAAGCGGGGTCCAGACCGTAATTCTTGAGACAAACGTCCCTAAAGTTCTCGAAAACGTCAGCTAAAAGCAACACATCCGACTCTAGGTACAGATTGTGGTAATCCCTCATGGTCCCCATCCCAAAGACCTCCCACACTCTCCGCGCGTGCAGGTGATCCTCCTCCGATATGTCGGTGTCGTTGAGTTTGGAGTGGAATGCCTCTCTCTGTGGGAGCTGTGTTGCGTCGAGCTTGCTAAAGCCGTCGAACCAGTCGTAAGGGAAAACACCCTTCCTCAACAACAGCTGGAGCTCCTCCCCCTCATAGTACTCCGCCAGGTTTTTGAAGCACTCCCTTGACATATTACCCACTAGACTGTCGAGACTGGCCGACATAAACCTGAAACTGTCGATAAATCTGATATCACGTTTAACATCAATCTTGTTGCCCTCCTTGTTCGTGAAACTGTCGACTACAATCTGTTTTGTGAAAGAAATATACTTTTCCTCGTTATTAGGTATACAGTTTATTTTACCTTCCGATGTACCAAGGTTCTTGATAAATAGATGGCTGTCGTACCCAGACAGATTGTGAAAGATAACAGGAAAGAACTTTGGAATTTTGTGATCTAAGTTGCATGCGTTGTGAGCAGCACCTCTGTACTTTCCGGTGAGGTGGCAATGGTCCAAAACCTTGTCTCCCCCTAATTCACCCTCACAGATGTGGCAGTGAGTGGCGTCGTTATAGGCGATTTTGTCCTTCGGAGTCATTTTCACCTTCTTAGGGAACCTGAACTTATCGTAAATTTTCTTAATGTCTGACTCCAAAGACTCTACGAAAAGCTGTGGGATATCTTCGTCTGGAGATTCAGCTGTGTACCGTACAAGCTCGGGTGGGGATATATCTCCGTCGAAACACTTGATGAGATAGCAGAAACCAGACGGTTTGTGTTTCTGGTATTGCTTAGTGAAGCTTTTACTCCCATCTGGGGAGCAAGTGTCTATATTCTCTGTGAAGCTCTCAAAGTCGGCATAGACAACAAAGGGGACGCGCATTTTTCTGTTGTAGTTTTTGAATTTAATGTGGGGTAGATTTCCATCCTTATCTATCTTAGGCATCTCTATTCCAACCGCTTCATGATTGCCGCAGCATTCAGAATGTTTTTCTAATGATTGTTTGCACCGAAACGAGTTCAGACATCTACAGCATAAAAAACGAGTATGATGAAACTCATCAATTTGAGTAGATACTAATCTCATCATATTCTTTATCCAGCAGTAATGATTCGTCTCATCATCCGAGATGAGAAGTAAGTTGATTGCATTATCTGGATCCTTCTCACTGATTCTCAATGGATATATTTTGGTTTCGTATCCAAACACATTAACCGTATACTGGTTCTGTTTCTCGAACTTGTCAATCTGTTTTAGTGAGACGGGGAACTCTATCCCTGACCAGTCGAATTTCTCAGAGTCCTCTATCATTTGTCTACTGAACCTTTGAGGATCTTTCTCCCTAGGATACACAGCAGAGGTTACTGCCCACTTGAAACATTCGTGATCATTCTCGTTCTTAACATTGATGATCGCCTTCTTAGACGCTAGTTTCGGCGGCAGCGGAATATAGGAAGACCCAGAAAGCGGTTCAAAGGGGTCTATGTTGATGTCAAAGTATTCCACTTGGTCAAACTGCCATCCGGAGCCTTGCTTCTGGAACAGCTCAACTAATCCGAGTAAATAATTTGTCATCGTATCGAACAAATCAGAGAGATCAGTCGACTCTGTCACAATCTCGGGCTTTTCTGTATGAAAATATCCCAGTTCTTCTTCGATCTGAGCTGTAGCCGGATCCTCTTTTATAAACCCGCAAGTAAAGATAAACTTCACTTTGATAGGCTTTTTTTGTTGACTGATGAGCTCTAAGACTTTCGGTTTGATTCTGGCGATGAATGTCTTGGGGTCGTAACCTCTCTGCCCGGCTATTCCGTGGGTTTTAAGATACCCCTTCAACGCCGTCTGTTGTTCCTTGGGTGTGAAGCGATCTTCCACCTCCTCGTGTAGACGCTTAATCCTCTCCTTCAGACGTTCGACCCGTTTATCTGCAGCCTCTTTGACGGTCTTTTTGATGGGCTCAGGGACATAAGATAGTATCCAATCCGCAAACTTGTCTAACTCGCTCTTGATCAAGTTGGCCGCCCTGTTTGCAAAATGCTTGAGTGATTGGACGCGGGAACTCCGTGGGGGTTGGGAGGGTTTTAGAATAGGGACATTAATCTCAGGTATCGGGCCGTCGAGAATACTCTCCGACGTGTTGGACGGGGTAATGCGGGATGGTCGTGGCAGCCCTTTGACAAGTTTGGGTAAAGGAACCCGTCGGGGTGGTGGTGGTGGTGACGTGCTGGTCAGCGCCCCGACGAGCTCGTCTCTCCGCATCCAGTAATATCTTGGGATACCCCGCTCCTTGGCGAGGGCTTTCAGATCTTTCACCTTCAGGTTCTCCATTTCTATCAAACCAGCCATGTCTTTAAACCACTTTTCAAAAGCTTTTTTAGATGTGAAGCTGAGAGACTAGTCCCCTCGAGCTCCCCCTAGGTGCGACACGTGACAAAGTGATTGATAGGTTTTTTACAAAATGATTGACAGGTTCTTGACAAAGTGATTGACAGGTTTTTTACAAAATGATTGACAGGTGGGCTTGGCTATCACGTGACAAAGTGATTGACAGGTTTTTTTACAAAATGATTGACAGGTGGGCGTGGCTATCACGTGACAAAGTGATTGACAGGTCCTTGACAAAGTGATTGACAGGTTTTTTACAAAGTGATTGACAGGTGGGCGTGGTCGTCACGTGACAAAGTGATTGACAGGTGGTCGTGGTCGTCACGTGACAAAGTGATTGACAGGTGGGCTTGGTCGTGCAAGAGATCTCTGGCAAACTCGCGCATGCGCAGGTCGCGAGGCTTGGCGGAGGTGCGCGGAGACTTTTGCGCCATTTTTGGAATGAAATTTGGGGAGATCAAAAAGTTGCGCCAGCTGCGCCAAAACCCTACTACTCCTTTTGATCGCCAATGGCTGATCATAAGGAATAAAGGGTTGAGATAAAAGTAATCCCTATCTTATATAAAATAAACATGTCACAAGTCATTTCGAAATCTTTTAGGGCCTTAGTTTCTAACTTCCGACGAGCCAGTGCCGAACGCACTCCCCCCACCCCCACCCCTCCTCTGTCTCGACTCAGTTGACTTCAAGGTCAAGAAAGTTTGCAATGTCTGCCAACACCATTCCTTACGTATCGTACAGCTTCGGCACTCATTATGAGTGCATCGTTATTTGGTCAAGACATTCTTGCGTGGTCTTCATTACTTTCGATACGACAGATACTTTCTAGGAAAATAGAATCTGCGATCCAAAAATAGTTTTCGAATCAGGAAGATTTTTTAAGGCATATATCTTCCTATTTTTCTCAAACTCGTTTTAGAGCCCCTCTTTAAATAAATCACCTCAAATGCGCGCCCCTTTTAAAGCGGAGTGATCTTTCATAGTTTTCCTAAATAATTCGTTGCTTATAATCTACTTTTTATACCAGCATTATAACATTGGAGTCTCACTCGTCATATGAAGCGGAAATCTCAATCTTACTTATAAGGTCTTGGAGCATAATTGATATATGTGCCGTGCAAAGAGGCCCAGCACAGGTAAATACGCTTATAGATCCTCGTATAAGACCACATAACAAAAACGTATGCTTCCTGTAGGGTAAAGTGAAAGTATACAATTGCTAGCGCTAGTCTAACGGGCAGGATATTTTGCATCACCGTGTCCACCCTACGGTCTTTGTCTTTGATAAGAAAAAAAGATACATAAAATCAATTTAGAACAAAGACTATTCACCTGTGTTTACAACGGAGATAAAGAGCCAGAAGCCAGCAAGTATCGTGCAGGAGAAATGCATTCCGCAGCTTGTTATTGCAACATTAGATTAGATGAACAAGTTAGTGTGACCCCTTCACTGACCTCTTACACAGGGAGCCCAAAAGCGGCTCAATATTTCTGCATAAATAAAAGCAAACAAATGTTCTTTAATAAAGGAGAAGATTTATTTATCCATACTTAACGTATTTTTATCAACAAGTTATTGTGCACTTCATGTATTTTTTATCTGAATTTTGAAATTTTAAATCGTGTCTTATATCCACCGTCACCTTGACAACAGGACAGCGGTTGTAGCCTTATTTGCATAAGTTATAGACTGGTTTCTCGTCCTTTATTTTGTGTTGTGAGGGCAAGTGGAAAAGACACAAGCTTATTCCTTTAATGTCCCACATGGTTATCTCCCAATGCTGAAAGTGCATGGTTTACAGGATCTCATGCTAACGATGTTTCATAGAAGGAGAAGTTGTTTACATGTTTGTGGGGATAAAGTCAACAACACAGTTGCCTCACAAAATTCTCGTAAAGCTTGGTAGTGTAAACTTGAAAAGTGTAAATGCAAGGACTTAAAAATGGCGGGATTTGCACCATTTGGAAGGGACGATCAGCCACTTTTGGATGTCAAAATTGTCGGTGGAAAACGCATTGAAGTCGAAGTAGATAAATACGGTCATCCCCTTCATGTCGAACAAGGAAAGCAAAAACTAGAAGGGTCTGCTCGGTTTTCTCGTTCTTTGTCGGAAGAGAGAAATCCACCTCGAGTCGAGATCAATCGAGGTTCGTCCCTTCCTCCTTGGGCAAGGGAAGGAACTCCTCCCAAAAAGATCTTAAAGCCCTTGGGAAGTCCTGCACGAAGTGAAAGCACAGCTAGCTACAGCACCCCTGTACCAAATTCGCCTAAAGTCCTGCCGCCGATAAGAAGAGAGGAAAACTCATCGCATCGCCCTGATTTCGGCAGTGGCAGTGACGAGGCTTTGATGAAAGATCTGAGGTTTATTCTTCAACAGTTCGACACCTCAAGGCTCAAGGAAGCCTATATGAGTTTTGCTGGTCTAGACTCCACTCTTACTGGTTTTGTTAATTCGGAGCAAGTACAGCAAGTGTTTCAGAGGTACAGCATACCCATCCAGGGTCATCAGCTGGAGAGTGTTATGTCAAAGTTTATGTCTGGAAGACGGCCAAACTGGATAAACTATGAACAAATGTTGAAATTCATCAACAATTGTACAAAGCCAGCAGGGAGTAATATAATTTCATATGAAATCCCTAAGCTTGATTTTGAATCAAGGGACCATTTTTTACAGAACTCTCCACTTGATGCAACATTGACAATGAAACCCAATCAAGTGTCACCAAGACCTGTCAATGATGGCTCGTCGACAGGCAGACAAAGTGTGGTTGCCACTAAGAGAGCTTTTCAGGATAGGCAGGATGCACACTTGTTGATTGAGATGGAGAGGATGTTGAAGCAGGTTTATCATGTCCAGGATCAGATTGACAGTTTGTATCAGACTCTTCGAGACCATGAGATGACAAACACCGAGATTATTAGCTCACAAAAGGTGCATATGTTGCTGTACTCTCATTGTCAGACTAGCTCACTAGTAGCCTGTACACAGGTGCTTGGAGTAGTCCCTAGGAAAATACCTTGTCATTACCCAGCCTCATAAATTTTTCCATGCACCAAAGAAATTCCAATATCTAGAAATTATGCTCATTCCTGAAAAAGAATCTGAAGAGTCTGTATGCAGGCTATCTTGCTAAAAGCAATTATATCTCTTAAGATTAGATACCTACTATCTAAATAGAGTGATTCAATTACCAGCAGGGGAGATCTAAATGATCTAAATTTCAAAGTAACGAGAAGCTCTAGAAGAGGAAATCAGTGTCATTGGCTCTTTTTTACATACTTCTATACATAAAGGATCAATCCATCTACAGCAACCTGAAAAGTGGAAGAGCTCAGCCATCCGTCCACTTTCAAAATTTCAAAAGTAGATGTTATTTATTCTGAGCTTGGTGTTGGTAACATGGGCTAACCTCTTCAATATTTCTTACTTCAGCTTAAAACAATATGTCTTCGACATCATCTTCCATTCAATGGATCATTGCTAGAGAAAATAATAGACAGACTGGATCCCAGGGATACTGGCAGGCTTAGGTATGTATTTTGTATAAACTTTTATGTAAAAGTGAGGGAAATACCATACTACCCTGCTACTAGGTAAATACTTGTTTTCATATAGTTAACAAAAGTTTATAAAAATCTTTTGTTTAATTTTGAATTATTGACTTTTTGAAGCAAAAAACGTTCTGCTTATTGTTGTCATTTTTTAAGATTAATTAAAATTAATCTTTCTTGTATGTTTTGCTTATTGTTATCATTACAATATGACATGTATTATTAATCTTTCTTGTATGTTATAATAAACTTGATATTCTCTTCAGTTGGGTGGAATTCATGGACTTTGTTGAGCGGGCCATACCTCTACAGTCTGCCGGTAGCAGTAGACTAGGCCGACATGAGGCCAGCTCTGACTTGCCCCCAGCCCAACCCACATGGGAGACCAGACAGCCACTTCAAGCTGTTCCTCGTAAACAGGAGATTGCAGCCATGCGAGAGCAAGAGGATATATATCATGGCAAACAGAAATTATTAGGTATGACCTAGTCTCATAAAAAGATAAATTTGAACTAAATTTCATAAAGGGAGACAATACGTCTCTTAATAGGGAGTAGTGTAATTGATTATTTTACATTGCGTGTCATTTTTTTTTTCAAAGCATCACAGCCTTCTGGTTGTATCAAAGGTGTAAATTGAAGCTTCCAGGTTATCATGTCACTTTTGCTTTTGGGGTACCTTGTATGCACGTAATGCTTAGGCTGATGATGGATATATATATATATATATATATATATATATATATATATATATTTTTTTTTTTCACATTTAGATTCATTAACATTTTCCACATTCTTTAGATCAACAGCTGACAAAGCAAGGCGAAGAGCTCGCACAAGTGATGAATAAGCAACAGCATCACCTTGACAGGAAACACAGAGCCTTACAGAAAGATCACATCGAAGAGGTTCAGAGGCTTGAACGAGACTTTGAAGATGGTCGTCGTAGCCTCACACAGTGGGGGTCTGTACCACAGGGAGACCAGGAAGTCTTGGAGGAGCAGCACCGTGCTCTCCTGAGACAACAATTTGAGTTGATTGAGCAAAAGAGGAGAATCCAAGAAGAGCAAGAAGAACTGGACAGACACATTAGGAATAAGGACTTGGACATGAACTTACATGGTGACGCTAGAGAGAGCAGGGTGGAGAGGTTTCTTCGACTCGCTAACGCCTTGTTCCTGTGTGATAAAGATGCCTCAGGTATGCTTAACCATGAGCAACACCATGACAACAACAACAACTTCATTAAGTACTGCAGTAAATAAACAAAGCCAATGTTACATTAACAACATTATAAACAAAACAACAACCGTATACAGGCAAACAGTCAGTATTTGTTGGGAGTGTGTGTGGATATAGATATTATAAGGGGAACTCAGGGGGACCCCATTTTTTCTAAGCAGAGGAACAAACAGAATAAACACTATCCTCAATTTCCCTTACTCACCTTAAATATGTGTCTGTCTCAGGATTCGTGGAAGCTGACACTGCGAGCAGACTGGTGAAGAACTACAATCTAGTGTACCAGCTGGACATGCCGCTAGACACGATAGAAAGCGCTTTCAGCACGTGCACAACACGTGACGATATGGTCAACATCGACGAGTTACTCGATCAACTCAAGAGAAACATCTAATTTGACACAGAAGAAATGAGTCAGAGCTACAGTAGGTGTGAAACCAAAGTCAGGTTATCAGGCTGCATAGAGGCGCCTGATATATGACACGCGTGTTTGCAACTGGATTGAGGTCTACAGGAAAGTTTTTTGAGCACGGAACACTTATCCACGGAGCAAAGCGAGGATAAAGCATGAGCTGCACTTCCTTTTAGGTTTAGCGCCTCGTCTGTCAGGAAAGATTACTGAAAGATCTTCGTTTTACTGGGACTGTAAATACCAACCAGTATTTAGCCTTTTGTACGCGCCTAGTTTTTTTTAAGCGTGCTTTTAGTGATTGGCCATGAGTCTGCCAATTTCCTTTTTCCACGCTAAAACAAAAGCCTTCAAGTGACCTTTATTTTATTAGGTGTTTGTAGTTTGCGGCCTTTAGGAGCCGCGAGTATCCAAAATACACCAACAATGTGATACAGACTATTCTGCGGCCCAATTTCTCACGTATATTGTATATAATCGGTATGGAGTATATGGTCAAGCTATACGAATGTAAAAAAAAAAGATATCGGAGATTTTTATAAAACACTTAACGGAGTGTAACCCCTCCTAGCAAATGTTATATTTTTAATTCTTTTAAAAAGAGACCATACGTTTGAAGCACAGTGAATTATTGTGAGATGTATATATGGGTGGTATTTCTAAACTATAAACCCGCACTGGTTATGTCATTATGCATCAACAAATATGAAATCTATATCACGGGGTGAAGTATGTTAAAGTCACCTGTATCAAAGTGCCTTTGATAGGAAAATTATAAATACCTGTGAGACTTATGTGTAAGTATGTTTTGCAAGGGATTAACGGCAGAGCAGTTTCGTCTATTTGTGTTTCACTTGTTTTACCATAAGATGCAGGCTTTGGCAATGCTTGAGATTATGGATGGACGAATATTGTTTCTGTGAGGACAAGGGGGGGGGGGGGGGGGGGGGGTGTGTGTGACCTACTTTGCTTTGGGCCCTCGCCCTCATGACTCTTGCCAGCTGAAGTGTGGCATTTAATGACTGTTGGCTACGTTGCAAGATGGGTGCTCGTTGATCTTGCTGAGGCAGTTACAATCGGCTACAATGCATAATTAATATAACTGTATATGCTAACCTGCTTTCAGCAAATCCAGGCTCTTGCACCTCACTCTTTCTAAATGCTTCTACTTCTGGCGCGACAAGTTTGGATTCCCCCCCCCCCCCCCCCCCCCCCCCCCCCCCCCTCATATTGTATCACGAGCGAGCGGTTGACCGAAAACTGCGTAAGAAAATAAATCTCTCAATGAAATTAAAGACAGTATAAAGACATTTATCATGAAACGGCGTTGCGAAATGTCATGAAATTCTGTGGCAAACATGTGCATGATTCACTTCAAAAAAGTAGAATGATAAGTATGTTGTGTTCTTTATTATTTTTCCGGTATACAAGTGTCCTCGTCATGGACATAATAATAATAATAATAATAATATATGTTTATTTCTACACCATTGCAGCTATCATGGCTGAATTACAAGTGAGAGGTCGTCACACAGAAACTAACAATAGCGCACAGTCACAAAATCTCTAAACCTACAAGTTTTAGCTTGCGGTCCTATTATTTTCTCATTTCCTGATCTCAAATTATATCCATGTTGGACAGTTGTCATGTTATTAACCACAGATTTTAAGGGTTCAACAGTTTTAGCTCTTGCCATAAATTTCCGACATGCTTCATCCCTTCTATCAGACAAAAATTGGAGAGACGTTGAGGCAAGGGCACTACTATAGCTCGTATATTCGTGCCTTAGAATGATTTTTAAAGCTCTTTTCTGTATAGACTCCACTCGTACACTCGTATCTATAGACTCCACTCGTATCTATTATCTGTCGTATCTAATAGCCCGTCAAAGAGCGCCAACAAATTTCAATGCCTTTTATTCACAAACAGGCGCGATCATACGGCTTAGAATTATGAACAATTCAACTCAAAAAGAACAATTGTTCTAGTCTCAAGAGATTCGCTCGGCAAGCGCATACCTTACAACCCTTTTTACGTAATCAAACATGGCAACAGAAAGAGGGAAAAAGTTGCTTCTTTAGCTGATGACATCTGGTTCAAGAGAAACCAAAATGACTTAGCGTACATGGTGAGTAGCTTCTTGCGGGTGATGCAATTAGGGCAGGAAAAATGGCTCGGAATCATCATTTGGGAAGGCGCTCACAACTTCTTTTGAAAAGGTCCAGATTGAGAAAGTAGCTCGCGAGGACTATGGAAAGCCCCCGAAACAAACTTCGTATAAAGAGAAGTAGAAGCCTGGCTACTGTAAGCCCATTTATGAAGCGAAAATCTCTGAAACTAAAACTTAGCGACGACAGTAAAAGTGCTAACACGAGTCCTAGGTACAGCCCAAACCAGAGCAGTCCGCTCGACAGCCCAAACCAAAGAAGTCCAGTAAACAGTTCCAGAAAAAGCTCATTTTTAAGTGCTATGAGTCCCAGAACTCACAGGAGTGGATCTCTCTTTACTCACAGTCATGGATCCTTGAGTTTTGAAAATTTAAAACAAGGCAGTCCGCAGTGTAGTCCAAATCATGAAAGTCCAGCGCATATTCCAAGACGAGGCTCACTGTTTAGTGCTCTTAGCCCAAGAAATCGCAGGAGTGGATCATTTCTCAGTCAAAGTCTTGGATCATTGAATTTAAGCAGAGGTCCATTTTACGATCCGCTGGATTGTCCCCCCGAAATAAGCAGTCCAACAAGAAGTCCAAAAGGTGATAAAATTCTCTATAACACTCCTATAAGTGACGAAACCTATAAACCATACTCCTATAAGTGACGAAACCTATAAGCCATACTCCTATAAGTGACAGAAACTTATAAGCCTTTCTCCTATAAGTGACAGAAACCTATAAGCCTTTCTCCTAAAAGTGACAGAAACCTATAATCTGTATTCCTATGAGTGACAGAAAACTATAAGCCATATTCCTATAATTCACACGTGATCTCGCTCGATCCTCCTCTAGCCCGCCACGCGCCAGACCACGCGCCAGAACATTTGCATATCCCGCCCTCAGGGCTTCTTTATAAAGCGACATTTGTTGACCCTCGCCGACGGCATTTATGCTATTGATATATAGATATACATAGCGCTTTTGCTGCCGCATTTTGAATCTGTTATTTTTCTTTTTGAAATTGGTTGTGATAATTATGTGCTTTTCTTTCCCTCGCTATCAGGTGTTATTATTATTGTCTTTGCTGTTTTCCTGCCATAACACTTGTTTGTTGTTAGGTTATGATCACTGTTATCATTTGCATATATTTTTTTAATGATAAGTGTTTGCTCTCACATTTTAGATGACTATCATCTTCAAGAACCAGTCCCCGCTGTAGAAAACGATGAATGTAATTCAGAATTTGAAGGTAAACCGAAGGCGTAAAGCCCCGTGCAAACTGCGCCAACACCTGCCAGCTTTGCTAGCGAATTTTCACTTGACTGTTAATAGGATAAAGGAAATGTCAAAATGGGAAATTGACTTTCTGACATTTCCTTTGTCTTGTGGTCAGTCGAGCAAGGATTCGCCAGCAATGCTGGCGGGTGCTGGCGCAGTTTGCACAGGACTTAAAACTTTGCACACCCTCCGAAAGATCTGTTTTTTATTATTTGGTTAAAACTGGGCGCGGGTGAGTGTGTTAAAAAGAGGGATGTATTTTTTTATATATATATTTGGCCCCCTGCTAGGTGTGTTACACGCGCCCACTCGCGCTTTATCCACTTCCGCTTGAATTCAATCACTGTGCATGTGCTTGCCGGTTCTCTCACTGTTACGAGCCTGTCTTGTGCTTGTTCGCCCGTAAGCGTTGTGATTGTTTTCACCTCTGTTTTTATTATTTGGTCTGGGATTTTTGTTCGACTGGTTCATTTAAACTCAGAGATTGAAACGCACTGTTACGACTTGCGCTGGGTTGTGTCTCACGGTTCCCACCTTTTGTAATTGTGTTCGACCATTCCGCACTACTCATAAATGTTTTTATTTGTTTGCGCTTACTTTTTTGATGATTTTTATTTCTTTTGCTCTGTTAGGGCCGGCTTCGCCCGGTTCCAACTACCTGAAACTCAATGTTATTTTTGCGCTTCCACGGCATTCAATTCTGTTTACATTGGCCCGGTTCCCACAATCTGCTGCGTTCACAAGGAAAAGTTCATACCCCCTCCCCCCTTCAGTGTAAATCCCCCTCCCCCATTTACAACCCCACGATTCCAATAGGACTCATAAAATAATTATGCGGAGCATCCCTTATGGGCTAATAACATTACATAACTTTTAGCTATGTGAGTGTGAAAGATATACGACAAATGTTTAGCGTAATGAAAAGGCTCTCTACGCGACGGGCCTTTGCTCGTCAATGGCCTAAGATGCCTAGAGCGAAATATGCATGGGGTCGAAACAGCAACTACGAAAAAAATTTACAAGGTTTGGTTCAAAATTATTCGAAATCTAACTAACTGTGTCTTCCTTAAACACGGTTTTCGTGTCAGAATTGAGATCAATTCGAAGGTTAAGGTTTGTTTTCTCAAAGAATTAAAAGCTTTATTTAAGTGTGGTGTATGTCAACATTTCTAAATACCATTTTCATACTACCAACCTCAAAATATAAGGCTGATCTTGATTATCCAATCAAATAAGAAGGCTTTGATCACATGACATGACAGATTACCAGGGCCACAGAAGTTGTCAATCAAAATGCAAAACTATTTGGATTGCAAAGAAATGGCGGCACTCGCGCGCTAAGTTGAGCATGATTGAGGCCTTATTTGTGACCTCAAAAGCGGTGTAATTTCAGCTTCGATGATTTCTAAGTGTGGCCTAAAGCTGTTCTAAGTAAGCTGCCGAGGGGGCCTGGAAATCAAGCCCGAGATGTCTTCTGTAAAGGCAATGTTTCCATCAATATCGATCAAGAGGAAGCCGAAAGGTCCCACATCTCCCGGGAGCGCCCAGCTCAGCCAGTCAGCGTCTTCAACAACTTTGGGTCAAATTTTCAAACCTCTAACCCCGGTTAGTGTCTCGTTAATTTAGTCAAAAGTTGTTTGAGCTTTTCGCACTTATCTGGTTTGTATCAGTTATAGCCTAAGTGCAAATTTTCGCACTAAATATATCCGTTCTCCCCTGTAGGAGACAACCCGAAAATTCGGGGGTGCATCAACACAAGGAAGTTCTACCGAGACTACGAAGGGATTGTCTGCTGATACTGAAATTCCTTTACGCCGAAACGCAAGTGATGGAAACCTTAGTAATTTAGTAGACGAAACACCAGCGATTTTAAATGCTGAAGTAAAACAAACTTCGAGGCCAAAGATTCAAGGCCGACCAAGTCTAGTGCATCGGGAGTCATCCACGTCCGTACATGACCGCAGCAATTCCGTAAATAGCGAAACAAGCTTATACAGCGACCTGATAGAAGCACCAATGATCGAACAAGAAGATATAATCGCACTTACACATCATGTTAGGGCATTTTCCGAAGCTTTGGGGGCTTTACGAAATACCTTCTTTGAGGATACAGGTATAGTGTAGTGAAGATGGTCGTTTGATCTTTGTTTGCCATCGAATGTTTACAGAAATGTCTACATGGAATTTGATTGGATTCTTCTCTTGTTAAAAGCTTCGGAAAGTTAAGAACAGTTAAACCAATGGTATGATTTGTAAGTCAAACTATAAAGATTTGCTTTCGTGATACTTAGACCAAATCGGCTTACGTATCAGGCCATTGGGCTACGTTAAAATCGGTGACTTATTCAGCTTTTAAAAGAAAGTTAAATTTCTGCTTTTCTTTCTTTCTAAAACAAACAAAACTTTGAATTACACACTCGAGAAAAATGTTCGGAATTCTATTCGATTTATCGAACGTTTTGCGCCGTAAACATTGGAACTTTATAAGACGTGCGTGTTTTTAAACTTTCGTCACATTAAAACTTTTATGGACAACTTAGAAATTGTTTTCATAAAAGCATCACTGTGTTTGCTTATTTACATCTGAACAGATTGTTTCATGGTGGTATTCTAACTTTGCGAATATTTTTACTTAATGTTTTCACTTTGTTTCAAATACAACTTCGAGTGCGCATGATTTGTCTAGACTTCTTAACAATTTCAACGTAATTTTATCCATTTACTGCGTAAGCGATTTTCAATTTGCTCTGATAATTATCTTGGCTAAAATAATTCAGATCTTTGAAACTATTGTTTAAACGTTTACGTTCTGAAACTTACACAAAACAAAGCCGAACGTAGAGCTTTTGTGTTAGCTATTCGACAAAATTCTTGTTATTGTAAACATACACGACGCGCGGATCAAATTTAGTCCTAGCAAAGTGACTTTGTGATTAATAATGCTTGATGCGTTTTTTTTCTTCGGCGGAGGTTCTTTTGACATTGCTACTCTGCATCTAGTTTTTGTTATGTGTGCTATAATATCGCATAGAGATGAATCAACTGTTATCTCTTCCAGTCATTTGATTAGAACTGTTTTTCTTTAAGAAATTCCCGGGCTATCTATAATCTCAGGATTCAGAGTATTTATTCCTGCTGTGCGATTTTTACATTAAACTGACAAGAAATTATCATTTGTGAAGCTGTCAATCCATTGTTCTGCTTTATTGATGTGCTTGCGTTTTGAGGAGTTTTAATGTCTCCTGGCAGTCATAGCTGACTGCCATTGCATAAAATGCTCGTTTACACTAGAGTCGCCAATAAAAAAGTGCTGTGATTTCAGAGATGCCAACCACTAGACTTTGAAAAGCTGGAGGGTTTTTTTTCGGGGGGGAGGGGGGGGTTACTGGGGGTATGGGTACACATTTACATCAAGCTGAGATAACTACTGCGTTTGTATTGCCTTAGTTAGTATGAGGGGACTACAAACATCGTTCTAAAAAAAAGAACTCCAAGACAGTTTTAACAATTATATTTTTCAAATTGTTTATTTACTCAAAATGCTGGAGATTTTTTTTAGTAAAAGTGGGAGGATGGGAGAAGGGTCCAAAAAGCGGGAGACTCCAGCCGAAAGCTGGAGGGTTGGTGTGATTTTGATTGTATGATGTACTGCCTTACACTTTTCCCCCAAAGTGCTTAGTATTGCTTCATTTTCCCTGGCTATAAACTCTTGAAATCTTTTATTTTTTTTAAAATATCAAAGATGTAATATAAATATATAATATAAATATAAATAAAAACATTGAAAGATGAGTATTTTTTATGAAAAAAATATTGCTCTTAAAATATGTAATGTTTTTTTTTAAATAATTTTTACAGATGCTGTAATTATCATGTTATAGGTTGTGAATTGCTTTACTCCACAATTTCAATATTTTTCCATAAGAGCACAAGATGTAAGGTGTCAGTTTAGGTGTCAAGTAACTGAAGTGAAATTTTTGTTTTGATTGTAGAATTAATCCATTTGCTAATCTTTCTGATGGTTTTAACATCTGTCCAATTCATACCAAGCATTATTTTTGAATATGAAGCTCTTATTGGCCAAGTACACAGGCCATGTGTAGACCAATGGCCAGGGGGGATGATGGAGGAACTTTCTCAATTGACTTGAAAGTCTGCATTTAAAAGAGAGAATAAGATAATGCTGTATGCTAGGGGGAGATACTGAGCGTTAAATGGCTAAAAAAGCCCCCTCGCTTATGGACTCCTACTTCTATGTCTATTTTACATTCCACTACTCTACCCTATTCTTAAGTTGCACAATTGTCCATTCAAGGATACCATAGTGATAACCTATTAAAAAGTAGTAATCTCTATATTTTTTATGGTATATGATAACATCTTAGAAGGTAGAAAGAAACCAGTTTTATTTTAGCATATATTTATGCTTGTAATCCTGCTCATAATACTGAACAATTTTTATCTCTTCAGACAACCCTGAAGACGACCCCCCTGAGGTAAAGGCCCATGAGCGACTTGGTGAGGTCCTTTCCATCCTTAAAGGGGTTCTTAATAAATACACCCCCCTCCACTCGACGGATATTTTAGCTGCAGCTGGAACATTGATCAGTAAAGTGAAGAGCCATAACTATGACGAGTCAAGTGACGCTCCAGATGAGTTCTGTGAATCTATTGATCAGTTGGCCCTTGCTTTTAGTAGCAGGTAAGAAAACTAAGGAAAAACTGTGGCAGTCCCCAGGCACGTTCCCAGGATTGGCCGAGGGAGATGCATAGTAATAGGTATCATATGGAAAAAGCATAGTATTTGAAGATTCCTTAATAAGAAATGACCCACTTTTTGGCCGCCAAGGGGGGTGCAAGTGCATCCTACGCACCCCCTGTGTACGTGCCTGGTATCTTGTTTCATGTTTGCTATATCTCCTTAATTTTTCATTCGGATGTGGATGACTAATGCAAAGGAGTTTGTATGCCCTTCTGGCAATATTGACCTCTAATAGTCTACCCTCAGCCAGGATTATGAGCAGGGGAGGGAGGGATGGGGGACTCGTTTACCAATTTATTTTCTCTTAGGTAGGAAATCCTAGCTTGCAGAGGTACTCAATTTTCCTTCATTAGAGTGAACCTTCTAGTTGAGTGTTTGGGGGGGGGGGGGGGTTCTTCCTAACCCCCCCCCCCCCCCAAGAAAAAAATAAAAAAATAAATAAATAAAAGTCCCCCTGGCTATGGGCCTGACCCTACTCTCCCTCTAAATATAGGGCAAAATTTGAAGGAAAGGCATAATTACATACAAAATAAGGGCATGATAGATGATTATAGAATTTAAGTCACACTGTCTTTACTTAGCTTCTCGATTTTTATAGAAATCTTCCCTTATTTCCTATGGAACCTCTCTCACACAGGCCTGTTTACTATCCATATAAAGCGTTTCCTGTGCGCACTTAGCGATATCATTAACACCCTATAACAACAAACCCAGAAAGACAAATCCCAGATCAAACTCTGCTTTTCTTCAAACGTTCATGCTGTTCTGATGTTATGCCTCAAATTCCACCAACTAGAATTGCACTTCTGTCCAGCTTGCATCCATGTGCCTTCTGTGAAACATTTGGGGTATGATCGTGAAGAATTGTAGGCATGTTTCTCAGTCCTAAGGTGGAACGAATCTTTACTTTCAGCGTTTCTGATTTTCTTATGGGAGATCAAGACATGCCTATGTCAGGCTCAAGAGACCACTCCAGAGTAAGTAATAATGTTATCTTTAGATTCATTGCTTGTCCAGTGCTGCAGCATTCAGTAATAGCCCAAATACTGAGAATAATATAACCAACAAAAGCCTATGATAGGCCTCTTACAAGCTAGCTTGGGCTCTATAAAGCTCTTGAAATTAATACTGAATGACGATTCTATTGCAATAGTTTAAAGATTTTCCTGCAAACCACATCGTTTCTACAGTTCTGGATACTCTCGTTTTCTCTGAAATCTCCTCAACTATTTTCCTTCAAAATTGCGTGTTATTATCTCAAGCGCAACAGCGCGGTGCAGTTGCTGAAAGATAGGCAAAATATTTTGTTTTAATGCGATTACGTATTTGTTGTTTTAGTAAATTAATTAACAGGCTTCCAACTGAGAATTTTACTTGTGAACACGGTCCTAATTTGATTTACTCCTAAAATCTCTTGTACCGATCGCGCGTTTTTCCCTCATCGACTTTCACTTCGTTTGCCGTGTCACCGCATCGGTTCTGGGTCTCTTCATCCGTGCTTGTTCGCAGTCCTTAGCCTAAGCAGCCCACATTTCCGGGTATCATATCACTGCAATGCCATTCAGCTATCCGGTATCTTCGTTATTTCGCCAATATGTCTGCGCTTTTGGCTTTAAAATGTGCTATCAAGAGTTGTGGTAGCCGTTCTAGTGATACTAATAGCGGAAGGGACACAAGGCCCAGCAATCAGTGCTTAGAAATATGATTTTAGAGAAAGTATGTGATAGAAATGTCTGTTTTTACTATATTCTTTGCATACGCCAAAGCGTTAAAATGTTACAAACGCAATATAACCACGTCCAAACTGGAAGCATTCGTTATATCTTAATTTTTGTTAAGAAATAATGATAGCCTAATATGATCGGTAAAAGGGTTTGACGTCCCTTCTAGGCTCACCTGGGTTCATTCATAAATTGGAACCTCTAAGTAACTGTATGACATGGGACTGGAAACCGTTACATTGAGAAAATCGAGGCTATTTCCGATATATTTTACTGCTGGCGAGATCCGAGACCGTGATCGTTAAATAGAGGCTATCGTTATATCGAGTCTCGGTATATCTAGGTTCGACTGGATAAGGGTCAATATGATGTAACCTATGGTGTTGCCATAGTAACGCACCTCAATCCTCCAGACCCTTTGCAGAGCAAAGAATCGTAAACGTCTGACATCAACAGACACATCAGTAAGGTAATTAGCACGTAGAGTTTGACATACATAAGTGACATTAAAATTGAGTGGTTCATTTTATTAGGACCCAGAAATAAGGATTGCATCCATATGAAAAAAACGTTGTCGTTTTGAGGGACTGGTACCGAGGACACTTAGTGTCTTTTCAGAGACTTTCTCCATTGACCAAAGATGGTCACAGTCGCTGTTTTTCTCTTCTGATTACAAGTCATAAAGTTTACGAAGCACCTGCGGTACGGTAACCTTAAAAATGACAAGCATCATGCAGTTCTTCCAAATAAGGAATATATTATGTTCCTTATATGGAAGTGACCGCGTTTGGCAAAAACGACATTTTTTGGCTAAATTTTCTTGATATGATATGTGGAGATTGTGACTTGCATAGACGATGATGAAAGGGATAGGTCATATTGTTAATTGGCTCGCAGGGTTATTATAGTAGAAGGACGGTGAGCAGAGAATGATTATTCCGAACAAATGTTTTAATGACATGTTCGGTCTTTATGTTCATAGCTAGGGGTGTGTGTGTGTTTTGTATGCCTGCGCAACCTTACCCCTCCCCCCCAGGCAAATCCTAGCTAGGCTATTGGACTTTCTAATACTTTATCCGAAAATCTATGCTATTCTAGCTTTGGTCATGATTTTTTTTAAAATCGTCTTGGTACATGGACTTATTTCTGAAAATAATGATAATTTTTAGTACCACTGAAGGTCTTTTCGATCGAGTATTATTGAACTTCATGTATTCTGTCGAAGAAAAGTGCAACGATTAGCAGTAGAAAGCGAAGAGCCTCGGAAGGGAGCTAACAGTTTACAAGGATATAAGTGACTCTTCGCAGTCTCCGCTATTTTGTCTCTAAGCTTGGCTTGTTCAGTAAACTAAAAGGCTCTGGGACCGGGGAAAACCCTTTGCTAGGAAGACTCTAAAACCCCCGAAAGCACACACCTACAGTACAACATTATATTTTAAGGTGACTCTGGTTCATGGAATGCTGACCAGCACGGGGACTGACCGAGCCGGATGAGGTGATTCCGGGATGACAAACTTACTAGTATACTGTGCTGTTTTCTGAACTCACACAGTAGGGTATTTACCCGTGTTACCAACGATAAACAGCTTTTCTTTTCTGCGTGTTTCCTAGGAAGCTTGGGGAGAGGTGCCCGCTGGCAAGCTAGACAGCGTCTTTTGTAAAACGTTATTGTATCAAATGAGTCATTTGGGTGACGTTGGGTTGTACTTGTGAAATTGCATACCATATATTTTAGTATGTGGAACAATAAGCTAAGCACTCAATGCGATCGAACTCCAACAAAAATGCCCAAGCCTAGACTCGAGAACACAGTTCCTCTGGGAGGAGGCCCCTAATCTGAACCATTTTGAAAATAAAACCGTATTTGGTAAAAGGCTAATCATGATCATCAGTGCATTTGTAGTCACAATGGTGATGAGATAGAAACCCGGCGATGTTCACTCGCTTGTGTTTTAACCCGCCCCCAAAGTACGTACTTTTTCCTCGCTAATTCCTCTAGCGATTTGAAGGCCTGTATTAGGGCGTCATTTTTGTTTTCTCCGCTTTTACAGTATTCCTTCTTACCTCCTAAGAGAGACCTTCAAACGCTTTCTAAACACTAAAATATTTAAAGAGCTTAACACACGAGCTTTACGATTTGTTTTCTGTCCACAAAAAGCGACCACGCGCAAATCTTGGGTTTCCGGAATCGCTTCGGATAAAGGCAGGGTTGACGTCACACGTAAAATAGGGCCCTTGACCAACCGTGAAAATATGTAATATTGACCGCGTTTCGTTATCGGTAAAACATCTTCGTTTACATCCGTGTTTTGTTCTTGTACCCGAAATATTTGATACATTTTTCTTCAACAAAAAAACCCTGAGAAATTCCTAGGAGATAAATTAAAGAAAACAGATTTTCTCTCCTTTCTTCTCTATTAGAGTCGTGTTTGGGCCATCTTGTTCTCCCAGAACAGTTTTCTCTCAGCATGTGTAAGTGATTTCAAGTAGGGTCAGTTCGGATATATCATTTACAGTTAGTGCGCATTTTATTACTTGGGCGAGGTTCTAACTTCCGAAACCGGAACAAAACCACACAAGTCATGCAGACATCAATCCTCCAAGCGGTCATTTCAAAACGTCGAGTGAATTCTTAAAAAATTCGAATCTTTTTTATTAGCTTCATTTCAAACCCCAGAAATAGATGTTTAATCCTTGTTACTCAGAGGTCAAAAACTTTAATCGACAAATAATAACTTTGGGTCACTTGTTTGATTACTCTTTCATGAAAAAAATGATCCCGAATTATCATCTGTGGTTAGGTGGATAGGTGTTCCGGTAAGTGAACAATTCGATTATGAATAGTTTGCGTCGAACTGTCAACAGAACAATCTATCTTGATTTAGCTATACTCATAGCAAAACGTGTTTTGTTTCATTTGACATATGGCCTCAACCGGGCAAACGTTCTCTCATTATTCCATGGCATCGTGAAATTGCAAGTCCGGCGAAAACAAGTTGCTTGATCAAACTCGAGCCGTTTAAAGATAACTTAAATGAGAAATCAAAGCTAGTGGTAAATAGGGTCGCGTCTGGTTGGAAATGCTATTGTTAGCGTTGGAGTCGTTTGAGGGATTTAGTAAAACTCGCCGTGTGTCGTACTGGAAGAACACTGCCCGCCGCTCTACCTTCACTTTACGACGAACTCGGAAAATAGCATCCGTTGAAGTAAGTCAACAATTGTTTCTCATGTGATTTTATGTTTGCGAGGATAACAACATTTGCTGAACTTTAATAAGAATCTAATTGGTTTCTACTTCAGACTTGATTTCCTTTTTCTGCGCGGATTCCTCCAAATGTTGATTGTTATACAGCTCTTGATTCTTTATATTAGTTTTGTCGGCATGTGTCTGGACTTATATTGGCTTTTTTTTAAAAGATTTTTTGTGTTGATAGCTGAGTAAACTTTGGTCTTAAATTAGCCAAAGTAGCCCTAAATAGACCAATTATATATATTCCAATTTTTGGAGTATTTACCGCATACATTCTATCAACCTCTTTAGTCTTCAAGTGTCAGAGAATTATAAATGGGTTTAAACTAGAATACTTGAAAATGTTTTATAGAAGAATACAAACACCCTATTCACTTGACAAGTTGCCGTTTTTATGTGGAAATTTGAGAAAACCTAAGCGGGAGTAAGATATCCAGACAAATAATTAGGCTTAAAAATTCTAGTTCTTTTAAGATATTTAAAAATATCCAGAACTCAGCTGAAAGACCGTTCCTGTGGTGCGGCCTCGCCCCATAATTTTAAAGTTTTGTTATTCAAAGAGGCCTTTAGCTTCCCGCAGTCTCACATACTTTCAGTTTCATTTTCAGAAAATGTACAAAACATTCCTGTCCTGAGTAATAACACTTGTTTAGGGTACCCCCTCTAGAGGTTACCATTTGTAGAAAAATATAAGCTTTCTGTCAGTAATTAAGAAAAAAATACACGTGTTCTATCAATATTTTTTTGGTTACATTATATGTTATGTTTTGTTACAGGAGAAACCTTTTACTCCATTTGCCTCATTCACTTTAACTTTTACTACGCATGTCATAAAAATACACATAATATGCTTACGGGCTTAGCGAAGTCTCAGAGCTATAAAATGCCACTAATGCGAATACAAGAGTTTGGTTCCATGTGATAACCGGCTCATGAAGAAAACATTTCATTCACTCTCGACCTTACCTACCAAAGGTGCCGGACGTGGCTGGATTAAGCTTATTTTGTAGTATTTAAACTCTTTAGGAATGCGACCTGTGAGGGTCACTGCTCATGGTAGTTATGCAGCCTTGCCTTTTAAAGTTAAGCTAGAACATATTATTCCCATTCTCTGGAACCCGGGGCTTTGCTTTAAGTATGCCTTCACGCGCTTTCTTTGCATTTGTTCCTCCCTAAGATTTCCTCATATCACTACATTTTTTAACATTATGCGCTCATTTCGAAAGTATTTTCTGTTGCTGGGCCAGAAACTCTAATCGGGTCAAATAAATCTGCGAGGCCTAAACTAATGAAAGTACAAAAAAAAAAAAAACAAATTTGAAAGTAAATAGATACATTTACATACACATTTTTTAACTAGCCCCCTCCGCCCCAACACCACAACCTCGATGATTCCCTGACTCTCCTTTTTTATCTTCTGTCCCAAACTTCATGCCTCGTGTCCCCATATCAGCATCTTACGCCCCTTTTTCCCCTCCCCTCCCAATAGTCCCTTGAGGATTTCTGCGATGACGACGAGGACGATGGTCTTTTGGAGGAGGACGAGGACGAGCTTGATGAGGACCAGGACTTCACGGACGACAAAGTCGAGCGGATGGACTCGGGCGAGAAACGCGAAATTGGTGGGTATTCTTAAAGCCGCATTGTCACCATTTTACTTCCGGTCGATTACGTAACAATCTCTGATGATTTTTAACGGAATACGCGAAAAAATATTTCAAAATATTGAAAGCAGTGTGTCTATTGGAAGTTTCTTTGAGGATGTGATTAATAATTTAGAGCGGATGGCCTGTTAAATATCTCGGGTTCTAATAGATTCTTTTGCCTTTTTAACGGTTGAGGTTTCCGTCGGACCTCAACAAGTAAACTGGTGACAATGCGGCTTTAAACAGCTAATCGCGTGGAGAATGTCTGCAAATGCTTTTATGAACAATTATCTGTTTGGGAAAAAAAAGCAGTGGCTTTCTTGTGGAAACCAGCTTCGAAGCATCCACAAATGGTCCCACCGAAAAAGTATCGTTTTTGGTAAAATAATTCTAAGATCTTTGATGTTCTCTCTGCAGTCGACAAATCTAAACAGAAGGCGGATGAGCTGGACCGATCGCTGATTGGTTTGGAACATGGCGTGGATCTCACGTTGCAGCGCTGTAAGATTTGGTCCAAGTACGCTAAAGACATCGCCACCTACCTAGAGAGAAGGGCGCATTTAGGTGAGATGAGCTATTTGGGCAAATGAGGATGATCTCGATGGCGATGTTGATAGTGTTGAGAGATTGTGATGAAGAAGATGATGTTGATGGTTGTGGTGATAATTTTATGAAAATGATGATGATGATATTGTTCTGTTGTTGTTGACGATGACGGCGACGGTGACGAAGATGCTGGTGTTTGTGACTTGGTTGACGTAATGATGTTAAGGATGATAACGATGGTGATGAAGATGATAAAGATGATAATGGTGATGATGATGTTGTTGACGATGACGGCGACGGAGACAAAGATACTGGTGTTTTTGATGGGGCTAATGATAATGATGTTGAGGATGATGATGATGATGAGGAGGAGGAGGATGGTGATAATGATGATAACGATGGTGTTGATGCATTTGTAGAGCTGGAGTTCACCAACAAGTTATCGAAGCTGGCTCAGACAACTCGTGCAGCGATAACAGAAGAGGTGATTATGCAAAGGAACACAGCCACCCTTTCTTATGCCCTCCCCTTATGCAGCCCCATTCTTATAAAGTCGCTGCAAGCGATTCCTAATGCCTTAGTAGCCCTTTCTTATGCAGCCACTGTAAGCAGACAGCTCCATCCAACCACAGCCCCCTTGTGTTTTTGTTACAGTAATAACCATGATGACATTGTTTAGTATGTGGACTAATCTTTTTTGTTCTGTGGCAGCGTTTCCTGCCCTTTCAATCCATATTTGTCACCGCCCTTGATCAAGACATCGAGTACTCTGAGAAGTGCGCCAAGACCTACAGCTCGCTCCTTTCCACCAAGTTCCTCGAGGTAGGTCATGCATCTTGCGAATACTCACCATGCCATCTCATCTGTAATTCGACACGCATCTCACCCTTTCATTTGCTTCCCTACCAGCCGTTACAAGCAAGGAGAAATCGCCATGAGCATACCAGAAAAGACCTGAAAGATAACTGGACGAAAGCGTATAAGAAATTGGTAAAGACAAAACCCTTCATAATAATCTTGTGTCTTTGTACATATATCCTAACAACACGTGTTTGTGTTGCTCATAGAATGAAGCGATCACTAAGTTGGAGAAGGCGAAGCAGACGTACATCCAGCGGAATCAAGAATTAGACAAGGTTCAAATCTTGTGTGTCTTAGCTAGAAGCTTCCCTGAATAGGAGTGTCCCCTCCAAGAATTTCCATATATTTATTCAATAAGTCCAAGGACTCGTTCTTTGTTACCGGAACCTATTTTTTTCTGACTTTTTTGTGTTGCTTTCCCTTTTTCAGTCCAAGCAACTTCTTGACGCCAAAGATGGCCAAGAGCCGTCCGCTTCCTATACCCGAACCACCAAGAAGAAGCAGGATGATGCTCGCAAGGCGGAGGAGGCAGAAGAGTTTTACAATCAATGCGTCAGTGAGGCTACCGTTAGGCAACACGAACTGGAAAAGACGAAATCGCACGTGCTGCTTGAGCTCAGACAATTGGTCTACCAATGCGATATGACCATGAAAGCGGTGAGTCAGCGGGGGCGTGACCCATAACATGGATAGTCAGGGGGGACACGACCATGAAAGTGATGATTCAGGGGGGACATGACCCATAACATGGATTATCAGGGCGGACATGACCATGAAAGTGATGATTCAGGGGGGGACATGACCCATAACATGGATTATCAGGGGGGACATGACCATGAAAGTGATGATTCAGGGGGGACATAACCCATAACATGGATTATCAGGGGGGACACGACCATGAAAGTGATGAGTCAGGGGGACATGACCAATAACATGGATTATCAGGGGGACATGACCATGAAAGTGATGATTCAGGGGAGACATGACCCATAACATGGATTATCAGGGGGGACACGACCATGAAAGTGATGATTTAGGGGGGACATGACCCATAACATGGATTATCAGGGGGGACATGACCATGAAAGTGATGATTCAGGAGGGACATGACCCATAACATGGATTATCAGGGGGGACACGACCATGAAAGTGATGATTTAGTGGGGACATGACCCATAACATGGATTATCAGGGGGGACATGACCATGAAAGTGATGAGTCAGGGGGGACATGACCAAGAAAGTGGAGAGTCAAGTGGACACGACCATGACAGTGAATCAGGGGGGCGATAGGGGCACATTATCAATGTGGGAAACATGACCAAGAAAAAAAAATGATATGACCTGACGCAGCTAAGCACGGAGGGAGACGCTGTGGATGAATGTTAGGTGGTGTCATAGAGACGTGAAAGCAGTTCAAAGTCTGGGTATTGGGGGGGGGGGGTATGTTGTATAGTATAATTGAATTATTCTCCTACCTTCAGGTCACGTGTAACTATTTCCAAATGATGAATGACTTGGCCGCCCCCGCCCCAGTCCGCTTCCAGATCCTGGCGGAGAGCAGCAGAGCGTACGAGCCTGGGACCCAGTTCTCGGACTTTGTCCAGGAACAGATGGCGATATCACAGCCCACAATTGAGAGAGTGTTCGTGTTCGAGCCTTATTCACCGGGCAACACCGTGTCAAGGTAACCACAGCAACATGTTGATAAGATTGTTTTTGTATGAATTATTACTAGGGACGAGTCATTTTTTCTCTCTAAAAACGCGTCGGTAATGTTTTGGCATTGGGTATTATGCGTGCTGTTAAAACGTGTCAGATCTGATCCATGACCATCTCGCCGTGTTTGACAGTACCCAAGACCGCCTGACAACCCACCACACCCGGCACGCTAGCCTTCACTCCCCGGGTGACGAGTCCGGACGCACCTCTCCCTTCTCCACACGCCGGCACCGCAGCCTTCAGATCGGCCAGCACTCGGGTAGTTCCACCCTGCCCGTCAAGGCGTGGAGTAACAAGGAGCATCTCAGCGACGTGGAGAGTAACGGAAGCAAGTCGGCTCCTGCGTCGCCAACAGGCAGTCCTGTTACCGGCAGACGAAATAAAGCCGAGCAGAGCACGGGACTGAACATGGAGTCGTCGGACGAGGAGTCGGGAAACGAGAGTGACGAGAAAGGTACGAATTTTTCTCCGGAAAGAACTCGGGCCTTTACAAAACAATTTTCACCCAGTAAAGAGTGATAATAATTTCTCACTAGTAAACATCCGTGCGTGACTCTTTTTCTGTTAAAAAGTTTAACGCAGTACAAAGAAGCATGTTCTTTTTCTACCCCTAGAAGCACCTGTGCCGTCCCCGTCAAGAAGACCAAATAAATCCGGCAAGTCCAACCGGGCAGGGTCCGGTCCATTCCGTGATTGCCGCATGTCAAGTGGGGCGCTGACTCACCAATTCAAGAAGCTTCGCGCGCCTTCAAGATGCCGCGACTGTGACAGCTATGTGTACTTTAACGGCGCTGAGTGTGAGCAGTGCGGGCTCACTTGCCACAAGAGATGCCTTGCGCGCCTCACCAACAAGTGCAGCTACAAGGTATGGCGGGTAACAAGCACACTGTTAGAGTCATAACCGAAGTGCATTTACCAAATGCCCTTCCCTTTATAAAGCCTTAAAGGTTGCGTTACCTAACGCAAGGTATGGACCGTAACAAGATCACTGTTTGAGGCATTCCCTAGATGAAGGTGCATTTACCAAATGCCCTTTATAAAGCCTTTAAGGTGGCGTTACCTAGGTAATGCCCGTAATAATCTTGTTTTATTCACATAAATAAAGCCTTAAATTTGCCCAAAAAATGCATATGGGTATGACTCGATATGATGTCAGCATCGATACTTACCGAATTTGTTTATTCTTAGGGGGCTGGAACTGAGAACCAGCTCACGGATTATGTAAGTACATAAACGAGGTGCCTATTAAGTATTGAATCGTAGAGACTTATGTATGATGTTTTTTTTTATTATTTATTATAGTCATCGGTATCAGGACCGTTAGCATCCGTCGTCATCATCCTTGACCTAGAAAAAAATATCACCACCACTATACCATTATCATTGTCTTTCCGCTTCTTTAACATGGTGTCCGTCAGTAGCAGGGTTGATTAAAAAACTAAGTAACTTTAGTTCCCTTAGGAATTCCAGGGTAATATATACATAGAGGCAGGAGATAAGTTTTGTTTACTGCTATGGTAATTATGTGAGGATCACTTAATTAACAAAAAAGGTTTCTATTAATCACACAGAATCGCACTCGTCGCATGACCACATTTGGGGTGGATTTCTACCACCATCTCTTGGCGACGGATAAACAGGGCGAATGCGTCCCTTACATCGTGTCCTCGTGTATCAAGGAGATTAACAACAGAGGTGAGCTTCTACGCAAGAAATAGGGTGGTACGATAGAGAGCATCTACTAGCCGTGCTACCTATATTACAACCGTGAAACAACGGCGCAGGGGTTATAACTAGGTCCGTGCAAGAAATAGGATGGTACAAAAGAGAGAACCTACTAGACGTGCTACCTAGATTTTAACCTCACAGCAGGCGAATGTTATGGAACATAACAGAACGTTCCCGAGCCTGTGTCTAAGCATTTCTTCTAAGAATATAGACATTAATTTAAAGAATTATAAGTACATATGAATAGGATTAGATAGCGGAGCATCTCTATCATTGCAGGTCTACACGTAAAGGGTATTTACCGAGTGTCAGGCGTCAAGTCTAGAGTGGAGAAACTCTGTCAGGCGTTTGAAAATGGTGCGGAGCTTGTGGACCTAAGCACCGTGCCGCCACACGTCATCGCAGCCGTGCTCAAGCTCTACTTAAGACAGGTCTGTTCGCTATTCACGCTCTTTTCTATTTGTATTTTTCCTTTGCTCATAGCAAATTCTGTGCTTGACTTTTGGGAAAAGCTTGCTCGCGTAGACTGTTTTTTTCTGGGCACGGTTATATACCTTGCGCGCGCAACAGTAAACAAAAAGGCGGATTTCGTTGTACTGAGAAAGAAACTTTATTCACTTTATGAGAAAAAGCTCAATGTCTGGTTTGTGACAGTGGAGGTGGAAAATATGTTTGCTGGTGTAGTTTTGGCGTACCTGGGAAGTCTATGTGTAATCGGGGTCCTACAGAGAATCTGTGCTAGAGTATAATATTTTGCGATTTCTTTTTAAACTTTTACCAATTATCTCATTGCCCAGGCGGGAATGATAATATCATATCAATCCACCAATATTCACGACAAGGGATTTCTTTAATATTTAGCAACTTTTACATACTCTAATATGTGCTATATCTCATAATGCCATTTTCCATTTATCGCCTTTCTCTTTTAGTTGCCTGAACCACTTCTTACCTTCAAGTTATATCCAGAATTCATCAAGCTCGCTAAGGTTGGTATGATAGTGGACCCCAAGCCCACTACGTCTTTCAGGCATAGTTTCATGCATGCATTCTATTACATGGTCACATTTTAGTCATATTTCCACTGGCGTGTTTCAGGAGAGCTTCAACACAATAGATAACTTGACGTCTTGCAAGAATGCTTCGCAGGACGAGTCCATCCGAGAGGACTACGTAGAGCTGGTGCAGAAACTTCGGCACGCCGTCGTCAAACTTCCGAAAGCGAACTTCAAGACTGCTGCTAAGATCATCGAGCATTTACATCTGGTAGCAGCGAACGAAGACGAGAACTCCATGTCGGGCAGCAACCTCGGCATCGTGTTCGGACCAACTCTCCTGCGACCTCGGTGAGCGAAGTCCAGAAATTCCTTTTTTTTATTTTTTTTCAACATTCCCTACTACCATGCTGGACCGTCCCTTCCCGCGCAACGATTGGCCCTGATCGGATCGTGCTGACATGTCGAAAATATGCCCTGATCGTGCCGAACTGCGATCGTATCATGAGCCCAGTAAAGCAAGCCATTAGTATTCTGAACATTGCTTTTCTGTCTGTAGTGAGTCGGCTTCATCTGATTCCGTGAACATGTCGGCACTGATGGACATGCCGCTACAGACCCGAACAGTAGAGCTCCTCATCACCAACATACAGGTACGCTAGCGCTAGTAGATGTAAGTGAAAGAGTTGAAGTGCGACTGGAGAATCAATCCAGCTCCCCAAATCCCTTAAAGGCGTTTGACGCCTGAAAAGTAGAAACAGTTGAAGTGTGGACAAATAGGTATACCAGCTCCCTCACCACCCCCACTTTTTAAAGGTTTTTGATGTCTGCAAGTAGAAACAGTTGAAGTCGTGTAGCTGGATAATTATACAAGCTCCCCCACCCCCATCTCTTAAAGGTATTGACGTCTGAAAAGTAGGAACAGTTGAAGTCGTGTGGCTGGATAATTATACCAGCTCCCCCACCCCCATCTCTTAAAGGTATTGACGTCTGAAAAGTAGAAACAGTTGTTGTTAAGGTTTAGTTATCTATATTATCGACCAAAAAGGAAATGAGACTGTTGATAACATGATGTTTTTAAAGGTGTTCGACCCTCCAGGAGAAGATGATCCAGCGTCGCAAGAAACCCCAGTGGAGGTAAAAATCTTACTAACAGACAATCCAATGACAGTAAAAGCATCGTTGTCCCAATCATCAAACAACTCCAATAACAAAAGAAAAACAATAATAATAATAATAGAAGTAGTATCAATAGCCGAAGCAATTTTTGTCAACTCGAAAGTCCTCACAATAGTTGAGTGTGGAGGGTAGTAGACCAAGTCTTCCCGCCTTCTGACACGCAGTTTTTGTTTGTTTTGTCCAGCATTGGCTTATCATAGTAATTTGTGCACGGGTTACCTTGTTCGTAACCTTTTCTGCTAAAGCTTTACTTGTTCTCATATTTCAGGACATTTCGGGTTCAGAACGTGCGAAAAGCGATTCCACAACAAGTCCAGGCGTGATAAGCGTTATCAAGGGAAAAGGTAACCCAGCTCTAGCTTGCCTCTTCTTGACACAGATAGGCAAGGTGTTGGACACCAGCTCTAGCTTGCTTCTTGTTGACTCAGATAGGCAAGGTACTGGGCGAGCCTTGACCGCACCATGTAAATATTGGACAATGGTGTATACTAAAGCGATGCATTTGTTTCCTAGAAACTAAAGGTCCTCCAATCGAAACAGTTCTGACCACTGAAGATGGAAAGTGAGTACCTTAACAATGTTAACAAACTTGTCTACAATCCGTGACAAACATAGCTGGAACACATCTAAGCAAGTTTTACATCTTAGTTTTCTGAATCATAATTATATGTATTGTCCTTTTCACTAGATTCTGTACAAAAATAACCACGAAATGAATGTTTTATGAGACCATTGATTGTAATTGCAATGGGAAACGCCATAGATTTGAAACTGCAAGAAAGGTAGAAATGGCTTTTCAGCTTGTTGCAATACTATTTTTTCTGAGGCTTTTGATAGTGGTTTAGAGCATTTGTCATGGATTGCGCAATAATATTAACTTTGTCTGTGAAAGTAGAGGTACAAAATATAGTACATAAAATGCATTGCATGTGTATTAAGACGTTTAAGCGTAAGGCTCTACATGTTGGCAAATTCCTCGTCACGATTAACTCAAAAACTACTTCTATTCATATATGTCGTACGCCAACTCACATTCATACGTTGCTATGGTTTCGCTTCTCTCAGCTCTTGGTTTGGCCTAGCCGTTTCTTCACGCATGCGTAAATTTAGCTCACCCGCGTAAGTACATACGCACCGCGGGCTCACAACCATGTGATGTTCCGGAAATTGGTGATGTTCGTATGAGTGGCAAACAGAAAACATCTAGGCAAAATCGTCCCCAACCGGCGGAAAATCAATTCTTATTCATCCTTTTAGATTTTGTAATATATTTTGGGGCTCCAATTTGTTTTTCGTACTTTTGCTATTAACTTCCTCTCGTACGAACACCGTCCAACTACTAAGCGTAACAGATCACTGTCACGTGACAAAATCTGTTGCGTGACAAACCTCTTGTACATACTTACGTGATTCTATCCCGTGATGCAGTGCTCTTCCTCGTGATTTTAATATCCCGGGCTCACCGCATGACCCTACCGTGGAAGAGCTCCCCGATCATTTCAAACCAGTTAAACCAGATAATCCAGTTCCTGAGAATGTTGCCAAGTAAGTTACTAATGGTAATGTAACATATTGACCCCTGATGTATAAGATTAAATCTCCAACATAAGACTGAAAAACCTTATGCATGAAAATAATACTAATATTATTTGCATGATTTAATGATGAGTAACACATATATTAACCCCCAGTTTGCACTTTCCAATGAAATGAGCATTATAATGCCCCCCCCCCCTACCCCCACCCCCCCATGCCGAGTTGAAAAGTACACCTTGCCGGATAAAATACTATGATGACCGACTCGCCGAGTCTGCAGTTATTGGACTACCTTATTACTGTTTGGTAATGATTTTGTGACATTCGGGAATTGCCTCTGTGTTTATCGGGAATGACTCAGTAACATTCGGGAATTAACTCGTTATTTTTCAGGAATTACCCAATAACATTCGGGAATTGACTCAGTATTCATTGGGAGACTCTGGTACACCAGGGTCGGGCCTGACATCAGGGAGCGTATATTGGCCGCTTGGTCAGACGGTTTGCATGTTGGAAGAGCCTTTTTTTTAGAGAGTGGAAGAGAGAGGGTTATTCCCTGTTTGTTCCCTTTCAGTGTACCACCTCCCCCCCCCCCTCCCTAACTCCCTAATCGACTCACCCATCTTACCATCCGTACGTACTCTTTCCATGTTCAGTAAACTTGGTAACGCAAGCACTCGGCCTGGTCCCCAATCGACACGCAAGCCCGAGTAAGTATCCCGTCATTCTTTGCGGGCGACTAATGCCCAGTCTTCTAAAACCGATCGTCATTTATCATTCATAATTACAGCTTAACATGTGCATTGAAATATACCTCAATTACCGCACGATTTTTTTGCTTTTGTTATTTGTTTAATGTAGTATCTTTGTTATGTTCTTTGTAGAAAAATCAGTCTCGGATTTGGAAACGACTTCTTCGACTTACTGGAGAAATCAAACGAGCGTGAAAAGGAGGTTTGTAAATTTCTGTTGTGGTGATGATAATGATGATATGATAATAAAGGTAAATGATGGTAGTATGGTCTGTTGATAAGTGTTCTGCTCTATATACCTGATGCTTATTATTGGCTGATCGTTTGATTGACAGACGGAAGAAGCCTGCCCCTTCACTATGCCCGAGTTCCTTCTACCCGGTAGCATGGAGAAGGGAGCTGGTGACGAGTCCGATATTGATGACGTCGATGAGAATAAAAACACTCACGGTAAGTATAGCAATTAAACTAAAAATTAATTTCCTAAATATTTGCTCGTAAAACCAATAATTTTGTCGATTGCTGTGTTATCCACAAGCTTTTTTCCTGTTTGTTTCTATCAGTTCACTTATCCGTGTCGCGAGTCTGTTCTTCACGCGGGAAAGGGTTAACTGAAGGTGTTTTGTAATTCCTAAAATAACACAAATAACAACAAATAATGCATTTTATAAAACTTCCTTCGTATTTATGTCTCCTACGGTCAGTGCGTCGATTATCCAGTAATCAAGTGTAACCATGATAAGACTAATATTCGCGTAACCTATTTTAGAGCTCGAGCCTTGGATGCGAGGTGTTTGTGTAGATTAACACGGTGCATCGGAACGTGCTAAAATCTAACCAAGTGTAACATATGGTCACTGCATGATACATGGCGTGGCTATCAGGGGTACTAGTGTACCCATGCCCGTCCGAGCTCTACGAATTGGGATCCTTTTAAACCTTTTCAATTTATAATAATCCAAATATAGGGTAACTTGACAATATTAAATCATAAATTTAAATAATCGTGTGTTCCATTTTCCCTGATAACGTAGCATTCGTTTTGACAGTGAATCAATTAGTAGTGCATTGACTGCTTTTTATCAACTCTTATCTCCATGATATCAAGGCAATGTTATTTGTCTCGAATTTTCCGATCGTACTGACCGAATCTATTGTTAACTATTGTTGACTAATATACATAACAAAGAAATAAAATGATTTAATTATATAAATATAAAGGATGATCGAAATAAATGTGATCAACAGCAAATAGTAAAATCAATCAAAGGAGATTGAAAAAGTGATTGGTTTCCTGTGCATGCTTTACTATAGTAAAAATAAAATAACTGATGTCGTCTTTCTTTGCTCACCCTAGGTACTAGTGGGCCCCAGACCCCGGAGGCCGAGCTACATCGTAATAGCCTGGAACGGGATACACTAAATCCAATGGATTTTTTAGGGAGCAAACCAGTTTCCCCGCCTGGTCGGGTCTCTCCCGAGGGGTCACCGAGAAGTGGATCCCCCTCTCCGAACGCGACTCTCGACCTTTCCGACCTATCCCGAAGAACTTCGCTTTACTCGACAACTACGGTCAGCTTCGGCTCCGACCTACAGGACACCGAATCTTTACTGCCGGACTTGTCCGATAAGTTGTCCGAGAAAAAGTCTTTTGAGTCCTTTGAGGTTGAGACACAGAGTGAAACGCATAGAATTCAGAAAAAGACTGTAGACGATGCTGCGATCCCGAACAGGCCCAAGAGGCCGCAAAATCTCGGATTGTTTAAAAGGAATTCTGATCTCCCTGGCATGATTTCCCGTGGCGGGTTCTTTCCTCTTGGTGTGAAGAACTTTGGCAGTGAGCCAGACGTGGCCCAAAAGGGATCTGAGAAAAAGGTGGGGCTTTTCTCCAGTAAAAAATACCCGGCCCCTGTACCTCCCGCACCGGAACACGATAAAATGGAGAAAACGAACACTGGGTCTAAAAGTGGCGGCGGCTCACCTTTAGCTGTCACCGCTCCTACATTTCCGGTCGACTTAAGCTCGAGTGGAACAGAATCACAAAAGGCGACTTTGGCTGCTAAAAGCCTTGCTGAATCAGAGGAGCCTACGGAACTTGAATCGAAAAGGATCGAAGCTAAACCAAAACAATCTGACGAAGCCGTTAATGAGAATGGTGAGTCATGTTTTGAGTCGAAGGAAATTCCTCCACCATCCCCGGATGATGACGTCATCGATGGAATCGCACCTGGACCTGGAACCAAGTCACGTGACAAGCAGGTACAGATAAGAGGCAGCGCTGAGGACAAGATCGCAAAATCTGGAAAACTCAAGCAGGGTCCCCCTGTCCTGGAAAAGAAGAAGTACCCCAGGCGGAATGCTGAGCGAATGGTCTCCCCCGACTCCGAGTCAAAAGCAAACGGGCTCAGTAGGCTTGGTGAGGGGCTAATGGTTAATTCACGACCCTTAAAAGAGTCCTTACTACATGAGTCAGCGGTGGGTACTTTGTCGGATCCACCGGAAGAGTCCGAACGGACGGACGAAAACAATCGTTTGTCGCACCGGGTATCCGTCAAAGATCGACGAAAACAGTACGAGCAGCCTTCGGGACCCAACGAGCTCAATCGGAAATCCGCCGCTTCAGAAATCGGAAGCTCCGAGGTTGCTTCTCGGAAACAGACGTTCGAGGAATCGGGAAGGAACACCAGGCGGGATTCGTACAAGAGATTAAATGATTTGACCAAGAAGGCTCGGAGCAGCACTGGTCTAGACGGAAGTAGTGGCACTGACACCGGAAGCGATAGTGATAGTCGTAAAGGACTTGTGATTGGTCGAAACCTAAGCGAACAAAACGAAAAGTTGGACTTGAGTGCCCAACGGAGGGAAAAAGTTGAATCATCGGAGCGACCTCGAAGTCTCGTCTTGGAACCGCTACGCCTTGAGAAAATCGAAACACCGAAACATGAAAAACATAAAACAGCGCACAGTCTTCCTAGCAAACATTCGGACGATATTCCTACTTTTACCGCGAGAAAAGTCGATATTCCGCTTGACAGCCCTGAACCGGTACCGAACGAGCCGGATGAGGCTACCGAACATCTAAAGAAACCAGTTGATAAAAGTTCGGGCTCGGCGAATAGTTTACGGAGCTCGCCGAAGCCGTCTCGATCAACTCGACCCCATTTTCCAGAAAAAAAAAGTCGCGAAGAAAGAGAGCCGCAATTTGTATAAAACAATGTACAGAATATTTTAAAAAATAGTGATTATTTTAATCAAAACGATTTTTAGTTTTACAAAGGGGCAGTTTTAAATTTTATTTGGGCCCATCAATTTTTAATGTCTCAGGCTCATAGCTTGACAAAGCATATTCATACAAATGACATACTCATAAAATAAATATAAATATAAATTTAGCCATATTCACCTTGTCCTTTGATTTATATGATTTGTCAACGTGATTCCACCATTATTCTCGTGACATTCTGCTAACTGTACTTGAACCGTAAATTAGTGGAATCTTTCGCTTACTCGAAATGAACCCCTTTCCGTATTCCGTGTTTTTAGTGTTTTTCTATTTACTTCCCCCTCCATACCGAAACTCCTGATAACTTATCCATGTATTTACAGGACTAAAAGGCACCTCGGTAACCCAAACTCCTGATAACTTATCCATGGATTTACAGGACTAAAAGGCACCTCGGTAACCCAAACTCCTTATAACTTATCCATGGATTTACAGGACTTAAAGGCACCTCGGTAACCCAAACTCCTGATAACTTATCCATGGATTTACAGGACTAAAAGGCACCTCGGTACCCAAACTCCTGATAACTTATCCATGGATTTACAGGACTAAAAGGCACCTCGGTAACCCAAACTCCTGATAACTTATCCATGGATTTGCAGGACTAAAATGCACCTCGGTAACCCAAACTCCTGATAACTTATCATGTATTTACAGGACTAAAAGGCACCTCGGTAACCCAAACTCCTGATAACTTATCCATGGATTTACAGGACTAAAAGGCACCTCGGTAACCCAAACTCCTGATGACCTATCCATGTATGTACAGGACTAAAATGCACCTCGATTACTCGAACTCTTGATAACTTATTCATGTATTTACAGGACTAAAAGGTACCTCGGTAACCCAAACTTCTGATAACTTATCATGTATTTACAGGACTAAAAGGCACCTCGGTAACCCAAACTCCTGATAACTTATCATGTATTTACAGGACTAAAATGCACCTCGGTAACCCAAACTCCTGATAACTTATCATGTATTTACAGGACTAAAAGGCACCTCGGTAACCCAAACTCCTGATAACTTATCATGTATTTACAGGACTAAAAGGCACCTCGGTAACCCAAACTCCTGATGACCTATTCATGTATGCACAGGACTAAAAGGCACCTCGGTAACCAAAACTCCTGATGACCTATCCATGTATGCACAGGACTAAAAGGCACCTCGGTAACCCAAACTCCTGATAACTAATCATGTATTTACAGGACTAAAAGGCACCTCAGTAACCCAAACTCTTGATGACCTATCTTGTATTTACAGGACTAAAAGGCACCTCGGTAACCCAAACTCCTGATGACCTATCATGTATTTACAGGACTAAGAGGCACCTCGGTAACCAACAACAACAACATCAACAACATATTTTATTAGCACCCTCTATTATACAGATATTACTTATTAAATATGAAAAGGAGAAAAATAAATAAAATTTTTATAATTGGGCACCAGCCGCATTAAGAAATAGCATAGCTAATCGAGCTTAAGCGGCTAGGTCAAGCGGAAAATTGCCTGGGTAAACAACGTGATACATCAATATAATATCAATACAAACAAAAACGAAAAAACAAACGATAATAGATGCGCGCACAAGAACAAGACACGCACAAGCAAGGGGAGGTCGATTATAGGGATCATTTATATATAGGAGAGAATCTTAAGTTTTTAAATTACAACAATAATAGAGTTAGCTTTTGTAACGATCTAAAAGAGAGCTGATCATTAGTGTCTTGAAACTGGAGCGAGATTCAGATTTATAATCATCCTGAATATCGTTCCAGATTTTTACACCAAGAAAGCGAATGTTAAATTTGCCATAGTTTGTGCGTATCTTAGGCAGGTAATAAGTCTTCCTACTAGCAAGTCTTGTATTATATTGATGTATCCTGTTAATATTTGTGAAAAATGATTTGAAGACAGATGGCAAATGATCTGATAACTTATCATGTATTTACAGGACTAAAAGGCACCACGGTAACCCAAACTCCTGATGACCTATCCATGTATATACAGGACTAAAAGGCACCTCGGTAACCCAAACTCCTGATAACTTATCATGTATTTACAGGACTAAAAGGCACCTCGGTAACCCAAACTCCTCATAACTTATCATGTATTTACAGGACTAAAAGGCACCTCGGTAACCCAAACTCCTGATGACCTATTCATGTATGCACAGGACTAAAAGGCACCTCGGTAACCAAAACTCCTGATGACCTATCCATGTATGCACAGGACTAAAAGGCACCTCGGTAACCCAAACTCCTGATAACTAATCATGTATTTACAGGACTAAAAGGCACCTCAGTAACCCAAACTCTTGATGACCTATCTTGTATTTACAGGACTAAAAGGCACCTCGGTAACCCAAACTCCTGATGACCTATCATGTATTTACAGGACTAAGAGGCACCTCGGTAACCCAAACTCCTGATAACTTATCATGTATTTACAGGACTAAAAGGCACCTCGGTAACCCAAACTCCTGATGACCTATCCATGTATATACAGGACTAAAAGGCACCTCGGTAACCCAAACTCCTGATAACTTATCATGTATTTACAGGACTAAAAGGCACCTCGGTAACCCAAACTCCTGATAACTTATTAATGTAATTACAGGACTAAAAGGTACCTCGGTAACCCAAACTCCTGATAACTCATCATGTATTTACAGGACTAAAAGGTACCTCGGTAACCCAAACTCCTGATGACCTATCCATGTATGCACAGGACTAAAAGGCACCTCGATTACTCGAACTCTTGATAACTTATTCATGTATTTACAGGACTAAAAGGTATCTCGGTAACCCAAACTCCTGATAACTCATCATGTATTTACAGGACTAAAAGGCACCTCGGTAACCCGAACTCCTGATGACCTATCCATGTATGCATAGGACTAAAAGGCACCTCGATTACTCGAACTCTTGAAAACTTATTCATGTATTTACAGGACTAAAAGGTACCTCGGTAACCCAAACTCCTGATAACTCATCATGTATTTACAGGACTAAAAGGCACCTCTGTAACCCGAACTCCTGATGACCTATCCATGTATGCATAGGACTAAAAGGCACCTCGATTACTCGAACTCTTGTTTAACGCTTGTCTTACACTCCATTTTACTCAGTCATTTAAGTTGAAAGTCCCCATTGTAATTTTATTGATTCCATATCGATCCATACACTCCGCGGAGGAGGACATTTTCTCAGATGTTTCCATCGTATTTTTTTCTGGATCTTCCCTTTATTTTTTAAAGTACAATATGTTTTTATTTGGCCTTTACTTGATCTTACTATTAAAACGCTTTGAATAGTGTATGTACAGGAACTGTTTTGATAAAAAAATCTGTTGAACATGCGCTTTTTTGAGAAGTGCAGACGTTTTTAACACAATTTCCCTATTAATTTGCAAAATTCCATTTCGGAGTAAAAATACACACACACGCTTCAGCTAAAAATGCAATAGGAAGAATGATTTTCTTTTTTTTTATCGTTTCCTTATTTTTGTTATGCACTAGTCAATTAAAACCCCCACCCCCATGGTCCTGGGGAAGGATGGGGGATTAGACTTTGGCCCGGTAAAAAAAAAGGGTGGGACAAAACTGCAGTCAAAAGCCCCTACCCCTCGGGATGCAAAATATAGGCAACTACCCGACAACAAGTCATCTGAAATAAGCCTTGATCTTTCAAAGCCAGTACACTCCAGCAAGAACATTTCTCCTAATAGCTGTGAAGATAAAAGTTACCAAAAAGTAATTTATATTTATCTGACTTTAGTTATCATTCATATTCGTTTTTGAACATTTCGCCATGCAGCTTACCACACGCTGATACATGGAATTGCTTGCTACAGAAGAGAAAGAGTCTCAAACTAGAAACTGACATGACTTTTGCAAAGTACATTTGTGATGTTATTCATTTGTCCCCAAGCCCCCATTGTGGGGACAAGTCTTACAGTCAAAATCTGTCAATTCCCCCACCCCCTCGGGACAGATTCTTTTTCAAAAGTGCTCTAGTGCTTGACTTTAACGAACATAATTTTGGTAGTTGCGCACATTTTATTTCCATACGCACACATTTTGAACCACACATTTCCATGTCAATGTGTGAAAGTTTATTTCAGTGCTGTTTCTTGTCTTTAAAATAGTGGTGCGGGCTGGAATATTTTTAGGTAAATAAAATTGTTCCCTGCGCACACTTTTTGAGAAGCGCACACACTTTATATGTGAAATCTCTTTGAGCTTGCGAAATCTCAATTCGGTATTGATAGCACACAAAGTAACTAAAAGGCTAAAAGAAGTCATGGTGAATAAATGATTATTGCTGTCCTTTGTAATATTGACACTAAAATATAGTTTGACATTAAACATACATATTTTTGGTACCTGCGCAGTTTTTTTTTTGACAAACGCACACATTTTAAACGCACATTTACACGTAAATGTTTGAAATTCTATTTCAGTACATAGGAACGACTAAGTAAAAAAGAAACCAACTTTAATGATCGCACTGTTTTTTTTTTTTTTACTTTAAAATAGTGGTGCGGACTGGAATATAATTTACGGGTAAATAAAATTGTGAACCAATAAAATTGTGTCTGTACCTACGCACACTGTTTGAGAAGCGCACACACTTTACACTCAATTTCCCTTTGAACTTGTGAAAGCTCATTTCGGTATTTAAAGCAAACAATTTAACTAAATATAAAATAGAAGTCATGCTAAATAAAAGAATATTGTTTTCCTTTGAAATATTGACATTAAAATATAGCTTGACATTAAAACGAACACAATTTGGTCTGCGCACACGTTTTGACAAACGCACACATTTTAAACGCACATTTACAGTTTTTTTTCCATTGCATCAGAACGACAAACGTCGAAAAGAAAACTACGAAAATCATATGACCTAAATGATCGCACTGTTTATTTTTTTCTTTAAAAATGTGGTGCGGACTGGAAAATGTTTTTAGGTAAATTTAATTGTTTTCTGTGCACTCACTTTGAGAAGCGCACACAGTTTGTGTGCGTATTCCCTTTGAACTTGCGGTTATTTCGGAAGAAAAAGCACACAATTTACATTCGCATTTCCCTGCACCCCCCCCCCCCCCCCCATCCCCACTGTGAACATGCCTGATTTCGTTATAGAACTATGGGAGAATAAATGACCTTTTCATATTGACACTAGAAACTAGGGAGCTGGACGTTTGGTTAGGGCGCATATATTTTGATAAACGCACACATTTTAAACAAACATTACCATTCGAATGTGAAAAAGTTTATTTGCAGTACGAAATAAAGTTATGTAAATAACTCTCAAAATCTCTGTAATAATTCTCAAAAATAGTGGTGTACCTTTTTGGTAAACATAATTGTTTAAAGTGAATGAAGCTCATTTTGATGTGGGATCATGTCATGTTTTGTTAAAAGAATCGGCAAAGCATGCCAATTTGCAGCAGAATAATAGGAATCACACAAATTGTGCTTTAACATAAAAAACAACATCAAACAACCTCCGACTCCTAGAATAAATAAATTGAGTGGTTTGACATTAAGTTAAATCTTGCCCAAATCTGGGTGATTCAGCATTAAACCTGGGTGACTCTTACAATCACCTTTCGTAAAGAAAAGTGCAGTTCCTCTTCTATGGTTGGATTTTGTGATGATAGGCCCAGTCATCTTGTCACTCCTTGCCTCTGTGGGCAAACCAAGGAGCATGAAAACTACTTTTTTTCTCCAGAGGCTGGCCATGTCTTCTGTTATCTGCAGGTTTGTGGGATGGAAAGTCCAGGGGATTCCATCCTTTCCCAAGAAAATACCAGAAACCCTAACCATGATAAACATGCAAATAAAAATAATAAAAAAATCCAGGATTTATTATAATCAGATTCATAATTTTACATTTTTCAGTCATGCCAATAGAAGGAAAGGAGGATCGATCATTTTTTTACAAACCAATTATTTTTCAATAAAAAGTCCTCCTTTAAATATTTCAATAAACACTTTGTTTGATTTTCGAATTTACACAATCTAATTACTTTTTAGCTTAAATATACAATCAATAAAAAATGTGGTGCTATAAAAACAATAAATATTTCATTGTCATTGTCTTTGAAGTGGATCTATAAAAGTGATTTAGCTTATTTAGTGAAACAGTAGGTGGTATCCTATGCTTTTTTCCTTTTTCTGTTTACCACTCTCTAGCTATGCTCTTACTACCATAGCTAAGCATACATGAACAAGGTTTTGCCACTCTACACTATAGCATCCAGTCTAGTATGCTGGATAGGGTGTGGTGTGAGGGCGTGTAGAAGGGCCTCTCTCTTTGTCCAGCACTTGTAATCCATAGCGCATCAAAGCGCTGTGTTCTAACAACTCTTGTGTACTGTGCTGAGATGGGGGAGAAAATCTTCCAATTCTTGAAGCATCCTGTTGTGAAAAAATAAATAATTAAACTGTGAATAAATGTGAATGCAAAAATACACTAAAATAAAACATCAATTAATCAATGGCTTTAAATTTGTGTTAAAAAAGTGATGATCTGGGGTCTGTTGCACATGCCACCAGCACAACACTAGTTCCTATAAGCTGGACATGATACTTTTTGCATAAGGCTTTAAAAACTAGAGACTTTTTGATACTCTACCACAGCTCAATAATTATCTTTAGCATAGTCATTTTTTTCTTGCCTGTACTTAGAAAAATGACAGATATTATGATAAAATTTCAATAAATTTACATTATAATTTTCAAAATTCAAAACTCAGAGTTCCCTAAGAACCTTGTCTATAATCTAAAGTACTATATAGCATTGATTTCAGCTGTTGGGGTGTAACCTCCTAAAGCAAGGGTTTAAAGTCTTACCAGGGTTGCTCTGGAATGGTGCAGTGATGCCTTTAAGTCTAGCGATGACTGAGGTGGAACTACTGCCGGCTTTGAGCTTTCCCATCCAGCAAGACAGTGTGAGGATAGCCCTATTGTGTCCGTTGGGTCAAAGCTGACACGCCTGTGGGGCTTGATCTTGTATGGCGACTGCAAGGTTGAACGAGGAACGCTCACTCTAAAACCAATAAGAGGAAACTCAATATAATAACTAAAAAGAGAAACAGTATACAGGAAATGCACAGAGATGTGTACAGAAGGATACACATTGTAAGCTTAATGGAAGGCTATACTTAAAGAGCTGTTGCCAACCACATCTTTGTAATTTTTTTTTCAGACAGAATGTGAAAAAAATACTTTATTCACCAAATTCAATCCAAAATATTACATTCGCTTCGCAAAATGAGCCAAAGGAAATGAATGTTTTTTCACACTTGGTACTTTGCTAGGATTACAAAAGTCATTGAGTGAGTGTACACACCACAAAGGCTCTATTAAACTCCCAAGATTCGAACAAGTCCCTCCATCTATTTTAAAAGTCCCCTTTCCTCCATCTTGAAGACAGGACAGTGACCAACCTGACATAGCTGCCTTCACTCTCATACTCCGGCTTTGGTTGTGACTTGCAGACACTGCAAGCCACGTCAGGCTCATGCACACGTTCTGCAAACAGTCGCTCATTCAGTCGATATGTGTTTGCACCTAGAACAGATTTCATTGACTAAATTAAAAGGATCTTGTTTTGGGTGCCAAAATGTTGGAGATAAAGCAAAGAAATAATATCTCATTCTGTGCATTTTGCAAGAGACTTGTATTTTGAGGGAACACCATTTTTCTTCCTTACCCTCCTGCGCCAAGGCTGGTCATACCTAGGCCCCTTTTCTAGTCCAAGGGAAGAGCCTTAACTAATACCCCACCCCTAAAGATGGTCACACCCAACCCCGCTCTACTAGTCTAATGGGGTATGGATTGATTAGTGCCTCAAGTCTCTCAGTGCCTTTATGGCTCACAGCCTTCCTATGCTAAGTCAAGCCAAAATCCAAAAGAAAAGAAGAATTCTTATAAAGAAATAAAAATATTATTCAGTGCACCCATTATCTTATCATTGAATGCCATCTCTTTGGGGTATAACCAGAATTTCCTGTCGAGCAATATGCAAATTGTTGGTAGCAGTAGAGAATGTGTGCCCCTTTTACCTGCGGCTAGCTACATACACTTGATAAACATATGCTACTGAATGTGTGCTCCTTTTACCGACGGCTAGCTACATACACTTGATAAGCATATGCTACTTACAAGTGTACACTTCTTTTTCCTCTTCAAATTCTTCATTAATTTTCCTTGGAGTGGTTCGATATGGTGTCAGCAAAGAACTGAAAATAAAGGTTTCCAGACCCTACTAATAACTATGTTTCTAGATTAATTGGGATAACAAAATCATTGTACAGTTCTTACAGCCCCTCATCCTTACACCTACAACCTGACAGACACTTCATATTCTTAGCGATAAATAAAATATAAAAATCATACAGCCCATCTAAAAAAAGAATCCTCCATTACTCTCTTGTCCAACCCACTCAGGGAGTGAATGATTGATAAATCGGGCTGCTGCAGTGTATAAATAGAAATAAGAACTACCCCTCTCTCCACTTAAACACACCTCACAACAGTAAAAATATTATTATGGGTGATATGACGATAAGAGTTAGACATCTTACTCAGGCAGAGCTTGGCTGAAGCAGTCTTGTTTGTTTACACGCCTGAATTCTTTCAAGTCGTCAAAAAAATCATCATGCTTCTCTGCAAGGTATGACTCATTATCAAGTATACCAGCAATCCAATCATAGCCGAGCAGTGACCGTCTGTTCAGGTCATCATCAATGTTGTCTCGCTCTTTATCAAATGACGTCTGAAAGCTGACACGAAGGCCTTTCTTGGGGGTCTAGAGGGATAAGGAAATCTTTTTAATAAACAAGGGGCAAATAAATCTATTAAAAATAAAAACAGCCAAAATATGTTGAATATATTCAAACTTGTGTCCATTTGACTATTTCAAATATATTGTGTGTGGCTGACATTTAAAATATATATATTTTTTGAAACTTTTTAAAACTAGTTTTACTATGCCAAATGTTACTTCACATCACTAAAAGGCTGTAAAAACTGCAACAATTACTTCATGATGGTTTTAGCTGAGGGACAAACTGTTTGATATGTGAGAGACTCAAGCAAATCTTGGCAATAATGCTCAGGGAAAATCCGGAGAGATTCAAACAGGAGAAAAATATTCCCTGTCATTTATCAAATGGTTTGCATAAAGGGCAGGAAAACTTGCTGTGTTCGCGTTTGTTTACTCTTGTAACCGACTTTTACTAATTAACAAGTTTGGATTTGAGATTGAATTTGCATTTGGTAGAATCTCAAAAATCTAGCAACAACAATAACAAAAAAAAACAGGAAACATAACATGATACACCACCGCCAAGATAGTATCGGAAACCAAAACAAAGCTTTAAAGAAGCAATAATCAAAGAACATAGTCCTTTGAATTAATTTTAAATTGCGTTACTTACTAAATACCTTTTTAGCGCGGTTAGCAGGGGTCAGCAAGATGGAGGCAGACGGCGTCTTGTCCAATCCTAGATCTTTTCTGTTTCTTCTATCATTGCCGGTCTCACGAAGAGCGTCTTTAAAGCTTTTAGGCGTCGAACTACTTGTTTTACTATAAGCTGCCATCGAATCAATTTTTCTCACGGCTACGGGGGTACGATCTAAACCGCGGACTGTAAAACTGGAATCTGCACTGAAGCTACGGGTATAGTCTTTCGGCTTGTAGCTCATATCGTTAAGTATTGATCTAACCTTCTCCTGATTTTCCTGTAAGCTTCTTAGGAGCGCATTATTCACTGATCGAAGCCGCGAATGTGGACTCGGTCCTGTGTTTACTCTCGAACCGGCCGCCATTTTTTCAAATGAAAACTTGGATCACGTGATACTACAAGCTGCCGCTAACCGAGCACAGGCAACCCAAAAAGGTGATACATAAAAGGTGCTCCGCTTCTTCTAATAAAAATATCGACCTCAGAGCCACTTTGGGAGGGTGGTATTGGGGCGAGAAGTGGTTTGCTATTGTTTTCATCACCCGGTGGGATTGAGAACGAAGGATTTTAGCAAGCTGGCACCCTGAAACAAGTATGGTGTTTGGAAATTAAAAATAAGTTGTATATAGCCTCTTTCTCCCATGTTGTTCTTTCTTTGAGTACTGCCCCATCCAATGAAATATCACTGTATCTCAGTTCATCTAGACCCTCCTTTAGCGAACTTAAAGAAAAACAGGTCCGTTATGCCCGCGCGGTCCTAGGTCTGGGGATGTGGCGTGAAAATCCAATGGCGCCTGTGGTGACCTGGGACTGCGCGGGTAACACGGACGTATTTTTCTCTTATTTTTACTTAAGTTCGCCAAAGGAGGGACTGGAAGCAGTCTATAGTTTATCCGAAAACTACTAACAAAATAGGAAAAAAAAATTCTACGGAGATAGTAAATAACAATTTTAATGTTGATATGACTATTTACATATACGATGAAACAAAAGGAATGGGCGCAAGACCTCAGGGGGTATACCCCGCTCGACCGCAAAAAAGCCGCTCTCCGCCCCCTAGTACAGTATACTAGCTCAATGACATTTTGAAAAAACAACTAACTATATACAATAGCCTGGATGAGACATCCACACTAGTCGATCTTCCATTTTCTGGGTTGCTGACCGGCGCGAAATTCCCCAGATCCAAGGAGACGAACAGGAGGCTTATAATCTAATAGTGCGTTCAAGCTGAGCGGTTGCCACGATTTTCCAGCCATTTTCTTAGATTTTCCGTCCTCGCGCGCGGTTACAGGAGCCGACACAGTTCCCCGTATATTGTTCCCGATACTCTTCGCGAGTGTGGTTGTTTCTGTTTTTGGCGCGGGTTGTTTGGATGCTATTCCGGGAGCGTGGTGTCTGGCACTGAACCCGCCTTTGCACGTCGCCATTTCTTCCGTGAGGAAAGTGATCTTTTCGCCATCGAGGACATATGGTTGTTCCACAAAACACTCTTCTTCCTCTACGTTTGGAAGGAACGGGGGCCACGTTTCGAAATCGGACAACGACAAGACAGCAGGAAGAGCCTAGAGATAAAAGAAATCACTACCATACATTTACAAGGAATGTGTATTACATTTACATTGAAGCCAAACAATTGTCTATATGAGGTTATTCAGTAGTTTTAATAGCATTCATATCAACCGGGACTCTTTACCCGGTTGTAGAGAATAGCTGTAGCAGACCTCGAATTATTGGGGGAGGGGGGGACACGATACAGACACATTAAGAATACAATAAGGGGGGAACAGCCACGCCCCTTCTGGTCATCTCCTTATAATTTTTTTTAAATATGGGGGGGGAGGGGCCCCCTGCTACGGCCCTGAGTGTATGCTGTAGTGTAGGCTTAAATTCAGCTAAGAATAAATGCTTTCCAACGTAACAACTTGCAGTTGGAAAGCGTTTTCATTACGGTCCTGAGTATGGGTTATCACATTACGTGATCTTTTGTGTAAATATAACAACTATTTTTTATTTTGTAAGATTACGTAACTACTTTAGCACTACATATCCTATATATTCGATAGAGATATGATAATTATTTCCTCTCGCATGTTGGACGCTAGTACCACTGTGTAACCAAACTTCATGGTATATTAGATTAAGGCCTTAATTCTCGAGGCTATATAATCAACGCATTCGATTGAGGAATACGTTCCCGGGTTTTTTGCCTATAGGGTTTTATCCAGGTTTTCGTATCGGACGTGTGAATTTTAAGTTGTATTTTCATAAGATTATTGATATTTTTGAATTGTGTAATTGCACTTGCACTTAAGTAATTGTGTAAGTGCACTTACTGCAAGTAATATGTTAGGTATTATAATTTTTAAGTTAAGAATATTTCCTGCATTGTATTTATATACCACGTTTGATTTCTAATAAAACGTGAAGTGGTACCAGTTCGCAGGCACCCAGCACGAGTCACACACATATGGTGTTCTGTTGTTTTTTGCGCCTTAGCGTGCGGCTACCGAAGGGTAGTAATGAACAAGCTGAAACCTTTCGGAGAATAGTCAATCCGCAAGTCACGATGTCATAGACTAAAGGCTAGTAACTTCTTTTTTAAACGGGAAATGACACAAGACTAAGTACCTTTCGCGGCTGTATCTGATTAGGGTTGTATCGGGGAGGGCGAACAGTGCCCTCGTTTGCATCCGCTGACTCCATATTCTTGAACAGCAGGCGCGTTTTATCCTTGTTCATATGCGCCACGCGATACATGAGGTCAAGGCGATGGAGCGCGAAGTGGATGTCTTTGATGAGATGGCTTTCGCTCAGCTGGTCCTCTGGGATCTAACAAAGATTAGAAAGTAATAATAATATATAATCAGGGCCTTCGCAGGGGATTGGGCACTAGGGTCACGTGCCCTCCCCCCAATATTTCGACAGCTCTGATATTTTTTTATCAATATCGACATACACAAGGTTGTGAAATTCTTGATTTGGAATCATGCTCTTGTATCAAGGACTCACCCTTTCTTTGTTTTTGTCTATGAAACTTCTCTCAAATACGGGGATATTTGCGTGCACGCACTCTCTCAAGAACGAGCGATAAGCGTTCTAGGACGAAAGATAAGAACATTAAATATATATGAGAAAATACAACGATATATAATATGAAAAACCACATTGATCTCCAAAATCAAGTAAACACAAAGAGCCAGAAATGCCTGGGTTGTGTAAAAAAAGAGTCCGTGCGTACATTTGAACACTGACCTGTTGGTAGCCACTTTCTATGGGTTCTACAGCTCCTACGATCTCGCCAGTCCCGATAGGGTGCAAGAGCACTTCAACTATTCATCGGCGAACGAACGTTTAAAACAGAATTGGCATGATAACCAGTTTATTTTGTTTCATTTACCTTTAATTCAGTTGGTATTGAATCCTCTTGTTTCTCGAGTTTCTTTTGTGACTTCCCTCGCAGCAACCCCCATAAGTCGTGCGCACCCATTCCACCTAAAAAAAAAAGTTTTTTCGCTCAACGAGACTGAGAGGGTAACAATTCATTCTTTTTGATGATGCTCCGCACTGCGAGATTCGTAATGCATTTTTCGCGGCTTGTTAACAGGCCACCAGGTTACTGTTTGAACGACGGTACTGGCTGATTAAGCGGCTTAGTGAGTGAGTCAAAACTCAAAAGAGTGGGACCTGAATACCTAGCGCAAAGCATTAAACTTAGAGAATCACAACTATCCTGCAGGTAAGCTACGTTTGTCTGTTTTTTTTTTTTTGTTTTCTTGGAAGTATTCATAACTTGGTTTTTGTTGATGATAAGATAAATCCTTCTATACTGTCGCTCCCGCGGAGCCTTTCAAAGGTGACATTAGGCATATCAAATTTCACTTCAGTGTCATCCCCCCCTACAGTTTTCTTGTTCAGAAAGGGCGCTAGAAAATGGGCCATCGTTTTTTATATTTACAGATTACTTACGGTGTTTATGTACAAGCGGATCCAAACACTTTTTAGCCCCTTCACGAAAAGTCGGCTTGAGGAAAGCCTCGGCTTCTGGCCCTAACAAAGCTTGAAGTTGAACCTCCACTGACTCGTTTATAAGATCGTTAAAGTTATCCGCCAATAAGATGCTCTCGCCAACAGTGCCATCGGCGCTTGTGCGGCTAACGCTCGCCCGAGTCTCCCGAGATCTCGTAGGAGTCTCGGATATGGATAGCCGTGGCATTCTGATGGGCTGGTGACTGCTGATAACACGTGTGTGCGACTTGAGAGACCTTGACTTCAACTTTTCTTCAGCTGGGAAAATAACAAAAGGAAAGTGTGTGTTAAAATGAGGCATAATCCTAAACCAGAAAACTTTTTTTTAAATTTTCTCTTCTTTTCACCGTAGTAGGATACATATATAGTCAGATAGTTGTTAAAACGGTTTAAAAAAATTTGTCCTATAAGATTCGGTTGACCTATGTATCTCCACAACCTACTTGGCTTTCTAAAACTGTCTTCAATAATATTATACACGGATATTTCTGATTAAAGAAATTTGGAGAGCGTGTAATCAGGTATTAAAGGCCTCCAAATCTCAAATTTTCCCCGGACCCCAAATGTCCTCCACTGCTTCTGTGACGGTGAGTTATCTTGTCTTCCAAAAAAAAAAAAAAAAAAGGTGCCATAGATTTAATACAACTGAGTTAACTAACGAGTTACCAATTTTTCAGTTTTCTTATTTTACTCTTTTTTTATATTTCTCAAAAATTTCATTCATCCAAATTAAAATGATAGACTTGTTGCCCCAAAAATGGAAATATTTAAAAAGATAAGAAGAGATTGCACCTTATTTACATTAATGTCAACACACAAATAGGTCTAAACTAACATATTATCCTAAAGTCACATCAAAACCTACCTAGTACATCATGAACAAACTTGGAGTAGCGTTTATTTCTTTCTTGTCTGGCAAGCAATTGGGTCTTCTTTATCTATGAAACGAAAGTGAGAGGTGAAGTCTTTCAAACACATTAAAAGGAAAGTTTTGTTTCAGGTTGCTAGGATATATGCCAAGCAGGTTACTAATATAAAGATTAACATAAATTCTATATTTATAATTCCTATTAAATGTTACTGTAGAGAATACTTTATATGAAGTTTTTTAACACTAAAACAGCACAAAGTATTATCAGTATTTTTTGCTCTGATTTTCAAGATGTCAAATCTGGCAAACACTTTTATTACCATTTCTTGAGAAATAGGAAAATTTATTAATAAAATAAAGCCTGCATGATGCATAATTGATCATTGTAAACACCAGAGGGCCTTCAAGTCATCTAGAATAATTTACTTTGAAATTAAAATTGTAACTAAAAAAAACTGTAGTGAAAGCTGCAGGAAGTAATGTTTTGGCTCAAATAATTCTCCTTCCCATTTTCTATGACTGTAAATGGTCACAGAAAAAAAGAAAGACACTGCAATTGCATGTTTTGGCTACTTTTTGGAGGTGCAAAGGGGAGGCTTTCAAAGCAGGGTGCATTCATATGTAGTTTCAGACTTAGATCTATAAATAACAATCCATGTCTTTTTTTTTTTCAAATATACCCAAGAGCTACTCTTATCCTTAATAGAAAGCTCACAATGTTTCTTTCAATGTATAAAAATGGTGTTTATTAAATAATTTGTGGCTGAGGGATGGGGTGTTAGGAGGGGGGGGCTCCTTCAAAGCGAGGTACCTTTAGGAAGCTTGGAGCTAAAAGAAGTATCAACAATTAACATTAAGTTTTATTTTTCAGATACTTTTGGCAGAGACCAAGATTTCATCCTCAAAAAAATAACTAAGGTAGAAACTTAAACTTACCAACCCCAAAAATATGTAACCCTTAATTCTGTTTACCCCTCAAAATACCAGAAAACATTTTTAACTGTTAAAAATACTTTCCTATGTAGCAATGTCAAAAGTTGAATATATATATAACTTCCAACAACATTCTTCTACTTTATGTTTACAGAAAAGTCTTCTTTCTAAAATAGGATAAGATAATGAACCAACCAAAAATATCAACAGATTTTTCTACAAATTAAAAAACATTCAGGGAAATATTTCATCTCCCATAAAGGATGAGAAAAATATATGTCAACCCCCCCTCCCCCCCATAATGCTTATGCTTATTTTTTATTTTACCTAGTAACTTGGGTTAAAAAAGCTAAAAGTTGACTTGTTTACCCAAAAAGTGCTCTCTGATCAAAATAGTGCCCCCGAACCCAAATTACGCTAAAAATAAGCCGAGCACAATCTGGAAAGGCCTAGACGCAGCATCTGCTAGTTCTGTTAAAACAAACCTGTTGTTGCTGCTTGTGTAATCTGGACTGCTTGACTTTATACAACTCATCTTGTTGCTGGATAAGGGCATGCTGTAGTGTCACTTTGTCTTTTAGATACCCGTGCCGATCTTCTCTCTCCTCATGTTTTACCTGATGCCACAACTCATAGAGCTTTAAAAGTTTCTGTCGAGAGAGATGAAATTATGAGTCAGCCCTGGAGGACAGATAAAACAAACAGGAAACAAGAGGGGAGGGGTACAATAAATGCCTGTCATTTTCACGATTCACGATAAACGGATCACGAAAATAACCTTTACCGCCCCTGATCTCCAGGGGCTGTTCACAGAAAGATGACTTAGCTGATAATGAAAATAATATATATAATGCATATAATATCTTGATTTTAAATATTTATACTTAGAAATGGTGGTAAAATTGTGCAAACCTCCTGTCTTTCTTTGGCTGCCCTTTCTTCTTCTTGCTTCTTTTTCAAAGATGCCGCTTTTGAGATCTTCTTGGAGTGAGTGGTAGTTGAATTCGCACTTAGTAATCTTGGTTTACAAAAAAAGAAATGCTTGTCACTAACGGCATTTAGGGTTGCTGAGTAACAAACCTGAATAATTAGAACTAAGGCTGTGTTCAAGATGTTTAAAACTTAAACTGAGTCGGTTTTTGGCCAAAGCAAATTACGATGAGGACAAAATCTCGACCTTTTTCACGATCTTCTAATTAATGGAGAAGAAAGAGGCTCTTTCTTCACAATACGAATCTGCATTGAGCTTGATAAAAATCACGGAGTTATGTCTTTTCAATATTGCTTCAGCGGCAGCAAAAATTCCACAAGCAACAGACAACAATATCAGCAGGACAACAAATCAGTAACACTGCGTGCCATTAGAATATTCGAACGATCACTTACTTTTTTGATAGTTTGTGCGTGGTTTTCCTCGATTCCTCTGTGGCTGGAGTAAAAACAGCCGGCACGGACATTTTAAAGTCGTTATAGTTACATTTTATAGCTAATTTTCAAGAAACAGAAAGAAAGTAAACACCGAAGTCATTTCTACGTCGAGTGTTCACAAACATCGAGTCAAGGCCTCATGGCAATGTTACCATGGTAACACCTGGTTTCCGTAGCTTTGTTATTTTTATAAGAACGTCCAGGCTTAGTTTCACCGAATTTTAAGAACATGCTAAGAACATGCACAGGCTCAAATAGAAGCAAAATATTACTTTATTAGTCTGATGCGTTCTAAAATGCAGTGTCAAATTGGTTCATCAATACAACAACCTCTATTATTGCTATTGGTCATTTGTGTAATTTTCTTCCTAATAATTCATTGGGTACTATATTTAAAAGCACTAAAATTTAATTAATTAATTAATTAATTAAAATTTAATTTAAAAATAAAAAATCCATAAAAAATTTTGGTTGCTTTTTTATTACGGGGTCCCTGTGATAATACCTCGAAGGAGTCTGGTACTGAAATACTTTGCCGCTGCTCGTTTCACGCAGACGCCTCTAGGCTTAATCTTCCAATCAGAGGCCGCCAAATATGAAGGCCGCATTGGTAATGTGAAAAACTTCACCGGCTTTCCACTTCCTACGAAACATTTACGCACGAATTCTTATTGTATGTTGAACTAAAGAAAAACAGTCTAAAATCATGAAGCTTCAGGTTTTAGCAGCACTACAAGTTCTCGTATGTGTAGTGTTTTGGACGGCTGAGGCGGCGCTAAAAGAAGAAGAATGCGAAGGTACATAGAGATGTCACAGCTTCTTCTGATGTGATTCATGAATCGAAGATGTTTTGTTGAATAGAAACACTTTCTCCCATCTTCTCATCTTTTTATTGCATCAGCTTTAAGTAATTTTTGACAAGCCGTTGCTTTCGTTTCTATCAATTCTATGATTTGCCTTTGTAGAGTACGTTATCAATTAACTCTACTATTTTCATTCACATGGCAGAAATTTTTTTTTTTCCTGAATTGATACGTAGCTGCAGTATTTACAAAGGGGTATAAACTTGATGCATCGATTGTAAAAAAAGTGTTTCAGCCTCGCAATGTTATTACTCAAAGCTAAGGAGATTCTTATTGATTAGTGGTACAGTGTACTCAGCTGGGGAAGTTTTTCTGTTCCCCCCTATGCACTGTGTGACACAACAGTGCAATTGTGTTCATGACATCACATGGATGCTTCGACTCATATTTCGTTTCATTTCCAGTTTGTGTCAAATTTCTTACAAAAGTGAAGAATTCATTAGATTCCAGTGAAGAGGGAAATGTTGATAAAATAGAAGCTAAACTGAAGAAGGCTTGTAAAAAGGCTAAGACAAAAGACAACAGATTTGTAAGTGTTTCTTCCTTTTAATTTAATCAAAAGAGCTAGGGAGATATGTATAACTCATATTATATATTTATTCATATATAAATAACAACAATAACAATAACAACAACAATGATGATGATAATTATATCTTTTTATCGAGCTCATTGCAGAACAAAGTTAATTACACTGAATTTCAATTGAAATGACTTTGTATCAACATTTATAAAATAACGCCAGTGTATCTTGCACGCTGATTGGTCAAGAGCTTCAAATAAGCGTGTCTGTAAAAAATCCAAAGCCTTTAACCTTGCTAGTCAAAATCTCACTGGGTTACTGCTATTTAAATGCTGATTATTTTGCTGAAGGATCTCACTCTTCTTTTTTCGCAGTGCTATTATATAGGTGGTACTGAGGATGCAGCTACTGGTATGTTGCAATCTGTTACAAAGCCTATGAGTTACTCTAAACCTATAGAAAAAATCTGCCAAGACCTGAACAAGAAAGATAACCAGATCTGTCATCTACAGTATGGTAAGTGAAAATTCACAATCTTTTTTACTTTTGTTTCTCTTTAAGTCACAGTTAGTCTAAGTTACACTAGTGGTCTATCATTAATGCTGCATTCTGATTGGTTGACCTACAAATAGGCCATAAGCCCCCAAATAGCCAAACATTTTTGTCTATACAAATTGACCTAACTAGTGCAGACCATACCCAGGATTTTTCTTTTTTTCCGGGGGAGAGGGGGGGGGGGGGGGCCTGGAAGGGGTTGAGTTTTCTGATAAAAATCTGACCACCCCCTACCCTGGGTACCAGAGCCCCCAGACTTCTCTCATCCAGTGACGCTCAGCCAGTTGCTGCATTTTGGCTGAGCGTCGCTGGACGAGAGAAGTCTGGAGGCTCTTGGTACACAGGGTAACCACCCCGAATGACATATCAATCAATGACTGTCGTTTTTCTAAATGTGATGTTCTAAAACATTAGTTTTAACAGAAGTTTTTAAAACAATATTGACTGATGTGATAAAAAAGGGATTTTTAATGCCATACAGGACTTTTTGTGGATTTTTCCACAAAAAGTTTGACACATTATGATATACCAGAGTGATCTAGAATGCCAATTTATCTTGTGCTTTAAAGTTATATCTACAACTAGCATGTTTATTGCAGACTGGAAGTCGATTTTCTGCCATTGTGGGGGGGGGGGGTGCAAACGCAACCCGTGCACCCCCTCTGGGTATGGGCCTGTAGTGTAATAAATATACTTACAGTATACTTAAGAAGGCCTGGAATCCTACATGAAAACTAAAAATATATTTACTGTAATAATAATAATGCTTCTGCATTATCTCCAATCCATCACCTTAAATTTTGTTTGATATAAAATCCTAAATATATAAAGCAGTATAAATGACACCTTCAGGCGTTTATGAGCTTCAATCTAATTTACAAAGCTGACCACATGAGCATTGATAGCCATTCTCTTTCAGAACAAAAGATTGATCTCAAGAATACGAACTTGAAGAAACTAAGGGTGAAGCAGCTGAAGAAGATCCTGAATGACTTTGATGAGCAGTGCCATGGATGTGTAGAAAAGGCAGATTTTATAAAAAAGATAGAAGATGTTATGAAAGACCACTCTGAGCTTTGAGGACAGCATAAACTTCTACAATTATCTTATTGTCAAAAATTCTTCTCATTCCAGCACCTCTCATTATATATCGTTTTTTTCCATTAGACCATTTTATGAAAGACAACTGTTTATTACAATTGCCTTCCATGCATTATAAAAATATTCCTATATTTTACATAGGATCCTTTCATAAAAAACTCTTCCAATTCCATAGGATTTATTTAAAGAAACATGAATGTTTCTGATGATGTTCAAGGTTTTACATTTGCAAGCACAGTATGAGATTTCTATATCTACTTAACAGTGAATGGTGTATTGTTAGCTATAAATAGAAATTGTAGTTAACCTGGACTGCAAATATTACTGTTTGTATACAATAAACAAGGAATTTTGCATGCCGTATTGATAAAGAGACCCTCATTGCATCACATCAATCTCGCGCTATGTCAGGGCTCTCGAGGATTCCCCTAAAATCGTCCCAGGATGCTGTTCGCTTTTCAATCCTACGCGCAACGTAAGAATGGCAAATAGTGCAGAGCCCACAAATGGAATTTACACCCACAAATGTAGAAAAAAAACGCAATTGTAATAAGAAGCTGCCCACAAATGTAGTTTCTATTGGAGCATTGTTGCGCTCAGTCTGAGTGAGAGCTCTAGAGGCATAGGCAATGGGGTGTCCCTCTTGTGAAATGACTGCCCCCAGGCCTATGTTGGAAGTGTCACTTTCAATGGTTACCTCTTTGTTGATATCATAATAGTGTAATACCGGTGCTTTGGTGATCATCATCTTGATCTTCTCAAAGGCTTCCTGATGCTGTGGCAGCCAGTCAAACACTGCGTCCTTGTCAGTCAGACGTCGGAGAGGTTCTGCAACCGTGCTTAGCTGAGGAAGGAATTTGGACAAGTAAGTGACAACACCAATGAGGCGCTGGACGCCTGCAATATCAACAGGCTGCGGCATCTCACAGATGGCTTTCACTTTATCTGGATCAGCAGAGATTCTGTCTGCGCTAAGGACATGTCCTAAGTAGGTCACCCTGTCCAACTTGAATTTGAGCTTCTTTGGGTTGAGCTTCAGGTTGTGTTCTCTGCATCTATCCAGTAGGTCTTTGAGAGCCGCATCATGACATGCCATTGCTTCTTCTTCTGTTTCACCCGTTCCATAGATGATGATGTCATCATGGACTGCTGCGATGTTTGGAAGGCCTTCAATACATTCATTGATTCTGCGCTGGAACTCTTCTGGGGCGGACTTGATCCCGAATGGCATTCGCAACCACCTGTAACGGCCATAAGGTGTCCAGAATGTTGTGAGGTAGCTTGATGGCTCGTCCAAGACAACTTGCAGAAATCCATCTTTTGCAGCGACTACTGAGAATACCTTGGCATTGTTCAGTTTGGGTGACACTTCGTCAATAGTTGGAGTTGGATAATGGTTTCTAATTATGGCCTTGTTCAACTCTGATGGGTCTAGGCATACTCGTAGCTTGTTTGGCTGTCGGACTACCACCATGCTGCTTATCCATGGCGGTAGTTACTTTAGCGATTACTCCCATTTCCTCAAAATCCTCAATCTTCTTCTTCAATTCATCCTGTACTGGGATAGGGACACGCCTGGGATTGTTCTGCTTGGGTTTCACAGTTGGATCTGTTTCTATGTGGTATGTACCCGTCAGCCTTCCAAGTCCACTGAAGACATCCTTGTAGTCATGTAAGACATGCTGTTTTGTAAGGGGTTCTTTTGGACCTGGCTCTATTTGGTGGACACATTCTTCATTGAATTCAAGAAGCTTAAGTGCTTCGCAGACTCTGCCTGAGAGTAATGACGTTGGTGCCTCTTTGATTATCTGGGAGTGAACCTTTCTTCTGATCCCATTTGCTGTGCAGTGAAGCTTGACTTGCCCCATAGGTTTGATGGTTGACTGATTGTAGGCTCGCAGCTCAGTTTGGGACTGCTCGGGCTGCTTCTTGGTCAGCTTATTGTAGTCGTTAAGGGATAGTGTGCTGCATGTTGCTCCGGTATCAAGCTGAAATTTGATTGACTGCCTGGCCGTCTTATCTCCTGTCACAGCTAACACTCGTGCAAAATACTGCCTTTTCTTCTGGTTTGACTGAATGGTATACAGGCTGTCATTGCTGGAGAATTCATCATCATCGTCACTGCATGAGCTCTCTTCTAGTTGGTGTACGTTTTGTTTACCTCTTCTAGCCTGCTTGCCTGGCTTCTATTGAGGCTGGCTCGCTATATGATCTTGACGAGTGGACATGCAAACTCTAGCAAAGTGATTCTTCTTGCTGCATTTACTGCAGACCTGCCCAAATGCTTTGCATTTTCCAGCGGCATGGCTGTCACCACAGTACTTGCATTCTGTGATCTGCCTCGGCTTTGATTTGGACTTGTTTATCACCCACATTTACACCATAACCTTACAAATTTTAAATCGACCTCCGCACCACTACCATTTTAACACACACAGACCCATCACGCTAAATTATAAGCCTTATCTACTCCACATCCCCCTCACCACCACTCTTACCTATACACCGTACCAATTTTTCCCCCACCAACACAGCCATTAGCCATCTCCCTACTACACCATATTATTATTATTATTATTATTATTATTATTATTATTATTATTATTATTATTATTATTATTATTATTATTATTATTATTATTATTATTATTATTATTATTATTATTATTATTATTATTATTATTATTATTATTATTATTATTATTATTATTATTATTATTATTATTATATAATAATAATAATAAAAAAAACGGAACATTGAGGAGCTTATTCGAGAGGGCAGGACTATACAAAGGGGTCTTGTGCAGTTCCACCGAAAAAAGGATGCTCCCCAGAACACAGCAAAAGTGTTTGCGAAGCTCGTTATGGAAGGGCAAATAAACTCCGCCTTGCGTTATCTCACTGAAAGTGTTTGCGGAGGTGTCTTATCCTTGACGGACGACGTAATGAGGCAGCTACAGGAGAAGCATCCTAATGCACAACCTGCTAAGTTGGGATCCCTGTTGTTTGGCCCAGCAGAAGATGTACACGAGTCAATCTATAGTGAGATCACAGGGGGAATGATAAGAGAGGCAGCATCGAGAACTAAGGGCGCTGGAGGACCATCTAATGTAGACGCGCACGGTTTTCAAAGAATCCTCGCCAGCAAATCATTCAAGAAATCAAGCTCGGACCTGTGCGACGCACTCGCCTTGCTTACCCGTCGTTTATGCACAGAGTACACCGATCCTATGACTATCGAACCGATACTAGCGAGTCGCCTTATCCCACTAGATAAAGGCAAAAGTGAGGTCCGACCAATAGGTGTAGGAGAAGTGTTGAGAAGAATCATTGGCAAGTGCGTAACGAAGGTGCTCAAGCAAGACATAGTGGAGTCGAGTGGCTCGCTTCAGGTGTGCGCCGGGCAAAAATCGGGGAGTGAGGCTGCGGTCCATGCAGTATATAATCTATTCCAACATGAACAGACAGATGCTGTGATGTTAATAGATGCTTCAAACGCATTTAACTCGGTCAATCGAGCTGTCGCCCTTCATAATATTCGGGTCCTGTGCCCAACGCTGGCCCCTTTTGTAATTAACACCTACCGCCTACCAGCACGGCAGTTTGTAGCGGGAGGCAAGGAGCTTGTATCAGCTGAGGGCACAACTCAAGGTGATCCGCTCGCAATGAGCATGTATGCCCTCAGCTTACAACCACTCATATCTCGCCTACAAGCAGCAACTCAAGTCAACCAATGCTGGTTCGCAGATGATGCAACAGGATGTGGGTCACTGGATGACGTCAGGCAGTGGTGGGATACCCTTCAAAGTTCGGGACCGGATTTAGGATATTTTCCTAATGCTGTGAAGTGTTGGCTCGTAACTAAGCCCGAGAAAGAGGAATCTGCAAGGAAAATCTTTGAAGGAACTGGAATCAATATCACTACGGAAGGTCGCAAGCATCTTGGAGCGGCGCTCGGTTCCAGGCCCCATCTTGAACAGTACGTGGATAGCAAAGTTGATGAGTGGGTGGGGCAGGTGACAAAACTCGCTGAATTTGCAGTTTCGCAACCTCAAGCCTCCTACGCAGCGTATACGTTTGGCTTGAAGCACCGTTGGACGTATTTTTTGAGAACTCTGCCGGATATAGAGGATCTATTGTTGCCTCTAGAACGTGCCATACCAGACACCTTGATACCCTCTCTAACAGGGCGCACGTGTACTCAGGCAGAACGTGATCTCCTCGCCTTGCCAGTGAGGTTTGGAGGCCTGGGTATAACAAATCCCGCTGATGAGGCTTCTCTCGAATTTACAGCTTCAACGAAGGTCTGTGGTCCGCTTGCAGAACAGATAAAACAGCAAACGCATGTGCTGCCGTGTGACGATGCCATACAAGAAGCACAGCAAGAGGCGCGCAGAGAGAAGAACGAGTACCTGAAGTCTAGATGCGCGGAGGTGAAAAGCTCTTCACCTGTTAATATGCTAAGAGCAGTGGACCTTGCTACTCAGAAAGGGGCTTCAAGTTGGCTTACCGTTCTGCCATTAAGAGAGATGAGCTTTGATCTCAACAAACGAGAATTCAGAGACGCTCTAGGTTGAGATACGACTGGGAGATCCCCGAGACACCATCTATCTGCGTTTGCGGGGACACATTCGACGCAGATCACGCAATGATTTGCAAGAGAGGCGGGTTTGTAATCCAACGCCACAACGAGCTGAGGGATTTGGAGGCGGAATTGCTGAGTCTGGTGTGTAAAGATGTGCAAACAGAGCCTGTTCTACAGGACATCACAGGAGAAGAGCTTAACATGGGAGCTAATACCGCTCGAGACGCACGACTGGACATTGTAGCAAGAGGTTTCTGGGAGAGGCAGAGGCAGACATTTTTTGATGTACGAGTTTGCCATGCTAATGCTGAATCCTATAGAGACATGAACATTGACCAGATATTTAGGCAACATGAAACAGAAAAGAAGCGTCAGTACGCTACTAGAGTGTTAGAAGTAGAGCAGGCCACTTTCACACCATTAGTGTTTGGCTCGACAGGGGGAATGGCAAGCGAATGCCAACAGTTTCACTCCAGGCTAGCGGAGCTCATTGCCGAGAAGAAGGGAGAATTATACTCAACAACCATGTCCTGGATCCGTGCAAAAGTTTCGTTCGCCATTTTAAGATCTGCCCTTCTGTGTCTACGTGGTTCAAGGAGCCCAAGGCGAGCACATGTAAATATATATGACAATGACTTTGAAATTCAGAAACAGAGAGCAAATATTTTTTAAATGTATTTTTGTATTTTTTTTAATCACGATTTTTAATAGTATAGCTCAATTTTGTAAATAATCAAATTCTAATGAGTCAAGAAAAATCATTTATAAAAGAAATATTTAGTAATTCTAAAATTGTAAATTGAGTTGTTTAAGTAAGTTACAATAAAGTTATTATTATTATTATTATTATTATTATTATTATTATTATTATTATTATTATTATTATTATTATTATTTTTTTTTTTTTTTCTTTTTCACCTACCCACCACACTACCACAACCTATTCTATAGTCCCACTTTATCTTTTCACCACCCTCCACCACCTTCTAGTCTAACCTATCCACCTTTTCACCGTAATTACATTACTACCATCTCCACTCTACATTAACCTTATTAGCCATCCTTCACCATCACTCTCCAACATCACCATACCATATGATCACACCCACCTCACTACCACACCACTTTAGGCCCCTACGTCTTGGTACGAATACCCGATCCAAACCAAAAACAAAAAAAAGGGTTTGCTAAAACAAACTCATATATATACCTTTTCCACTCGCAGTGAGCCTGGGGTTACCTTTCGTGGCTAAAACATCACAAGAAATACACAGCTGTTGAACTCAACAACTGAAGTCCGCCATTTCTTCAAGCCAGAAAGGGGTCGGAGCAAACCCTTTTATACCGGAACTCCGTGTTGAACTCCATTTTCTTTCCATTTTCTTTTCACCCCCGACATGCCCACGAGGCATTTCAAATAAGGTTATACAGCACAGGGAGCCCATCCCAATATATTACTGTTAGCCCCCCCTCCCCCCAGCAGAGCAGAGCTAGTACAATACTGAGAGACAATTTCACTCTGACATATCGAGAAAATTTAGCCAAAAATTGTCGTTTTTTTGCAAAACGCGGTCATTTCCATATAAGGAAACTAATATATTCTTTATTTGGAAAAGCTGCATGATTCTTGTAATTTTTAAGTTTGTCGTATCGCAGGGGCTTCGTCAACTTTATGACTTGTAATCAGAAGAGAAAAACAGTGACTTTGACCATCTTTAGTCTATAGAGAAAGTATCCGAAAAGACACTAAGATTCCTCGGTACCAGACCCCCAAAACGACAACGTTTTCTTCATATGACCTAGTGAGAAAATATCCCACGAACAAAAACAGACTTCGACTGTCTAGTCCTGGTACTGTACTGTAAAAAACACCGACGGTAAATAATTTCCCAACCTGGAGAGCTTTTTAGGAAAATCTGCCGGGAAATTATTACTCGTCAGGTCTGATACAGAGGGGTGTATTATTATAATGGTGTAATCCGGAATAACTGTTAATTCAATGCAACAATTCCTCAATTTAGATAGCATATTATAAGCGTATTTTCCAGGCGGCAAGTGAAGGATTTTGAATTCTAGACCATTTAGCAATAAATATCCCTAAAAAAAAAAACGACTTAGGTGCGACATTTCACTCTCTCCCAGTAGTATTCCATGCCCTAGAGCTCAGTGCGCATGACTAACTTAACATTTTGCGTCCAGTAGAGTTTGTTTCTACTTGTTCCGCTACGCTTTTCTAAAAAAAGACTCATTAACACATACCAAAGATGTGCCAGTGATTCTACTAGAGATCAAGCTGTTTTGTTAACTCCAATATGAAGGAAACACGAATTAAAGTTATTCTTGGTGTTCTCCTGATGTTGTACCTCATCAAAGATACCTCGACGACTTTACAAACAGCGCCAGGAGAGCTAGCAAAAAAACTGGCAGAATTGGCGATCAATGGTTTAGGAACAAGCGAAATGCAGGTAAACTTTTAAGTATTAACATACTTTTTTCGATTTTGGAAATTTACTGTTTTTTACTGATTGTTTCTAAAACTTGTGGAAAGTGTGTTTCAATCATAATCTGTCATTTCAACCAATCGAATCTCTAACCGCCATGCAAATGTGTGTAGAGGTGATATGTTCGCTTGTAAATAAGCTATGAAAGAGGGGAATGACACAAGAAAAAATGTAAAAATGACAAGAACCGTAAAAGGAAGCAGAGTATACGTTTGTCGATTAAAGATGTGAATTTCTCATCAAAACAATTGATAAAATACTTAGGTTATAGTAAAGACTTTAAACCTGGAGCATGTGTGAGACTATTATCTGTCATACCGAAGTTAGTATTCTAAAAATATAGTAGTACACCTTTTGCTGTTCAAATAACGGGAAAGGGACATTCATTTGTGCCAAAATTTACATCGTACGCTCATCAACATCTCACATCTCATTAAATATTCGTGAACATTCATTAGCATCAACAGAGAAACTATAACGCAATTGGACATTTCAATTCCAATGGAACGAACATTCTTTTACGCGCATTGACTATCAGTAGCGTATATTGATGAACGTACAATCTGAATACACGTTAACGATACAACGTTTGGCACAAACGAATGAATCACAAGAGTGTCTGGGTCGTAAGAATTAAAGTAATATTCTAGTATTTGGCAGATTTGAACAAACTTATAGAGTTGAAGTTAGTCAGATTTAGTTAACTAAGAGAAAAAGTTTCATATTCTAGTTATGCGGATAAAAATGATTTCTGATACGACGTAGTTTTGCATTTAAATTAGATGCACTTGATGCAGTTGAGCGAAGATATTGTTTGCCATTTACAGATGGAAAATGTTTTTGTTCAGAGGCTTACTTTCATAATTTGACGTATCTTGCGAAACAAATATACGTAGCATGTATATGCCACATATGTCTTGTAAAACCCAAACTGTCGCGATCTCGTACCAGAACAATGAATAAAATACACCAAAAACTGGAAATCGACTCTGCCTAATCTGCAGAGTCGATTTCCAGTTTTTGGTGTATTTTCCACATATGTCTTGTATACCTTTGACATATAAGTCAACTATATGTGGCATATACATCAGGAACATTTCAAAACCATCCATTGTGTTCGCAATTCCCTGTTGTCCGAAAATCACCTAAGCATTTTTATATATATTCCAAATTTTGTTTCCCGAAATGGCTCTTTTTTCTTTAAATACTTTCAAATAGCTTTAAATAGCGATTTTGACCAAATTTACCATGAAGTATTTAAATAGCTGCTAATAAACTACGTAAGAACACTTAATTCGTAGTGTGAACATTTCATAGAACATTGGATATTTCCTCTAAAACCTCAGTGCAAGATCCCCAATATTGAAATATATGATTCAAGAGAATATATACAGTATAAATATCAGTGTTCAGGCCCGTAGCCAGGGGGGTTCGGGTGGTGGTTGGGAGGGGGTGGGGGCTCGGGAAGAATCACTCCCCTACTCATTCGACTGGAAGTTCCGCTCTTATTACGCGAAATTAAGTACCACTATAAGATAGGACGAGCTACCTAAGAGAAAATGCATTATGGGTAAAGAACTCCCGCTCAAGCAAAATAGGTCGTATAATATAAAATTCATCAACATCTATTTTTTCAGCTTGCGAAAAAAAAAATCGGAAAAATATTTAAAAAAAAATATCTAGGATTAAAAGTTTAGGTACTGGTGAATCGCGAAGCTTACTGCCAGACCGTATGCGAATTAGATTTTGTGACGTCACAAGAAGAGTACTTTCGCTTTTTCTCCAGTCATTCTTATCGCTTGCGCGGACTTTGGCTTTTAAGCCAAAGATTTAAAAATCTCGAGAATAAGGCTCGCCATGGCATCAATTTAACCATAAATGATATTTCAGTAAGAATCAAAATGATGACGCCGGAGCATTTTATTCCAAATCGCTAAATGATTTCAACTTTTTTGATAGCGCGCTCGACCGCCATCTTGGATTTCACTCGTAAGAAAAATCACAGACTGGAAGACCGTTTGATGTTCCGAACAATGGACAACGTCGTGCGATACTTGGAGCATATAACACTATTGCTTGGCAGCCTCAACAACGTTCAAATGTAGGATTTGGAGTCGATTTCAACTTTTAACTTGATAGCGCGCTCGACAACCATCTTGGAATTTAAACTCGTAAGAAAGAAATAGAGAATAGAATAACGCCAATCTTTTTGAGTTCGTCCGACGAGACGAATCCATAGCCTCCTCCGCTACGTATTTGAGCCCCCTAGAAAGGGGAATTTGTAAAGGCAAAATGTTTACTTATGCAATGAGAATGTGGAATGGCCTTCCTGTTGGCGCAATCACCCAGCCCACTTTTGACAGTTTTCTGGCATTTATTTAGTTATATAATTAAAGTTTTTTTTATACCTTTATGTTATGGCTATGCCTTTGTGGAGTAATGCATTAAACGTAAAACGTTATGGTAATTAGTGATAATTAGTGTTTACCGGCTCCGTCAAATCGAGAGCCAAAAAGCCGGAATTCTGAAACTAGTAGGGTGTTTTGTAAAATTCATAAAAAAAGAGGTTTTAACCAAATAAAAAAAGGCTTTCTACTTCGCACTCATGAAATAATTTAGTTTTTTTCATAAATTGCTTGAAACTGGCATTCCATCTGTAAAAGTGTGGTACAAAACATGAATGCATTGAATGGGTTTCCCTTCCCATTTTAAATACTTCAAATTAAAAAACTTCCAGTCGATCATGGATACCAGAGCTGCATGAAGCGTTATTCCATCAAGTTTTTACATTCAAGGTACGAATGGATGACAAATTATTTATAATACGTTTATAATGTTAACAGGGATACTATGACAAGCTGACATTCAAGAGCCTGGACCTTAATGGAAACAGTATACTGAATGACCTTGCTACACGGTTCGCTAACAAACTACAGACAAAGGTTACGATAGCGAGAAAGATTAAGGATGCGGTGGAAGTATCTTACGCAAAGTCAGCCACCGTCACAAGTCGCACAGAATGCTGCAAAGCAGACACTAGATGGCTGAAATACGACTCAAGGTTCAGAACTAAAGTAAATTTGGATGAAATGTGCGTGATCATCTCCGGTGCTGCATCTTCTAATCCCAAACAACTACAAGATAATGTCCTCCAAACCATGAAACAGAACATTGAGAACAACCCGACACTGACATGGCAGTACTTTGGCTCAGAAGAAGGATTGTACACCAACTACCCAATGATAAGAGACTCATCAAGCTGCTCTTCGTATGACCCACGCTACAGACCTTGGTACGTGGAGGCGGCGAGTCCGCAGCCCAAGGACGTGATTCTTGTAGTGGATTACAGTGGATCAATGGGTGGCTCTCGGTTGCCGATCGCTAAAGAGGCTGCCAAGACTGTACTAGACACGCTGAATCCACGTGACAGGGTGAGGGCATCCTACTGATTTTAATCGCCTTTTAATCTAGGTGATAGCAATTTCTCTTCGGCCAAATATTAGCTCAGGTTCTTATGCAAATTTCAACTTGAACAAGGAAAAATAGCAAATTGACCCTCTAAAAAAAAAGACTATGCCCACAGCCTATACTATTCAGGCGCGTACCCAGGATTGGCTGAGGGGGGGGGGGGGGGGGGGGGGGGGGTGCGCAGTCATATGAATCATATGGAAAAGGCATAGTATTTGAAGATTCCATTATAAAAAATGACCCACATTTTGTCTGCCAAGAAGGGGGCAGGGGGGGGGGGGGGTGCGCTATTCGAATCTACCGTCATGTTCCGATTAGTTATATTGAGTTCTTTGCAGGTAGCATTTCTCGCTTTCGAGTCTGGTGTCCGGCGAGTCAAAGTGACCAGTGGTGACGCTAAGGATGAGAAGTGCTTCGAATCCAGCCTGGCAAAAGCGTCCCCTGTCAACATAGACATCCTGAAGAAGTTTTTGGATGGAGAGTATGCCAGCGGTGAGAATTATAAATGTCAATAAGGTTTCTGTCAATGGGCTACAATTTCTCCTAGTTCACCATATTTAGCAAATTGACATTTACATTTAGCAGCATGTTGTAGACAATACCTAAGTGGCACTAAAATTACGATGTTATGGTGTACATAGACGACGGAATACATTCAATACCGACAACAAAGCTCAACTCAGATTTGCTTGACCTTTCTCAAGAAATATGGAATACTGTGAACTCACTAGGTCGACAATATACTTGGTTATTTTTTTTATAAATTGAAAACTGTCGGGTATTTATTCCATTGAAGACCTTTCCCGACTGTCGGGCATATAGCCACTGCGTTTATCAAACAGTTCTATCTATCTATATTAATAGCAGGCGCGTACCCAGGTACCCCGAACGAATAACTAGATTAATGACAAACCAGCCATCATTTTATCTTGCTAAGGTGGTACAATGTACGCCGTTGCATTTAACGCTGCCTTTGACATCTTGGACAAGTACTACAAAGAAAAAAATACCACAAGACGACCCGTGATACTCTTCATGACGGACGGGGCGCCTAATGATGACCCTGGGACCATACTAAACACCGTGAAGATGCGCAACCAGGGCTTATCCACCAAGGCAGACATCTTGACGTTTGGTATGGGCGGTGGTATTAGTCCTGCTGGGGTAGATTTATTGCAGAGCCTGGCAGAGCAAACAATTGACGGGGGCGCGGTGAGTAACCCTGGTGGCTAGCTATTATCCGGGCTCAAGGGGGCGCGGTGAGTAACCCTGGTGGCTAGCTATTATCCGGGTTCAAGGGCGCGCGGTGAGTAACTCTGGTGGTTAGCTATTATCTGGGCTCGAGGGGGCGCGGTGAGTAACTCTGGTGGCTAGCTATTATCCGGGCTCAAGGGGGCGCGGTGAGTAACTCTGGTGGCTAGCTATTATCCGGGCTCAAGGGGGCGCGGTGAGTAACTCTGGTGGTTAGCTATTATCTGGGCTCGAGGGGGCGCGGTGAGTAACCCTGGTGGCTAGCTATTATCCGGGTTCAAGGGGGCGCGGTGAGTAACCCTGGTGGCTAGCTATTATCCGGGCTCAAGGGGGCGCGGTTAGTAACTCTGGTGGCTAGCTATTATCCGGGCTCAAGGGAGCGCGGTGAGTAACTCTGGTGGCTAGCTATTATCTGGGCTCGAGGGGGCGCGGTGAGTAACCCTGGTGGCTAGCTATTATCTGGGCTCTAGGGGGCGCGGTGAGTAACCCTAGTGGCTAGCTATTATCCGGGCTCAAGGGGGCGCGGTGAGTAACCCTGGTGGCTAGCTATTATCTGGGCTCAAGGGGGCGCGGTGAGTAACCCTGGTGGCTAGCTATTATCCGGACTCAAGGGGGCGCGGTGAGTAACTCTGGTGGCTGGCTATTATCTGGGCTCAAGGGCGCGCGGTGAGTAACCCCGGTGGCTAGCTATTATCCGGGCTCAAGGGGGCGCGGTGAGTAACCCAGGTGGCTAGCTATTATCCGGGCTCAAGGGCGCGCGGTGAGTAACTCTGGTGGTTAGCTATTATCTGGGCTCGAGGGGGCGCGGTGAGTAACCCTGGTGGCTAGCTATTATCCGGGCTCAAGGGGGCGCGGTGAGTAACCCTGGTGGCTAGCTATTATCCGGGCTCAAGGGGGCGCGGTTAGTAATTCTGGTGGCTAGCTATTATCCGGGCTCAAGGGAGCGCGGTGAGTAACCCTGGTGGCTAGCTAATCCGGGCTCAAGGGGGCGCGGTGAGTAACTCTGGTGGCTAGCTATTATCTGGGCTCGAGGGGGCGCGGTGAGTAACCCTGGTGGCTAGCTATTATCTGGGCTCTAGGGGGCGCGGTGAGTAACCCTAGTGGCTAGCTATTATCCGGGCTCAAGGGGGCGCGGTGAGTAACCCTGGTGGCTAGCTATTATCCGGGCTCAAGGGGGCGCGGTGAGTAACTCTGGTGGCTAGCTATTATCCGGGCTCAAGGGGGCGCGGTGAGTAACCCTGGTGGCTAGCTATTATCTGGGCTCAAGGGGGCGCGGTGAGTAACCCTGGTGGCTAGCTATTATCCGGACTCAAGCGGGCGCGGTGAGTAACTCTGGTGGCTGGCTATTATCTGGGCTCAAGGGCGCGCGGTGAGTAACCCCGGTGGCTAGCTATTATCCGGGCTCAAGGGGGCGCGGTGAGTAACTCTGGTGGCTGGCTATTATCTGGGCTCAAGGGCGCGCGGTGAGTAACCCTGGTGGCTAGCTATATCCGGGCTCAAGGGGGCGCGGTGAGTAACCCTGGTGGCTAGCTATTATCCGGGCTCAAGGGGGCGCGGTGAGTAACTCTGGTGGCTAGCTATTATCCGGGCTCAAGGGGGCGTGGTGAGTAACCCTGGTGGCTAGCTATTATCCGGGCTCAAGGGCGCGCGGTGAGTAACTCTGGGGCTAGCTATTATCTGGGCTCGAGGGGGCGCGGTGAGTAATCCTGGTGGCTAGCTATTATCTGGGCTCTAGGGGGCGCGGTGAGTAACCCTAGTGGCTAGCTATTATCCGGGCTCTAGGGGGCGCGGTGAGTAGCCCTGGTGGCTAGCTATTATCCGGGCTCAAGGGGGCGCGGTGAGTAACCCTGCTGGCTAGCTATTATCCGGACTCAAGGGGGCGCGGTGAGTAACTCTGGTGGCTGGCTATTATCTGGGCTCAAGGGCGCGCGGTGAGTAACCCCGGTGGCTAGCTATTATCCGGGCTCAAGGGGGCGCGGTGAGTAACCCAGGTGGCTAGCTATTATCCGGGCTCAAGGGCGCGCGGTGAGTAACTCTGGTGGTTAGCTATTATCTGGGCTCGAGGGGGCGCGGTGAGTAACCCTGGTGGCTAGCTATTATCAGGGCTCAAGGGGGCGCGGTGAGTAACCCTGGTGGCTAGCTATTATCCGGGCTCAAGGGGGCGCGGTGAGTAACCCTGGTGGCTAGCTATTATCCGGGCTCAAGGGGGCGCGGTGAGTAACTCTGGTGGCTAGCTATTATCCGGGCTCAAGGGGGCGCGGTGAGTAACTCTGGTGGCTAGCTATTATCTGGGCTCGAGGGGGCGCGGTGAGTAACCCTGGTGGCTAGCTATTATCTGGGCTCTAGGGGGCGCGGTGAGTAACCCTAGTGGCTAGCTATTATCCGGGCTCAAGGGGGCGCGGTGAGTAACCCTGGTGGCTAGCTATTATCCGGGCTCAAGGGGGCGCGGTGAGTAACTCTGGTGGCTAGCTATTATCCGGGCTCAAGGGGGCGCGGTGAGTAACCCTGGTGGCTAGCTATTATCTGGGCTCAAGGGGGCGCGGTGAGTAACCCTGGTGGCTAGCTATTATCCGGACCCAAGGGGGCGCGGTGAGTAAACCTGGTGGCTGGCTATTATCTGGGCTCAAGGGCGCGCGGTGAGTAACCCCTGTGGCTAGCTATTATCCGGGCTCAAGGGGGCGCGGTGAGTAACTCTGGTGGCTGGCTATTATCTGGGCTCAAGGGCGCGCGGTGAGTAACCCTGGTGGCTAGCTATTATCCGGGCTCAAGGGGGCGCGGTGAGTAACTCTGGTGGCTAGCTATTATCCGGGCTCAAGGGGGCGCGGTGAGTAACCCTGGTGGCTAGCTATTATCCGGGCTCAAGGGGGCGCGGTGAGTAACTCTGGTGGCTAGCTATTATCCGGGCTCAAGGGGGCGCGGTGAGTAACCCAGGTGGCTAGCTATTATCCGGGCTCAAGGGCGCGCGGTGAGTAACTCTGGTGGTTAGCTATTATCTGGGCTCGAGGGGGCGCGGTGAGTAACTCTGGTGGCTAGCTATTATCCGGGCTCAAGGGGGCGCGGTGAGTAACCCTGGTGGCTAGCTATTATCCGGGCTCAAGGGGGCGCGGTGAGTAACCCTGGTGGCTGGCTATTATCTGGGCTCAAGGGCGCGCGGTGAGTAACCCCTGTGGCTAGCTATTATCCGGGCTCAAGGGGGCGCGGTGAGTAACTCTGGTGGCTGGCTATTATCTGGGCTCAAGGGCGCGCGGTGAGTAACCCTGGTGGCTAGCTATTATCCGGGCTCAAGGGGGCGCGGTGAGTAACCCTGGTGGCTAGCTATTATCCGGGCTCAAGGGGGCGCGGTGAGTAACCCTGGTGGCTAGCTATTATCCGGGCTCAAGGGGGCGCGGTGAGTAACTCTGGTGGCTAGCTATTATCCGGGCTCAAGGGGGCGCGGTGAGTAACCCTGGTGGCTAGCTATTATCCGGGCTCAAGGGGGCGCGGTGAGTAACTCTGGTGGCTAGCTATTATCCGGGCTCAAGGGGGCGCGGTGAGTAACTCTGGTGGCTAGCTATTATCCGGGCTCAAGAGGGCGCGGTGAGTAACCCTGGTGGCTAGCTATTATCCGGGCTCAAGGGGGCGCGGTGAGTAACTCTGGTGGCTAGCTATTATCTGGGCTCATGGGGGAGGGGGGGGGGGGGCTATCATAATAACAGACTGGGTGATCGTTCGCAAAATCAATTTTAACCCAAGGGATATCACTTTAGGTGTAGTCAATAGCAATTTTTATACCCCTTAGAGATAGTACTGGAAGCACATTTTATGTTTTTGAGAATTTTGTTGCAGCTCTTATAAACCAATAATTCTACTTCAGGTTTGCCTTTCGATTTTCCGATATTTAGTATTCAAGAAATAATTCAAATAAGAGTGGAAAAATAAAAATAAAAATCCAGAACGCATTCTCTGTATGCACATCTCTGTAGGCACCCTCACAAATGATGATACACAGAAACATCAACATTGCAGATACAACAGCTGTATATTTTATAGAATCATCAAAATCTAGATATTCATCATAAACACTGATGCTATGCCTAAATTTATTCTATTTTACAAATTTTTAGCGGATTTATAGCGTTTCGAAGTTTCCCTAACAACGGCCCTCAGAGATGTGTCCCGACACCTTTTAGCCGTTGCTCGAAGTGCCCGCAAATTAGTCCAGGTAACTAAAGCTTCACTAATTATTCCTCAGGAATGTACTTCCTCCTTATATTTGGTGCACAGAAGCTCATTGCGCAATATTGCAAACTAAACAAGGCGGTGCTTGCATTATCGTTGCTATCCCTTTTTTAAAGATATATACGGTGACTTTCGTCGTATTCGGATGAGCCGCTTGACCTTAGGAATTTTTAACCCTGAGAGATAGCATTAAAAAAAATGCTCGTTTTAATTGGCTGATGGATCCTGTATTGTTATGTTACCGACAAAAAAGTCGAAAGTATTAACCGATCAGTTGACTTGTGGTTTATTGTAAAATACTATTCAAGCGACTGGGCCACCATTTAGCGTGAGACACCCAGAATCGGAAAAATCCTCCCCCGGCGTAAAAAAACCCTAAAAGATATCAGAATCGGAGAAATCCTAAAACAACCCCTAAGAGATAGCAGTTGGTAAGAATTTTATACCCTAAAAGATAGGTCGAGCACCCCCGTCTACTTTTCTGGAAAGTCTCCCCCGGGGTTTTAAGCTATGCTTTTTTTGTAGGTTGGAAGATACACCCCTGTAACAGACGTGTCTAACCTCCGTAACCGTATGGCTACCTACTACTCTGCGTTCTCAAGGAAGGAAGACGACAAACCAATTTTCTCGGTTCCATACGTAGATACTTTGGGACTAGGTTAGTATTTTGCTGTATATTTGACAACCATTTCCTTTCGGTTTCAGATTGGCATCTTTTCTCCGTTACCTTCCAAAAAGTTTATCAGCATTAAGCCGCTATATTGACACCTTTGCGTGCCGCTACTACATAGCCTTCCTTTTTTATTACCACGGAGCGTTTATTTGTTGTCGGCCGCTACTAACATCTCAGTCTTTTCCTGTTACAGTTGACACTAAGCTACTAACATGTTTAGGTATCTCACAAGCCTACCAACCACCATAGCGAAGTTTATTTGGGCTATTGACATCTAGGTGTCTCGAAATCCTGTCAACCATTATAGTCCGTCCCTTATACCGTCAATAGATATATGCATATGCCTTTCCATTATTACTATGTAATGGCTTTTTTTTGAAACTAAGCTTCATGACATGGAATCAATCCTTGCTACATTTTGTAAATCCTTTAATCTCATTCTTATGGAGCCTTACAAAGTCACTCCTTATGTATGCTAGCAAAGGAAAAGTCCTTTTTTAAACACTAACATCCCAGTAAGCTTCGTCAAGATAAGGGTTTAAACAATGGGTGTACGAGGGGCGACCTTTTCCTACGTGGGTGTGCCAATTGAGTTACTTGGACTGCCGTGCCGTGACGTAAGGTTTACATGGTTACTACTGACGGTGGTAATACACTACATGCTGGCTGCGTTAGTGCACATGGCTTGCTCCACACGTGATCATAATGATTGACAGCATTCCAACCATTTTTGCACAAAGCTTTCTTGATACTAATCCTGGCTCCACCAGAGTTACACTAGACTAAGATGGTGCCTTAATGGCATCTTCATGTGTCTTTCAGGCCTTTTGACCAGCATAACTTTCCCCTGTTATCACCAAGGAAAGTTTATTGGCGTTGCCGGCACTGACGTGGTGATGTCCGAGCTTCTCGCTGACGTCACATACTTCAATCAAGGCCAGGCCTCGTACGCGTTTGTGGCGGACAGTTCGGGTCGTACCATGATGCACCCTCTTCTCCCCAAGCCGTCAGATCCTTATCAAGCGCCGTTCTTTTTGGACATACGGGACCTAGAGCCAGAGGGGAACTTCTCAGATATTATTTTCTCGGGAATCAAAAGGTACTATCCCTTAAAGACATCGAGAATTAGTACAGTGACGAATTTAGAGAGTCTACTGTAGGAATGCTTGCGTTTACCCTTCAGACTGCAAGTTTAGAAGAAATTTATGGGAACTTAAATAAAAAATTGACCTCCCCTCTAGAAATCCTAGAAAAAAACAATACGAAAGATGAAGAGCCTTTATTTCAAACGAAACTTTTTATTCAAATTAAAGAAATGTTATCATGCTTATAATTGTTCAAGAACTAAGGTTTTACTTCCCTCAGCCAAACACCAGGATCTCTGTTCCTCACCTCATCCCGGTTCCTTGCGCGCGGTGGCTCAATTTACGACGGCGTCACAACAAAAGCTATCCCTTCTATGTACTACTGGAAGCCGATACCCGATACAAACTTCACGCTAGGCATTGTGGTTAAAAAAGACGTTAAGAACTATATCACAGACGCTGTGAAAAAACCCGAAGGTGAGAGCGCACGAAGTTTCATATTCGATCAATCCCGGTGTAAATAGTATGCGGACCATGTGTTGTTTTTTTTTGTCAGGTTTCAAGTTTGTGTATCATCGACTTGACCTCAGCCTTCCTACCACTACATGTCAGTACTTTAGTCGCTATGGAGTTAAAGGCAAGTCTTCAATTTAAGTTTTTTTTATTGATTTTTGTTTCTTCAATATTAAGGTTTAAGTTGAAGTTCAGTTACCTATTTTAGATATAAAATAAGGACTCCTTCACGCAGTAGAGTACAAATTTGGGGTGGATTTATTTAGATATCTCTCAGCTTGAGCATTTGCAACAAGACATGAGAAAAACAGGCTTAAACTCTTCTTTATTTTTATAGATAAAGCCATAGTCAAATTCGGCCCTCAAGCATTCAAGAACCCGTATGAATACCTCGGAAATGAAGAGACCGACAAGACAGTCGCAGAATATGTGAAATACTTTGATGGCGGCACAAGCGAAAAGTTCAAGGAATCGATCCGTAACACTGTGTATGTGACGCAGATGGCAGAGACGATTTGGGGAAAAAGCAACACGGGTTTGTCGCAGTATGTTGTGTGGAGGTATATTGGTACACGCGATGGCGTATTTAGGATGATGCCAGGGGCAGCTCTTCCGAAGAATTTTGACGCTACTACTCGGCCATGGTAACTAGAAAATACATATGTATCCCTGATGGACTAGTTCTTAACCTTTTATAGTAGTGTAAGCCGTATAACCCGTAAATTTTGCTCGGCGAAATAGGTGGCCAAATTCCATCTATTTTGCCCACCAAAAATATGGCTTTTTGGTGCAACACAACACAACACAACACAACACAACACAACACAACACAACACAACACAACACAACACAACACAACACAACACAACACAACACAACACAACACAACACAACACAACACAACACAACACAACACAACACAACAACAACACAACACAACACAACACAACACAACAACAACAGAACACAACACAACACAACACAAGAAAACACAACACAACAACAACACAACACACTAAAACATAACACAACACAACACAGCACAGCACAAAACAATACAACACAACACAACACAACACAGCACAACAACAACCATACACAACAACAACAGAACACAACAGAACAACAACACAACACAACACAAAATAACACAACACAACACAGCACAGCACAACACAACAAAAACACAACAACAACAGAACACAACACAACACAACACAAAATAACACAACACAACACAGCACAACACAACAACAACACAACAACAACAGAACACAACACAGCACAATACAATACAATGAAATAGCATTTATTTATAGAGGGTTACCTTATAACTCTTACAAGTTTTCTAACTAATGGCCATCTCAAATGAAAATCATAGGTATATCTCTGCCCAAAGCAACATCGACAAGTTGGCCCTATCAAAACCTTACGTAGATGCCGCTGGCGCAGGTTTGGTGATAACAGCGGCTCAAACTATCTTCAAAGTAAGGGAAAATCAGCATGCCACAGCAGATGACGTCATTGCTGTCATGGGAGCAGATTTTCCCCTTCCCTACTTTAAGAAGTAAGTTGCGTTTGAAGCCCTCAACTATATCTTAAAGCTGACTTTTAAGATATAATTATGGGCTGGCTTTAGAGGATTGCTTTGAAAACTTCAATTCTGAAAAAGAAATTTTGAACGAAAAATATATATTTTTAAATTTGAAAGAGGGAAATTAATGCTTGAACAATACAATCAATAACTATAGCTTAAACAACAAAAGATTTTACTGTTTACGACATATTTATGAAGGTGTAATTGTCTTTGTTGAGCCATACAATCAATAACTATAGCTTAAACAAAAAAAGATTTTACTGCGTACGACATATTTCGGAAAAGTTCTAGTTCTTTTTCTGAGTACCCTTCATACGATCAACACCATAATGTTACTTTTTAGAATTTTGGGAGACACGTACCCGCTCTGTAAAAGTTCGAGCTACACTTGTTTTGTGATGGACAGAAGCGGATTCCTGATTTATCACGACACCTTTATGACGTCATCTATAACCGCACGTGACTTGAATCTCGCTCACGTGACCGACAAGGAGAAGCTGGTGGCACAAGACATGATCCAAAGAGGTCTTCTTGAACGTAAACATTGTCGCAACATGGCGAGCATAAAGACTGTGAACTTCTATGATGTTCGCGTCACTACCGGAGTTGACTACACTGCAACATATTTGAGTTGTTCAGCCAATTACAACATATTTCCTATAAGCGGCAGCAACGCGTTCTTAGGTATGATTTTCTTGCTGGCTTTAACTCTTCCGGAGTTTCATATTTTCAAGTGCACACTTAATTGACAAACATTTTCTTTATCACCGTATCACCGACTATTAACCGAGTGCCATGTCTGTACAGTGAGATATCAGACCAATGTACAAACTGTCTTGCTGGTTTATCGTCGGGTGTAATTTTTATCGAGTTTTGATTCATGTTTTGTTTACTTCAAAAGTCGCAGGCTTGATCCATTAGGATTATTAGATTGAAGATAAGGGTGAGAAGGCAGCTATCAACTCAGCCAGTTTTCAGATTTAGAAAAATTGCGGGCTCACAAAAACTTGCTGGAAAATCGAGTCTCCTTTTCGGAAGGCTTTTATTTTTTTTTGGTGCCACAATTAATGCCACAAATGTAAGTTTCATTATGTACACTGAAATGGCACATCTTCCATATCAAGCCAATTTCGTTCACATTACCATTTCTCACTAGACACTCACTAGTCTAAAATTATCAATAGTGGAATTGCATTTTCGAGTCAAGACAGGCTCTTGTGTTCCAAGTTGGGTTTGTGCTCGTATAGTGATGATAGTATCTAAAATGTATCCCTTTCTTGCAGGTTTGGTCCGGAAGACTGGGTCTTGTTATAGCAATGGGGCGTTGTGTTCATGCAGCAGTGATAAGGAGAGGATGTGTTCATATATCTCACCAGACTGCCAGTGCCCCTGCTCCTCCACACTTGACTTTAACTACTGCGACAGCGAGTATCCTCTCTCCAAGTAAGAACTGAAATAATACCACCCGTGTTACATACCGTTTATCTAATTCTTTTGTTTGACTAACTAATGACTAACCAACCGACCATTCGACTAACCGACCGACTGATTGCAATCGCCAATTCAATTGATATTGGATATAATTTTCCTTTGGTCTATCGATCGATTTTCCCACCACCGGCGCCTTAATGACTGGCCACTTATTGGATTGCTTTAGCTAAAACCAATTACTAATTTTTTATTTCAAGCGTCTCAATTTGCGCTGTCCCTGCCGAGGCGTTACTGACATCAGAGGAGAAACAAGCTTGTGTTCCGAGAGACCTCCAGAAGTGCTATGACCCAAAATGCAGCGAGAAGACCACGGAGGGTGCGTGTGAGGGCGTGGTGGGGTGCAGCTGGTGTGTTCGGGACGGCGACGGAGCATCTCTTTCTAATCCATTCTGCAGCCCTATTGACGAGTGCTTCGCGGGAACCAAGGGTATGTCACAGACACTTACTTTGATACTCCATTTCAATCGAAACCGGACATGTTCTCATTATTGATGTATTTCGTGTAGACGAAATAAATGTTCTTATTAGAGCATTTTAGAATATAAAAACATATAAATATTAAAATATTGGTGTATTAATGAAAGCATTGATGCATTGATTGTAGAGATATTTTCATATTAGTGATTGATGTTGGCATGTTTTCATATTGATGTACTTATTGATGTAGTCATATTTGAAGTCGCATGCTTTCATATCGATGTATTAATGTAGACGTGTTTTCATATTGATGTAGGCATGTTTTCATATTGATGTTTTGATTCAGCCATATTTTTATATTGATGTATCATTGTAGACATGTTTTCATGTTTGCTATTACATGTTTTCATTGATGTTATAAAATGTTTTCGTTGATGTAGAAATGTTTTTTTTTTCAAGTAGTAATATGTTTTTATATTATTGAAGTTTTAATGAATTCGTCTTCTAATATATGTAGTTTTGTGATGTCTATCGATATATCTTTTATTCAGGAGCAAAATCGCCTGGAGCTGGCGAGGGCAATTACTGTAAGAGCAGTGGTAGCTCTGGACTGTCCGGTGGGGCGATCGCTGGAATAATCATTGCAGTCATCATTGTGCTGATTACAATCATTGTTGGAGTTGTATTATACAAAAAGATCCATAAAAAGAAGCCAAGCGCCCGACCAAAACCAGCAGATGTGTCATCAGCACCACCAATACAGCCAGCGGTGGATTTTAAGCCTGGTGTAGCTCCGCCTACAGTGAATGCTAACGCCCCTTACCCCCCTTACAACCAACAAGCAGCTCCCCCCTACCCAGCCTATAATCCACAGTACCTTCCCCCTGGTGAATACAATCCAGGTTATCAGTAAATCGATGGACTGCAATATAGATGCATAAAAGACGCTTTGTAGCTGTACAGTTTGCTATCGCAATATTTTCAGTAAGAAGGTCGCAGTCTTCAGCTAGAAAAGCTTATCTGGAGGGGGTGTGGTTGGGGTGAGCCTTATTCTCCCCTTAACATTCACGCTTTCTTGTTTATTATAAGTACGACTTTTCGGTAAACAAGCTAGTTGGCCGCGCTCGAGCGTTTCTTGTTTTCCCGCTTTTTTGACATCTTTCGGTAAAGTTGATCGATATTCCCACGAAAGCGAAGGTTGATTTGTTTTCTCGTCGTAAATTCCTTTATTGCCAGGGACATAAATAATGAATGACTTATTAAAACCTCGCTTTCTCGGTCTTTACGAATAAATATCCGACCTCTGTCTTTTCTGCACTGCCTGCCCTCGGCCTGTGGCTTTGGGCCGTACACAGGTACAAGGCCTCGGTCTGATATTTCTCCGTTAATCTTGTTTTGAAAACTTTTTTCCCTAGTTTCTAGTTTCTGCCCTTATTAGGGCATTAAATATCATATTTGGAAGTTCCCTTTAATCATTGTTTTTATTTTTTGTGTAAGTAGATAATTTCCAAGATTTAACAGGCAGCCATCTAGAAAATAGGCCCATGACCTAACGTTTTAGAACATCACAGGTTTCCCGCGCGCTTTCACAGGAAAACGACAGCAGCCATTTTTCTTTTAAAGTTCAAAATGTAAATACAGTAGTAAATAGAAGTTTCCACTCAGCCGCAAGAAAATATCCTCAAATCGCACTCGTTTTGACATGAGTCGTCAAAAACGTTTTTTTTATACACCTATTACAAATAAGGTTGCACTCGGAGAATATGTTTATCGTAACCGGAAGTGCTTCTTGAGTATTATGCACGAGTGAATTGAAACCACGGCACCCCCGGGACATAGCAGGGAAATTAACATTCATGTGGTGTGAAATGTGCGTTACTTTCTAGGCCACCGGGGCCTGTAACGCTGTTAAAACCCCCAATAGCCCCAGTGTTTTCCGATAACGTCCCACCATAGAAAGCCATACCTTCCTTTGAGCTGCCATGTTCAGTGAACTAAACTTCGTCGAGGAAAAGCGTATGCATGCTACACCCGCTTTCGGGCCCTTTTTAGTATTTTTAGCACAGGCTACCCCAAAGTTAAAAATCAACAGACATCGATAGATAGAGAATAAACTATATTTTTATCAGAGATTTAGATTTGCAAGCAAGTATCTTTGTTAAAAAATTATAATTTGAATACGCCGTGTAGCGGCTTAGGGGTCCCGTAGGTCGATTGACCCCTTGTTAGGCCGCATTGCATAACAATAGTGAGGACCGTTTTCCAACTAAAATCAACAAACGATCGATACTGCGGTATGCGAAGGCGTCGATGACAATTTTTCTTTATTCGCTGATTACGTAAAAACTGAAAGTAAGAATTAAAAGTACCAAATAACTACAATAAATTATGCTAACACTAAAACAAATATATGTGCAAAAGATGCTAAATTATGAGACGATTGAAGCGCGGGTGAAGGGGTTAACTAAAGTAACCTATTATTGTTCGATTCAATAGCGCTGACTGTAATTATAAGTGAAAATATACCAGCTCAGAATATTTCCTCTTCTGGGAACACAAATATGGCGGCCTAAATGGATTATGACGTCATCATTCAAGCCCTTCGCCTTTTACCGCCGGAAAGATATATTTTTCGCTTTGAGAGCTTTTTCCCGTCGATTTTTGCAATTTTAGAGCAGCCAGTGTGTTAGGTCATCTTTCCTAGATATCTCGTGCAAGGCGTCGAAGCGATGGAGTAAAAATATGGAAGATGGTGAGTATTTATTCGAAGGGAATTGGAGCTCTGCAGCGCCATGTTTGACCGATTTCGAACCCAAACACATGTAAATAAATCGCCAAGATCTCTCTACAATAATTTTTGTGGGCTTAGAAAAAATTATTCTGAGAATAAGGGCTTATGTAGCTTTTGAAATCGGTATGTCTCTATATGGGACGCGACGCCAGTTGCTGCGTTTGGTTTCTTTAAACAATATCGTGTTGAGCTCTGGACATCACCGACATAAGTATAGGAAACAAGGGCCCTCCTTACACTGTCAAGTGGACTGCTTCGTTTGGTAGATAGCCTAGCCGTATTTATTGCTATCATTTTTTAATTTTTCTGGCTGATTTTAAAACTAGAAATCTTATACAGCTCTGCCAAAGTTTATTATTAAATAGCTAAATTGAGTAAAAATAAAATGAAATTAGTGTGTGAGGCTAGTTTCAGTTGGCTCCTCTGCAATAAGTCCATCATAAATAATATGCTACTGTACTCTATAAATCAAATTGAAAAGAACCCACCTCCTCTTTTCTTAATATAATTGTTACAATTTATTTCAGATATTGACCATGGCAAAGAAGATGAATATAAGTAAATATATAAGGATGGACAGAGAGATCATTGAATTTTCTGCTTTGTATTCCACTCTTAGTGATAAAAAAGTGATAAAACTCCTACTATTCTTTTTTTGGAATATTTGTTTTATTTGTTCAAGCTATGTGTTATTGACTATTACACTTTTTGAAAGTATGGTTACAAACTGACCCCCCGGTTCTGTAGCTCTGTCAAGAAAATAAGGGGGGCCCCTTCGTATTTACAAAGACAATGCTTAAAGAACGCTGCTTGGTGGAAAAATGGTATTAGATTATATGGCTTTCAACGTTAATGAAGATTTGCACCCCAGCCTCTGCTACGGCCCTGTCCATGGACCCCTTGTTGGAAACAGGTTTTCTAGTAATAACATGTTTTCTAGTGAGGGAAGGGTTTTCTACTTCTAGTATGATCCGAGTATAAACCAAGAGCATGGATGAAGGTTGGTAAAAAATGTTTCTATGTATTAAATCCCCAGAGCTAAAACAGTATTATACTTCTGGGTTTTTTAATTCGCACTAAAACATAATATAAGGCACAGCATATTGTGCATTCAAAGGGTGCAATGGGCTTTTGAAATAAAAGGGGAAATATTATTATTTCACATCACTTTTATGTATGGTGCTTGATTGTAAAAATTGTATGATTGGACAAATTGTTTCCACTTTTCTCCCATTTACTCTGACTGAAAACTTTCTACCAGAAAGAATTCAAATCATTAGAATTCTGTTAGAGTAAAATTGTTTAGAAGAAGACTACAGGTGTTAAATAGGTGTTAAATCCCCCGCATGTCGCGTTACATCCCCGGTATGTCCTGGGGGTCGGGGGGCGGGGGGCGACCAGTAGGGGCGTGGCTGTGTCCCCAATTATTTTCTAAAGTTTTTCTTTATTGTGCCCTCAATATTCCGAGGCTTGTGCAAAGCAGAAGGCGCATCACATTCATTTATTTATTTTGTAGGGGGTCCAGGGTTCTCCCTAGAAAATGTTTGAAATTCCAGACTTTTAGGAGGCTCGGAACTTGACCAGAATACCTGTTCACAAAACATAGCACTCCCCTAAACCCTGTATCAGAATTTGAGGGCCTCCCCAAAATCGACGCTCAAACAATCTCAACCCTCCCCCAAACATAGCAGCCCTCCCCCAAGTTAAATAATGACCTTTTCCTTATTTAAAATAAAATTGCAAATTGCCATGCGAGGGTGGATTTCGAAACGATCGGTCGATTCGTGAAGTACGTTTGAATTTGTGGCTGTGGGAGTTTGCTACCATGTCTATATACATATTCATTATATTCAGAATTCATCTAGGATACCCCTTTGAGCAGAAGGTAGATTGACCATGCGAAGGGCTGTGCTAACACAAACAGAAATATATAATTGCCTGAGAGTCTAAATCCTTTTTTATCAAATCATCATGAAAAAAAACCGCTGCCTAGCATTCTTCGAAGCATTTCCTTGAAAGTGATCCCCAATATATAAAACATATAAGGAAATGACAAGTAGGGGCGTGGCTGTGCACCCCTCCCCTCCAATGTTTTCTTAATGTTTCTGTATCGTGTCCCCCAATAATTCAGGCCTGCTACGGACAATTCGGGAATTGATAACCTTGATATCACGTAAAAATGTTTGGCAATGATTTTTCTAATTTTTTTTTACTTTATTACTTTTCTTTCCTCTGAAAACTGAGCAGCACCAGTGGTCAGTAAGATAGTACACCGTCAAACTATTGTTATCATTTAAAGTTAACATTTAAAATTATTTTAATAAGATACAAAAAAACTGGGTTTGCTAAAACAAACTCTGTTTTATACCTTTTCCACTCGCAGTGAGCCTGGGCTACTTGTGTTTTCGGGGGTAAAACATCACAAGAAATCAAGAAATACACAGCTCGTTTCAACAACAGAACTCCATTTTATTCTGAACCACCTCCGACAAGCCCACGAGGCATTCCAAATAAGGTTATACAACACAGGGAGCCCATGCCAATATATAACAGTTAGCCTCCCATCACCATCCTAACCCCCCCCCCCCCCCCCCCCTTGGCAGAGCTGGCAGAGTTTTCCTTTCCCTCCTGGTACAATTCTGAGACAATTTCACTCTGACCTAGTGAGAAAATCTCCCATGAACAAAAATAGACTTCGACTGTCTAGTCCTGGTACTGTAATGTAAAAAAACACCGAAGGTAAATAATTTCCCAACCTGGAGAGCTTTTTAGGAAAATCTGCCGGGAAATTATTACTCGTCAGGTCTGATACACAGGGGTATATTATTATAATGGTGTAATCCGAAATAACTATTAATTCAATGCAACAATTCCTCAATTTAGATAGCATATTATAAGCGTATTTTCTAGGCGGCAAGTGAAGGATTTTGAATTCTAGAACATCCTTGAAACTACGTATTTAGTTATAAATATCCCGGGAAAAAACGACTTACGTGCGACATTTCACTCTCTCCCAGTAGTATTCCATGCCCAAGAGCTCAGCGCGCATGACCAACTTGAGTCTAGTAGAGTTTGTTTTTGCTTGTTCCGCTACGCTTTTCTAAAAAAAAGACTCATTAACACATACCACGATGTGCCAGTGATTCTAATAGCAGAGATCAAGCTGTTTTGTTCACTCCAATATGAAGGAAACACGAATTAAAGTTATTCTTGGTGTTCTCCTGATGTTGTACCTCATCAAAGATACCTCGACGACTTTACAAACAGCGCCAGGAGAGCTAGCAAAAAAACTGGCAGAATTGGCGATCAATGGCTTAGGAACAAGCGAAATGCAGGTAAACGTTTAAGCATTAACATACTTTTTTTCGATCTTGGAAATTTACTGTTTTTTACTGATTGTTTCTAAAACTTTTGGAAAGCGTGTTTCAATCATAATCTGTCATTTCAACCAATCGAATCTCTAACCGCCATGCAAATGTGTGTAGAGGTGATATATTTGCTTGTAAATAAGCTATGGAAGAGGGGAACGACACAAGAAAAATGTAAAAGATGAAAAGAACTGTAAATGAAAGCAGAGTATACGCTTGTCGATTAAAGATGTGAATTTCTCATCAAAAAAATTTTTAGTAAAGACTTTAAACCTGGAGCATTTGTGAGACTATTATCTGTCATACCGAAGTTAGTATTCTAACCGTCTAAAAATATAGTAGTACACCTGTTGCTGTTCAATAACGGGAAAGGGACATTTATTTGTGCCAAAAGTTACATCGTACGCTTATCAATATCACACGAATTGTGAATCATTATAGCGGCACTCGACTATTAATAACAATAATTAAATATTCGTGAACATTCATTGGCATCAACAGAGAAACAGTAATGAATTGGACATTTTAATTCCAATGGAACGAACATTCTTTTACGTGCAATGGGAATTCAGTTACACGTTTGGACAATCAGTAGCTTATGTTGATGAACGTACAATCTGAATACACGATAACGTCTCTTTCCCGTTATTGAACAAGAAAAGGTGTAATAGTTTTCACTAAAGCTGCACCCGTTCGTGTTTAAAATGCTGTCACATGGACATGGCATTTGGTCCCTTTATGAATCCCAAGAGTGTCTGCGTCGTCAGTAATATTCTAGTATGTGGCAGATTTAAACGAACTTATAGAGTTGAAGTTAGTCAGATTTAGTTAACTAAGAGAAAAAGTTCCATAATCTAGTTATGCGGATAAAAATAATTTCTGACACGACGTAGTTTTACATTAAAATTCGATGCACTTGATGCAGTTGAGCAAAGATCTTGTTTGCCATTTACAAATGGAGAATGTTTTTGTTCAGAGGCTTACATTTTTAATATGACGTATCTTGCGAAACAGAAATATACGTAGCATGTATTTGCCACATACACCTATTTCACAAAAGGTTGGCAATGGCTATGCCTTTGTGGGGTAATCAGTAAACGTAAACGTAAAAGGTTATGGTAATTAGTGATAATTAGTGTTTACCGGCTCCGTCAAATCGAGAGCGCAAAAAGCGGGAATTCTGAAACTAGTAAGGTGTTTTGTAAAATTCCTAAAAAATGAGGTTTTAACCAAATAAAAAAAGGATTCCTACTTCGCACTCATGAAATAATTTAGTTTTTTTCATAAATTGCTTGAAACTGGCATTCCATCTGTAAAAGTGTGGTACAAAACATGAATGCATTGAATGGGTTTCCCTTCCCATTTTAAATACTTCAAATAAAAAAACTTCCAGTCGATCATGGATACCAGAGCTGCATGAAGCGTTATTCCATCAAGTTTTTACATTCAAGGTACGAATGGTTGACAAATTATTTATAATACGTTTATAATGTTAACAGGGATACTATGACAAGCTGACATTCAAGAGCCTGGACCTTGATGGAAACAGTATACTGAATGACCTTGCTACACGGTTCGCTAACAAACTACAGACAAAGGTTACGATAGCGAGAAAGATTAAGGATGCGGTGGAAGTATCTTACGCAAAGTCAGCCACCGTCACAAGTCGCACAGAATGCTGCAAAGCAGACACTAGATGGCTGAAATACGACTCAAGGTTCAGAACTAAAGTAAATTTGGATGAAATGTGCGTGATCATCTCCGGTGCTGCATCTTCTAATCCCAAACAACTACAAGATAATGTCCTCCAAACCATGAAACAGAACATTGAGAACAACCCGACACTGACATGGCAGTACTTTGGCTCAGAAGAAGGATTGTACACCAACTACCCAATGATAAGAGACTCATCAAGCTGCTCTTCGTATGACCCACGCTACAGACCCTGGTACGTGGAGGCGGCGAGTCCGCAGCCCAAGGACGTGATTCTTGTAGTGGATTACAGTGGATCAATGGGTGGCTCTCGGTTGCCGATCGCTAAAGAGGCTGCCAAGACTGTACTAGACACGCTGAATCCACGTGACAGGGTGAGGGCATCCTACTGATTTTAATCGCCTTTTAATCTAGGTGATAGCAATTTCTCTTCGGCCAAATATTAGCTCAGGTTCTTATACAAATTTCAACTTGAACAAGGAAAAATAGCAAATTGACCCTCTCAAAAAAAGACTATGCCCACAGCCTATACTATTCAGGCGCGTACCCAGGATTGGCTGGGGGGGGGGGGGGGTGCGCAGTCATATGAATCATATGAAAAAAGCATAGTACATGGTGTTTGAAGATTCCATTATAAGAAATGACCCACATTTTGGCTGCCAAGGAAGGGGGAGGAGGGGTGCGCTATTCGAATCTATCGTCATGTTCCGATTAGTTATATTGAGTTCTTTGCAGGTAGCATTTCTCGCTTTCGAGTCTGGTGTCCGGCGAGTCAAAGTGACCAGTGGTGACGCTAAGGATGAGAAGTGCTTCGAATCCAGCCTGGCAAAAGCGTCCCCTGTCAACATAGACATCCTGAAGAAGTTTTTGGATGGAGAGTATGCCAGCGGTGAGAATTATAAATGTCAATAAGGTTTCTGTCAATGGGTTAAAATTACGATGTTATGGTGTACATAGACGACGGAATACATTCAATACCGACAACAAAGCTCAACTCAGATTTGCTTGACCTTTCTCAAGAAATATGGAATACTGTGAAATCACTAGGTCGACAATTTACTTGGTTATTTCTTTTATAAATTGAAAACTGTCGGGCATTTATTCCATTAAGGACCTTTCCCGACTGTCGGGCATATAGCCACTGCGTTTATCAAACAGTTATAATCTATCTATATTAGTAGCAGGCGCGTACCCAGGTACCCCGAACGAATAACTAGATTAATGACAAACCAGCCATCATTTTATCTTACTAAGGTGGTACAATGTACGCCATTGCATTTAACGCTGCCTTTGACATCTTGGACAAGTACTACAAAGAAAAAAATACCACAAGACGACCCGTGATACTCTTCATGACGGACGGGGCGCCTAATGATGACCCTGGGACCATACTAAACACCGTGAAGACGCGCAACCAGGGCTTGTCCACCAAGGCAGACATCTTGACGTTTGGTATGGGCGGTGGTATTAGTCCTGCTGGGGTAGATTTATTGCAGAGTCTGGCAGAGCAAACACTAGACGGGGGCGCGGTGAGTAACCCTGGTGGCTAGCTATTATCCGGACTCAAGGGGGCGCGGTGAGTAACTCTGGTGGCTGGCTATTATCCGGGCTCAAGGGGGCGCGGTGAGTAACTCTGGTGGCTGGCTATTATCTGGGCTCAAGGGGGCGCGGTGAGTAACCCTGGTGGCTAGCTATTATCCGGGCTCAAGGGGGCGCGGTGAGTAACCCTGGTGGATAGCTATTATCTGGGCTCAAGGGGGCGCGGTGAGTAACCCTGGTGGCTAGCTATTATCCGGGCTCAAGGGGGCGCGGTGAGTAACTCTGGTGGCTGGCTATTATCTGGGCTCGAGGGGGCGCGGTGAGTAACTCTGGTGGCTAGCTATTATCCGGACTCAAGGGGGCGCGGTGAGTAACTCTGGTGGCTGGCTGTTATCTGGGCTCAAGGGCGCGCGGTGAGTAACCCTGGTGGCTAGCTATTATCTGGGCTCGAGGGGGCGCGGTGAGTAACCCTGGTGGCTAGCTATTATCCGGGCTCAAGGGAGCGGGGTGAGTAACCCTGGTGGCTAGCTATTATCCGGGCTCAAGGGGGCGCGGTGAGTAACTCTGGTGGCTGGCTATTATCTGGGCTCGAGGGGGCGCGGTGAGTAACTCTGGTGGCTAGCTATTATCCGGACTCAAGGGGGCGCGGTGAGTAACTCTGGTGGCTGGCTATTATCTGGGCTCAAGGGCGCGCGGTGAGTAACCCTGGTGGCTAGCTATTATCCGGGCTCAAGGGGGCGCGGTGAGTAACCCTGGTGGCTAGCTATTATCCGGGCTCAAGGGAGCGGGGTGAGTAACCCTGGTGGCTAGCTATTATCCGGGCTCAAGGGGGCGCGGTGAGTAACCCTGGTGGCTAGCTATTATCTGGGCTCAAGGGGGCGCGGTGAGTAACCCTGGTGGCTAGCTATTATCCGGACTCAAGGGGGCGCGGTGAGTAACTCTGGTGGCTGGCTATTATCTGGGCTCAAGGGCGCGCGGTGAGTAACTTATCCGGGCTCAAGGGGGCGCGTTGAGTAACTCTGGTGGCTGGCTATTATCTGGGCTCAAGGGGGCGCGGTGAGTAACCCTGGTGGCTAGCTATTATCCTGGCTCAAGGGGGCGCGGTGAGTAACTCTGGTGGCTAGCTATTATCTGGGCTCATGGGGGAGGGGGGGGGGCTATTATAATAACAGACTGGGTGATCGTTCGCAAAATCAATTTTAACCCAAGGGATATCACTTTAGGTGTAGTCAATAGCAATTTTTATACCCCTTAGAGATAGTACTGGAAGCACATTTTCTGTTTTCGAGAATTTTGTTGCAGCTCTTTATAAACCAATAATTCTACTTCAGGTTTGCCTTTCGATTTTCCGATATTTAGTATTCAAGAAATAATTCAAATAAGAGTGGAAAAAGAAAAAGAAAAATCCAGAACGCATTTTCTGTATGCACATCTCTGTAGGCACCCTCACAAATAATGATACACAGAAACATCAACATTGCAGATACAACAGCTGTATATTTTATAGAATCATCAAAATCTAGATATTCATCATAAACACTGATGCTATGCCTAAATTTATTCTATTTCACAAATGTTTAGCGGATTTATAGCGTTTCGAAGTTTCCCTAACAACGGCCCTCAGAGATGTGTCCCGACACCTTTTAGCAGTTGCTCGAAGTGCCCGCAAATTAGTCCAGGTAACTAAAGCTTCACTAATTATTCCTCAGGAATGTACTTCCTCCTTATATTTGGTGCACAGAAGCTCATATGCGCAATATTGCAAACTAAACAAGGCGGTGCTTGCATTATAGTTGCTATCCCTCTTTTAAAGATATATACGGTGACTTTCGTCGTATTCGGATGAGCCGCTTGACCTTAGGAATTTTTAACCCTGAGAGATAGCATTAAAAAAAAAATGCTCGTTTTAATTGGCTGATGGATCCTGTATTGTTATGTTACCGACAAAAAAGTCGAAAGTATTAACCGATCAGTTGACTTGTGGTTTATTGTAAAATACTATTCGAGCGACTGGGCCACCATTTAGCGTGAGACACCCAGAATCGGAAAAATCCTCCCCCGGCGTAAAAAAACCCTAAAAGATAGCAGAATCGGAGAAATCCTAAAACAACCCCTAAGAGATAGCAGTTGGTAAGAATTTTATACCCTAAAAGATAGTTCGAGCACCCCCGTCTACTTTTCTGGAAAGTCTCCCCCGGGGTTTTAAGCTATGCTTTTTTTGTAGGTTGGAAGATACACCCCTGTAACAGACGTGTCTAACCTCCGTAACCGTATGGCTACCTACTACTCTGCGTTCTCAAGGAAGGAAGACGACAAACCAATTTTCTCGGTTCCATACGTAGATACTTTGGGACTAGGTTAGTATTTTGCTGTATTTTTGACAACCATTTCCTTTCGGTTTCAGATTGGCATCTTTTCTCCGTTACCTTCCAAAAAGTTTATCAGCATTAAGCCGCTATATTGACACCTTTGCGTGCCGCTACTACATAGCCTTCCTTTTTTATTACCACGGAGCGTTTATTTGTTGTCGGCCGCTACTAACATCTCAGTCTTTTCCTGTTACAGTTGGCACTAAGCTACTAACATGTTTAGGTATCTCACAAGCCTACCAACCACCATAGCGAAGTTTATTTGGGCTATTGACATCTAGGTGTCTCGAAATCATGTCAACCATCATAGTCCGTCCCTTATACCGTCAATAGATATATGCATATGCCTTTCCATTATTACTATGTAATGGCTTTTTTAGGGAACTAAGCTTCATGACATGGAATCAATCCTTGCTACATTTTGTAAATCCTTTAATCTCATTCTTATGGAGCCTTACAAAGTCACTCCTTATGTATGCTAGCAAAGGAAAAGTCCTTTATTAAACACTAACATCCCAGAAAGCTTCGTCAAGATAAGGGTTTAAACAATGGGTGTACGAGGGGCGACCTTCTTACGTGGGTGTGCCAATTGAGTTACTTGGACTGCCGTGCCGTGACGTAAGGTTTACATGGTTACTACTGACGGTGGTAATACACTACATGCTGGCTGCGTTAGTGCACATGGCTTGCTCCACACGTGATCATAATGATTGACAGCCTTTCAACCATTTTTGCACTAGCTTTCTTGATACTAATCCTGGCTCCACCAGAGTTACACTAGACTAAGATGGTGCGTTAATGGCGTCTTCATGTGTCTTTCAGGCCTTTTGACCAGCATAACTTTCCCCTGTTATCACCAAGGAAAGTTTATTGGCGTTGCCGGCACTGACGTGGTGATGTCCGAGCTTCTCGCTGACGTCACATACTTCAATCAAGGCCAGGCCTCGTACGCGTTTGTGGCGGACAGTTCGGGTCGTACCATGATGCACCCTCTTCTCCCCAAGCCGTCAGATCCTTATCAAGCGCCGTTCTTTTTGGACATACGGGACCTAGAGCCAGAGGGGAACTTCTCAGATATTATTTTCTCGGGAATCAAAAGGTACTATCCCTTAAAGACATCGAGAATTAGCACAGTGACGAATCTAGGGAGTCTACTGTAGGAATGCTTGCGTTTACCCTTCAGACTGCAAGTTTAGAAGAAATTTATGGGAACTTAAATAAAAAATTGACCTCCCCTCTAGAAATCCTAGAAAAAAACAATACGAAAGATGAAGAGCCTTTATTTCAAACGAAACTTTTTATTCAAATTAAAGAAATGCTATCATGCTTATAATTGTTCAAGAACTGAGGTTTTACTTCCCTCAGCCAAACACCAGGATCTCTGTTCCTCACCTCATCCCGGTTCCTTGCGCGCGGTGGCTCAATTTACGACGGCGTCACAACAAAAGCTATCCCTTCTATGTACTACTGGAAGCCGATACCCAATACAAACTTCACGCTAGGCATTGTGGTTAAAAAAGACGTTAAGAACTACATCACAGACGCTGTGAAAAAACCCGAAGGTGAGAGCGCACGAAGTTTCATATTCGATCAATCCCGGTGTAAATAGTATGGGGACCGTGTGTTGTTTTTTGTCAGGTTTCAAGTTTGTGTATCATCGACTTGACCTCAGCCTTCCTACCACTACATGCCAGTACTTTAGTCGCTATGGAGTTAAAGGCAAGTCTTCAATTTAATTTTTTTTTATTGATTTTTGTTTCTTCAATATTAAGGTTTAAGTTGAAGTTCAGTTACCTATTTCAGATATAAAATAAAGACTCCTTCACGCAGTAGAGTACAAATTTGGGGTGGATTTATTTAGATATCTCTCAGCTTGAGCATTTGCAACAAGACATGAGAAAAACAGGCTTAAAATCTTCTCTATTTTTATAGATAAAGCCATAGTCAAATTTGGCCCTCAAGCATTCAAGAACCCGTATGAATACCTCGGAAATGAAGAGACCGACAAGACAGTCGCAGAATATGTGAAATACTTTGATGGCGGCACAAGCGAAAAGTTCAAGGAATCGATCCGTAACACTGTGTATGTGACGCAGATGGCAGAGACGATTTGGGGAAAAAGCAACACGGGTTTGTCGCAGTATGTTGTGTGGAGGTATATTGGTACACGCGATGGCGTATTTAGGATGATGCCAGGGGCAGCTCTTCCGAAGAATTTTGACGCTACTACTCGCCCATGGTAACTAGAAAATACATATGTATCCCTGATGGACTAGTTCTTAACCTTTTATAGTAGTGTAAGCCGTATAACCCGTAAATTTTGCTCGGCGAAATAGGTGGCCAAATTCCATCTATTTTGCCCACCAAAAATATGGCTTTTTGGTGCAACACAACACAACACAACACAACACAACACAAAACAACACAACACAACACAACACAACACAATACAATACAATGAAATAGCATTTATTTATAGAGGGTTACCTTATAACTCTTACAAGTTTTCTAATGGCCATCTCAAATGAAAATCATAGGTATATCTCCGCCCAAAGCAACATCGACAAGTTGGCCTTATCAAAACCTTACGTAGATGCTGCTGGCGCAGGTTTGGTGATAACAGCGGCTCAAACTATCTTCAAAGTAAGGGAAAATCAGCATGCCACAGCAGATGACGTCATTGCTGTCATGGGAGCAGATTTTCCCCTTCCCTACTTTAAGAAGTAAGTTGCGTTTGAAGCCCTCAATTATATCTTAAAGCTAATTTTTAAGATATAATTATGGGCTGGCTTTAGAAGATTGCTTTGAAACTTCAATTTTGAAAAAGAAATTTTGAACGAAAAATATATATTTTTAAATTTGAAAGAGGGGAATTAATGCTTCTCCGTTTTATGAAGGTGTAATTGTCTTTGTTGAGCCATACAACCAATAACTATAGCTTAAACAACAAAAGATGTTACTGCTTACGACATATTTCGGAAAAGTTCTAGTTCTTTTTCTGAGTACCCTTCATACGATTAACACCATGTTACTTTTTAGAATTTTGGGAGACACGTACCCGCTCTGTAAAAGTTCGAGCTACACTTGTTTTGTGATGGACAGAAGCGGATTCCTGATTTATCACGACACCTTTATGACGTCATCTATAACCGCACGTGACTTGAATCTCGCTCACGTGACCGACAAGGAGAAGCTGGTGGCACAAGACATGATCCAAAGAGGTCTTCTTGAACGTAAACATTGTCGCAACATGGCGAGCATAAAGACTGTGAACTTCTATGATGTTCGCGTCACTACCGGAGTTGACTACACTGCAACATATTTGAGTTGTTCAGCCAATTACAACATATTTCCTATAAGCGGCAGCAACGCGTTCTTAGGTATGATTTTCTTGCTGGCTTTAACTCTTCCGGAGTTTCATATTTTCAAGTGCACACTTAATTGACAAACATTTTCTTTATCACCGTATCACCGACTATCAACCGAGTGCCATGTCTGTACAGTGAGATATCAGACCAATGTACAATCTGTCTTGCTGGTTTATCGTCGGGTGTAATTTTTATCGAGTTTTGATTCATGTTTTGTTTACTTCAAAAGTCGCAGGCTTGATCCATTAGGATTATTAGATTGAAGATAAGGGTGAGAAGGCAGCTATCAACTCAGCCAGTTTTCAGATTTAGAAAAATTGCGGGCTCACAAAAACTTGCTGGAAAATCGAGTCTCCTTTTCGGAAGGCTTTTATTTTTTTTTTTTTTGGTGCCACAATTAATGCCACAAATGTAAGTTTCATTATGTACACTGAAATGGCACATCTTCCATATCAAGCCAATTTCGTTCACATTACCAATTCTCACTAGACACTCACTAGTCTAAAATTATCAATAGTGGAATTGCATTTTCGAGTCAAGACAGGCTCTTGTGTTCCAAGTTGAGTTTGTGCTCTTATAGTGATAATAGTATCTAAAATGTATCCCTTTTTTGCAGGTTTGGTCCGGAAGACTGGGTCTTGTTATAGCAATGGGGCGTTGTGTTCATGCAGCAGTGATAAGGAGAGGACGTGTTCATATATCTCACCAGACTGCCAGTGCCCCTGCTCCTCCACACTTGACTTTAACTACTGCGACAGCGAGTATCCTCCCTCCAAGTAAGGACTGAAATAATACCACCCGTGTTACATACCGTTTATCTAATTCTTTTGTTTGACTAACTAATGACTAACCAACCGACCATTCGACTAACCGACCGACTGATTGCAATCGCCAATTCAATTGATATTGGATATAATTTTCCTTTGGTCTATCGATCGATTTTCCCACCACCGGCGCCTTAATGACTGGCCACTTATTGGATTGCTTTAGCTAAAACCAATTACTAATTTTTTATTTCAAGCGTCTCAATTTGCGCTGTCCCTGCCGAGGCGTTACTGACATCAGAGGAGAAACAAGCTTGTGTTCCGAGAGACCTCCAGAAGTGCTATGACCCAAAATGCAGCGAGAAGACCACGGAGGGTGCGTGTGAGGGCGTGGTGGGGTGCAGCTGGTGTGTTCGGGACGGCGACGGAGCATCTCTTTCTAATCCATTCTGCAGCCCTATTGACGAGTGCTTCGCGGGAACCAAGGGTATGTCACAGACACTTACTTTGATACTCCATTTCAATCGAAATCGGACATGTTCTCATTATTGATGTATTTCGTGTAGACGAAATAATGTTCTTATTAGAGCATTTTAGAATATAAAAACATATAAATATTAAAATATTGGTTTATTAATGAAGGCATTGATGCATTGATTGTAGAGATGTTTTCATATTAGTGATTGATGTTGGCATGTTTTCATATTGATGTACTTATTGATGTAGTCATATTTGAAGTCGCATGCTTTCATATCGATGTATTAATGTAGACGTGTTTTCATATTGATGTAGGCATGTTTTCATATTGATGTTTTGATTCAGCCATATTTTTATATTGATGTATCATTGTAGACATGTTTTCATGTTTGCTATTACATGTTTTCATTGATGTTATAAAATATTTTCGTTGATGTAGAAATGTTTTTTTCAAGTAGTAATATGTTTTTATATTATTGAAGTTTTAATGAATTCGTCTTCTAATATATGTAGTTTTGTGATGTCTATCGATATATCTTTTATTCAGGAGCAAAATCGCCTGGAGCTGGCGAGGGCAATTACTGTAAGAGTACGAGTGATGGCAATAAGAGCAGTGGTAGCTCTGGACTGTCCGGTGGGGCGATCGCTGGAATAATCATTGCAGTCATCATTGTGCTGATTGCAATCATTGTTGGAGTTGTATTATACAAAAAGATCCATAAAAAGAAGCCAAGCGCCCGACCAAAACCAGCAGATGCGTCATCAGCACCACCAATACAGCCAGCGGTGGATTTTAAGCCCGGTGTAGCTCCGCCTACAGTGAATGCTAACGCCCCTTACCCCCCTTACAACCAACAAGCAGCTCCCCCCTACCCAGCCTATAATCCACAGTACCTTCCCCCTGGTGAATACAATCCAGGTTATCAGTGAATCGATGGACTGCAATATAGATGCATAAAAGACGCTTTGTAGCTGTACAGTTTGCTATCGCAATATTTTCAGTAAGAAGGTCGCAGTCTTCAGCTAGAAAAGCTTATCTGGAGGGGGTGTGGTTGGGGTGAGCCTTAGTCTTCCCTTATCTTGCACGCTTTCTTGTTTATTATAAGTACGACTTTTCGGTAAACAAGCTAGTTGGCCGCGCTCGAGCGTTTCTTGTTTTCCCGCTTTTTTGACACCTTTCGGTAAAGTTGATCGATATTCCCACGAAAGCGAAGGTTGATTTGTTTTCTCGTCGTAAATTCCTTTATTGCCAGGGACATAAATAATGAATGACTTATTAAAACCTCGCTTTCTCAGTCTTTACGAATAAATATCCGACCTCTGTCTTTTCTGCACTGCCTGCCCTCGGCCTGTGGCTTTGGGCCGTACACAGGTACAAGGCCTCGGTCTGATATTTCTCCGTTAATCTTGTTTTGAAAACTTTTTTCCCCTAGTTTCTAGTCCTTATTAGGGCACTACATACCATATTTGGAAGTTCCCTTTAATCATTGTTTTTATTTTTTGTGTAAGTAGATAATTTCCAAGATTTAACAGGCAGCCATCTAGAAAATAGGCCCATGACCTAACGTTTTAGAACATCACAGGTTTTCCGCGCGCTTTCACAGGAAAACGACAGCAGCCATTTTTTTAAAAAAGTTCAAAATGTATATACAGTAGTAAATAGAAGTTTCCACTCAGCCGCAAGAAAATATCCTCAAATCGCACTCGTTTTGACATGAGTCGTCAAAAACGTTTTTTTATACACCTATTACAAATAAGGTTGCACTCGGAGAATATGTTTATCGTAACCCGAAGTGCTTCTTGAGTATTATGCACGAGTGAATTGAAACCACGGCACCCCCGGGACATAGCAGGGAAATTAACATTCATGTGGTGTGAAATGTGCGTTACTTTCCCGGCCACCGGGGCCTGTAACGCTGTTAAAACCCCCAATAGCCCCAGTGTTTTCCGATAACGTCCCACCATCGAAAGCCATACCTTCCTTTGAGCTGCCATGTTCAGTGAATTAAACTTCGTCGAGAAAAAGCGTATGCATGCTACACCCGCTTTCGGGCCCTTTTTAGTATTTTCAGCACAGGCTACCCCAAAGTTAAAAATCAACAGACATCGATAGATAGAGAGTAAACTATGTTTTTATCAGAGATTTAGATTTGCAAGCAAGTATCTTTGTTGAAAAATTATAATTTGAATACGCCGTGTAGCGGCTTAGGGGTCCCGTAGGTCGATTGGCCCCTTGTTAGGCCGCATTGCATACCAATATTGAGGACCGTTTTCCAACTAAAATCAACAAACGATCGATACTGTGGTATGCGAGCCGTCGATGACAATTATTCTTTATTCGCTGATTACGTAAAAACTGAAAGTAAGAATTAAAAGTACCAAATAACTACAATAAATTATGCTAACACTAAATCAAATATATGTGCAAAAGATGCTAAATTATGAGACGATTGAAGCGCGGGTGAAGGGGTTAACTAAAGTAACCTATTATTGTTCGATTCAATAGCGCTGACTGTAATTATAGGTGAAAATATACCAGCTCAGAATATTTCCTCTTCTGGAAACACAAATATGGCGGCCTAAATGGATTATGACGTCATCATTCAAGCCCTTCGCCTTTTACCGCCGGAAAGATATATTTTTCGCTTTGAAAGCTTTTTCCCGGCGATTTTTACAATTTTAGAGCAGCCAGTGTGTTAGGTCATCTTTCCTAGATATCTCGTGCAAGGCTTCGAAGAGATGGAGTAAAAATATGGAAGATGGTGAGTATTTATTCGAAGGGAATTGGAGCTCTGCAGCGCCATGTTTGACCGATTTCGAACCCAAACACATGTAGAAAAATCAACAAGATCTCTCTACAATAATTTTTGTGGGCTTAGAAAAAATTATTCTGAGAATAAGGGCTTATGTAGCTTTCGAAATCGGTATGTCTCTATATGGGACGCGACGCCAGTTGCTGCGTTCGGTTTCTTTAAACAATATCGTGTTGAGCTCTGGACATCACCGACATAAGTATAGGAAACAAGGGCCCTCCTTCCACTGTCAAGTGGACTGCTTCGTTTGGTAGCTAGCCTAGCCGTATTTATTGCTATCACTTTTTAATTTTTCTGGCTGATTTTAAAACCAGAAATCTTATACAGCGCTGCCAAAGTTTATTATTAAATAGCTAAATTGAGTAAAAATAAAATAAAATTAGTGTGTGAGGCTAGTTTCAGTTGGCTCCTCTGCAATAAGGCCATCATAAATAATATGCTACTGTACTCTATAAATCAAATTGAAAAGAACCCCCTTCCTCTTTTCTTAATATAATTGTTACAAGTTATTTCAGATATTGACCATGGCAAAGAAGATGAATATAAGTAAATATATAAGGATGGAAAGAGAGATCATTGAATTTTCTGCTTTGTATTCCACTCTTAGTGATAAAAAAAGTGATAAAACTCATACTATTCTTTTTTTGGAATATTTGTTTTATTTGTTCAAGCTATGTGTTATTGACTATTACACTTTTTGAAAGTATGGTTACAAACTGACCCCCCAGTTCTGTAGCACTGTCAAGAAAATAGGGGGGGCCCCTTCGTATTTACAAAGACAATGCTTAAAGAACGCTGCTTGGTGGAAAAATGGTATGAGATTATATGGCTTTCAACGTTAATGGAGATTTGCACCCCAGCCTCTGCTACGGCCCTGCCCCTGGTCCATGGACCCCTTGTTGAAAATAGGTTTTCTAGTAATAACATTTTCTAGTGAGGGAAGGGTTTTCTACTTCTAGTATGATCCGAGTATAAACCAAGAGCATGGATGAAGGTTGGTTAAAAAGTTTCTATGTATTAAATCCCGAGAGCTAACAAAGTTTTATACTTCTGGGTTTTTTAGTTCGCACTAAAACATAATATAAAACACAGCATATTGTGCATTCAAAAGGTTCAATGGGCTTTTGAAATGAAAGGGGAACTATGATTATTTCACATCACTTTTATGTATGGTGCTTGATTGTAAAAATTGTATGATTGGACAAATTGTTTCCACTTTTCTTCCATTTACTCTGACTGAAAATTTTCTACCAGAAATAATTCAAATCATTAGAATTCTGTTGGAGTAAAATTGTTTAGAAGAAGGATGATAAGCTCATGAAAATGATTTTTTTTTCAAGACATATTGCATTATACATATGCTGTAAAAACATTTACAACATTTACTGCATTTCTTTGGGATTGAACATTTTACCAACAGGCTTGTGTATTTTGGGGGTGGCAAGTTTCCATCCTTTTTGGGTGTATGAAATTTTGAGCTCTGTTGGACCATTCCATAATGTTTATAACTGAATACTGCCCCCCTTCCAACCCACCCCTGGGCAATTATCCCTCTAACCTTCAAGGCATATAAATCCTAAGCCCATTCAGCCTTTCGGCTATCAAGTCATAGCCCATTCATGTTCTAGGGACATTGTCAAATATTTAAATTTAAGAGTTGTACAAAAGATGGGCTGGTTGGTACAAGCCAAGCAAAAAAAATTCAAACTGTGTCTTCTATTTGTTTTATTTGATATTCTGTGTACCACATGCTTTTTGTGTGTAGGAGATGAGATGATATAAGCTTATACCACTATTAAGTCATTAAAACAAATATGAAATACTGTTGTGTCAAGTCATTTTTTGCAGTGGCTGATCCAGGTGTGGTTCTGTGGTCCAATCCTTTTTAAGCACAAAGCTATTGTAATAGTTTTCATAAATTGAACCACCTTTGAAAAATTCTAGACCCCCATTCAATTTTTAACATCGCCTGCACAAGGCAATTTGAATACTGAATGTTCATGATCGACCGAAAACTCGGACGGGCTGCATATAAGGGGGGGGGGGGGGGGGGGTGAATAGTTTCGCGGATCGGCGGATTTTGCCCCGAAATGCTCACGAATTACGGATTTTGTTAATTATTTCAGCGGATTGGCGGATTTTGGAAATACGGCGGATCACGGGTCTCTTGACAATTTGGGCACGGATTTCGGATTTTGACTGCTTTGACGGTCGAATTTCGGATTTTAAATGAACTTCAATCGATGCTAATGTTTATCATGCGGATCTAAAAATATCTGCGGATCCACGGGTTTGCCCGGAAAATGTTGCGGATGGGCGGATTTACAAACCCCTATTCACCCCCCTCTCCCCATATAAGTTATAACTTATTGAAACTAAACACAACACACCGTAAGACATGTATTATTTAAGCATGCATTATGAGCTTCGGAGGACGCAACGAATACCATTTTCAGTACTGAGTAGTCAACTCCAGGGTCATGAATCCATGCCTGCTTGTCCACCGTTAAGTGTGCCTTTGAATTCCAGTATAATTACGCTTCCAAGCTGTAATTCAATCGTGATTACCATCATCCTTGCCGTCATTTATTGACTATAGGAATCTGACTTTCCCACCGAATATAGCCATTCGAAATATAAATTTTTACCACATCTTTGCGCTCAAAGGCTTTTCTACAAGTCTTTCAAGTTTTCAAGTTTCTAAAACCCTACCAAAAAGCAGAAAGATACTGTTTAATGCTCTTATTCTCGTCTCTCTATGGCCGCCATGGTTTTTTTACTTAGGTCCAGCGGGTGTTATGACGTCATCTTACAAATTGATCTGTGATTGGTTGTTTCAATGTTTTGATGCCTCGAATGTCAAAACAAAAAAGTGTTTCCAGAAAAGGAAATATTCTGAGCTGTGTACTACAAAATAGAGACGATCATACACATACCTCTGTCCTCCGTTGATTGACGATGCGATATGAGCACGAGGTTGTAATTAAAGACGATACGTAAATAAAAATAAATCATTAACTAAGGGTAATTATTTACACGCCGGGAAAAAAACTGAGGACGCAACTTCCAGTTCAGCGTTAATTCCCCGCCCCCTTTCCCGGCTGGTTGAAGGCTTCTGTTAAATCCCCTGTCCCCCGGTGGATTACAGGTGTTAAATAGGTGTTAAATCCCCCGCATGACAGCGTTACTTCCCCGGTATGTCCTGGGGGTCGGGGGACCGGGCTGTCAATTGACTTGTGCATTACGTAAATAAGCATTTTTTTTTTCAGCAAGTCGCATCTGATTTGGTCCTGTGGTATCATGTGAATTGGCCTACGTAATAGAATTTCTTGTTGGTTGTTGTTGGTGATGTAATGTTATGCAATATAATAGCATAACATGTCATTAAGCCTACCTGTAGGCTTAGATAGGCTTTGATAGTTTGGCCGCCACATTGGATAATCGCCCCGCTTCTCCCCCTCCCTCTGCGGAGCGCATTATCCAAGATGGCTGCCGGGTTATGCGAACTCCGTGTTTTCGGGGTTTTCGTGCCGGAAAAACGATCAAAGCCTACAGGTTGGCTGCATGTCATAACAATTGTAAATTATGATATACCAGAGTGATCTAGAATGCCTTTTTATCTTATTCGCTTATGCTTTATAGTTTTATCTACAAATAGCACGTCTATTGCAGACCGGAAGTGGATTTTCTGCCGTTGTGGGGGACATCCCACCTGTAGCGTAATAAATATACCTACAGTATACTTAAGAAGGCCTGGAATTATACATGAAAACTGAAAATATATTTACTCTAATAACAATAATGCTTCCGCATTATCTCCAGTCCATCACCTTAAATTTTGTTTGATATAAAATCCTAAATATATAAAGCAGTATAAATGACACCTTCAGGCGTTTATGAGCTTCAATCTAATTTACAAAGCTGACCACATGAGCATTGATAGCCATTCTCTTTCAGAACAAAAGATTGATCTCAAGAATACAAACTTGAAGAAACTAAGGGTGAAGCAGCTGAAGAAGATCCTGAATGACTTTGATGAGCAGTGCCATGGATGTGTAGAAAAGGCGGATTTTATAAAAAAAAAAAATAGAAGATGTTATGAAAGACCACTCTGAGCTATGAGGACAGCATAAACTTCTACAATTATCTTATTGTCAAAAATTCTTCTCATTCCAGCACCTCTCATTATATATCGTTTTTCACATTAGACCATTTTATAAAAGGCAACTGTTTATTCCAATTGCCTTACATAGGATCCTTTCATAAAAACTCTTCCAATTCCATAGGATTTATTTAAAGAAACATGAATGTTTCTGATGATGTTCAAGGTTTTACATTTGCAAGCACAGTATGAGATTTCTATATCTACTTAACAGTGTATGGTGTATTGTTAGCTATAAATAGAACACTGACACTATATATTCTATCTTTGAAATCCTGTTTCATCCATTACTTGTTCTTCGCGAGGACACAGCTTGTCAGAATGTAGCTTTACAAATGTACATTAATGGAACTTTTATTAAGGGAAGGGTTTTTTAGGGCAAGATACTTAAACTTTAGCACAAGCAACAGCCTTGTTTTTTTACAATAATAGAATTCTGTTCAAATAGCTTGGATAGCATAGACATGGCCTCTTTAGAGGCCTGTGGTGATGAAAGGGTTGAGATAATGGGAAAGGGGAAATGTCAAGAAATGCTCAATCAAATTATTTTCATTACTGTTATATTTTTTTCAACAAACCTTTCAAGTTGAGTCAATTCCCTTTATATCTCCACCCCCGTCGACTATTTTTTAGTCAATTGATATTCTTTGCTTCCTCTCCATACATAGATCAATGAAAGGGTTTGGTTTGAAATTAGAAGTTAGCATTTTAGCACTGTCAGTGATGCCTTGGATGTTTTTTTTAGGATTAAATGCTTCCAAAACCAATCTGTTTTTTCTTCATTGCATTCATTTTGGAGTAGGCCACCAACAACAAGGCCACTATATGGTAAATGGTGGGTGCACCAATATGTAATGCATGAAAGGAGTATATTTTTGGATTTTAATTTCCGGACATTTTTCTGAATATTCGGTCCAATGAAGGAGAGATCGCCACTAAATCAATACATAAAAATTACAGAATGGCATCTTAACAGTCTAAATATATTATTTCAAATATTTGGAATGCTGTTACATCCATGACCTATTCTGCACAAGGGCAAAGCTTGTCGGAGTATTGTTTTGATTAAAAAAATATATTTATAATGGAACTTCTATGATGGGACATAAGAATTTGCCATTAGACTCTTGCCAACTTTGACAGCCATATTCACACCAGGAATTGTGTTTGTTAACTTTAATGTACTGCATAATTTAAATTATTGAATAAGGCCTAGATCCATTTGGTTGGTACAATAAATAAATCTCAGTAAAGAGCAGAATCCTAAATCCCCCAAAAATACCTCAATCAGTCAACACAGAAGGTGTCCAATGCTGGCTCCGATTTTAGGCAGTGCCTAAATCTATATATTACATGAGCAGTAATCGTTTCAGTAGCTATTATCATGGCCACCACTTAGACCCAAATAGCTTACTGCGTATGTACAGGCATGCAGCTCGGGGTGGGCACACGGGTTGTGCCCCTCCCACTCAACCATCAAAAAGCAGTCTTTTTTTAAAATATACTTACTTTCCATAATATCTATGACTGCACATCCCCTCCACAGCTAATCAATTTGTTTATTATGGTTATCAGACTTCACCTTTCCTTTTCTAGACGTACAATGGCTTCAATTAAATAATTTCTTTTGTTTAATAAAATAAGACTACAAGCAATTTGTTTTTGTTCTGCTTCTCTTATAAAACAAACAGAGAAACCATGAAAGGGTTAGTGATCAGCCAAGACAGTGGCTGCAAAAGAAGAGGGGTCTTGCATAAACCTGGCTTATGAACAATGTGCCCCACACAAATCTAAAAGAATATTGATTTAACCCTTGCAATTGAATGACCAGCCAATCAATGAGCTCGAGCACTTCACTTCTCCACGAGAACTTCTAGTTTTTAGATATGTAATAGGATTTAAAAAGTGTGAATCAGAACAATTATGGATTATTTTTTACACTGAGCTACCCACGCCACTCATTTTAATTTATATTTTTACAGGTCTACTATGACAGCTTATCCTTTACAAGCAAGTCCATGGATGGGGATTTAATTCTTCAAGAACTGTTGTCAAATATAGCTATCGTCTTTGTCGTCATCATTTATCATTATCGAAGCATTATCACCTTATATTTGTTTTCCAGGTAATTGTTATAACATTGGAAAAAAGGTATACCGTTACAGCACGGTCTACAACAACTATAGAACTTCCCTGGGGAGCTTGTGGTGGTGAAAGATTGGCAGATGTGTTACCTGAAAATATCAGAAAATATCATCAGTCTCAAGAATTTCGTGCAGTGGGTTTAGTTCACAGGTAACCTTTCCGTTGGTATTTCAGAAAAGAAAAAAAATATGTGTTGCACTTCATTGGGATACTGTGCGTTAAAGAACCACGGGCTGTAGGGTAGTTTCGCTCCAAAATGATTTCTTCTGCCTTGTTGGTGATGAATAAAGTATGTATTCCTGCCTAAACTGGCTGTCTTCCAATAGATGAAAGACACTGATTTTTAAAAGCGACTACCCCGTATAAGCACCAAACCTGGTATTATTCAGGGCTCCAGTTGATAGCTTTTAGCCTCTCTAAATGGACTATACCCTCGGACAATGCTTAATTTAATTTTGAATAAAGGTGTCTATGTCTATATTCGTTGGTTGAGGGAAGCAGGCTGGCGTAGCTTCGCCATTTGTGTGCTTTTCTATTTCAGTATCGTGCTTCGTCGTTGTCCCACGCAATACATTTCTTTCCGACAGAGCAAAAAATGACAAGTTTTCCCAAAATAAGGTCTGGTTAACTTCGGTAAGCTTGAATTTTTGCTTAGATATATTTAAGAGTATCTGAGGCAAAGTTCAAATGTCGTGTTATACATTGAGCTCGAATTATACAAAAATACGACGTTTGAATTTTGTCTAAGCTCTTTTTCTAAAGGAAGGATTGGGGGTTAGCGAAAATATGCTGTTGCAAATATATTCTGTTTCTTCTGGCTGACCAATGGATGTGTTATATTGTGGAGGAGTATGAAGTTAACAAAGAATATCCCAGGGGTTCTTAATGGGTTTCCTGCAAATGGACATTAGGCGGGATATGGGACGAGAACCTCTTTTCCCTGTTGTGCCACACTTTCCACAACACGTCCAGAACGCCTTGAATTAGGTTTAGATTCAGGAGTCTGCGTGATTTTGCAGACGAACACAACTGCGCCATGGTGACCCACTTGAGTAAGCACTGTCAGGCGCCGATCCAGACCTGATTACACCTGTTTAGGAAAACAGGTAAAAATGTTCAGAGATAGAACGTTAAGTATGAGATGTGTTTTATTCTGTTAATTGAAGCGACAGTGTTCAGCTTTTTTTCACAAGGTAAGAATTGTTCCTGGATTTGCGCCTGACAGTATATCCGTACACTCCCTGAAACCATAAGATTTAATTTAATATACAGTAGTCTGGTTGGGTGGACAGGTAGCAACAGGGAACACCGCGCAAAATCCTCTCCAGGAACATGTACCGCTACCCTTAACTTGTCATGTCTGATTGACAGCCTAACAGACGGTCACGTGAGGTCGATGACGTCCAATCGAATCGTGCCACGTGGCGCAAGCCAATATGAGGGTCTCGACGTGCAGGAGGTTGTCAACCCCTACTACTGGCAGAGGATCGCAGGGACTGACTGGACTCTGTGTGTGGTGATCAAACTCAGTGATGAACAACATGAGATAAACTTCTCAAATAGACCTCGAGGTAATTTGATAACGGATCCTACTATTATTCCTTCATTTATTATCATGACGTGAGTGATGTTATTTCGTTGACAAAAAAGTATAAGCTTTTGTGTGAGCTCAGAATAATTTGGCCTCCACAACATTCATTATCGCTAATCTCTTAATAGCGGAGCCAGCGCGGCCGCAGGCCGCGCGCGGAGCTCCAAAGGTATAGAAATATGGTATAGCTATGCGACTTGGTTTTGTGGTCATCGCGCGGGTATCCTGTGGTGTCACAATCCATCCATCCAGTCAATCGCGCAACTCCCAGGCCCCCTCGGTCTTACGTTTTTACGTATTTTTATTTTTTACAGCCATCAAAGTTCGTATGTTCACAGCAAAAAAGGCAGATTGAAAATAGTATTTAATGAGAAAATATGCGGATTCAAATGGGCTGAAATCTTTGAGGAACCGTTTGGTCTGAAGTACGAGCCGATAGTAAAATCTACCCGAGTGTTCTTGAATCCCGTCCGTTCAAGCAGCAAAAAGAGGACTACTTAGAGGCTCTACACTACCATTCTAATAATATTCCTTCACGTCTATATCTATAGTGATCTATAAGGAGATCCTGAGAAGAAAGGGCCTTGGATTGATGTATGTTTTCAGCTATAAAAAATAATTCACTTGTGTCGACGAGTTTCTTGCTAGCAGAAAGTCGACAAGTTCACAGTTTACAACAAAAAGCGAACACAACCACACAAGCGACAAAAAACACTGCCAAGGTGAGTTTTGAACGACGGTTTGTATTAAGAACATCACAGTTATTTTTCTTTTATTGTTGTGCTTTTATAATGCTCGTTTCTTCGTGTGTTTTTTTTTTCCAAAACCAATCGCTCAAGCTAAAACACCGTACCAGTTTGACGTCAAGATGCCATATCAAAGTCATATATCCCTGTTTTGATTGGCTTAAATACCATCTACTTGAATTCCGATTGGCTTATAATTTTGGCGTGCACTTGAGTGGTTTCCATTCCACTGGCAATCGCCATGAAAATGTTAAATTCGTAAATACTGACACGTTCTATAAATTCAGGCATATATTCCTCACGGTAAGTAAGAATTTAACGACAGAAATACGTAGTAGTCTAGTAGCAAATCAGAGTCTATTGGCATCCCGCCTTTAAAGAACAATGATTCCTCTGTTTCTGTGACCGACGCACATAAAGCTGAAACTCTTAATACTTTTTTCCACTCAGTATTTACACAAGAACAACTACCAACACCTGTTCTTGGAAATTCACCATATTCATCAATTCCAGATCTTCACATTTCTGCTGAAGGAGTCTGTAAGCAATTATCTGAATTAAATCCCAAGAAGGCATGCGGGCCCGACGAAATTCCTGCAAATGTTCTGAAAGAAGTTTCCCAATCAATATCACATTGGCTAGCATTCATTTTTCAACAATCTTTTGACTGCAACAAGATTCCATCTGATTGGTCAAATGCTTTAATCACAGCGATTCACAAGAAGGGTTTGAAATCTGAGCCAGCCAATTATCGACCCATTTCATTAACTTCTATTTGCTGTAAAATAATGGAACACATCATTCTCAGCCATATGGCCAAACACTTGTCATCTCATAATATCCTTATCAACCAACAACATGGATTTAGGGAAAAATTTTCCTGTGAAACTCAACTAATCTCTGCAATTCATGACTGGGCAAAAACTATTAATTTTCGTGGCCAAACTGATGTTTTATTATTAGACTTCTCAAAGGCCTTTGATTCCGTCCCGCACCAACGACTGCTCATTAAACTTGATTTTTATGGAATCAGAGGTAATATGCTCAATTGGATCAAAGCATTTGTATCAAACCGTAAACAAAGTGTTTCAGTCAATGGTACTGTTTCTTCATCCAAGTCTGTAGTGTCTGGCGTGCCTCAGGGCTCTGTTTTGGGCCCAGTGTTATTCCTATTGTTTATTAATGACATTTCAACATCTATACAATCTAACCTTCGTCTATTCGCAGACGACTGTGTATTATATAGAGAGGTAGCTTCATTACAGGACTGTCAAGCTTTACAACAAGACCTCGATCGTTTATCTGTGTGGTCAAGAACTTGGCAACTTAAATTCAATGTTTCTAAATGTTATCATTTAGGAATTACTCGAAAGAAAATACCTGTTAAGTTTACTTACTCCATGGATGGAAAATGTATAACCCAAGCATCTTCTACCCCCTACTTAGGTGTAATCATCGCTGATAATCTATCATGGAACGAACACTGTGATAACATCTGCAAAAAGGCAAATTCTACCCTTGGCCTTTTGAAACGCATTCTATCTGGTTGTTCTCCTGAAGTAAAGGACTCTGCCTATAGAACACTTGTTCGTCCTAAATTAGAATATGCCACCAGTGCATGGAATCCATATACACAATGTAATATAAACAAGATTGAGATGATTCAACGACGTGCAGCAAGATTTGTTTTCAATGATTACTCACGCTATAGTAGTGTTTCTCCTATGATCAACTCACTAGGATGGGAATCCTTGGAACAACGTAGGCAATTAAATCAAGCACATATGTTCTATAAAATCTACAATGGCCTTGTTGGTATATCTTTTCCACCCGAAGTAACACCTATCACAAGAGTCTCAAGACAACCCAACTGCGCGCCCTTCCATCAACTTGTAACATTGAATGACACTTATAAATATTCATTTTACCCAAGAACTATAAGAACTTGGAACAGTATAAATTTATCTACAATCCCAGATTCGTTAGCTAAGTTCAAGGACAGTTTATTATTAAAAGTCCAAACCAATTAATAATACCTATTGATATATATATGCATGAAAAGATATATTTATTTTTATTTAACATTTACATTAACAGTAAGTTAACAAGCAATATATATTTATGCTTCATTTTCAATTTAACCTAAATTATTTTTCCGATGGCCGATAATTATTATTATTATATTTTTCTTTTGTATTTACATATTGTATTTTCTTTTTCAACTCCTAGTATAGTCTTAACTGTTTTTTAGGAGTATAACTATTAAAGATTACTGTTTCAATGTCACTTAGTTTGTTCGATTTATACATTTGTTTATAGAGTTGGCTTTGAGAATTCGTGGTCTAAATCAAACAATTTGAGCATAACAACATCCTTTGATATTCTTCGTTCTCTCTATACTTTATTGACTGCGTTGAGATATTTAATAAAGGCTGACAAATATAATCCTGTCATTTATTACTAAAGAAGACCTTTCTTGTCTATATTTTGTGTATTTAGTCTTCTCGAAGATACAGCAACTTTTTCAACAAAACTACAAATAACTTATATATACTATATATACTTACTTTATATTAAGGGCCTATGGTACTATTTCGTTGTTACGAAACTCCGTTGCTACGAAATGGAAAAGCGCTACATTCGGTTTAATAGACTAAAAATCGCCGCGCGTCTTCCAACTTGGTTCCGTGGCCCAGTGGTTAGCACCTTTGACTCGTAAGCAAGAGCTCCGGGTTCAATCCCCGGTCGAGTCCTTTTTTTAATTTTATTTTCTCCGAAACTCCAGTTCTAATTTTCTTTGTTCTTTTTTTTCCCAAAAGATTAAAATAAATTTTCGACATTTTGTATTAGAAGATGCAATTTTTATATGTTTTTCGAGAATAAAAATAGATGGCGGCCATTTCCGCGCGAGAAAAACACGTTAATTTTGAACATTTTACAACAATTGTGAAATTTTTTTCACTCAAACCATTGATATCACCATTCCTAACAACTTAGCGCATGGGATTTTTGATTTTTGAAGAAATAAAAAAGTTATTACCAAATATGTGGTTTTCGAAGAACATAAACATTCGCCATTTCTCGCGGTATCAAAATTTCGCAAATCCGATGCGTGAAGTTTTAGAAAATAGTAATGTTAAAATATTTCTGCAAAAAAAAATTATGTTAGATTTGAACAGTAGCTTCTCAAACACGTTTTTATGTCACGTGACCATGGGAGGGGTCAGATGACGTCATCACTTGTGACATTTATGTCTAAAACACTTATGTTGAAAGTTCCAAGAGATTTGACATAAAACAGAAGCTTTTATAAAACAAACAAATTTCCCTAGCAACGGACTCAAAAGATAGTACCATAGGCCTTTAACTTTACAGTTACAAGAGAATTTTCTAATCGAAAATAAAAACACAAAATGCAACCCCTATTACCTATATTCTTTTTGCTTAGCTTATATTGTCTGCAACTTG